>NC_133422.1:72505000-73230000 GCF_049350105.2 Macaca mulatta
AAGAGAGGAAGTCAAATTGTCTCTGTTTGCAGATGACATGATTGTATATTGAGAAAACCCCATTGTCTCAACCCCAGATCTTAAGCTGATGAGCAACTTTAGCAAAGTCTCAGGATACAAAATCAATGTGCAATAATCACAAGTATTTCTATACACTAATAGTAGACAGCCAAGTCATGAGTGAACTCCCATTCACAATTGCTACAAAGAGAATAAAATACCTAGAAATACAAGAGATGTGAAAGACCTTTTCAAGGAGAACTGCAAACCACTGCTCAAGGAAATCAGAGAGGACACAAACAAATGGAAGAACATTCCATGCTCATGGATAGGAAGAATCAATATCAAAATGGCCATACTGCCCAAAGTAATGTATAGATTAAATGCTATCCCCATCAAGCTACCATTGACTTTCTTCACAGAATTAGAAAAAACTACTTTAAATTTCATATAGAACCGAAAAAGAGCCCATATAGCCCAGACAATCCTAAGCAAAATTAACAAAGCTGGAGGCATCATGCCACCTGACTTCAAACTATACCACAAGGCTACAGTAACCAAAACAGCGTGGTACTGGTATCAAAACAGATATATAGGCAAATGGAACAGAACAGAGACCTCAGAAATAATCCACACATTTACAACCATCTGGTCTTTGACAAATCTGACAAACACAAGTAATGGGGAAAGGATTCCCTATTTAATAAATGGTGCTGGGAAAACTGGCTAGCCATATACAGAAAACTGAAACGACCCCTTCCTTACACCTTATACAAAAATTAACTCAAGATGGATTACAGATGGATTAAAGATTTAAATGTAAGACCTAAAACCATAAATAGCCTAAAGGAAAACCTGTACAATACCATTCAGGACATAGGCATGGGCAAAGACTTAAAACACCAAAAGCAATGGCAGCAAAATCCAAAATTGACAAATGGGATCTAATTAAAGAGCTTAGGCAGCCTACTGAATGGGAGAAAATTTTTGCAATCTATCCACCTGACAAAGGGCTAATATCCAGAATCTATGAGGAACTTTAACCAATTTACAAGAAAAAAAAAAACCCATCAAAAAGTGGACGAAGGATATGAACAGACACTTCTCAAAAGAAGGTATTTATGTGGCCAAGAAACATGAAAAAAAGCTCATCATCACTGGTCATTAGAGAAATGCAAATCAAAACCACGAGGAGATACCATCTCACACCAGTTAGAATGGTGATCATTAAAAAGTCAGGAAACAACAGGTGCTGGAGAGGATGTGGAGAAATAGGAAGGCTTTTACACTGTTGGTGGAAGTGTAAATTAGCTCAACCATTGTAGAAGACAGTGTGGCGATTCCTCAGGGATCTAGAATCAGAAATACCATTTGACCCAGTAATCCCATTACTGGGGATGTACCCAAAGGATTATAAATTATTCTACGATAAATATACATGCACATGTACGTTTATTGTGGCACTGTTCACAACAGTGAAGACTTGGAACCAACCCAAATGCCCATCAATGATAGACTGGATAAAGAAAAAGTGGCACATATACACCATGGAATACTATGCAGCCATAAAAAAAGGATGAGTTCATGTCCTTTGCAGGGACATGGATGAAGCTGAAAACCATCATTCTCAGCAAACTAACACAGGAACAGAAAACCAAACACTGCATGTTCTCACTCATAAGTGGGAGTTGAACAATGAGAACACATGGACAGGGAGGGGAACATCACATACCGGGGCCTGTCAAGGGGTCGGGGGCTAGGGGAGGGATAGCATTAGGAGAAATACCTAATGTAGATGATAGGTGATGGGTGCAGCAAACCACTATGGCACATGTGTACCTATGTAACAAATCCTGCACATTCTGCACATATATCCCAGAACTTAAAGTATAATAACAAAAAAATAAAATAAGGAAAATTGGTGAAAAAAGTATTGAGGTAGGGAAACTCCACAGTTGACTAACTAGTGGCTCATTTCTGTCGGGGCTGTGGTGTTCATGGCTTTTTACATACATGGTAGATGGCAGCTATGAGTTTCTCATCTTAAGAACACTGAGGGCTGGTCATGGTGGCTCATGCCTGTAATCCCAACACCTTGAGAGGCTGAGGCAGGAAGATCGCTTGAGCCCAGGATTTTGAGACCAGCCTGGACAACATAGGGAGACCCTATCTCTAAAAAAAAACTTAAAAAATAAAATAGCTGGGTGTGGTGGTGCATGCCTGTGGTCCTAGCAACTCAGGAGGCTGAGGTGGGAGGATTACTTGAATTGAGCTCAAAAGGTCAAAGTTGCAGTGAGGTGTGTTTGTCCCACTGCACTCCAGCCTGGGTGACAGAGCAAGACCATGTCTCAAAACAAAACCAACAAAACCACAAAACAGTGATTCTTTATCTTGTGACTTTTAAAAAACTGCTTTATTGGAATATAATTAATATGTAAACTGCACTTAAAATGTACAATTTGATAGACTTTAACATGTATATATACCCAGGAAATCATGACCACAGTTAATGTGTAGTGAACAGATTTCGACACTTGAGGTTTCCTGTGGCCCCTTGTTTTCCTTATTCTTTCCCTCCTGATCCTTGCTACCTCCAACCCAGGCAACCCCTGATCTGTTTTCTGTCAGTTTAGATTAGTCACCCAGACTGGAGTTCAGTGGTGCAATCTTGGCTCACTGCAACCTCCGCCTCTTGGGTTCAAATGGTTCTCTTGCCTTAGTCTCCTAAGTAGCTGGGATTACAGGTGCATGCCACCACGTGCAGTTAATTTTCATATTTTTAGTAGAGACGGGATTTCACCCTGTTGGCCAGGATGGTCTCGATCTCCTGACCTCGTGATCTGCCTGCCTTGGTCTCTAAAAGTGCTGGGATTACAGGCATAGTACATTTTTTATAATTTTTTATCAATAAAGTCACAGAATATGTACTCTTCTATTTGTTTGTTTTTGTCTGGCTTCTTTCAAGCTAGATAGTTATTTTGAAATTTGTGTTATTACATGAATCAGTAGTTCATTTTTATTGTGGGAGCTGTTAGATTTCATCATTGTAACCATGTCTTGTTTATCCAGTCATCTTTTGATGAGCACTTGGGTTGCTTTTAGTTGTGACAAATAAAACTGCTGTGGGCATTTATGTTTAAGTCTTCATATGAGAACATGCTTTCATTTCCCTTGGGTAAATACTTACAACTTGAGTGTCTGGAACAGAGAGTAGGTGCAGGTTAACTTTTAAGAAGCTGCCAAACTCTTTTCCAAAGTGGTTTCACCATTTTTCATTTCCATCACCAGTGTATGAAGTTAACCAAATCTTCCTTAACACTTGCTATGGCTAGTATTTTTCATTTTAGCCATTCTAATAGGTATGTGGTAGTATCTCATTGTGGTTTTAGCTATTTTCCTAATGACTAATGATGAACATCTTTTCATATAGCTGTTTGCCATAATAGGTCTTCTTTGGTGAAATGTGTAATCGAACCTTTTGTCTATTTTTAAAATTGAGTTGTTTACTATTTGTAGTTTCATGTTTTCTACATAAAAGTTCTTTGGTAGATAGATGATTTGCAAATATGTCTTTCCCAATTTGTGGTTTATCACTCATTGTTTTAGCAATGTCTTTCAAAAAGAAAAGTTTTTAGTTTTGATAAAGTCCAATTGATATTTTTTTCTTTTATGGATCATATTTTCAGTCTTATAAATTGTATCTAAGAAGCATTTTCCAACTCAAGGACACAAATACTTTTACCTTTGGTTTCCTATAAAAGTGTTATAGTTTCAAGTTTTACATTTGTCTGTGCTCTATTTTGAGTTAGTTTTGGATATTGTTTGTACTGTGGATCAAAGGTTTTTTTTTTCCCCCCCGCATATAGATACCCATTTTGTTCCAGCACCATTTATTTAAAAGACTATCCTTTAAATTGTATTTTACTAAAAATCCTCCATATATGTGTGGTTTTATTTCTGGGCTATTTTTTTCCACTGATCCGTTTATTTTTATGCTACACTAAACTGTTTTCATTACTGTCATGAGCTTCAGTCAGTGGTATAGCTCTCCATTTCTTTTTTAACATTTGTTGGCTATTCTAAGATCTTTGCATTTCCATATGAATTTTAGATCATCTACATTTCTACAAAAAATGCCTGCTGGAATTTCGATTGAGATTTTGCAAATTATGTGGACCAATTTAAGGAAAATTGACATCTTAATATTTAGTTTTCTTAGGAAAATGGCATGTCTCTCCAGTTATGTCCTCTTTAGTTCTCAGAATGTTTTGTAGTCTTCAGTGTTCAGGTCCTACGCATCTTTTGTCAGATTTATCCTTAAGCATCTTACGGTTTTTTTTTTTTTAAATGCCATCGTAAATGAAAAGTGAAATTTTAAAAATATGAATTTGTTTGTTGTTAATATATGTAACTATATGATTGACTTTCCTACATCAATCTGGTATCTTATAATCTTGCTACTAAACTCACTTATGCTATTATCATTTTTGTAGATTCTTCAGATTTTTTTTACATAGATGATCGTGTCATCTGTGAATAAAGACAGATTTACTTCTTTCTTTCCATTTTAAATGTTTTTGATGTATTGCCTGATTGTATTGGCTAGGATCTTCAGCAGAGTGTTAAATAGAAGCAATGAGAGCCAATGTCTGTGTCTGTTTTCTGATATCACAGGCAAAGCGTTCACCCTTTTACCATTCACTATGCTGTTTTTGTAGATGCCTTCAATCAGGTTGAGGATGTTTCTTTCTGTTTCTGATTTGATGAGAATTTTTATCAGGAGTGGATGTCAAATGCTTTTTTTTTTCTATTGATATTATATACTTTTTCTATTTTAGTTAATCTAGTAAGTTATATTGATGCTTGAATTTGTACTGACTTTTTACTTCTGATATAAGCCCCACTTATTAATGGTGAAGTATGCTAATGATGAAGTTAGACTCAAGTTACTGAAATATTTAGACTTTTTACATCTGTGTTCATGTGTGATACTGGCTGTTAGTTTCTTAATTTGTAGTGTTGGATTTTGGTATCAGGGTAAAACTGCCCTAATAGGATGTGTTAGGATGTATTCCCTCTTCTTCTGTTTTTTTGGAAGAGTTTGTGAAGAACTGATGTTTTCTTTAAATATTTGGTAGAGTTTAGCAGGAAAGTGTTCTGGTCCCAGACTTTTTCTTTGTGGGTAGTTTTTTATTTTTAATTACTTTTCTAGCTATTTACTTTAACTTATTTGTATGCCCATGTTTAAGGTGCATTTCCCGTAGGAAGCATATACTTGAGTCTTTTGTGACACTCCCCCCTCCCTTTAAATATGAGGAAAAACTTGCCCGCAAGTCCATCAGATGATTTTCCCTCAGTTTCTTTTGGCTAGGATTGTATGTGGGGCTTGGGCCTAAACCAGTCATAGGCAAAGGGGAACAATGAAAATACCGTGATTGGCTTAGCCCGGTGCCTCTCAAGATGTGGTCTCCAGACCAGTAATATTAGCTTTACCTGGAAACTTCTTAGAAATTCAGATTCCTTGACCCTATGCATCAAATTTAAGGGATGTGGTTTAGCAATTTGTCTTAACAAGATGTTTGAGTAATTTTGAGACATGAGACATTGAGAATAACTGGCCTCGACTAGCCTATACTTGTGAGCAGGGAGGAGTAGCCTGTACCCGACAGTTTAGGGTATGTTCCTAGGAAGTGGAAGGGATTATTCCTACATAGGTAGGTGATAATCTTGCCATAGGACGACTGAGGTGGGGCCCAAGAATATGAATTTTTAACTGATATACTCTTGATGGAGTCACGACTGTGCAACACACTCTAAGGAAACAAAATAATATATTGGACTTACAGTTAAATCCATTGAGATCTATATTTTAGAGTCCTCATCTGTAACTGGAGTGAGCAAACTGTCCCAAGGGCAAATCAGAGCTGTTGCATGTTTTGTATGGTGGGTAAGATACGTTTTTACATTTTTAAATGATGAAAAAACATAAAAAGAATGGAAAACTATGGGAAATCCAACTTTCAGTGTCTATAAATCAATTTTAAAGGAACATAGCCATGTTTATTCACTTACATATTGTCTAGGATGCCTTTGGACTGGAATGGCAGGGCTGAGTAGTTGTGACAGAGATCATGTGGCTTACAAAGCCTGAAATATTTACTTGCTGGCCCTTTACAGAAAACGTTTGGCAATCCCTGATCTGTAAGAATAATTTACCAAAGAATAGTACATTCCCCAACTGTCTTGGACAACTGATAAATTAATAGGTGAACGTTTTGTCTAGAACAGTAAAAGTGTGAATGATGAAGTATGTTATTTCAAGAATATGTGCATATTAGAATTGTGGTAGCTTTGTTGGAAGGAAGATTACTTTAGATTTATAATTAATGTAAGCTTATAATAGTGAGATGTCATGTATTAGAGCCAGCAGTTTCGGGGAGGTAATTCACCCTTCCCCCTTTTTTAGTTAACTCTTACTTATTCCTCAAGATAAACCTTTTCGTATAGCCCTATCACTGAAAATATTCTAAAATCTACATTAATATGGCATATTAATGAGAGAAGCTTTTTTATAACCTGCAGTGCTTCTGGGTAGTTATTTTGCATACTACTCATTACTGTGTAATGGTGTAGGTGCTAAAAGTACTCTTCCTAAAACATATCTTTTTAAAGCTCTTTGGCTTTAATGAAAAAGAAGCATATACCAAGGTTAGTATAGATTTGAGACAGGAGAAATATGTGATTATGTAAGGGTTCAAAGAATCAATTGACTGGCTTTTACGGGTGTTTAGACTTATTTTTTTAAAATACACAAGATTTGCCTTGTTTGTCACATCATGTTTACCTTCATTAGCCCAAGTTTACCAAAGATTCTGTTGCGAAAGAGAAAGATGAAAATGTTTATTTCTTGACATGTCAATAGAGATAGTAAGATCATGATAGTGCCTTTTTAGGGCTAGTTTAGTAAAAAAGAAAAGAAAAGAAAAGAAAAGCCCTTGATCTCTGATGCTGAAACACACAGTTAGGGGAAAAATTGTTAGACCTTTTTTTTGGAAGTTCTTCTCACCAGGCTACAGGAAGTGTCATCTTCTATTTGGGTATATTTGCCTGTTAAAAACTATTTCTGATACTTTGAAGTGATCAAATATGAGTTGTGTTTCTATGGAAATTGTTAAATACATGTTGCTTTCCCCAGAGAGAGGTACTCTCTGTGTACCTATATCATACCTATAATGTAGATTTCTTTTTTTAAGGTTATATGTTGGCTCTTCAAAGACGTTCACCTCATCAGAGAAATCCCTGACTCCTTTGCAATGGTGTAGACATGTCCTAGATAACCCAACTCCTGAGATGGAAGCAGCAAGACGTTCCCTGTGCTTTAGACTGGAGCAAGGTAATTGTGAATGTGTGCATTTACATTCTGCAACTCTTGTCACTCTCAGTGCTACTTTTGTTGCTGGTTTTGGAATAAACATTTCAATTGAAAATTTTTACCCTGAGGTGCAGCTGTTGCATGCAATTAGCTTCACATGTATTACACATCAAGCTTTCTCAATGTAGGATGTGTTTAGTTTTGTGCTTGTTTTTAGCCATATTTTTAGTTTGCTTTGGTTTATACTGCAATGCAGGAACACACATTTTATTTTATTTTATTTTTTCTGTTTGCAAATATACCAGTCAATAAAATGGTCAGTTTTCAGTGCTCTGGGGTCGGTAACAAGGTTGTGTGGCTGGCTTCTAAGGCAGAAAACAGGGTTTCCTGGGGATCTGAGTACTGACCTTATTGAATGCCTTTAACATTTAGTTGGATGTATAACTGAAAGTGCTAACCTTTAAAAACTAAGACATCTTCATATTATCTGTAACATTAATTAACTTATGGAGCCTAACAGAAGTTTAAATTTTAAAAAAGGGCCGTTGGAAAAACAACAAAAATGAGTGAGTGGTACCTTGCTGTTTGATGCAGGGAACTACTTGAAGCTGTAATTATGTAGGCTTTTGACTTGTCTGTTAACCTCTGGGCATCTGTTTCATCCTCTGGGAACACTTTCTATTCCATGGACCACCTGCCTCCAAATCATACATGAGCTTGAAAGTACAGATTCCGGAGCCTCCAGATTAAAGAATCATACTGTCTGAGGGTAGGGTTGGGGAGTCTGCATTGACAAGTTTACCAGTGTGATTCTCATGTACACTGATATTTGAGTACACTGCCCATGAAGCTCTTCGAGGATAACGAATAACATATTTGGACATAAGAAAAAGTATAATAGATAATGCTTCTAGAGCTCTTAATTCTGTAACATTCATTACCTTTACATTCTTGACATCCTTCATCTTATTCAGTCTAACTGAACTCACCTTTAGAGGTGAGAAATACTCAGTTTAGAGAAGTTCCCAGTGTTACAAGGCAGAATGATACTCGGGGACGGAGTCAAAGCCAGGGTCTCTCTGACACCAGAGACTCCATACTTAACCAGTATTCTGTACTGCTGTATTGGCATGGTCATAAGTAAATATCAACAGAAATCTGCTTTAAATACTTGGAAGGTGGGATGAAATAGTGTATCTTATTAACATTTTAACTAAAATGAAACAGGTGGCTTAATAATGGAAAGTTGAAGAGCAGTGTAGGGACAAAGGCATGTTAGGGTTAAAACTTTGGTGATAGATGCTTATCTAACAGAGCAGCCATCTCAGAGTTGGGGGCTCTAGTATTCATTCTGTTCCCATTTACCTCAGTGACTCTAAGAAAACGGATACGGTTTGGCTGTGTGTTCCCAGCCAAATCTCATCTCCATTTGTAATCCTTACATATAGAGGGAGGCACCTGGTGGAAGGTGACTGGATCATGGGGACACTTTCCCCCATGCTGTTCTCGAGATAGGGAGTTCTCATGAGAGCTGATGGTATTAAGTGTGGCACTTCCTCACTCTTTCACTTTCTCCCTCTCCTGCCACCATATAAGGACGTGCCTTGCTTCCCCTTTACCTTCCACCATAATTGCAACTTTCCTGAGGCCTCCCCAGCCATGTGGAACTGGGAATCAATTAAGCCTCCTTTCTTTATAAATTACCCAGTCTCAGGTAGTATCTTTATAGCAGTGTGAGAACAGATAATACACAAACCATTAAATCCCTTTGTACTTAACTCTTTGAAGGGTTATAAAGACCATTCCTAAGTCTCCTTACTTAATCCTTGACTCAGTGACTTATATCTATATTTTAATATAAGAATTTGGCTCAATAATTTGAAGTAAAATTCAAAATGAATTCAGAATTACAGTCCTTTATGTCAGGGGTCAACAAACGTTTTTTGAAAGAAGACAGTTAATATTTTAGATTTTGTGAGCTACATAATCTCTGTCATGACTGTTCAACTTAGCCATGCCCAGAAAACAATGATCAATGCAGAAATTAATGAATGAAGATGTGTTCCAATATAACTTTACTTACGAGCACTGACATTTGAATTTTGTGTGGTTTTTCACATGTCACAAAATGTATATATTTTTCCCAATTATTAAAAAAATATAAAAACCTTTCTTAGCTGGTGAATTATTACAAAAGCAGGGGTGGGCTGGATTTGGAGTACCTTCGGCCTTACCCACCCCGGCCTTATGTCATTTGCACACTAGATAGATTTACATATAAGGTTAGATTTTTTTTTTCTAAAAATAGAAGAGAAACTTTTAAAAAGTAAAAATAATCCTAATCGGTGGTTGCTATTAAGATATTAGACTAAGTGCTTCATTATCCGATTTTCCTTTCATTGATGTGGAGCTCAGGCAGAATCGTGAGGTCATGAGGATGTGAACTGGCATACTGCAGTTTTGTTCATGATGTAATTTATTTAAACGTCCTGTAAAAGTTTAGAGAACGACTTTTTCAAAATCAAAATTAGTCTTTTACTTAATTTGTATATAAACTCAAAACTTCTTTTGCTGTGAGACTAAATGTTTTTATTCCAGAGATCCATAATCCACAATCCTGTTGAGATAAGAAGTAACCAATTAGGTTGTTTACTGGAGAAAATTCTCTTTTTTAAAAAATTCAACTTGTATTTTATAAAATATGTCTATAGTTTAAAAAATAGTCTTACAACTGTTATAAGACAAATATCAAATTGCTGCCCTAATCTCTCATGCCCCTTTTATTTCCCAGAGGCACTTAAGAAAAGCTCTTTGTTTTGGTTTTACTGTTTACTTCTCTTTTTAAATTCCATGTTTATATGGCTATTGCTTTGAATTTTTCATTTTAAACATTATCCATTGGCTTTTAACTTTGGATGGTGAAGATTTAATTCCTTTACGCCTCACTCCTATATTTTTTCTCTGCATGTCCTTTTTATGTTACCTTTTACCAACTTTAGGGGACGTCAGTATTTATTATGATAGAAAGTTATATTCAAGCCATGCAATATTTTATCATTTCTTTTTCCATCTAACTTTTTTGTTTTGGAGACAGATTCTTGCTCTGTGCTCAGGCTGGAATGCAGTGGCGCAATTTCAGCACACTGCAACATCTGCCTCCTGGGTTCAAGGGGTTCTCGGCCTCAACCTCCTAAGTAGCTGGGATTACAGGTACACGCAACCATGCCTGGCTAATTTTTGTGTTTTTAATAGAGATGTGATTTCACCATGTTGGCCAGGCTGGTCTTGAATGCCTGATCTCAGGTAATCCACCCACCTCGGCCTCCCAAATTGCTGAGATTACAGGCGTGAGCCACTGTGCCCAGCCCATCCAACATTTTTTTTAAGAATTCATTGGAAAAAGATGCTTAGTTTTGTTGTTGTTGTTGTTGTTGCTGCTGTTATAATTTATAAGACAAGGTCCTTGTCATTAATTTATCCCCAAATTCTCCTCATGAACCATCCGCAGTATGAGACACATAAATCCAAGAATTTTGTTTTGTTACTGTTCCTTCAGGCAGCGCCCTGTTCTCTTACTCTAATTAGAACTAGTCATCTTTAGCTTCTGAAGAGCCATCATGGTGGGACTTTATTTTCCTTATTCTGGGAATTCCTCTGGCCCCTCTTCAGTGCTATATTACCTGCTTCTGAGATACAAATACTTTCCTTTCTATTCCATTAAAAGAAAGGAATATTTCTGCATTTGCTTTTTTGGGAGAGCAGAGGGAAAAAGGATATGTGGGAGGTAAATTCTGAGAACCTCCTGTGTTTGAAAATGTCTTTATTCCTACTTTCACCCTTATGCAGGATTGTTCTTTGGGCTAGGTATAGAATTCTAGGTTAAAAACCATTTCCCACAGAGTTTAGAAGGCATTATTCCATTATATTTTAGCTTCGGGGTTGCTTTTGAAGTCCGGCACCGTTCTCATTTCTGATTCTTATTTGTGACCTTTCTACCTAAAATAACATGAATATTTTAGAATATTGTCTTTTATTCTTGGTATTCTGAAATTTTGTTTATTTTGTGGGTGCTAGAAACTTTAGTTCTGCAAAATTTCTTGCATTATTTCTTTGTATTCATACCCCTCCGCCCTTGTTTTCTCTATTCTTTCTAGATACTCCTGTGGATCAGAGTCGCCTGGATTGATGTTCAAATTTTATATTTTTCTCTCTCGCTTTCTATTCTTATCTTGTTGTTGTTGTTGTTGCTCTACTTTCTTGGAGATTTAAAAAAAAAAAACACAACTTCTAAACTCTTCTGCTGCATATTGAGTGACTTCTATGTACCAGGTACCATTGTAGGTGACGGAGATGCATCAGTGAACAGCACAGATATTAAGTCTCTGCCCTCATTAAGCTCACCTTCTAGTATTCAGATTTTCACTTAGTCCTCCAGATCTGTAAGGTACTTTTATTTGTGTTTGTATCCTTAAATCTAGTGGCTTTCTGTTTCAGTTTATTCAGGTAATGAAGCCTGTCTTTGATAAAAGTAGGAGAGGAACAGTTGCCTGAGCAGGCAGGGTGGGGAGCTGGAGGGTTTTAGTGCTTTCCTACAGATTTTCAGTTATCTGGTTTTTTTCACTTCACCACAGAACTCCCTACCCGCTGTGGTACTTTGCACCTGTGATTCCAGAACCTTGCCAGGTCCTTATTAGTTTCTTTTTGCTGTAAGGCCACAGAGTGATGGATGTCAAAACTCAAGTCTGTTTCTGCTGTTCATTTCTAAGATGTTGTGACCATCCCCAGTGTGATAATTGTCTCCTGTCCCATTCAGTCTTCCTATGGGCTTACACAGTTTGAGTTTAACTGTTACTGTAGTGTGGTTTTATAAGAGAATAGGGAGGAATTCATAGTTAATCCCCCATATTGAAGAAGACTTATTGGCTTCCAACTAAGGGGGTCCTTTGTCAATGATGGTTAATTGACATATACCAAAAATTATGGTTTTGACCCACACTTTATTCATAACATAGTATAAAGATTTAATTGGAATAATACAAGCTTTCTATATTTTTGAAGTTTCAATAATTCTCTAATAAAGCATTTTTCTTTTTGTTTAGACTTAATTTCTCCCTTGGGCAGTCAGCACTTTTGAGTAACAGATATTACTGAGTGTTTTCTTTGGGACTAGGGTTGTTTCTTTTCATTTGAATATAAATTGCCCAAGGGAATGGACTTTGTGTTGTTGAGCACCAGTTCTCTAACTCCTAGAAGGGTACCTGACACAAAGTAGATGCTGCTGCTAAAGTAAATGAATGCTTTAATTTTTTTTTTTGAACCCAATGTCACTATTACTTCTGTTTCAGTTTTGGTTTTGAATACTTAAAATGGGTTGGGGTCCTTGCAACATTTCCTTATTAGCCACGTCTTACATTCAGGGCGTAGACTAGCATTAGCTGAAGTATCAGCTTGCAGTATTGCTTTCCCATTCACAGGCATGTTTACTTTAAAACAATCAGTTTCTATTTATCTTACACATTTTGTTCCAAGGTGATTAATTGAAGTCCTTAGGAGTTATACATCTCCCTCTATACACACAGAAATTAAAGACGCTTCACTAAGAAATTCACAACCATGAGTAGGAGTGATGAGAGGTAAACAAAGGATACAACTACCCTCTCCTTTTTATCCTCTTCCTCTCTGCGTTGTGCTTTTGTCTCATACTCTTAACTCTTTCATTGACAGATAGGTAGAAGTTCCTTAATGTGAGCCTGGAGCTTCAGATGAGATGCTGCTTATGTAATATTTGAGCAAATATTTTTGAAACTTGGTTCCTCTTTTTTGACCTTCATGTTTTGAAAAGAAAATTCTTCAAAAAGTAAAGATTAATTCCCTTCTAGGAAATGTGGAGAGGGGCATAGCTGAGAGGAGCCAGAATGTTTCTGGTGGGTGGAGCTGGTCTTAAACCCTCTTCTACCTTATTTCCTCTTTACCCTAGGCCATTAGCCCAGGCTGTTTTCTTGGCTGCAAGTTAGCCATGGTGGCAAGTTAGCCGTCCCTCCTTGTTTATGGAGTAAGCATCCCCAAGAAGCCATCTGAGTAAGGGTTTGTCAAGGTTGGTTTCTGTAGGTCCATCTGGCTGCATTTCTCCCAAGATTGTCTCTAACTGCACAATTGCTAATGAGCTCATCTGGATTGTAACTTCTTGCAGGTCCCAGGCCTATTTCTCTTCTTGCTGCCTACCTTTGTGATTTCATAGAGTCCTCAAAAAGCTTTCATGATGTATCTGATAACTTTTGACCCTGGATCTAGATAACAAAACTTGCTAAGTTATGAGAGAATGTATGGGACATAGTTAAACCTTGTCTTGAGGTTGTGAGAACAAGCTTATTAGAATTCTGCCCTTCTGCATAAAGTTTTTTTCTGAAGAAAATGAAGGAAAGGGATTTTTATAAGATTTAATTTTGTAGGGAGACAGCACCTACATTATCACTGTTTTTAAAATACTGCTAAAAAATACGTTGTCGGCCGGGCGCCGTGGATCATGCCTGTAATCCCAGCACTTTGGGAGGCCGAGACAGGCGGATCACGAGGTCAGGAGATCGAGACCATCCTGGCTAACTCGGTGAAACCCCGTCTCTACTAAAAAATACAAAAAACTAGCCGGGCGAGGTGGCGGGCACCTGTAGTCTCAGCTACATGGGAGGCTGAGGCAGGAGAATGGCGTCAACCCGGGAGGCAGAGCTTGCAGTGAGCTGAGATCCGGCCACTACACTCCAGCCTGGGCGACAGAGCGAGACTCCGTCTCAAAAAAAAAAAAACGTTGTCTTCACATCCACAGTTTTGCAAATGGTTAAATATTTTTTAAAAGATACAATAAGATAGTTATTTTTCGTGTATATAGTATATTACTACATATGACTAATATGTATCTAATGCCCCTAATTCTTATAGGGAATATTAATTGACTTGGATATAAGAAACTTTTTTTTTTTTTGAGACAGGGTTCTACTCTGTTGCCTAGGCTGGAGTGCAGTAGCGCAATCATGGCTCACTGCAGCCTTGACCTCTCTGGGGTCAGGTGACCCTCCCACCTTAACTTCCTAAGTACCTGGGACTGCAGATGTGTGCCACCATACCTGGCAGATTTTTTGTAGGGGCGGGATTTTGCCATGTTGCCCAGGCTGGTATTGAATTCCTGGGCTCAAGCAATCTGCCCACCTTGGCCTCTCTGTGCTAGAATTATAGGCATGAGCCACTGTGCTTGGCCGTAAGAAACTTTTTATTATAAATTGCAAAACTTATTATCCTCTTTTCCAAGCTGATCTTTTAATACTCAAATTTTACAATTTATAAAGTCTTATGTATCGTGTAGTCAGCACAGTCAAGTTACTTAAGTTTTCTCAGCCTCTTTTACATTTGTATTTATTTTGTAGTGTTGTTATAAGGAAACAGATATTTGTAAATTAGATTAGATAATGGCTCAAATATTAGGTCTCTCCCCCTTGTATTTGAACAGTGTAAATGGCTTTTTTGGATAATCTACAGAAAGTAATGTTAAAAGTGAAATAACATTGCTAGAAGTTAAATCTCCTGGCATCTCTAAATCTGCAGTCTGCTAGTATAAAGTTAACTAATAAAGTCTAAAACACAATAATCTCTCTTTTTTTCCCCCCAAAACACTGGCCACTTATTTGAGTATGCAGTCTCCAACACAGCTCAGTATCCTGGCTGGTTTTCCTCTTTTGAAGATGGTCCTAACGATGTTTGCTTTCCATTTCGAGGCACCCTGTTTTGTGAACTTTTTATTTAGTTGTTAATGTATGTGCCTTTTTCAAAATAGATTTAAGCATCTGAAGATGGAAGTCTGTACCTAAAATTGTTTTTTGAATCACCAGTGCTTAATACATTTTTCAACATGTTTTAAATAATGAATTTTTTTTTTTTGTAATTGACTAATTTGAGTATGTTTAAATTTTTTAAGTTGGCCAAAACAAAACAAACCAAACCAAAAATTTTCATTGAACATTTGGTGTTGTAAATGGCATCCTACTAGCCAAGCCAAAAAAACCCTGAAAAAAACAAAACAGAGTGGTGTTCATTAAAGTGTTAGTTCTGAGCATGGGGGTTTCAGTCTGTTTTGTTCATTGCTGTGACCCTTTCTGTGCCTGGAATAACTCCCGTCGCACAGTAGGTGTTGCGTGCTAATTGTTGAAGGAGTGAATATGGCAGAAGTTTTCACCTTAATAGTTATGCCTCATCCTTGCTCCACTGTGATTGAGAGGGTGGCCCTTATTTCTAGGGCCTTGCCTAGTAAGTGGGAACATTTAGCAGATTTCACAGGGCTATTTTAGAAAGTTTTCTGGAAATATTGAATGAGAAATTACTTCAGAAATGTGGAGTACTACATAGATATACAGAAACATTCCTAATGTACAGATTTTCATTTAGAAATTGAACCTAAAATACAGGGAATCCTCTTTGCCTGGCTACTTATACTTCATAGAAAACTAAGTATTTTTTTTGGCAGAGGGTGGGTATCTGTTTTCTATACCTACAAATAAAGGTATTTGTTAGGGATCTTACACTGAGAAGTTTTGTAAGTGTAGTTTATTCAACAATCATAGAAAATCCAAGACAATCTCTTTAGTTGGTTGTTTTTATTTTATTTTTTATTAGATCTGTATGTATTCCATTTCGAACTTGCCCATCTTTCTACCCCCCCTCAACCCCTTTAGAATAAAAATAACAAAACTGCATAGAACTTTCATGGGTAGGATTAGCTCACTTGATATCCTAAATTGAAATAAGGCTAATCTAGGGTCTTTGGTAAGTTCATTCATGAGGCTGGGATGTTAAATAACCAAATAATGATCAAAAGCTAATCTAAGTAATTTGAAACGCCCAATATGTGGCTTAGTTAATTTGGGGCCAGTTAATAAAAGCTTATCTTGGCTTAACGTACTTGAATGTCTGTAACTATTGAATCAGGACAGGTCACATTTGAGCAGAGTAGGTGTACTTTTCACAGATAGTGGAGGCCTACATAATTACTATCCTTGGCTCATGTTTCGCTATGACCATCTGTCATTTCCTCTGGGATTGTATACTAAGGAAATGTGAATAGAAATTACCCCATTCATTGAGTTTTTCTTTTATCTTCATATGGTACCAGTTCCCAATCTTATTTTAGTTGTTATAAAGGAGTGTTAATGTCCAAATGTAGCCGATGAAGAAGAAAGTTGTAGACTAATCCACAGTTCTGCAAGTGACCCTTTCTTTTGTTAAAATCCACACAGATTGAAGTGAGACATTAAGCTTATCAAATGTCTGTGTTCTGGAATCTGTCCAGCCTCTCCTTGCTTGGCCCAAGATGTTATCTCCACCAGCTCATATTTCTAGTCTCGAGATGCTCTGTCAAACTTGGAACACAAACTTAAAACTTAGTCTGTAGGGTTCATGTTGGGTAAGCTTTGTAAATAATTTCTTTTCTCACTGGAAAAACAATCTGGAATCATGTTGGAATTTTTGTGCAGAGACAGGGTCTCCTGATATGTGTGCTGTCATTCCTGTGTGCTGAAAATGGAAAATGCATTATCATAGCTATGGGATTTCATTACATCTTTATGTTGCTTTGCTCTTATGTTCAGAATAGCCCCAATGCATTTACTTCGGTATTGGCAATGATTTAGTACAGTAACAGATAATCAGGGATTGTGCTTCTATGAAATTTGCAGGGTCAGTCCATTATACCCTATAACCTGATATGTGTTTGCCAGATTTCCTTAAATAATCCCTTTTTCTTTTGCTAATTTGTACTTGTGTTTCCATGTGGTTTTTTTCTTTGGATTTACTTTGTATTGCCACCATGATTCGAAAAGTGTTTACCAAAATAAACAATAGTGGTTGTTCTGGTGAATTTATTATTGACATGCTATTTTGTTACCTATCTTCACCAAGGAAAAAATAAAACAATGGAGATTCTCCCAAGGTAGTTGTCTGCTGCTTTCATACTACTGTGATGGTTGATTAAATTTGACTCTATGGTAGTGAAATTCATTTGTTTTTTTTTTTGGTAGGTGTTGGTACCTGTTTCTTGGGACCTCTACAGAATAGTTGGGTTTAAAGCAAGACTTTCTAGACTCTTTTTTTCTGAAACACTGGGGCTTGATCAGATGATTACAATACATGAAATATGTTGAGTACTTACTAGGTACAGTCGTAGTGCTAAATACAGGGTGCAGTTTCAAGCAAGATGAGCTCAGTGCCTGGCCTTGGGAACATGCATTCTGGTGCGAAAAACAGATGACACAGATAGCAGCTCTTTGTTCTTCCTGTCCCATAAAAGAAGCATAATGATGCAAATGGCAGCCTAACCCAGGAGTATGGTCAGAAAATGATTTCCCAAAGACGTGAGGCATCAGCTGGGATGTGAGAGTCAGTGGGAGTTAAGCCAGTAACTCGTGTGTGTGTGTGTGTGTGTGTGTGTGTCTGTCTGTCTGTCTCCGTGTGTCCATCTGTTCATCCATCCAACGGGAGGAGGGGGTGAGGAAGTGTGTCCCAGGCCTTTTCTGTCACTGGGATAAGCCATAACTCAAAAAAGAGTCTTTTACTCTCGGAGACACTGGGGAGGAAGGATAGCAATAGCATGTGGAAAGGCCCTGCAATGGGACATGATGTGAAGAAATGGCAGGCTGTCGTGGTGGGGGTGTAATGGAGGGAAATGACTCTAGATGAAACTAGAAACTAGACATGTGTGCAGCGTCTTCAGGGCAGTTAAGAATTCTGTATTTTATCTTAAAATGGCTGAAAAACATTTGAATAATTTTTATTAAAAGAGTGACATAACCGAACAGGTAAGCTACGGGATATTACCTGAATTGTCTCAGAAGGCAGAGCCTTTTTTGGAAATCTGGTGAACTGTGGAGAGTGAAATAGTGGTTTTAGAAATTCTTTGGAACATGGGTAGGTTTAGGCTTTAGCATTTTTTTAAAGAGAGAGTCTTAGATAAACTTGGGAATGTTTTCTTCTTTTTCATTAATATCCCAAATTTCTTGTGACTACATGTGAGAAATGGTAGTTGAAAATGTGGCCAAGTTCTTGTGACACTTAATTTACTTTGGAAACATAAGGGTTTGATTTGTTGATATTCTCCGTTATTTATAATATTTGGGAGCTTAAAATTTCTATATAGTAATAACTTTCATATATTTGAGTTTTGGAGCTCTTTTCAATTTGTGAGTTTAATTTTTTTCTGCTGTCATAGTTGTAAGGTTGTATTTCAAGGAACAGTGTGTTTAAATGTACTAGTCTTTTGAAATGCAGATTTGCTGTCATTGGGTGTGTCCTGTACTTGTATAAATGTGTATGCATATGCATGCTCAGTCTTGTCCTCCATTTTTATAGTATTTTCAGATAAATGAAGTTAGATCAGTAAAAGGATAGTTGCAGGGAAAACAAGCAATTAAATCATACTTTTTTTGGTCATTTTTAATTTCTTAGAAGTGCTAAAGGAAGAATGGACAGGGCTAAGAACCAAGCTGCTTCTCTGAAAGTTGGCCAGAGGAATCTACCAAAATGAGATGGAAAATATGAGAGAAGTGAGGGGACAGAAGAAGACAGACCCAGAACCTCTCATGTCTTAACAGGAGTTTAGAAGCAGGAACATACTGAACAAAGGAAATAATCAGTAAATAATAGAAGAAAATTTCTTTGACAGATCCTCAGGATGAACTTAGATGAAAAAAAGCCATGCACCTAGATCTCCTGCTTATTGAATTTCAGATTCTCCAGAATTAAAGATAAACTATTCCTTCATTTGAACATTATTAGGATTTTATCTATAGTATAACAAACCAGATATTTTATAAGTAATATTGGATGCTAGATAAAAATTAATATTATCTTTAAAGTTTTAAGGAAGAAAGTTATTTTCAAACTATAATCCTGTACCAAAGCAAGTAAGTGTAGCAGCAAAAGAAACCTTTGGTTATGCAAAGTCTGGATTTTACCTTAAAATGGTTGAAAGTGTTACCCTTTGTGCACACTATTTTAACAGTGGGAAAAGTACAAGTATGAAAGATCGCATGAGATCTAGAAAACAGTGACCTCGGAGATGACCTAGGAGAAGCTGAGAAAGATGAAGATGAAATAAGACAGTGATTGACTCTCAGGCCTGTGATGTTCTTCACCTGGTGGTTGTGATCTGGAGCAAAATAATTACTTTCTTTACTTTGGTCCTGTCATATCTAGTGATCACCTTATAGCTATCCCAATCACAGCTATAAAATAGAATGAAAATCCAATGAACCTTGACAATGTAAAAATAGATCTATCAGATCTGGAGATGGATATGGAGAAGGTGCATATATACTAAATAACATTTCATGGTAGGAAATCAGATACCAACAAGGTGATGATTGGTTTGTCTATTGTCTATTTAAAGTTATATACTAATTATGTAATTGTATTCGAAGTATGAAAAACAAAGTGGAAAGTGGGCCTGGGTGGGGAAGGAAAAGAGACTCCTGTTTTAGGCCTTTAATGTATATTTTAGTGTTGTTTTATGTGCAGATATTTTAATAAAATCATGAATGGGTTAGTTTTAGGGCCAAAGATAGTTTTCCCTTGGTCAGAACTCTGAATTCATTTATTTACTTTCTGTCGTCTCTTAAGATTAGTGGGTCAGAGGCCTTTGCTGTTACTGGGATAAGCCGTAATTCAATGAAGAGTCTTTTAGTCTCGGAGACACTGGGAGGAAGGATTATTCAAATTCTCTTCTCATCACTCTTCCATTCAATAACCGACAGTGGTTTCTAAAAGCCTGCTTTTAGATTTGACTGGGTAAAGTGTGGTGGCTTGGATTTGCCACTACACTTTACCCAGTCATAGGCGTGAAGACTCTTAGTAAAAATCTAGTCTGTCCTTTCAGAGGGAGGGCCCTCTATTTTCAGACATGAGATTATTTAGCCTATTTCTTCATATAATTAGATTCTGTAACATATTGGTTACCTTACCTCATGATTGCAGTGTAGAACCTGGAAGTTATTCTAGCTGGTTGTCAGCTTGCATTGTGGCTGTAGTCTAAATTAGAAGCAGCTGTCTGTAATCTGCTTGACAACATCTCATCGTTGACAAATTATTAGATCACTCTTCTTCCTTGTTCTTTTCAGATTAAATTATTACTTTTCCACAAGCCCTCTTCTCACAGTCTGTGCCCATTTTTATTGTCCTTAAGTTTGACTTAAACTATAGCAGACACACAGACCTAAAGAGAAAATGGCTTCTATAAAAGGGAATTTTTAAACATGTCTTTGAAGTATAATTACTACTACATTTTTAAAAAAATCTCCTCTATTAATTGCAGATGGGAAGTTGGAGGATGACTTGTGAAGTTGCAGCGGTCACTCTGGTCCTGGATAATACTGGCTTTGGTCTGGTGTGCTTAAAGCTGTTGTCTTATCTTCAGTTTTGACCACTGGTTAAGTGGAAACAAGTTGATAGTTGAGATAACTTCCCCTTTCTGACCTTTATTTTTCAGCTCCCCTTTGAGACTGTTGTCCTGTTTAGAGAAGTCCCGCAGAAGGATCCAATAATAGTCGTGAGGGAAGAGCATTAAATGTGCGATTGTGCAGTGGGTTAAGATCTGAGAAGTAGATAAGGTCTAATCCTTTAATTATGATTAGATGCCTTATCCATTGAGATTATGTTTCCTGTTAAAACCTAAGAAACATTTGACCTATTAAACTTAGTGTCAAGGATAATTATAAAACTCTGATTTCTGTGGAATAAATGTTATTCAATAGTACTTCTTTTGCAACATGGTGGAATTTGCTCATTCAACAAATATTTATGAAACATTTACGTCCCAGTCATCAGGGGTGTACAACTGCTTTGCTACTTTTGAACTAAATATATTTTAAAGCTTAATCCTAATATCAAAAGTGATTTTCTTCATTAACTCTAGATATTAGTTACATATGAACTAATGAACTCTTGCATTGGGTATTTCTTAAAGATGGCATATAAATCATGTTTTAAAAATGTTACATTTTGAGTACAATTGGAAGTTTAAAGATCGAGTATCTGTAGTGTCCTGGGATCATAGGTACTCATACATATATATGATGGTTAATGATTTTTAAATCATTACATTCATTGTCATAGTTTGAATGAATGGGAACTGCAGGAAAAGATACAAAGTAACTTTCTGATAAGTTTTTCTTAGCTAAATTTGAAGACTGTGAGACTTGGGTATAATGACTGACTGACTTTGATTGAATAGTCCCTAAGACTACCAATTAGGTGCATTTAGTAGTTCTTCAACCCTTCTTATGTACATACACTGACAAATACATTACAGTTGAATTCTCTGTATTTCATGCATGTCTGGGAAAGAGTACTGTGAACATCTGCTTCAAAGTAGTAGGACTTCCTAGACCCCATATGCTTGTTTATCAGGTCGTCAAGCACTGTGGAGAAACTAATGCTACTCAAGTTTACCCAATAAAAAATACTGGATCAGATAAGCTGCAAGCCATATGTTACTGCTCCAGAAGGGTTGCTCAGGTTGGAGCCAAGTCAGCAGCACTTACCTACTGTGAACTTACAGCCTTTCCAGAAAGCTTGTATCGCAGTCTGTGCAGACAGAGTTTATAAGAGTGAACCAGTAAATTGCTGTCTTCACCTTGGATTTTGAATTCTTTTGTTAAAGTTTAGTGCAAACATTTGAGTGTGCCAAGAATTTCTATAGGCTCAAGGTATGTAAAGATATAATATCACCTAAGAAGTTTATACCTGGGAGGATGGTTTATGGAAATGGAGATTTTCCTGCCCTGGTGGTTTATGGGTTTGGGTCAGATGCTGTGTTCTGGGTACAACTTCCTGCCAACTTAAGGGAGAATAAAAAATACTTAGAGGAGCTGATGTTTCCTGTACCTTCACTGATCTTAGGCCATTCAGTAACTGGTATTTATAAAGGACTAGAAGTTAAATTCCTCTGTTTGGCTTGGAACTGAGGCTTGCATGCCTATTATATAAAGAAAGAAAAAAGCAAAAGGCTTGAAAGTCTGTTAACCTTGCCTCACTTACTTTTTCCTTATTTTCCAGAACTCTGGTAATGAACATCATTATTTAAGAGTCAAGATAAATAAGTAAGAACTGTTGACCTATCCTGACCAAGCTCTTGAAGGTCAGACAGTTCAGTTTTGCTTCTGAGGTGGTAACAACTGAGGAAAGACTAAGTCTCCATAGTTATCTAGGTAGATACAGCGTAAGAAGCCGGCGCATTGTTTTGAGAGGACTAGGTTAAACTTCTTTAGAATTAGGAAAAGTGAAAAGTAGAAAATTCCTACAGACTCTTTTCTCCTACCTAGCTTCTAGAACATTTTCTTTCAGAATGTAGAATGTTGGCTGGGCGGTGGCTCACACTTGTAATCCCAGCGCTTCTGGAGGCTGAGGCAGATGGATCCC
Source organism: Macaca mulatta (assembly GCF_049350105.2). NCBI lineage: Eukaryota > Metazoa > Chordata > Mammalia > Primates > Cercopithecidae > Macaca > Macaca mulatta. The sequence continues at coordinate 72,527,823 of NC_133422.1, forward strand.
CTGAGGTCAGAAGTTTGACACCAACCTGACCAATAGGGTGAAACCCCCTCTCTGCTAAAAATACATAAAATAGCCAGGTGTGGTGGCACATGTCTTTAGTCCCAGCTACTTAGGAGGCTGAGACAGGAGAATTGCTTGAACCTGGGAGGCGGAGGTTTCAGTGAGCTGAGATCATGCCATTGCACTCCAGCCTGGGTAACAGAATGAGACTCCATCTCAAAATAAAATAAAAATAACTAACTAAATAAATAAGTAAGAATGTAGAATGCTTTTGCTACAACTTGCTATAACTTTTCTTTTTTTTTTTTTTTTTTTTTTTGAGACGGAGTCTCACGCTGTTGCCCAGACTGGAGTGCAGTGGCGCGATCTCGGCTCACTGCAAGCTCCGCCTCCTGGGTTTACGCCATTCTCCTGCCTCAGTCTCCTGAGTAGCTAGGACTACAGGCGCCCGCCACCGCGCCCGGCTAATTTTTTGTATTTTTAGTAGAGACGGGGTTTCACTGTGGTCTCGATCTCCTGACCTTGTGATCCGCCCGCCTCGGCCTCCCAAAGTGCTGGGATTACAGGCTTGAGCCACCGCGCCCGGCCAACTTTTCATTAAAAAAGGTATTATCGTTTGTGAATGCTTGCTGCAGGCTTTCATCCTGTACCCATGAAAAGCCTGTTTATTTCTTCCTACAAACATAACTTGTTTTCAAATGGGAACACTGCAACATTTAAGATGTTATGATTTGCTCCAAATTTCAAAACTAGCATGTGGCAGGATAAAGACTGGAACTCAGGCATTTGGATTCTTCCTCAAGTGTCCTTTCAGTCTTTTCTTGGTCTTTATTACAGTATGTTATGGAAAACTGTAGTGAAGCGGTATCCTGTCAGCCATCCCTGCTGTGTCTCAGCACCGGATGCTATGGTTACAGCCCTGCACATTTTTCTGAGTGACCATTATAAAACTGGTAATGTACGTAGCCCAGGGGTTGGCACACTATGGCCATATCTAGTTTTCTGCCTGTTCCTATGTGGCCTATGAGCTAAAATATAAAATGTTAAATGCCTTTTATGCTTTTTAATGGTTGAAAAGAAATCAAGAATATTTCATAACCCATGAATATTAAATTCAACTCTCAGTGTATATAAATTAAGTGTAGCTATGCTGCTATAAAACCTTTTCATTATTTTCAGTGGCTGCTTTCATACCATAATGTCAGCATTGAGCTGGTGTGACAGAAACCCTATGGCCAGCAAAATCTATAACACTATTAGCCATCCCTTTACAGAAAATGTTTGACCACTGTTAGTCTGTGGCCGTGCTCTGATTTTGGATACAGCCTTCCAGACCCCATCTAACTCTTCTTCTCAGGACCTTCCCAGTGGTTTCTAAAATTCCCAGTGGAAGATGATCTTCAGTCACTGGGGTGGTTTTTTTCCTCTTAATTATGGTAAATTCATTTATTTTGACATCACCGTGAACAATATGGCTCTCACACAGCCACTCTAAACCTGAACCTGTAAGACATAAATACCATTTACAGAATGATAGAGCAGGCATATGCTAATGTTTTCAATCTCAGCTCTTGTGTTGAGATTAGAATTGTTCCAGAGATATGCTTTTCAGACTCACTCAGGCAGTCACTTTCATGGTTAACCATTTTCCTTGTTTCCATTGGTGGCCATCCCAGCATTTTACTACATGAGATTCTTTATTCTAGCCTCTGGGATAAATTTTCTCAGCATATTTATTGCCTGTAACTTACAGATTAAAAAGCCTTAAACTCACCTTCCTCTCCCTCATTCTGTGTGTTCTGGCTTTACCTCCCTGTTTCAGAGGAAGTGAGAACCCTCCCTTTCCAAAGCTGTTCCCCTAGCTAATCTCTGTCCCATTCCTCTGACCTCTAGGAACTTTTTTCGGTGTTTTTCTTTTTCCTTAGACTCTCCTCTATTGTTTCTATTCTCCAGGTTTCCTTGATCCTAAAAGCCATCCTCCCTTGAACCTTATACTCTTCAAGCCACAACCCCCCTCTTAAAAAAAACAAAACAAAACAAAACATTTATAGCCAAATCTCTCTTCAAAGACTTCTTCCTCACTTTATATCTGCCTGACATGCTAACACTGATTTTTCCTTATGTCTTCTGCTGAATCTACTCTCATCAGTGGTCTGGTTGTTCTAGCCAGTAGCCTCTTTTTAGTCCTCATCCTACAGGCCTTCCCTGAGTAGTTGCCACTATTAACTATTAGCTCCCATGTTGAAACTCTTCTGCATTAGTCTTTTTTTTTTTTTTTTTTTAGGTTGGAACTCGATGCATCTTTGAGCCTCCTGAATTCTTCTCCCCAAATGACCTTTTTCAGTTTCCTTTACTCATTCTCCATCTCTCTACTCTAAATTGTTTCTTCCAGTCCCTTCTGTATGTTCTCCTTAGGTGATTTCATTCATGCTTCATCTAACACCTATTTGTTGATGTACCCTGAATCTCTTTTTCTCTCCAGCCCTCTTCCCTGAACTCCAACTCCACACTGGACACAAGCACATAAGCATTTCCAATAACCATCTTGGGTTCAACTCACTTTTTTTTTTTCAATCTAAGCATGATTATCTCATGCTCTCCATCTTAGTGATGGCATCAGTGTCTCAAGAACTATAGCATTAGCTTCGGTCTCCTTTTTTCCCACTCCCTATATTCATTGGGTCACCAGACAGCTGCACTTTAGCTCAGATGTGGCTCATCGAACCTGTTCTCACCAAATGTTCTGCTTGTGCTTTTGTTCAGGACCTTGTCATGTCTCACCAGGTCTATTTTACAAGCCTCTTAACTGGTCTCCCAGACGTCAGTCTCCATGCCCATTGAGTTCATCATTTCTATGGCTACTTAGGTCATCATCATAAAACATAATCTGATTATGTCTTTTACCTTCTCACAGTCAAAACACTAACTGTTCATTAAAGTGTAAACTGTTCATTAAAGTGTATAGATATAAGACAGTGCAAAACCCAAACATGCCAACCTCTCCAGCCCTAACTCTTCTCTTATACCCTATGCTTATTCCAAAAGTTTGCCATCCCCTGAATGTACAGTGCTGTTTCATGTGTTCAGGGTTTCATATGCATTACTTCTATTTAGAATGGTATCATATCCTGTGAGATAAGCTCTGCAACCTTCAAGGGCCACATTAAACATAATGACTCCTGAAGTATTTGGATTCCTCCAGAAAGTTAATCATTGCCTTTACTTTGCTCTGAGTGTACTCCTCATGGTGCTTTTACTGCACTTACTATATGGCATCATATTCCACCTTACTTGCCTGTCATCTGTAGTAGCTGGTCTTTAGAAATTGGAGTGGGAAGGAGAGGAGAACAGTCACCATGTCTTATTCATGTCAGCACCTGGGGCATCTGGTATGCTATAGCCACAATAGTTAGTGCCTACTCAAATGAATAGAGAAATGAATTTAAAAAAGCGGGTGGGAGTCTAGGGGCCAGGCAGACTTCTCGAAATGACTGTGGAGCAGGGAAATGCCACATACTGTATGTATCTGTGGAAGATATTTAGGTAACTGGAGACTGACCTTTAAAGTTTTTTAGTATCTGTTGCCAAATGTTGAATAAAGGAATGACTCTAGATGTTGTAAACGTTGGGCATCTGAATCATTCTGGAGCACTACACACACACACCCACACATGCACACACACATACACACATATATACATATACATATACATATACATATTTTTTTCTCAGGTACACGGCGTTACTTCTGAAGATTTAAATGAAAAGTTGGCCAGTTACACAAGGCAGAACCTGGATTAGGGAATGAGGGAGAATATAAATTTGACTAGCTGGGAAGAGAGCCATGAGCATGGATATAAAACCATGACTTATTTAGAAAATAGGCTGTGAATTTTAGTAAAACAGACCTGAAGTTTGCTGCTAATGAGTTTTTATTAGGTTTGCTAGGTATTAGGCCTAGGTATTAAGCCCAGCATGCATTAACTATTTTTCCTAATGCTGCCCCTCCCCCTACCATGGATGGAGCTGGAAGCCATTATCCTCAGCAAACTAACACAGAACAGAAAACCGAACACTGCATGTCCTCACTTACAAGTGGGAGCTGAACAGTGAGAAGACATGGACACAGGGGAGGGCTTGTTTTCTAGAATAACTTCTGCCCAATGAGAAATGTGACCCTCCTGTTAGAACTCACTAGAAAGAGTGAGGGTCCTGACCTCCAGGGCTTCCTCACCTAACTGAAACCAACCCAGATGCCGAGCTATTGGCAGTAGAATGTATTGAAATTCTACCAAACAGCCCAAATAGAATTGCAGCCATTTTGTAACTCTTTGATTGCAAGAAGTGGTAGCATTTCCAGATTTCAAAGGCAGCTTTGTTGCCTTCTTACATGGTTTTCCACCAGTTAGCGTGCTTGGCATAATCCTTCCTTTTAACTGTGTGATGCAGTGCTATAGGAACTAACTCATCTTAGTGTCACCTGTTTAACCGCTTTTCAGTGTTTGTCACCCCAGTCACAGATCCTAGGCCTTAGTAATATAACATCCTTTAGTTGGAAATCAGAAGATTGATATAAAATTCAGCAACTTAGTAGTTACTAGGAAGTATTAATGAAGTGCTCCTCCAGGTTTATTTTTCACTGAGATTTTAGCTGATTTGAAACCTCTAATTAGACTATTATTTGTCTTCAGAGTTAACAATTATAATGAAGTTTAAAAAATTGGGCAAAGTAATTTATATGTCAGGATAGGAGTGGTAGAATGGTTTGAGATAAAGAAATATTAGCCAACTTGCCAAAATTTTGACCACATTTAGCATTTATTGAGTGCATACTGTGTTCCAAGTCTTGTATTAGGTACTGAAATGACTAGTGAGAAGAGTGAAAAGGATTGTTGCCAGAATATATTATGGTGTTGCTTTATTTTTGAACTCTTTAGTTTAATGCAGCACTGACCTTTTGAGTCTTCTAAGATATTAAATCAGTTTTTTATTATATGTGAATTAAGTAATTGCTTTCTTAAATTTGATTTTGATTATGTGTAGAGACATATCTATTTAACAACAACTTAAATATGATCAAGCAATGGTAGGAATGTCATTGTTTCTGGGAACATTTTGTTGGTCACAGAATAATTTTCAGTGTGAAAAACTGAAGAAACTTAGGTTGCTTCTTAAACCCGTTTTGTCATCTGCCTTTTTATGATTTTCTTGATTTTATCACTGGAGCATTTATCAAATCTAGTTTTTTTGGTCATACTTTGCTTAATGGTATACAAAAATAACTACACAGATGTGTTATAATTTATCTTTTCAGTCAGGCAACTTTGAAAATGTACAAAACATAATAGACCATTAGTCACACTCAACTTACTGTTTTGCAAAAAAATGAGGTATCAGTCTACAATGTAGTACTTTTTCACATTCATTCAGTAGAAGATGATTATCAGACAAGGGAGGTGAAGTAGAAAGTTTAACCAATAAGGGTGCATCCTTTAGGCAGCTTCAGAGACACTGTAGAGATGGGCATGAGATAAATGGCAGTCTGTAAGGGTGGTAGTGAAATGAGCTGAAGTACCTTTAAAGTCTTGCATTTGATGGAAAGCCACTGCAGTACTTTAATTGATGAAAGTAATACAGTTAAAGTACAAGACGTTCAGAACAGGTTTACTCAGGGCAGTGTTGGTGGCTGGAAGGTTGTTGAAGAGCGGGTTGCAGTAATCTGATGAGAGGTGGTGAGTGGTTAAGGAAGTGGCAGTAGAACTACAGAGAGCATACAGAAAGAAGTGTCCTGGGAGGCAGTTTAGCTTAAGGCATTTGGGAAAGAAAACTGTGCCAAGTATCGTACATTGATTCAATGTGTAGTCCTGTTTGGGGCCAATTCGATGCTATTCTAGGGACTGGAATTAAATGAAAACATGCATAGTCCATGCCACCTCCAAGTTTGTGACCCTCCCTTTTTTTTTTTTTTTTTTTTTTTAATAAATAGAACTTTGGAGTAGGAGTATAGGGAAATTTAACTGTTGTTCAAAAATGTATCACCCATTTTTTCTCTTTTGGCAAAATTGCCTCACTCCTTTCTTTAGAGCTATTTTGCTCATCACTGAGCCTCTCAAATCATTTAACATCATTTTATAAACCAAAAATCCATTGAGATAATTGATTGAAAAAGATAAAATTGCTCTTTTTTACAAACTCTTTTTGTTTGTTTTATTCTTTATAAAAATGCTTCCTGTTACAATTATTTAGCTATGTACTGAAGAACAAGTAGGATGTGATAGCTTCCACTCCTGTCCTCCTCCTCCTCCACTGTAACCTTGGGCCTTAGTGGAGCATTATTGTTTTGTTAGCTTGCCTCTACAATAATTTTCCTAAGCTTTCTGAAAAGCTTCAATGCTAAACAACAATGTAGAGCATTCTTTCTTGCAATAGACGCTAATTGTGTTCTTAGTTGGGATCTTGCTGTCATAGCCACAATAACTGTGTCAATTGTGTGGGGAGGCTGGGTCACAGTGGTTATTGTGCAGAGTGATGAATGCTGTTTGCTTGTGATGTGCTGCCGCCCGCATCTGTGGGTGAGAACACGCAGTTACTGTAATTTGCCGGGCAAGTGATCAAACTGGTATAAAATAACATCATCTGTTAAGCAAGATAGCAGTCACAAAGAACTATTGACCTTTTGAAATATAGAATTTTTAATGAGAAACTTTGAATAATAGAGATTGAACATGTGAGAACAGCTACCTAGTGTGTGTTGCGTTATTAACCCCTAGTTTGTAGTGTATTCCGGAGTCAAGTTGACCTACATAGAAGAGAAGGAACTGGGAGTGCATGTCTGTGTTCTGGCTCCGATTGGGAAGAGCTGCTTAACCACTGTAAGTTACAGGTTGGATAAGTGACATATATGGTGTCAATTGGGAACCAGGCTTCACAGTTTCACAAAATGTGTGGATTCTGAAAGTGTTGTCATTGCGAATGTAGTTTCCTTGCCTAGTTCTTCCATATACTTAAGGAAAAGATATTTTTAATGTAATTGTTAGAATATGTTGGTACATACTGATTCTGAAGTAAAAGGAAAATATATCTATATCTATATCTATATATATATTTATATATATATTTAAGTAAACTTGATGGTGTTTTGCAAGGATCTGAAGAGTCCCAGTATGGAGCTGAGCTGATTATTTTCTTGACTGTCCACATCCCACAGTTTTTTTTTTTTCCCCCTCTCCATCCCACTGCCCATTTTAAAGCACTTTTCAGCTGTCTGATTGCTCATTAGCATTGCTCATTAAAAGTGGTCTGGGGGCATACATTTCAAAGCAGTCCTTTTAAGACTTGGTTTTTCAAGTTTTGTTAAATTTCCAGTGAATACAAACCAAGTTATTTCTTGACGTTTAGCCTTGTTTATATTTTTTTATATCATTCCTTCTGCTTAGTACATGTCTAAATGATTACTTTTCAGAAAAGTGAATTTTGCCTAGCACATTGATTTGTATCTCCTGACAGGAGAGTAAACCATGTTTGGTGTGACTTAAGCTTTTATGATTTGGGATTTGTGTGAGTGTGTGTGTGACCCCAAGAACATGGAGATACAAGGGGTGGTAATTTTGGAGGGGAGAAGTACATTAATTAGACAAGTGAGGTAATGTAAGAATGAGATCATCTGCCCATGGCTGGTGTGATTCCTTTTTGTTCATTATTTTAATTTAAAACATAGTATTAAAGTAATAACATGTATATTCCTACCTTGAAAAGCTAGTTATATAAATAATATGTATGTTTAATGCAGATAATTTGCAAGATTTTTTAAAAGAAAAAATCCAAGCGATCGCCAATAGTCTCTGTACCGGCCACCTAAGATAGTCATTGTTAAGTTCTGGTATAGATACCCCTCTGTTACTTTGTACACCGTTTTTCCTTTAAACATTGTTTTGGTCTCAAGGCCATTCGGAAACACAATAGTCATTCTGAGTCCTCCCATAATCTGATAATGAATTTACATAAAATATTTTTTATCAACGTATTCTGATACTGAGTAGAAAAATATAGAATTACATATAGTTAATATTAACATTTCCCTTAATTCCTAAAGATTAGGAAGATTATACATTTGAGCTTTTCTTTTGACACTAATCCTTTTTTATATTGCAAAACACTAAATCCTTATATGGAAATAGAAAATTGAAAACATTTCTAACGTAGAAACTCAAAATAAATTTTCATTATTATACGGGCATGTTGGCTTTAATCAAAGTAAGATTGATTTACTTTTTTAAAATGGATGTATAAATAGGACCCTAATTCACAAATTGTTTATTTTGTATATATTTTGTATTTAGACAAGTGGAGGTCAGTTAAAATAGTCTTATGAAAAGTTGCTTTGTCTCTCTTTGTTTTTAAAATCTCTTCCCTTTCTCCTTCTGACAAGTCAACATCTGCTTGCATATAGCTAACTGCTGCTATTTTCTGCTTCTATGACAGCTAGCCGATGGCGGAGTCTCTTCTCTTCAGCTGCCTCACTGGCTTTTCCTTATAGTCCTGTTGCAAGACTCAGCCCTTATAGCAATGGCATTAATACTCCCAGCTTCTCTAAAACCTCAAATAAAGCAATACTAACACCTGAAAAAACAGGTAATATTTTAACTTCTTGACTAGCTGCTTGCTTTGTAATTCAGTTACTAAACACAGCTTAAATATTCATCTTTCATTGGAAAGCTTCAGAATAACCTTAGAATGGAGAGTTTGTGCTGCACATTTACTTTGGGTACAAAAGGCCTAGCACGAATTTGTACTCTAACACCATTGATCTACTGCTCTCAGTTGTATGTAGCAGACAGTCTTACCTCTTTAGCAAAAGTATATGCCTGCAGTTCTGTATTTCCAAATGCTTATGTGTTTTTAAAATTAAATGTCAAACACAATTTAGGTAGTTTTTATTATTCAAGATTGTAAGTCTTTATTTTTTAAAATTTTTTTCTGGTAGCTTTTAAATTTAGCTAAGGCTATGTAGAAGAAAATAGTCATAGTGGCTTTTTATGAATGAGGATCTCACCATTTTCTTATTTTTCTCAGCATTTGTGTGATTCCATTCCTGTAGCCTTCTTCTATTTGTTCTTTGGTTCTTTTATCTGAAACCATCGAGTTTTTTACTCTCATGGGTGGCTATAAGTCTCCTGTGACTACTCTCTAGTCTATATTATGTGGGTGTTGTATATGTTTCTGCATATGTACGTGTGCCTTTTAGGAGTGATATTCTTACCCATTTGTAGCACTGCTGTTTGTACTCATTAACAAATGGACCAGATTAAAATTTAATTTAAAATTATATAATCAGTTACTGTCAATGTCTTATTACTAAAGTACACATGAATATATATTCTTATACCATGCCTTTAGATATGGACATATCTAATAGGATGTAGATTTTAGCAGTAGTGAATTTTGCATTGTGATAAAAAATGTAATGTGAAATCTACCCTCTTAACAATTTAAGTATATAGTACATAGTGACTTTTTAAATTGTGAAAATTGAATTTGAAAACAATGAACAAGTGGTTTTGTATATACGAATTGTATACACATCATGTGCACATTGACCATTAAATGGTGACATGTTGGTGATTTTTGTAGCATGAAAACATGAGACAAATTGCTGACTGTTTGTATATGAATTGTAAGGCATATATGGATACCAATCCTGCAGATGAAAGAACACACATTTCCTTTGTGTTTCAGGTTACACTTCCAGGGGCTCCCCGCTCAGTCCCCAGTCATCTATCGACAGTGAGCTGAGTACTTCAGAATTGGAGGATGATTCTATCTCCATGGGATATAAATTACAGGACCTCACTGATGTTCAGATCATGGCTCGTCTGCAAGAAGAAAGTATGTGTTCTTTCTAAACTAGAAAAATGAGGCTTCCACTTGGAATATACAGGCAAAGGGGCAGGTTCAGGCATTTCTCTCTAGGTAATGGGCAAACAATTAGATTCTTTCTCTCATACTGTCCTGCTTTTTAGGTGGAGCCAGTTATATGCTTCTCACACTATCATGAGGTGGTAGGAACTTAGTCTGATCAAAACACATTGATACATAGACATTGCTGGTATTGCCACTGTGGAAACAGATGGACAGTTTCCTAAAAAACTAAAGGTGCAACTTACAAGTGGCCCAGCAAACTGCACTCTTGGATATTTATCCCAGAATAGTGGAAATTTGGGTTCACACAAAAACTTGTACGTGAATGTTCTGAGCACCTTTATAGCCCAAAACTAGAATTAGCTTAGATGACCTTCAGTCCGTAAATGATTAAACCAGTCATGCTACATCTATACCATGGAGTACAACTCAGCAATAAAGAGGAACAAACTACTGATATGCACAACATCTTGCTTGAAGCTCCGGGGAATCATGGTGAATAAAAAAAATTGATCATAAGAGAGTGCATACTGTATAATTCCACTCATACAACATTTCGAGATGACAAAAATGTTAGGAACAGAGGACAGACTAGTGGTTGGTGGAGTTTTAGGGATAGGGCTTAGGGTCTCAAGAGGGTCTTGAAGCTGGATGTAGTTATAAAAGGGCAACACAGGATTTTTACAGTGTTGGTACTATTTATTGGTGGATCTTTGAACCTCTAGGTAATAAAATTGCATACAGCTTAATACTCTCTCTCTGACACACACACACGCGCGCGCGCACACACACACACACACCCCTACCTCTGCAAAAATCTGAATAAAATGAGTGGATTATATCACTGCCAATACCCTGGCTGTCATATTATTCTAAAATTTTGCAAAATGTTACCACTGGGAGAAACTGGGCAAAGGGCACAGTTTTGTTTTTTTTTAAGCACTTCATGTGAGTCTACAGTTATCTTAAAATTTCAGTTAAAATGCATTGACATACTTCTCAGGGTAAATAATTGTGAAAGAGTAGATAAGTAGAAATAGGACAGTTTGTCACTGGTTCTGCGATAAAGTTACAAAAAATAATCTGAGAGTGAACTAGTTGAAGGGCATTAATGGTATCAAAAGGCACAGAACTGGAGTGTTTGTTTTGGAGTTATCTTTTCAGCCAACATAAGTAGAAATAATCAAGTATTTAAGCATAATAATTTCCTGCTTTCAGAATTAGTCAAGGCTTCTATGAGAAACATGGTAATGCTTATGCAGGATTTAATAAGATACATTTTTAAGGGGAAAAGTGGTTATTTTATATCATTATTTAGTAAAAGCAAATTTAAATACTCTTTCTAAAAATATATATGGCTAAAATATTGTATGTCAGTTTCAGAAGTTAAGTAGTCAGGGTTAGACCACTTTAAAAAAAAATTGTAGTACTGGCAATGGGTTAAATAATGAGAACCTTGTAATTTGACTATTTTTAGATGATTACCATATAGGGTGACCTAAAACTATTAGAAGTTTTGAGGTGTCAGTGTGCTTTGAAAGAGGTAACATTAGTAACATAAAAGAACAATAGAGAGATGACCTTGTGGGAAAATATTTGTCCCTCGGCTTTTAAACTTTCCCTTTGACTTTAAAAGTCGGGGGTGGGGAGCAGAATGACTTCCTACTTGGGCAGAGATTTGAAGATTTTAATTGTTTTAACTCATAGCGAACTATTCATAATGAGATGAATACTTCTTCCTAAGTTCCCCTTCTAAAATATCTCTTGATTTGAAAAGGGATCATTTGGGGAAATTGATAGATATTAATGAATGAGCTGTAGCAGGTATATATAATCTTCACTGGAATTGGGGCGATCTTTTTGCAAAACAGAATTGTCCAATATTAGATATCTGTTTCATAGGTAAATGTGATTATCATCTTGGTAAACCTAACTTGTCAATTTAGTAACTTGAGAACAAGATAATAAGTCTCTGTGAGTAATTTGTTTGGCACAATTTTTCATCTAATACTTGGTTAATTATAACTAAATGTTAGCTAGGTCAAAAGACATTAGAGTACTATTTGTTATTTTATAGGTCTCAGGCAAGATTATGCTTCTACTTCAGCATCTGTATCAAGACATAGTTCCAGTGTGTCACTGAGTTCAGGAAAAAAAGGGACATGTAGTGATCAAGAATATGACCGATACAGTCTGGAGGATGAAGAGGAATTTGATCATTTGCCACCACCTCAGCCTCGTCTTCCAAGATGTTCCCCTTTCCAAAGAGGAATTCCCCATTCACAGACTTTCTCCAGCATTCGGGATTGTAGGAGGAGTCCCAGTTCCCAGTATTTTCCTTCAAATAATTACCAGCAGCAACAGTATTATTCACCTCAAGCCCAAACTCCAGATCAGCAACCAAATAGGACCAATGGAGGTAGGTTGTATGCTTTTTTGGTATTTGATATGCTTTGATTTTTTTATATATGGTCAAGAAATGGTTTTTGTGTTTTTGTTTTTGTTTTTGAGACAGAGTCTGGCTCTGTCCCCTAGGTGGGAGTGCAGTGACACGATCTCAGCTCACTGCAACCTCCACCTCCCAGGTTCAAGCAATTCTCCTACCTCAGCCTCCCAAATAGCCGGGGTACAGGCACATGCCATTATGCCTGGCTAATTTTTTTTTAATTTTTATTTTTAGTAGAGACAGGGTTTCACCAGCCTGTTGACCAGGCTGGTCTTGAACCGCTAACCTCTGGTAATCTGCCCACCTTGGTCTCCCAAAGTGCTGGGATGACAGCCACCATGCCCAGCCAAAAAACAGTTTTAAGAGAAATATAGATAATTGGTCAATGTTTCTCAGATTTAAAATCATCCTCCAGACCTTCTCAGTTTGGTCTAAATTTGCATCTCTAGTTGACTGGCTTCTGATTATGTATCCCAGATTTATAAACTCACAGCTTCAAGAAAACCTCCATGACATAGCTGGCTCAGAATGAGTTATAAATGTGCAGTATCTCTGCATTGTTGCTGGTGCCTGTGGCACAGGCAGCGTGGTACAAGCTGAGAAGTTTGTGGTCAAGCCCATGGAGGCAAAGGCTGTGAGTTGTCATTCCTTACCTTGTGCACAACCTTCAGTCTGTTACTGTCTGTTCCTAGCACAGAGTGAGGTTGTAAGCATGAATGAGGATGGTTGCAGAGGATGCTGCTCTTCCACAGCCGGATCTAGGGAAGTTTGGGATGTGTCTTTCCCCTGATCTCCTGACATCTAGAATTAAGATCTGTGTAGCAGCAGGAACATGGAGGCTGCTGTCCATTAGCACGTGGCATGGTAATGGGAAATTGATCTGTCTTGTCAACGTGGTGGGTTGCTGTATGTGTCATTCTTTCATACTTTTTCCATCTCTTCATTTATCTTTCTTGCACACTCCCAGGAGTTAGACTCTGACTTCTAAGAACTATGGGGGAAGCAATCATGTAATATTCTGAGCCTGGTGTGTTTTCGTACTGATGATCACCTGGACCCTCACACACAAATTCTATATATTATGGAGAAACCAACCAATTAAAAATAATTTATAATTATACAATTACAATTCTTAATTATATAGCACTATTACTGAAAACTGGGCCCAGAAGTGATCAAATGGTCTTTAAAAATATTTATAGACCAAATATAAATTTTGTATTAGCGATCAGCCATTACCCTGTATTTAGTTTTTACCCTTTCCTTTGTACCTGTATCATTCATGCTGATGCTAATTAAGAGATCATTTGAAAATATTTAAAATTTTATGTTCATAATTTTTCTTACTACCTTGAGATTTCAAGTTTAGAGGAGTGGTGGCTAAAAAATGTCATCGTGACTAACATTAAAGCTCATAGCATCAGAAAGACAATGTATTCTATGTGCTTAGTGGAAGTCATAGCATCTTATTAAAATTGAGAGGGCACCTAGAGTTATTTCTCTAAAGCTTTTTTTTTTCCTTAAGTGTTTTAGAACATCATAGTCAAGTTGCCAAGCAGATGCTAGCTGTGCATCTTGATTGATATTGTCAATAAGATCATTCTCCTCCACTTAGCTGTTTGTTGTACCTCAGAAAAGTGGTATTCACTTCCATCAAACACCGTTTGAAAAACATTGGGTTTCTGTGAATCCTATGCTGGGATATTCTTCACAGGAAAGTGGAGACATACCACAGTTTAGGTACCTTTGTGGTAGTTTTATTTTGCCTAAAATGTCTAGTTTTCACAATACAACAAAAATGGAATACAAAGGCAATTTTCTGGATATGACTTCTGACTAGTTAGCTTAATGGTTGAGAGCAGAGGCTCTGAAGTCCAGCAGATCCTGAGTTTCTCAACTCTCTGAGGTTTGGTTTCCTTAACTAAAATGTGGAGAAGATAATATCTATCTCTTAGGAAACTTAGATATAATTTCACACCAAACCATCTGGTACACATTTTCTCCACCTAAATATATTATAAGGAGTAAATGAAAATAATGAATGTTACATTGCCTGGAGCCTGGAGTGGATGTGCTAAATAAAGGTTGTCTTCTCCCCTTTTGTTTTTAAACTTTTATTAGCATATGATTCAGATGTCCTAGCCTGCATTTGTTACTATAGAATATTGAGCAAAACTGTGAAATAAGAATAGTAACTAACTTTGAAACTAATCTATTAAATATTTTTCTAAATTATCAAAATAATATAGATAGGAGAAAATAATTGTTAAACTGTTGATTCATTTTAAAATAATTGAGAATAAACTAGAAATGTATATTAATATTTACTGCTTTCATAGTTCCTACACTGCTTAGATTTAAAGAGATGGCTCATAAAACTTCCTGGGATATTTCTGGGATTCATAGAATTAAAAGAAGTGTATCTGGAATAACTTGCTAAATTTCAAAATGACTAAACTTGTAGAATCTTTACCAACTTTCTTATAATTTCCACGGTATGGCAGGGGTTACTGGTGGCATGATGTAGTCCTTATTATCATGAGGACCTCCCCTGGAGCCTGTGTTGCCTTGATACCTAGATCTAGCTGTTTGGTAGATAATGAGCATCTCCTTTAGCCATAAAGATTCCCGAGTCTTTGTTCATAGAGTGATGAGTCTTGCTGCCTCTTTAATGTGAGCAAACTCATTTGAATTCTTTACTTGTTCTGTTCTTCCAGTTTCCTGCAGCATCTCAGTCCTTGAAGATTAAACTGCTGATTTCTTGTTAAGATAGAAATAGAACATTACTTTTGGTTCCCTGAACTTTAAAGTATATGTGGTTATTAAAACATTCCACACTGTGGCTGGGCACGGTGGCTCACGCCTGTAATCTCAGCACTTTGGAAGGCCGAGGCGGGCGGATCACGAGGTCAGGCGATTGAGATCATCCTGGCTAACACGGTGAAACCCCGTCTCTACTAAAAATACAAAAAATTAGCCGGGCGTGGTGGTGGGCGCCTGTGGTCCCAGCTACTCGGGAGGCTGAGGCAGGAGAATGGCGTGAACCCGGGAGGTAGAGGTTGCGGTAAGCCAAGATCGCACCACTGCACTCCAGCCTGGGCGACAGAGCCAGACTCCACCTCAAAAAAAAAAAAAAAAAAAATTCACATTGTTTGACAGAAAATGTACCTCATTTCCAGATGGTCTGACACAAGTTGGAGATCACAGCTTTGTTCCAAGGGGAATACTGTCCTAAATATTTACATTTGGGAAGACCTTATTTTTAAGAGCATATTTCAAGATTAAAGCTTTGTAAAACTGACTTGTTGCTTAAATATGAGTAAAGATTGGTTTTAAAGGCTAACACAGATTAGAGACATAACCAAGTGTAACGTATGGACCTCGATTGGATCGTGGTTTAGAGGAAAAACTTATGAAGGATATTCTTGGGATGTCTGAAAAATTTTGTATGCAGATTATCATATGATATTGTTAAATTGTTGACATGTGTTTACAATATTGTGATTCTATAGAATTACAATGTACATTAAAAGTGTCAAGATGTCTGAAGTTTTATCTCATTTAGCAAAGCAAACAAATGTATATGTGGAGATGAATTAAATATGGCAAAATGGAAACAACTAGTATAGCCAGGTGGAAAAACAGGTGTTTATGATACTATTTTTAAACATTTCTATATATATGAAAACTATTATAGTAAATAGTTGGAGAGAGATTTTAAAAAGAAATATAGAAGCTCAATTAATTTTCTCAATAGCATATAATTATGTTCTTGTGCCTCCCTGCTGCTTAAATATATATATATATATATATATATATATATGAAATATATATAGTGAAAATAGTCTAGTACTGATAGAGGCTGACTTTTTTACACTAGATTTTATGATATTCAAAAGATCTAGATGTGGCCACTAAGAGTATGTAGAGATGAATCCTTCTAATTCCTCTCTTCTTACTACACACTGTCTGCCAAATCATACACATAATATTTGCTGATATATGACGTACCTGCTGTTTGAGGCTGGGAACTTTAATAGGAATTTGGGAATATGAGACATACGATTGTTAAAAATAGGCCTCAAGAAGATAATGAGGAAAAGTACCCAGGAATCTAACAGTCAGTGGCAATATTTGAGCATCCTTACTTTAGAACTACACACAGAAAGTAAAGAAATGTGTAAGAGGTAGATGGCTCAGCTGGGAAGTCCATAGAAAAGCTTCTCTATGCTGGGGATAATTGTGCCAAATCTTAAAGTATTAGTAAGAGCCACATGAGTAAAATATTCTTTTGTGCTTTTTACTGTAGCACTCTCTGCAATTTCTTATGCTTTCTTATTATACATATTATCTAAGTATACTTATTGTGCTTGTTTAATCTTCTGTCTTTTCCACTCCAAGGGGGCAAAAATTGCTGGCCATGGCAACATTTAATAGGTGTTAGTAATGTCAAAGGAGCAGTGTATGAAGGGGGAATGAGAAGAGCTGAGTTTGATTTTGACTTGAATGCCTTTTGGATTAGTATTCAAGTATATCATTATTTTCTGGTTTTGCTTGAAAGAAAATGACCACAAGATTGAATGCTCTGATATGTGCACTTTAGTGTTTGGGAGTATATATCAATAAAGATAAAAAGATCTTGTAAGTTGGAGGGGTGAAAAAAATTTTAGATATTACAGTGATTTATGATCTTCCATGGTTTACCCCTATCAAAATGTTAATCTTTATTATTTACTTTGGGAGAAAATTTAATTTTAAGTTTAATTAAATTTGTTTTACATTTTCTCTTTAGGATCAACAATGGGTGGGGAAGGATTGAGAAGCACTGGTATAGACTATAAACCTAGACCATCAATCTTGACTATAAACTCAATGAGACTCGGGACTGTATCTGCCTAATACACTGTGATATCCCCAACAGCTCACAGAGTGCCTGGTATTTAGTGTAAACACAGTAAATGTTTGTTCCCTTGTTCATTTGTTCCTTCTCCAAAGTGAGAATGGGTGTCCACATGGAGGGACCAGCCTGCTCACAGGTATGAGAGTTCTCCCCTGTGGTTGGGGAGCAGGCTGAGAGGTCAGGCCGGAGAAGTATAAAGAGCCTGTGCCTTGAAGGCCTCATCTAGGGTGTGCTCAGGAGCTTGACCTTTCAGTAGAAGGAGCAGGGGAGGAATTGGAATTGGAGGGATTTCAGCAAGTGGGTGACTAGATGTGTGCTGTGCTGTAGGAAGAGTGGAATCGGCTGTATGGGAGATGGATGGGAGAAACAAGACACAAGGGTACATGGAGACCAATTAAGAGAATTTTGTGAAAATGTAGGTGATAAATAGTAAGGTAAGAACTAGGTGGTAGTGGAAGATTCATTAAATGTTTATGAGGCAGAATTAACAGGACTTGGAAAGTATGGTGCAAAGAGAAGGTGAATCTTGAGAGACTCCCAGACTTTTGGATTAGGTGATGTGCTGGACAGGGCTACAGTTTGTGGATCTAAGTAATGCAGAAGGAGTAGTGTGAAGGGGAGAAAGAAATGAATTCAGTACTTGTCCTTGAATTAGTTATGGCTTAGTACTCGTATATATGCTTTTTTTTTCCCAGCTTAAATGACATGACATAGGTACTTTAGTTTTTTGGGGAATGTGTATTGATCAAGGAAAAAGTGTCTCATAGACTTGTGGTCTTGTGGCTGGCTTATTTCACATGTGTAATTTCACACATCTCAACGTTGAGATCTGTATGTGACTCTCTGCTGCCTCTTGGTGGCAGAAGATGAACTTAGCAAGGCAAAAAAAATTGAAGCTATTCTCTTGGTCTTTTTCTTTTCCAAACATTTGGTGGCATACTCATGAAAGTTAAAACTTTCCAGAGATTAATGTGGTCATGTTAATGTCATGAGTGGATATTTCAAGACATCTGAAGTTTTAATTTTATTAATTTGTTCCATTTTGATATGGTAGCAAAAGATTCAGTAAATGTTGGTTTTGATTCTTCTAGGTTTCTTTTTTTTTTTTTTTTTAAGAAGCATGTAACAATTTCTAGGGTTGTTTTGGTAAATTAAATGACTGTAATATTATTTTCTAACTTTTTAAATATAATTTTAGCCATTTATTGAATAGGAACAGATAGCTAACTGCTTAGGTAGTCCCTGTGTCTTTTTATAGAAGTCTTGTTCTTCTTTAACACATTGTATTAGTCAGGGTTCTCTAGAGGGACAGAACTAATAGAATAAATGTATATATGAAGGGGCATTTATTAAGGAGCATTGACTCACACAATCACAAGGTGAGGTCCCATGATAGGCTGTCTGCAATCTGAGGAGCAAGGAAGACAGTCGGAGTCCCAAATCCTCAAAAGTAGGGAAGCTGACAGTGCAGCTTTCAGTCTGTGGCCAAAGGCCTGTGAGCCCCAGGCAACCACTGATGTAAGCCTGAGAGTCCACAAGCTGAAGAACTTGGAGTGTGATGCTCAAGGACAGGAAGCCTCCAGCACTGGAGAAAAGTGATGTCTGCTCCTTCCACGTTCTTCTGCGCTTTTATCCTAGCTGTGCTAGCAGCTGATTAGATGGTGCCTACCCAGATGGAGGGTGGGTCTGCCCCAACCAGTCCATTGACTCAAATGTTAATCTGCTTTGGCAACACCCCTTACAGACACACCCAGGAACAATGCTTTACATCCTTCAATCCAATCAAGTTGGCGCTCAATATTAACCATCACACATGTTTATTTGGTGGAACCCTTCTGGTTGGGGAGTGTGTTTTCCTGTACAATAGGTTAGAAAGCTTGATCATCAGCATATAGTACTTTTTATTTATTGTTGACCACAATATGACTTTTGTTATTTGCTTTTGAAAGCTAGTATTTTGGCTGCATAACATCTGTCATTTTTAACTTAGTAAATTCTTTTCCAGATAAACTCCGAAGAAGTATGCCTAACCTAGCCCGGATGCCAAGTACAACTGCCATTAGTAGCAATGTTAGTTCTCCAGTCACCGTGCGAAATAGTCAGAGTTTTGACTCAAGCTTGCATGGAGCTGGAAATGGAATTTCAAGAATACAGTCTTGTAGTGAGTATAATTATTTGATATAATTATATGTTGTATAATTGTATAATTATTTTTTATAATTTTTAATTGTAAGGAAAATAACTTACTGTTCCATTTCTTTATATTTACTTGCAAGAACACTAAACTTTTCTCCTTGCCCTGTAACTTATTTTTTTATTTCACCATTAGAGTTGAATAGTATTTTTACCAGTGCCTGTGGTATCAATTAATAGTAGTAAATTGTTAATTATATAATAATAGTAAATTATTTGTAGTCCTTTATATCCTAAGATAGTAGAAGTACTACATGGTGATTGATTTATCCACTCATCATACAAAAATTTTTTTCCTTGCAGATCCTCCCCTTTCTAGCTGTCTACCTGAATAAGCACACTTAATTCTGTCTAGCCATTCCTTTTGTCTTGGTTTTCACCTGTGCATACTTTTGTCCTTTTTCCCCCTAAATGAAGTTATATTTTAGTGTGTCTAAAGTAGTTTTTATCCACTCTATTTTAGCTTACCCCACATTCTGTTACTTACTTTCTATGTTTCACCCAGCAGTGAGCGACACAGTGAGCATTAGGCCTAGTGCTGTGTGTCTTCACTTTATGTGGGGATGTGCTGTTTTGGCATCCCCCCCGATTCCTACTCATGCTGTCTCTATGGGTTATTGCAGTTAAGTCTTACACTGACCTCTAGGAGGAAGGCACAAGGTCATATTACCAGCATTCATAAAAATGCCCAAACTTGGGAGGCTGAGTGTGTTCTGAGTGTACTGGCCAAGAGTCATCAAACAGATGTCTTAAGTCTAAATCTAAAATGATTTGTAGCTCTTCTCCCTCAAACTTAGTTTTGGGTGTCAAATTGTATCTCCCTAACATGCAGTGGTCTTTCATTTCTTTGTTTTAGTTCCTAACAACCAAGTGACATCATTTACTCTGTACAAGGAACAGTGCTAACTAGTTTATATTCATTATCTTATTTAGTTCTACCAACAACTCTATGAATTAGTTTCTACTGCCATTCTTATTTTGTGGAAGAGGGAACAGTTCTGACAGGTTAAGGAACAGTTTGTCCAAGGCCATGCAGGTGGAAGAGCAGAGAGGCAGACCTAGGTCTGGTTACTCCCAGAGCTTATGCTTTTAACTGTTAGGATATTCTAGCTCCACGTGTTGTTCTTCTC
Source organism: Macaca mulatta (assembly GCF_049350105.2). Lineage (NCBI taxonomy): Eukaryota > Metazoa > Chordata > Mammalia > Primates > Cercopithecidae > Macaca > Macaca mulatta. Next base: position 72,548,410 of record NC_133422.1, read on the forward strand.
TGCTTAGCATTCTTCCTTTTCCTTCTTCGTTCAGTTTACTCCTATTTACTTTTATAATACAGTCCAAATACCATGCCCTTGGAAGTTTTCATTGCTTACTTGATCACCCTAACACACTTTCTCAAATACCCCCCAAACAATGCTAGAGTGGATTAGATTTTTGGTGCTTACCTCTGTTATTCAATGTACCATGTTTTACCATTAATGTATTTGTCTTCCTTACTAGATTGTAAGCTCCCTCTGGGCTTGGACCATCATTTATTTGATTTTCTGTTCCCAGTGCCTGACATGTTACCTGAACATAAGGAACTCAGTGAATGCTTGAATGAATGCCACAGGATTCTATGTTAAGGCTTGACCTGTTAAATATTTGAACCAATGACTTGTATAAGGACACGGAAACAACCTATGAAATTTGCTAATGGTGGAAACTGAGAGAACTAATAACTGATTTTATGTCAGGAGGTTACAACAATGGGCTAAATGTATCATGAAGAAACTTAGCTGATAGAAATATACAATTCTATATCTGAATTACAAAAATCAGTAGTGTACCAGCCTAGACCACATGATGAAACCCCGTCTCTACAAAAAATACAAAAATTAGCCAGGCGTGATGGCCAATGTCTGTAGTGCTAGCTACTTGGAAGGCCAAGCTAGGAGGATCACTTGAACTCAGGAGGTTGAGGCTACAGTGAGCTGAGATTGCACCACTGCACTCCAGCCTGGGCAATAGATAGAATGAGACCCTATCTTGGAAAAAGAAAAAAAGAAAATCAATAGTGTAAGTGCAGGATGAGAGAAATACAGTTTTGAGAATAGCGAATATGGTAACAATTAGGAATTTTTGTTGACTCCAACTCAGTGTGTATTAATAGCAGATTTGAGTGCCAGAAAAGTGTATGTAACCCAAAATAGAATGTACACTGCAAAGAATGTTCAGTTTTGATTGAAGTGCCCCCAAAATGATGGGAAATGTCAAAAGGATACAGGAACCAAGTAGAAGGAATCTCCTAATGGCCAAATATGGGACAGTTTGAGCCACAGAGTAAATAATTATGGTAATGGATTATAACTGATGGAATAAAATAAATATGCATGGATTCATACTTAATTGGATAAATAGAAAGAGGGGAACATCTTCTTTGTAGTAGATTCTAATTCATACATGTAAAAGAAATGAGGAAATTATAAAAATCATCATTTCTAAGTCAAGCATAATACTGAGAGAAAGCCCCCAAGAAGAATAATAATGTGTAGGAGAAAGAGGACTCCCATAACTTTTGTTTCAAATCTTAAGATTATGCTCTCATTTACTTTCATTTCTGAGCATTCTAAGCCACTGTTATTTCTGCATTCTAAATTCTTATCATGACAATTACTAGTTCTGGGCCATTTTGCTTTCAGGAAAGAACAGAGGTAGGATAGAGAGTTGGAAAGGCTGCAAGTATAGAAGGAGGAACACAGTTGTAGTCAAAGACCCGGTTTTGGGTCTTTTCTTAATAATAAACTTTTTGGAAAGTTGAGCATTCTTTATCAGTCTCGTTTTCTCATTTGTAAAATTAGGATTATGCCTATTAATTTTAACTAATTTCTCTTATGTGTGTTTTTTTTAAAATCAAGGGTGGTGATATATGTTATATGTAGGAGAGATAGTAGGATTGTATTCCTGAATAAACTGTTCTGGAATTTCATTGACTCTGTAGATCAATTTTTGGAAGATCTTAACAATATTAAGTCTTTGCATCCATTAATGTGGAATAGTCCTTCATTGACTTAGGTCTTTAATATCAGTGAAGTTTTGTAGCTTTCTATATAGAGGTTTTGTGTTTCTATAGTTAAAGTAATTTCTAGGTATTGTGATTTTTATTAAGTAGTGTTTTTGTAAATATTTCCTCAGGTTTCTTTCAGTTTCTACTAGTTTGCTGGTATTTTGAATAGAATTGATTTTTGTGTTTTGATATTGAATCCAGCAACTTTGCTAAATTAATATCTCCTAATAGTTACCCAACATAGTGAGTGCATATGATCACCAAAACATGTTCAAGAAGGTTCACAAAACCCCAAATTAGAAATAACCTAGCTTTCTGTCATCAGGGGAATAATCACATTCATACAATGGAATACTGCTTAGTAACACAGCAACACAGGTGAATCTCACAGACAAAGTGTCTAGTGAAAGAAGCCAGATTAAAAGGTTAACATACTAGTAAGTCTGTTCCTAGGAATTTCCTCAAAATAGGAAAAAACAGTCGTTGTGATAAAAGTGGGAATAACACTTACCTTTGGAGGAGTTTTGACTAGGAAGAGGCATGAGAGAGCCTTATAAGGTGCTGGTGATGCTTTTTATCTTGATAGGAGGAGTGGTTACATGAACATGTTCACTTTGAACATTCACTGAGCTTAGACTTAAGATATATGTATTTTATGTATATTATGCTTCAGAAGAAATTGAGCCAAATTCATGTATTGAAGGTTTTTTAAAAATTAACTTTTTTAAAGCAGTTTTCAGCTTATAGAAAAATTGAACAGGAAGTACAGAGAATTCCCATATAATCCCTCACCCTCTGTATCCTCTTAGTTTCCCCTATTATTAACATCTTGTGTTAGTGCAGTAGACTTGTTACAGTTGCTGAACGAGTATATTAAAAAATTGCATGGTTAAAAACTAGCAAATTAAGGCATTACAGAATTGGTTAGAAAGAATCTTAAGAGATGATTTGTCAACCAAGAGAACTTTGCTGTGTCACGAAGCTAAATGGGAATACACCTAAGGGAGAATCTTATATAGACCTTATTTTTTATAAAGTTTTTTGACTACTATACACATATATCGGCATTTCTTTTTTTTTTTTTTTCTTATTTCAATAGTTTTTGGGGTATAGCTGGTTTTTGGTTACATGGATGAGTTCTTTAGTGGTGATTTCTGAGATTTTGATGCACCTGTTACTGAAGCAGTGTACACTGTACCCAGTATGTAGTTTTTATCCCTCAGCACCCTCCCCAACTTCCCCACAAGTCCCCAGAGTCCATTATCTCCTTCTTATGCCTTTGCATCCTCATAGCTAAGCTCCCACTGACACGTGAGAACATACAATATTTACTTTTCCATTCCTGAGTTATTTGATTTAGAATAATGGCCTCTAGCTCCATCCAAGTTGCTGCAAAATATTACTTTGTTTCTTTTTATGGGTGAGTAGTATTCCTTGATGTATATATACCACATTTTCTTTATCCACCCGTTGGTTGATGGGCACTTAGGTTGGTTCCATATCTAAGCCATTGCGAATGGTGCTGCTATAAACATGCGTGTGAATGTGTCTTTTTTTTCATATAATGACATCTTTTCCTTTGGGTAGATACCCAGGAGTGGGATTGCTGGATCAAATGGTAATTCTACTTTTAGTACTTTAAGGAATCTTCATACTGTTTTCCATAGTGGTTCTACTAATTTACACTCCCATCAGCAGTGTAAAAGTGTTCCCTTTTGCCATGTCCACACCAACATCTGTTGTTTTTGACTTTTTAATTATGGCCATCCCTTTTGCCATGTCCACACCAACATCTGTTGTTTTTGACATTTTAATTAGGGTAAGGTGGTATCTCATTGTGGTTTTAATTTGCATTTCCCTAATGATTAGTGATGTTGAGCATTTTTTCATTTGTCTGTTGGCTGTGTATCTTTTTTTGAGAAATATCAATTCATGCCCTTTGCCCACTTTTTGATGGGGTTACTTTTTTTTTTTTTTTTCTTGCTGATTTATTTGAGTTCCTTGTAGATTCTGGCTATTAGTCCTTTGTCAGATGCATAGTTTGCAGATATTTTTTTCTACTCTGTGAGTTGTCTGTTTACTCACTGATTATTTATTTTGGTGTGCAGAAGCTTTTTAGTTTAATTAGGTACCGTTTATTTATTTTTGTTTGAGTTGCCTTTGCTTTTGGGATTTTAGTCATGATTTCTTTGTCTAAGCCAATGTCCAAAAGAATTTTTCCAATATTATCTTCTAGAATTTTTATGGTTTCAGGTCTTAGATTTAAGTCTTTGATCCATTTTGAGTGGATTTTTGTGTAAGGTGAGAGATGAGGATTCAGTTTCATTCTTCTACATGTGACTTGCCAGTTTTCCCAGCACCGTTTACTGAATAGGGTGTCCTTTCCCCAATTTATGTTTTTGTATGCTTTGTCGAAGATCAGTTGGCTGTAAATATTAGGGTATATTTCTGGATTCTTTATTGTTTGGTCTATGTGCCTATTTTTATAGCAGTACCATGCTGTTTTGGTAACTGTAGCCTTGTAGTATAATTTGAAGTTGGTTAATGTGGTGCCTCCAGATCTTTTTGCTTAGTCTTGCTTTGGCTATATGGGCTGTTTTTTGGTTCCATATGAATTTTAGGATTGTTTTTTCTGGTTCCACGAAGAATGATGGTGGTATTTTGATAGAATTGCATTGAATCTGTAGATTGCTTTGGGCAGTATGGTCATTTTACAATATTGATTCTTCCAATTCATGAGTATGGGATGTGTTTTTGTTTGTGTCATTTGTGATTTCTTTCAACAGTGTTTTGTAGTTTTCCCTGTAGAGATTTTTCACCTCCTTGGTTAAGGATATTTCTAAGTATTTTATTTTGTATTTTACAGATGTTATAAAAGGGATTGAGTTCCTGATTTAATTTTCAGCTTGGTGGTTGTTGGTATATAGCCGTGCTACTGATGTGTGTACATTGATTTTGTATCCTGAGACTTTACCGAATCCATTCATCAGATCTAGGAGCTTTCTGGATGAGTCTTCAGGGTTTTCTAGATATACAATCATATCATTGGCAAACAGTGACAGTTTGACTTCCTCTTTTCCAATTTCGATGCCCTTTATTTCCTTCTCTCCTGTAAGTACTCTGGCTAGGACTTCCTGTGTTATGTTGACTAGAAATGGCGAAAGTGTTGGCCGGGCGCGGTGGCTCAAGCCTATAATCCCAGCACTTTGGGAGGCCGAGACGGGCGGATCACGAGGTCAGGAGATCGAGACCATCCTGGCTAACACAGTGAAACCCCGTCTCTACTAAAAATACAAAAAACTTAGCCGGGCGAGGTGGCAGGCGCCTGTAGTCCCAGCTACTCGGGAGGCTGAGGCAGGAGAATGGCGTAAACCCGGGAGGCGGAGCTTGCGGTGAGCTGAGATCCGGCCACTGCACTCCAGCCTGGGTGACAGAGCGAGACTCCGTCTCAAAAAAAAAAAAAAAAAAAAAAAAAAAAAAAAAAAAAAGAAATGGCGAAAGTGGACGTCCTTGTGAAGGATGTTTTGTTCCAGTTCTCAGGGGGAATGCTTTCAACTTTTCCCCATTCAATATGATGTTGACTATGGGTTTGTCATATATCGCTTTTATTACTTTGAAGTAAGTCCCTTCTATGCCTATTTTGTTTTTATCATAAAGGGATGCTGGATTTTATCAGATGCTTTTTTTGTATCTATTGAGATGATCATATAGTTTTTGTTTTTAATTCTGTTTATGTGATGTATCACATTTACTGATTTGCCTATGTTAAACCATTTCTGTATCCCTGGGATGAAACCTGCTTGATCATGATGTGTTATCTTTTTGATAACATACGTATCAGTATTTCTGTGTATAGATTTTGCCTTGTATACTTGCGCAAATTTTTTTAAGGAAAAACTAAATTTAAGGAAATATTTTCAAGAGATGATAAATAAAACCATAGATACTTTTTTGGGGTTTTTTCCCCCTTATATTTATTTCAAAAAAGTATTTATCATATATTTTATGATTAAGTAAATTCAACTGTTTTAGAAAACAGGGTATGTCCATGTTTAACCATGTTGCAAGTACTAGGCAGCAAAGGCTTGGGTAGTTAGTAGGCAGAATCTGTGCATAAGTTTCTGTTAAATTTGATTGTTTTTCTTGCAGAAAGGGATTAAAAAATTTAAAAACTTCTGCCTACCAGTTTGTTACCTTTTAATGTGAAATGATACACAAAGTTGGGTCAGTATATAGATGAAATTTTTAAGGGTTCTTACCCAGAGAGTTCCCGGTTCCCTTCATTTTATAAGTTTTGCTACTATTATATATGTAATAATGCCCAGCAACTCAAAGAGAGATAAATGACGTATGAATATTATTTAAGGAATATATCTGTAATAAACTGTTTGTACCTACAGATACCACCTCTGTCTTCTTTTCTATAATAACAACTATTAAAATATCTCCTCATTTTGTTTTCATGGAACCACCACCAAAGCAAGCATCAAGAAATCCTAATTTCTAGCAAGCAAGCAGGGAAGACTTTGTCTTGTAAGAACTCAGAGATCATCACATTTGTAAAGGAAAGGAGGCTGTGCTTAGAACTGGCTTCTGCATATAGCCAGGCACTTCAAAATGTGGCTCATGGACAGACCAGGAGATCCGTATCAAGGATTAGAATTTTCCATGACTCAGTGCCATCTGGAGCCTATATTCCATTTATCTCCTTCTGTGTATATTGTACTCTCAGGCATAATTGGCTCTTCTGAAAATAGCACACATTTCCTAAGTTGGATAGTGGTAGAAGCTCGCTCACATGAATATCATTTTCTCTTCTAGTTCCATCACCAGGACAGCTTCAACACAGAGTCCACAGCGTGGGGCATTTCCCAGTGTCTATCCGACAACCTCTTAAAGCCACAGCCTATGTGAGTCCAACCGTTCAAGGCAGCAGTAACATGCCTGTATCAAACGGCTTACAGCTGTATTCCAACACAGGAATCCCCACACCGAACAAAGCTGCAGCTTCTGGGATAATGGGTCGCAGTGCACTCCCAAGACCTTCGTTGGCAATAAATGGGAGTAACCTGCCTCGAAGCAAAATTGCACAACCTGTTAGAAGGTAAGAATCTTTATTTGCATAATTTCATTTGCAGTTTGGAACTAGAAACTGCTCCAGACACACGCTGACCTTTCCTTTGGCTCACTTTAACCTTAGTAAGTCACTACCCTTTGTGGCCTGACTTGTGCTCTCCTCCCTTTGAAAAGTGATGGATATCCCTGTGTGGGTCAGGTCCCCTTCTCTCTGATATCATTTTCTTCCCCTACTCCCTCATCACTATCACTCCTAACACTTTTGCTTTTACCAGACAAGCTCTGTCTCCAGAGCTTTTGTAGCTTTCTTCTCCCAAGTTACTTGCACGACTTGCTCTGTGCCTCCTTCAGGTCTTTGCTCAGACGGCAGCTCTATCCAAAAATTGTAGGGCAGGGGGAGTTGACTCTTTGGTTCATTGCTGTGTGTCCCTAATGCCAAGAACTATGCCCAGTATGGGTAGGATCTCAAATATTTGTTGAATCAGTCATTTTTAGTCAAAATATGGAAAAATGTGTCAGGCATATGTGCACATGCACACCCTCCTCCCACACATTTATGGTTTGAAAAGCATCTTAATGACATTCACCTGGGGCTTTATCAGCTTATGTTGGTAAGTTCAGTATGGTTCAGGTAGAAATTTTTTTTCCCCTTCAAAGTTTCAGAGTTTTTTTTCCTACTTCAAAGGACATTTTAGTCCAGCTCTTGGTCATGATGTACCCTTCTTGAACTGAATATTATGGAGTGTCTTATATTAAAAATCCATAAAAGTGGTTTGAAGAAAGATTGAGGAAATAAAGACAGTAAATACAGACAGCTCTTTCAAGAAATTAGGATATGAAGAAGGAGAAGGAGGAAACATAGTAAAAATTTGAAAGAGGTAGAACAAGCAATTTTTTCTGTCTTTATGCATTTATGGATATATAAATAGTTCTGTTTTTTGTTTAGAAGTAATGGATGCTCAGATCAACAACAAATTTCAAAAAACAGAAACTGTTGAAAAATAGAAAAGTAAAGACTGACCCATAATCCTACTACCAGATAGAAACAATTTTGGTACATGTTTATTTATTCAGTAATTTTTGGCTTATTCTGCTTTGTAAATGCCGAGCTGCGTCATCATGCTGATGGCTGACTAGAATCACATTATTTGATATATATGGTTATTATAGACCATACATTTATCCTTGAATTTGTGTCTCCAAACTAAACACTTGGAAAGGTCACTGCTAGACAATATAAGATGGTCTGTTTCCCCAAACTTAAGCAAATACTAGGTATTATTCCTTTTAATTTTTTTTAATTTAAATTTTTTATTTTATGTATTTTTTTAGAGACAGGGTCTTGCTCTTTTGCCCAGGCTGGAGTGCAGTGGTGTGGTCATAGCTTGTTGTAACCTCAAACTCCTGGGCTCAAGTGATCCTCCTGCCTTGCTAGGACTATAGTGCATGCCACCACTCCCAGATAATTTGAAAAAAAAAATTGTAGAGATAAAGGTCTTGCTGTGTTGCCCAAGCTGGTCTTGAATGCCTGGCCTCAAGTGTTCCTGTTGCCTTGGCCTCCCAAAGTGTTGGGATTATAGGTGTGAGCCACTGCACTCAGCCGAAGGTTCTTTTTAAATGTTTTGCCAACATGATAGGCAAATCTTTAATTACTAATACGGTTTTGAAAGTTTATTCGTATTCAGTTGCTGTTTGTATTCAACAGAGTAACCATTTATGTTTTTAGGCCATTTTTCTAGCCAGGAGTCTGTATTTTCTTATTTTAAAATATGTTTTACACATTAAGGGTATTGGCCCCTTTATTTATGTTGGAAATTTACTTGTGCAAATACAACACGCATGACACTCTGCCATGAACTGGGGCTTTGGGAGATAAGCATGCAGTGAAGACCCGTAAGTGTGAACCACAAGGCACACTTGAGATACTGCCAATGGCTTCTCATTACTGCAGTGGAGGAGCATAGATGGGAGAGTAGGTCAAAGTAAGTAATGTGACTCACAGGATTATTAACAATCTCTCTGTGTTTTTCTTGTCTCTTTTTAGTTTTCTTCAGCCTCCAAAGCCTCTGTCTTCACTCAGCACTCTGAGGGATGGAAATTGGAGAGATGGTTGCTACTGATGCAGTTTTATGTACCCTTGAGAAATGGGAAAGAAGTAAAAATGAGGGTTGTGTTACCTAGCTGGCTGGGTAGCAGTGGATGTTGGGATATTCTTTCCCTTTTGTGTTTTAATATATTTACTGCATTGTTTCTCAATGGACCAGTCACCAGAGACTAATTATTGCACTTAAATATTTGCCTGAGATACTGCAACAGTCTCAAACCCATGGTTGCAGTATTGTGACACTTAGATCTAGGAAGTTTTTGTAGAACTGCTCTGTACCTGAATACTTTTTGAGAGAATTGAGATGTATCAATAATGCTTTGCCATAGAAGTTTTTTAAAGTAACTTGTTCAATTTACTTACGTGTTCTAAACATCTTTCCATTACATGTTCTGTATTTTAATACATTGCATATTGACAACTAGGTTCTATAATGTATGCTTTGAAATTTACTTTTTTATAGTTTACAGGAATTTTATTTTTTGTGCCTATTTCTTTTTACACCTATGTGAACCACTATGGAACAACTTAAATTTTGTGCCATAAAAATATTTTTGTGGTAAGGTACTATTTTTTTAGCTCTAGGGATATATCAGCAAAAACACATCATGCAATTTGAGAGACATAATTTTGTGTTGAATGAGCACAACATAATTTGAAGCATTGCAAGGAGATAGCCAGACAGCAGAATTAAATGGTCCTGTCTTTTTCATTGTTAATTTATTGTCATACATGGGTTTCATATTTATAACGGCATCATGAGCTCATTGCACTTAATACCTGCAATGTTTGCTACTGTACCACAATTGATTTTCAATACTTTATTACAAAGGATGAAACTGTAATGTTTTATTAACAATGCTTCTGGAAATGAATGCATTTTAAAGCAAATAAATCTTTTTGATAGACCTTTTACAAAATCCATTTGCACTAATGAATGCTTTCTTATGGCATATAACTTAATATTTGTTACTGTGTACACTGCTGTTTTGGAATGTTCAGAAATAAAGACTCTATTTCAGCAATACCAGATCATGCATGAATGTGCAGCATAAACAGTATAACTACACATGTGTTTCACTACAATTGTGAAAATGGTTATTGTTACCCTGTTCTCGTGCAGGGCATTTATATCTTAAGCAGGTAGACTTAGAATATTCACATTCATAAAATTATTTTTCTTTTCCCAAATATTCCTGATAAGAAATGTGTGATTTTCTTACATCAGTTAGGTAGATTTACAGTGAGGTTTAGGTTCATTTAAAGAGGCCACTAAAACTCACGCAGCATGTCGCTGAGAAACACATTTACAGATGAACATTGTCAGTGGAGATTTTATTTTATTTTGTAGGAGTTGAATTTGAAATACTTTCTCAGTGTCAGTAAAATAGCAAAGTGCTAGCCTTATTCTACATTATATTTGATAAATGTTGGAAAACTTTACTTGAAGGTACTGTGGGAAGTTTACGCAAAGTTTTTATGTTAGGTTTTAAAATGGAGTTCTACCTATAGTCATTAGAGGTTTTTAGTTTTTTTAAAGTATACCTTTGTATGTAATTCTGTCTAGAACTAAAAGGAATGTTTGTTTAAATAACTTGCACTTTAAGTGGAATGTGACCTAGAGGAGTTGAGATATGAAAAGGGAAGTAATATTTATTAAGCATCCCTTCAGTCAAAAGAACTGTGCAAGATGTTTTATATACATTTATCTAGGTCTAACTTTCACCTACTATTATCACCATTTTAAAGATGAAGACACGAGTCCCACAGAGGTGACTATTTGTCAGTTTTTTGCATCACTATAAAGGAATACCTGAGGTTGGGTAATTTATAAAGAAAAGAGGTTTAATTGGCTCATGGTTCTGCAGGGTGTACAGGAAGCATGGTGCCAGCATCTGCTTGGCTTTTGGTGAGGCCTCAGAAAGCTCATAGTCATGGCAGAAGGCAAAGGGGGAGCTGGTGCATCACATGGCGAGAGTGACAGCAAGGGGTGGGGTGGGGTTTCCACACTTTTTAAAAAACAACCAGATTTGTGCGAACTCAGAGTGAGAGCTCACTTATCACCCAGGAGATGGCACTAAGCCATTTATGAGGGATCTGGCCCCGTGATCCAATCACCCTCCACCAGGCCCCACCTCCAACATTGGGGGTCACATTTCAACATGAGATTTGGAGGGGACAGATATCCAAACCATATTGTTGTGCCCCGGCCCCCAAGTCTCATGCCCTCCTTGGATTGCAAAATATAATCTTCTCTTCCCAACAGTTGCCCAAAATTTTAATTCATTCCAACAACAAGTCCAAAGTCCTGAGTCTCATCTGAGACTCATCTTCTTCCACCTATGAACCTGTATTATCAAAACAAGTTATTTACTTCCAAGATACAATGATGGTACAGGCATTGGGCAAACATTTCCATTCCAAAAGGGAGAAATTGGCCAAAAGAAAGGGGCAACAGGCCACACATAAGTCTGAAACCCAGCATGGTAGTCATTAAATCTTAAAGCTCCAAAATAATTTCCTTTGACCCCATGTCCTCCATTCAGGACACACTGGTGCAAGGGGTGGGCTCCCAAGGCTTTGGGCAGCTCTGCCTCTGTGGTTTTGCTGGGTGCAGCTCATGTGGCTGCCCTCACAGGCTGGAGTTGAGTGCATGCAGTTTTTGCAGGCTCAGGATGTAAACTGCCAGTGGCTTTACCATTCTGGGGTCTGAAGGGCAGCAACCCCCTTCCCACAGCTGCACTAGGCCATCCCCAGCGGCAGCTCTGCAGGGGGCCTCCAACTCCACATTTCCCTTTAGCACCACCCTGGTAGAGGCTGCTGTGAGGGCTCTGCCTCTGTGGCAGGCTTCTGCCTGGACACCCAGGCTTTCTGATACATCCACTGAAACTAGATGAAAGCTGCCAGGCCTCCTTCACTCTTGCATTCTGTGTATTTTCAGACTTAACACCATGTAGGAGCCACCAAGGCTTATGAATTGCCCTCTAAAGAGGCAGCCCAAGATGTGTTTGTGGCCCTTTGAGCTGAGGCAGGGGCCAGATTAGCTGGGATATAGGGAACAATACCCTGAGGCTGTACCGTGCAGTGGGCCTGGCCTCTTAAACCATTCTTCCACCATAGGGCTCCTGAGCCTGTGATGCAATGGACTGCCTCAGAGATTTCTGAAATGCCTTTGAGGCCTTTTCCCCATTCTCTTGGATATTCACATTTGGCTCTTTTTCTGTCATGCTAATCTCTCACGTGGTTGCTCCACAGGCCACTTGGATTCCTTCTCTACCACAGGGCCAGGGCCAGGTTGTGACTTTTCCAGTTTTTTTTGTTTTTTTGTTTTTTTGTTTTCTAGACAGATCTTGCTCTGTTGCCCAGGCTAGAGTGCAGTGCCATGATCTCAGCTCACTGTAACCTCCACCTCCTGGGTTCAAGTTATTCTCCTGCCTTAGCCTCCAGAGTAGAGTAGCTGGGACTACAGACATGCACCACCACACCGGCTAATTTTTGTATTTTAAGTAGAGACTGGGTTTTGCCATGTTGGCCAGGCTATTCTCGAACTCCTGACCTCAGGTTGATCTGCCTACCTCAGCCTCCCAAAGTGCTGGGATTACAAGGTGTGAGCCACTGCACCCGGCTGACTTTTCCAAATTTTATGATCTGCTTCCCTTTTATATATTCTGACCTTTAAGTCATCTCTTTGCTTCTGTGTCTGATTATAGGCTGTTAGAAGCAGCCATAGCACTTCTTGAACGCTTTGCTGCTTAGAAACTTCCGCCAGATACCCTAAGTCGTCTTAAGTTCAACCTTCCACAGATTCCTAGGACATGGGCACAATGCAGCAAGCTCTTTGCTGAGGAGCAACAAGGGGAACCTTTACTCCAATTCCCAATAAGTTCCTCATTTGCATTTGAGGCCTCTTCAGCCTGGCCTTCACTGTCCATATCTCTATCAGCATTTTGGTCACAACCATTCAAACAGTTTCTAAGAAGTTCCAAACTTTCCCTCATCTTCCTGTCTTTAGCCTCCAAACTAACCTCTGTCTTTACCCTGTTCTAAAGCCACTTTGACATCTTCAGGTATCTTTATAGCAATGCCCTACTCCTCAGTACTAATTGTCTGTGTTTTATTTTTTGCATTGCTATAAAGAAATACCTGAGTCTGGGTGATTTATAAAGAAAAGAGGTTTAATTGACCCACAGTTTTGCAGAGTGTACAGGAAGCATGGTGCCAACATTTGCTCAGCTTCCTGTGAGGAGTCAGGAAGTTTACAGTAATGGCAGAAGGCAAATGGGGGAGTCGGTGTATCACATGGTGGGAGGGAACAAGAGAGAGGGAGGAGGGCCAGGCTCTTTAGAGCTCTCGTGTGAACATACTAACCTGGGGAGGACAGCAAGCCATTCAAGAGGGAATCTGCTCCATGAACCAGAAACCTCCCACAAACTCGCTTTCAACACTGGGGATTACATTTCAACATGAGATTTGGAGGGGACAAAATATACAGACCATATTAGTGACATTCGCCTTGGGTAAACATTTAGCTAGTGAATAGTGAAGCTAATCTTTGAATCCAGGTTTATCTGACTCAAAAGTCTCACTTTTCCCCACAACTCTGCTCTCTTCCAAGGAACACATGTAGCTGGTATATTTTTTTTAAAAAATCACCTTTTATTCTGCAGAGAAAATTAAAGGATTCAATTCATTCTTCACTCAAATGTTTGATTTATATTCAAAAATGTCTGCTTAGCCCTTGCAATAAAATAACAAAGATCCCTTCATCTTGGCTTTTACATTCTTGGTGGGGAGAGAACATAAACCATAAACAGGTAAGAAAATCACTGCAGGTTAGGTCATAAGTTCTGTGGGAGAAAAAAGGAGATCAAGGCAAGAGGAGTTAAGAGAAAATAGGGGTGGGGAGAGATCACACTATTAAAAGGGTCACCTTAGTAGATATTAATATAGGAGTTAAAAAGAAACTAGGCAGTTAGTGAGGGTACAGGAGTCTTTGGTAAGGTTTTTCTTTTAATGAAAGGCAGCCCCCAAATCATTTCTTTTCTAACAAAAAGCAGCCTGAAAAATCAAGCTGCAGGCCTAGATAAGCAAGCCGGAAGCTTGCACACGTGAATGCTGGCAGCTGTGCCGGAAGCATTGAACATGAAGGTTTTCTCTTCCCTTTTCCTTGTCACCACATGTGCAAGTGTCATGGCGTTGGCCCGGTAGAAACCCCATCTGGATAAGAAAAGATTGGGGTGGGATGGCCAGTGTCTTCGAGGACCATGTAAATGTCACACCTCGTCCAATCATTCCCTTGGGCCTTGTGTAAATCAGACATCACTTCCTCAAGCCCCTCTATAAAACCAACCGCATCCCGCTGCTAACAGGGAGATCCATTCGGAATCCCTCTCCCTCTACATGGGGGAGCTTTTCTTTTGTTTATTTCACCTATTAAACTTTCTGCTCTTAAACCCGCACCTTGTGGTCTTCATTTTTCTTAGTGTGAGACAACGAACCTCGGGTGTTGCCCCAGACAAATGATGCCGCTTCAATATCATTAAGGAGCTAGTATGAGCAGAGGCTTGACGATGGAGAGTTAATCCTGAAGATGTTTCACAACCTTTTTCACCTGGAGTTCTATGGAACATGAAATAGTTGAAGTGACTCTTTTCGCAGTTCTTCCCAGGAGGGTTTATAACTATTATTATTCTAAATGCACAGGAAAGAATTTAATACATTATAGAGAGTGGATGTCCCAGGGCAGTGGTTCCAAAGTGTAGTTCTCACACCAGCAGCATCTTTTGAGAACTTGTTAGAAACTCATATTCTCAAGCATCATCCCAGATCTATTGAATGAGCCCTCTGGATGATTTGCAGAATTCCCTTTGAGAAAAGCTGCTAAAAAAGAGGGAATAGCCTGTGTGAAGGCTGTAAGGTGGAGCACGCCTGTGTGTTTGAGGAATAGCAAGGAGGCCAATGTGTCTACAAACAGGGAACAAAGAGTAAAGCCACAGAGATGAGTTCAGAAAGGTGATGGGGCAAGGCCAGGTAGGACATGGTGGGCTACAAATGGACTTTGACTTTACTCTGAAACAGGAAGCAGTTGCGTGGGTTTGGGCAGCAGAGTATGGGATTTCACTTATTTTAAAAAGCATTAACCTGGCACTTGGTGAGGATGGATTGTAGGAGGCCAAATGTAGATGCCAGCAAAATGAATTCAAGTATTTCAGTCTTTCAAATGAGATGATGAAGAATTGAACCAGTGTGGTAACCAGTGTGGTAGCATTTGAGATGGTAAAGTGGTCAGATTTTTAGATATATTCTGGAAATAAAACCATAAGATTTCTTTGGTTTGGATGAACCATTGCATTGGATGAGCTGTGTTAACAATTGAGGAAAAACTCCAAGGGTTTTGGGCTGATCAACTAGGAGGATAACAGATATGGGGAAGGCTATGGCTGGGAGAAGGTTCAAAAAGCCATGGTTCTGGCAGAGATCACCAAAGTGAGTTCAGGTGGATAGGAGAGGACACAGGACTGAGATCTAGGGCACTTAGGCCCTTTATCTCATGTGAGTTGCTCACAGGAGATACCATGGATAACAACCTGGAACTCACACAGAAGAGAGGATGCTTTGTTCTCTTATGTGGAGGGTAGTTGTTGTGTTGGGTTAATACAGACAATCTAGCATGGTTTACACTTGTACTAGTTAGCTAATGCTGTGTAACAAGTTAGCACAATACTTAGTCATTTAAAACAATATTTTCTCAGTTTCTGTGGGTCTGGCATCTGGCAATGGCTTAGCTGGGTTCTCTGGCTTAGGGTTTCTTACAAGGATGCAGTCATCTCAAGCTTGCTTGTGGAAGAATCTGCTTCCAAGTTCACTTTTGTGGTTGTTGGCAGAACCCATTTCCTTGTGTGCTGTCAACAGAAGCTGTTCTCACAGTCTCTTGTCATGTGGAACTCTCCTTGGGCAGGTCAAAAACTAGCACCTTGCTTCATCAGAATGATCCAGCAAGATGGAAATTAAGGCCTTTTAAACGTAATCTTGAAAGTGAGGTCTCATCACTTTTGCCATAATCTGTTCATTAGAAGCCAGCCACTATGTCCAGCCCTTATTCATGGGGAGAGAATGACACAAAAATGTGAATGCTGGAGGTGAAGATGATTGGGACCATCTTAATTATAAAAGCTTCCTGTAAAACATTTCCATTAACTTTACCAGATAATCCCAGCCAATTTCCAAAATAACTGTATGATATTACGTTTTTGCCAGCAGTGTATGAGAATTCCAGTATATCCTTGCTGTTCATCCTTGATATTGTTAGTCTTTAACTTTTTAAACTGTAGGTGTGTAGCAATGTCTCATTGTGGTTTTAATTTGCATTTCCCTGGTTGCCAGTAAGACCAGTACCTTTTCCTTTTCATTCATTTATTGGATGGATTTCTGTTCAGATCTTTTGCCTATTTTTCTATTGGGGTTTTCTTGCTAATTGCAGTAGTTCTTCATATATTCTGCTGTAGTCCTTCTTTCAGTTATATGTGTTATAAAAATATCTTCCCACTATGTAGCGTGACTTTTATTTCCCTTAATAGAGTGTTTTGATAAATAGAATTATTTTAGTATAGTACAATTTGCCATTTTTTAAGGTTACTCTTTTGTGTCTTGTTTAAGGAATATTTCCTTACCCTAGGATCATGAATACATTCTCCTTTATTCTAGAAGTTTTGTTATTTTACTTTTCTCCTATAAATTCGTAATCTGCCTGGATTTGATCTTTGCATATTGTATAAAGTATGGTTACAATTGTATTTTATATTTTCCATGTGCATGTTTAATTGTCCCAGTAACACTGACAAACTTCATCCTTACCCCACTGCTCTTTGTCATAGCTTTATATTTGTCTGTTTGGGACTTGTCTATTTTTGCACCAGAGCCATATTGTTTTAATCACCGTAGCCTTATATAAGATTTTCTAAATAGCAGAGCAATCCTGCTCCCTTGTTTTTGCTTAAGAGTGTTTTGACTATTCTTGTCTCTTTGCATTTCCGTATACATTTTTGAGCAAGCAGGTCAAGTTCAAGAAAAATATCCTATTGGAATTTTGATTGAGTTTGCATTCAATTGGGGGAAATTGAATCTTTACAATTTCAAGTCTTATAATTTGTGAATATGGTCTACCTCTTACTGATTCAAGTATTCTTAAATGTAGTATTAAAATTGTATAGGTTTTCTATGGAGAAATCTTGCCAGATTAATTTCTAAGTATTTGATTTTTATGCTATTGTAAATGATATTTTAAAAAATTTTATCTCTAGTGGTTTCTTTTTAATGTTTTATTCAACAACCTTAAATTTATGTTGGTTTATATTAACTTGTCTTTAGAATACATAGAAACTGTATCTGTATATACAGTCAAACGTAGGGGTGTTAGATTATTTCTTCCTTTCCTATTTGTATTTTTTTTCTTTCTTGTCTATGGTCTTTGATGCAATATTAAATATATAATAAAAGGTATCTTTCTCTCTTTGCTATTTTCAGAAAAAAGGTTTTCTATTTTGCCCTTAGTTTTAAATTTGCTAATAGTATTATTTTATTGTGAAAGAATGTGAATTTTAACAGATTTTTTCTGCATGTATAAAATATGATTCTATTAATAATCTATTGTTAGTAGTAGATTAAAATGATTATCTCATTTAATCTGGTAATATGCTGACTTTGACACAGATTTTTCAAATGTTGAATCCACTTTGAATTATTGAGATATACCCAATTTAGTTATGATTGTGATTTTTAAAAGAGAGATGTATTTGATTTTCTAATGCTTAGGATTTTTGTCCAATTTTAGGAATAAAATTGGTCTATAATTTTTTAAAAAACCGTCTCTATTAAGCTTTGGAATGATGATAGCATTAATCTCACAGAGTGAGTTGGGGATATTTTGTCTTTTTCTATCTGGAAGAATTTGTGTAATATTGGAATTATTTTTCCCTTAAATATGTGACAAATCTCTGGTGAAGCCTTCAGGAATTAGAGGTCAGATCATGTCATGTTTTACAATCCAATGTTGTATATACTTATTCTATTTCCAAGAGTTGTGATAAAACCTCCCTCTATAATGGCGAATGTAACTGTTTCCCCTTACAGTTCTGTCAAATTTGCTTTATGTTTTTTGACATACACCGTATGACTTTAGTGTATACATATTTAACATGTTTTATCTTCCTGGCAAAGTAGACCTATTATCAATGGAACTATTCTTTATCTTTTTTTAATGTCTTGAAATCTACTTTTCTGATATCACGACTATGTTAAGGACTTTGAATTTTAAACACATCAGATTTCTTTTTGTGCTTATATAATGTATATTTTTAAAACTTTTACTTTCAAACTATTAGAATTCTTATGTTAAGCATCATATAGTTTGTTGATTTTTTTAAAAATCTAGTATGGAAATTGTGGACTCAACTTCATCATTTAAACCATTAGTATTTAAAGTAATCAATAATATATTTAGATTTCAATCTGTCACCTTTTTATGAGCTTTCTGTTTGTTGTGTCTGTTCCTTTGGTTTCCATTTTGGTCTTACTTTAGATGGCTTTATCATTCTGTTTTAATTTCCTACTAATTTGAAAATTATACCCTAATTGTCTTTTGCTATTCGTTTAGTGGTTACCCAAGAAATTACAATTTGCATCTGCATTAATCTTTACCTTTACCATTCTTCTAGGCAGTATAAGGACCCCTAGTATTATACCTAATCTATGTATGTGCAATTGAAGTGTCAGCCTGGGACTGGGGAGAAGAGATCATATACAGACTTTTAGGCTCTCTGAAATTCAGAGAGAAGAGTCATATAAACAATGCAGCATTGTGTCGACAAAAGATAGAAAAAGACACAGAGTGGTTTTGGGACAGAGGAAATGATCAACTTTGATGGGATAAGAAGGTTTTCCAGGTAACTTAAGTGTTATTATTTTACATGAGGCCCTGAGTTTATCCATTCAACAAATATTTATTGAGGGTCTACTATTTGTTAGGTTTTGTGCTAGATGCAGAGGGTGTAATAGCCAATTAGTCAGGCATGATTCCTATCCTCATGGAAATTACATTCCTGATTCTAGTGAGAAAGGTTCAAATCAAATAAGCAAAATACTATTTCCTTTCTACAAAGGAAAAAGTAGGGGCTGAGATATAGAATGGTAGGGAATGAGAGGAAGAGAAAAAGGATTATTTCAATGGGGGTTCTCTGAAGGTATCCCATTTAAATAATCATCCTTGGGACCTCTTCTTCTGAGAAAAGGATATTTAAGCTGAAAATGTACAGGAGTTAATCAAGTGAAGAGAAGGAGAAAGGCACAGATGGGGAAGATTTTGGGGTATTTGAGGGATCAACAGAAGGCTGGGATGGCGGGACCTCAGTGTGCTGGTGTCAGCATTGGTGACATCATTTGTAGGACCTAGCACAAAATGGAATGGCAGGGCCCCATGTTGAAAACATATTAAGAATTTCAGGATGGTGACAGTGGTATTAAACCAAGCCTGGGACTCTGGGACTCTCCTAAGCATGGGTCCCCGCGTACCGTGCAGGTGGCACACCAGTGAAGCCAGCCCTGGCTAAGGGGAAAGAAGTAAGAGCTGAGTTGGAGGAAGAAGCAGAGGGAAAATCCTGTGGAGCCTCAAGGCTACATGAAGCACTTTGAACTTTATTTCAAATTCAATGGGAAATGATTTCTTAATAATACCGGCACATAATGCTTTTCCTATATGCCAGATACTCTGTGTAGCTCTTTAGAACGTTTTACTTACGTGAACCTCACACAGCCTGCTGGAAGTAAATACTATTATTATCTCCATTTTAAAGATGGAGAGACCCAGGTGCAGAAAGGTTAACTTATGCCAGGACGCAGAGCTCTTAAGTGGCAGAAGTTGGATTTGAACCCAGTTCAAAAGGAGTGAGTTGAGCAAATTAAAAAACTTACTCTACCTTTATATGAGAATAAATTAAAGAGAGCCAAGAGTGGAAGCAGGCACAAGGCTGGTGGGCATTTCTCGCAGAGAGAGCAGTATGTACAAAGGAATGGTGTGTGCAAGGAACTGAAGTTACACTGCTAGGTCAATCAGGGATTGGTTTAATTTAGCTGCACTCTAGGGTATAAGGAAGTGGTATAAGAAACGAAGCCGAAGGCTGGGCAGGAGCCAATTTGGGGAGGGCCTCGTAGCTCATGCAAAGTAGGAGTGGGGAGCTAGATCTCTCTGAGGGAAGATGTGAAGGCAAGAATGATATCTAATTCTATGTTAGCCAGGCTCAGTGCCAGTTAACCCTAGCACTAATTAGGGTTTTTAAGGCAGATTTTTTTTTTTAATTTTTTTTTTCATTTATATTATTTTTTAGAGAGAGGATCTTACTCTGTCACTCCAGGATGGAGTGCAGTAATACAATCGTGGCTCACTGCAGCCTCAACCTCCTGGGCTTAAGTGATCCTCCCTCCTCAGCCTTTTGAGTGGCTGGGACTAAAGGCACACGCCACCATATCCATTAAGTTTAACATTTTTTTTTGTAGAGACAATATGTGGCTATGTTATCCAGGTTGGTCTTGAACTCCTGACCTCAAGGGATCCTACCACTTCCACCTCCCAAAGTGCTGGGATTACAGGCATGAGCCACCTTGCCTGCCCTATTTTTATTTTTATGAGTGATAAATAAATGTACATATTCAGAGGGTACGTGGTGGTGTTTCAGTACCTATCAGATCAGGGTAATTAGCATATCCATCATCTCAAACATTTATCATTTCTTTGTGTTACAAAACATTCACTATCCTCCTTCTATTCGAAACTATATAAAAATATATTATTGTTAACTGTAGTTATCCTACAGTGTTACGGAACACCAGAACTGATTCCTTCTATCTAGCTATAATTTTGCATCCTTTACGTAAGCAGAATTTGGTAGAGGAATTTAGTGCCTACAAGATCACTGGGAGGACTAGCGGGCCCAATTAGGGTGGGCCTCTGAGAACAGCCCTTAGCATAGCAGCACAGACCTGGCCTGCCAGAGGATCTGCTAACGTGACCAGAGAGGGATGTGGGGAATCTGAAGCTGCCACTGGAACTGTTGGCCCCACTAACACACTGCACTAACTGTGGTCCAGGGATCAGGAAGCAGCATCGTGGCTGTGTCGTCATGCCTGCCACATTTGCATCAACAGAAAGTGGATAGTCATAGACCATATGTGGGGACCTCTGCCAAGGCTGCCACACAGTAAAGGCAATGTCTTCATGGCTGTGCTTGCCAACAGAAACACCATAAACTGCGGAACTGTCACCTTTCCTGCAATAGTGATCGGTGCGCCTTAAGTCACATCTGGAATCCTTGCAGCAAGGAAGTTTGATAGAAGTGATTTTTAGCTTTGTCCCTGTGCTAGGCAGAGAGACATGCTCAGAGAAGCACCATATCCACTATGGAGATGACTGTATTCACCTCATAAACAGTAGACAGACTGGAAGGAAAATATAGGAGGGGCACGAAGATGGGAATATAGATGAAAGACTTGGTTCTAACAGAGCTAAGCCAATTTGGTGGTTTGTGCTTGGCAGATTCTTTTTAGTGCACATCACTTCCAAGGGTTAGAGTGGGTGAGGGCTGTGGTCCGCTCTCCCACAGTCTCGCAGACTAAGATGTTACAGGCTTTACCAGATGCTTACCATGGCAGAACATGAATCACTGCTTTCTGCTTCTGATACCATTTTCCTAATGCCCCCCTGCTTGACTGCCAAGTAGCACACATTTTACATTTTCGTCGTAGAAACACTCAATTTCCTGCACTAATGGTATATTCCTAAGTATAGGTATGTTAGTTTGGTTTGCCCCAAAGCAGATCCTGAGACAAGGTAAGTAGCTTAATTGGAAGGTGCAGGAAATATCATAGGTAGGTGGGGACTTGAGGTAGAACTGGGAAAACTGGCAATAAAGAAGACTTATTAAGTAAGTTAGCACTGTGGGCAACTGGAAAATTCTACAAGAAAATTCTGAGACATAAATGCACACCTCAGGGCTAGCCTGCTCAGGAGCTGAGGTATGTATACACCTCCTCCCATCAGTCAAGGCTGAGGATGTTCCTGAGGGGTGTGAATTCCCAGCCCTCCTTTGTTGAAGCTGCCATCTCAGCTTTTGAGAAAGCTGTCAGCCCCCGATAGTCCCCTCCACCGTTGTCTAGAACTTGGTCACAAACTATGGTCCATGGGCCAGATTCCACCCACAGCCTACTCTTCTGTTATAAGCTAAGGGTGATTTTTACAGAGTTGTTGAAAAAAATCATATGTAACAGAGATTGTGGCCTGCAAAGCCTAAAATATTCACTTATGGTTTTCAGAAAGAGTTTGCCAATTCCTGGTGTACATGGTCTTGCAGTAAGAAATAATCCTCAAATGTCAGGTTAAAAACAACTATCTCTCGGTTGTGGTCTACGTTCGATAGAGGGCAGAAGCAGGCTTGCTTTATGTAGTCACTCTACCTTATAATGATTCCCTGTAGTAAATCCTGGTAGCAACACAAGGTGCCAGGGTTTATAACAGCAGGGAGAGAGAATATGTAAAATAGAGCACCAATTAGGTCCCTCGTGCTTCAAACTAAAAGGGACAGGTGTCATCTCCTATAACTGTCTATTACCACCACCAGTCACGTGACCGCAAAGGAAGCAGGGAAACATATTATCCTGTGTCCAGGAAGGAGGAGAGACCTGGAAATACTGGTGACCAGTACTTATGTCTACTACAGCTCTCTTGTATGAAGTTCCCTTCACTTTCCCATTATAAACAAGATTTTGGTCAAAACATCATTCATTGATTTCATATATTTCCCTGGAGTTAATAACTGCTTCATTTAACAAAAAAGTCTTAGATTTCTTTGAGCTTGCAGGTATGGTTTTTAAGTTCTGCATGACTGTAAAACACTTCTCTTCCATGTAGTCAAGCTTATCAGATAATCAATCTGTCAGTCCTATTTTAATATGAGACTTGCTAATAGTTGTAGAAAAGCTACAAAATAGTGCTAAGCTTCACTATTTTTCTTTTTAATAATATTCAAGGGACTTATTAATAAATTCAACATTTTGTATTTTCAGGTATCTCAATTTTGAAGTATGTAAGCTTTAATTTGAAGAATAGTTTAAAAAGTATATAGCTACGTCTGTCATTACATTGCATAATCAATAAAACGAATATAATATAACATTATAAAATCTTTCCCTTTTTAAAGGATGGTGCTCAGATGAATTAAAAGTTTGATGAGTAGAGTCAACACTTTTCTTAATATACTATTTGCACTTTTGGATCCAGTAGTTAAATTTGAACTTGATCATGCCTTTGCATTTTGCATGTCATTTTTCTTTTTCCTTCTAATAACAAAGTCATTTTGAAAGATGATTTAACTATTATAATGAAAAAGTAACAATTGTCAAGAACTTAGGAATTACTGAAAGAGGCATCCTGCAGTAATACTGAAAGTTCATCACTCAAACTAGTGGAAAGTCTCAACGTTTTTGCAAAAGATAAAGTTATGCTGCATTTTGTTTCACAGTTAATTGTAAAATACAAAATTACATTGTGGAACATTAATTGCGTTAGTTTCCTATCGCTGCATAACAAATTACCACAAATTTAGGGGCTTAGAACAACAAATTTATGATCTCACAGTGTCTATGGGCCAAAAGTCCAGTTTTGGCTGGACAGGGTTTTCTACTTTGGGTCAGAAGGCTGAAATCAAAATGTCAGATGAATTGCCTTCCTTTTTGAAGCTGGGGGTCATCTTCCAAGTTCATTCCTATTGTTGGCAGAATTCAGTTCCTTGAGCTGAGGCCCTTGTTCTGTGAGGAGTCAGCCTGGGGTCCAGCTCAGTTCCTAACGATCACCAATAGTACCTTTTCCTGTGACCTCTCCTAATGCCCTCTATGCTTCACAACTGTCTTTCGGGAGAGACCCAGGCCTTTTTAAAATGTGACTTGTCGCCGGGCGTGGTGGCTTACGCCATAATCTCAGCACTTTGGGAGGTTAAGGCGGGTGGATAACAAGGTCAAGAGATTGAGACCATCCTGGCCAACTTGGTGAAACCCCGTCTCTACTAAAAAATACAAAAATTAGCCGGGCGTGGGGCATGCAACTGTAGTCCCATCTACTTGGGAGGCTGAGGCAGGAGAATCTCTTGAACCAAGGAGGTAGAGGTTGCAGTGAGCAGAGATCGTCCCACTGCACTCCAGCCTGGCGACAGAGCGAGACTCTGTCTCGAAAATAAAATAAAATAAAATAAATCTGACTTTAGATTTGGCCCACTGGGATACTCTCCTTTTTGGTTGATCAAAAAGTCAGCAGATTAGTAAGTCAATCATGGGAGTCAAATTCTATCCTATGCACCCATTCCGCCTGCACTTAGGAGGGAGTTACACAAAATGTGCACACTAAGGGGCAGTGATCTTGGGAGCCACCTTAGAATCCTGCCTACCACACTATTCCATTATGTTGATGGTTGAATTAACTATCACAGGCCAGCAAATCAAATGAGATACTAGTGAAGAAAGGATCACATGCCCCTTCCTAGCTAAGGCATGCATTCACATGATCCCATCAGTCAAGTCTTACATTCCTTATACTTCATGATGACCATATCCTGGTGCACACAGGTCATGTTAAGGGTCTGTGGGACCCCTTCTAATGTTTTCTACTTATTCTTTTCTGTTTTATTTGATATCTTTTTTAAAAAAAAATCTGATTATGACTCACGGAATAGATTTCACAAAATGGATTTTATGATTCATGACAGGAAAAACAGTCTTAATGGACGCATGTTTTAATTAGTAATCTGGAAACATTTTTCTTTACAGAAAAAAAGCACTAAAATATATTTATGCAAAAAAGTTTTTTTCTGAATAAATCAATATGGACTAACTTATAGATGCAAATGGGTACACACCTGGGTAGTCTTCAGAGGTTTATTTAAAATTATTACAAGACAATCAGCAATATCACTACAGTCCTCAGGAGGGCAGTATCTGCTCTATGTATATTCAAAACTTAAATGTGCTCAGAAGTTTTCCAGTGACTAGGAATTCCGGTAAGTAAATTACTTATAGTGTATGAATCTAAGCAAACATTGGTTTATGCTTGGCAATTGAGAATCAGTCCTGTCAAAACCATAAGTGCTATGATTAATTTTTTTTTTTCGTCTGAACCAAGAGGATTAGTTGAATTCTTTTATTGGTTGCTTCTTCCTGCTTGCATTTTTCCTCTTTGTCCTGTCTGTCGCTCTCTGGTTTATAGTCTTGCATACGTGGTCCAAGTAAGGCCCAATAACCATGGCGGCTGAGGACATGGCAATCAAGAATATTTTCTGCTGATTCAGAGTTGTTGTAAAGCCCCTCTCTTAATTTCCACACTGATGTTGACTTCCTGACCTCCTGCTGCATATGCCGACTGGTGGCTCCCTCAGTGCCTCTTTTGTGAACAGACAGGACTCTCTTAACCAGTGTGCAAGAGGAAGTGCTGCCCTGCAGATGAGACAGCATGCTCTCTTATCTTCAAACTCTCAGGTGCTTGAGAGAGGCTTTTTCTGATCCACAAACACAACAAAATCAAGTTGTCTAATCTGATGTTCTTAGACAATTAAGACTTTCTAGGCTTAAATCTAAGTGTGACTCTAGAAGGAAATATAGTATATTGAATCTGTTCTTCCCACCTCTGTTCTGGACCCACCACAGTCTCACCCTACAGTCATGGTCTGGATTGACACCACTCTGTGACTAATCAACAGAAAATAGTCAGAAGGGTCCACATACTCTAGTTAGACAGGGAGCAAATGTCCTTCCCTCTGTTTTACTTACGACCCTATTGTCACAGTTTATAATACTGGCCCTAAGTGTGTATTTGCTTCAAATAATTATATTTTGGGAGACATTGGGTTGACTGTATCATGTTTATAACTTTTTTTTTTCTTTTTTTTTTTGAGACGGAGTTTCACTCTTGCATAGGCTGGAGTATGGTGGCGCGATCTCAGCTCACTGCAACCTCTGCCCCCCGGGTTCAGGTGATTCTCATGCCTCAGCCTCCCGAGTAGCTGGGATTATAGGCGCCTGCCACCACACCTGGCCAATTTTTATATTTTCAGTAGAGACGGGGTTTCATTATGTTGGCCAGGCTGGTCTCAAACTCCTGACCTCAGGCGATCGACCTGCCTTGGCCTCCCAAAGTGCTAGGATTACAGGCATGAACCACTGCGCCCGGCCATGTTTCTCCATTTTTAAACGGCCTGAAGTCTGTTGAGTAGAGCTGCCTATGTGAATTTCATATTTTTTCTTTTTACCCATGTGCTACTTATAGAGTGGTGACACTTGATCTGCCTTCTCTTGCCTTTGGTCCTCTGCATTTGTTGCTTGCTCTGCTCAAAATGCACTTCCCACAACCCTTTTCTTGTCTCCATTCCCTACTTCCAGAGCCACCTGATACCTTTTCTGGGATGTCTTGGCTGTGACTGCTATGTCTTATAGCACCTCGACATGGTAGATGCCTATAGATTTGTCTGTCTCCCTCAACAGACTGTGCCCCTTCAAGACCAGGGCTATGTCCTCTTCCTAGAATCTGTCATGGTAATTGACACCTAGTAGACATGCAACAAAACTTTGTGTATGAATTAAATCATAAGTAACTGCTGATGCTATTTTTGACCTTGAGTTGATCGACAAGGTACTTGATACAATAGACAAGCTGTCGGTCGACAATATAGGTCTAATATAGGACCAATATAGTTGGAAAGAGGCCAGTATGATGGTGATGATAGACACATGTAGAATCTGAAGAGGTTTAGAGGGGTGTGGGTTGCAAATACAGCCCAATGCTTTGGTTCTGGGAGGGACAGGTGACAGGTCTTCAGCTTGGCATGATTTTTTTCTGGTTTCTGGGACTACCAGGAAGGGACAATAGCCCTGTTGGCTACTTGAGTATGGGAGGAAGTGTGGACTCAGTAGAATGGCACTGGAAAATGAGAGAGAACATGCACTCTGTAGCATGGGCTTGACTTGAACCCTGAGTGAAATTTGAAGAGAAGGAGCCTCATATTCGGAAGGAGAGGAGGATTAACACACTGCCTGGTGGACAAAGCCCCAAATACAAGTTTGCTAGAGCTCTTTACTTCTGGTTTGGGCTTTACTCCAAAATGCATGCTCTTTTTTTTCTTCTTCCTTTTTTTTAAAAAAAAATCTCATTATAAAACCCCCAAATCCTCTTAGAAAGTTATTATAACTATTCAGCACCACATCCTTCCCTTCTCACACATGCTCTCAGGTCCCTTAACCTTAAGAGGCAACCCCAAACACTCATCTCCCCCACTGCTCAGGGACTGGCTTCCAGCAGCCCAGCTGGGCCAAGCTCATTATCACTTCTTTCCCAGAAGTGACCCCTGCCAACAGGGTTGCTGTGCTTGAGTGCCTGAGCAACTCCAGAAGCAAGACTGTCATTTCAGTGCTTGAAAAGGAAATAGGCCTATGTGTAGAGAAAAGCAGTTTAGGATTTCACAGATCAGAAACATAGAACGGCAAGTTTCTGTATTTTCAAATCCCATAATCATCCATTTTAAATCACAGTTTGGAGATAACTTCAAAACCTCTCTTATTTCTAAATACCAGAAATGAGCCACATTTTAGAACTTGTATAGCTTCTCTCCCGTGAATGCAGATCTTCTCCCTTTGGTTATGGAATAGCAAACCCTTAGAGAATAAGAAACCTCAGATAGCTAACAGATGAAAGCTGAGTTGCTTTCCTAATACTATAGAGGATACTGCAGTTGATGAAAATACAAAGTTTTTGTAATTCAGAACCAGTGTTTGAGGAATGTTGTTCATTTTGGGTGTATACGTACACATGAGCACAAGGGGCTAGTTGAGCATTTCTCCTTTAAAAAAATTTTTTTAAGTTGATAAGTGGATCCTAATTAAGCTAAAGAGCTTCTACAGAGAAGGAGAAGCTATCAAAGATATAAATAGACAACCTAAAGATTGGGAGAAAATATTCACAAACTATGCATCCAGCTAAGGTCTAATATCCAGAATCTATAAGGAACTTAAATCAGGAAGCAAAACCAAATAATCCCATTAAAAAGTGGGCAAAGAACATGAACAGACACTTCTCAAAAAAAGATGTGTAAGTGGTCAACAAACATGAAAAAATGCTCATCATCACTAGTCCTCAGAGAAATGCAAATCGAAACCACGAGAAACATCTCATACCAATAGGAATAGCTGTTATTTAAAAGTCACAAAATAATAGATGCTGGCCAATGAGGCTGCAGAGAAAAGGGAATGCTTATAACACTGTTGGTGGGAATGTAAATTAGTTTAGCTGCTGTGGACAGTGATCTAGGGATTTCTCAAATAACTAAGAGTTGAACTACCATTTGACCCAGCAATCTCATTACTGGGTATATATCCAAAGGAAAATAAATTGCTCTACCAAAAGGACACATACACCCATATGTTCATCATAGTGCTATTCACAATAGTGAAAACATGGAATCAACCCAAATGCCCATCAATGGTGGACTGAAAAAAGAAAACATATACACCAGGGAATACTATGCAGTCATAAAAAACCATAAAATCATGTCTTTTCTACAACATGTTGCAGCTAGAGGCCATTATTCTAAGTGAACTAATGCAGAAACAGAAAATAAAATATCGCATGGTCTTGCTTAAAAGTGGGAGCTTAACATTGGGTACTCATGGACATAAAGATAGCATCTATGGACACTGAGGAGTATTAGAGGGGAAGGAGAGGGAGGAGGGCAAGGGCTGAAAAATCTACCTCTTGCATACTGTGCTCATTACCAGGGTGACGGGTTCATTCATACCCCAAACTTTAACTTCATTCAATATGCCCATGTTATAAACCTGCACCTTCCTGATCCTAAAACAAAAGTTGGAAAAAAAATTTTTTAATTTGTTTTTCATTAATATTCCCCAAAAGAAGAGAGCATCAAAATAAGTACCTAAAATGCAAAACATATGTATGATGTATGAAAATATAAAAGAGGTATTTTTTATAATAGCAAACAATAGGAAATAAACCAGATAAGAATCAAAATTATTCTCAAAATTATCAAAATAAATCAAATGAAAATCAAAAGGAATACAGGTAAAGAAACCATGGTACCTAGTGGAAGACCATGTGGTAATTAAACTGAATGAGCTAAATTATGTGGAACAGCTTAGAAAAATCTTGAAAACATAATTCTAAATGAAGAAAACAAGTCACAAAGGATATGTTCAAAATGACAGCACTTACGCAAATGTTAATATCGAAACAAAATAAAAAATCATAAAAACTGTATGCAATTATAGTACAACTGAAAAATCCAAGAAAACTAAACCTCAAATTTAGAACAATGACTTTTCAGGGAGTGGGCACAGGGGAGATGAGGGATTGGGCTTGTAGTTGCAATAATATCATCTTTTTTAAAAAAAGTTCTGAAGTCAATAGGGAAAGATATTATTAAAGTGTATTGAATTTTTGTAACAG
Source organism: Macaca mulatta (assembly GCF_049350105.2). Classification (NCBI taxonomy): domain Eukaryota; kingdom Metazoa; phylum Chordata; class Mammalia; order Primates; family Cercopithecidae; genus Macaca; species Macaca mulatta. Next base: position 72,577,904 of record NC_133422.1, read on the forward strand.
TACACAGATGTCTGTTTTATTATATTTTGCATTTTATGGTGGTTTTGAAACGTAAAGATAAAATAAAGGAGACATAAATATAAGCATCTAAAAATATGTGTCACATAGAGTGGTTGTCAAAAGACTCAGCTCATCCGTTCTTAGCCTTTCCAAACAGAAACCCTATTTTATTAAATTTGCCAACCAAAGCCGTGCCTCTGTGAAATCATTAGAGGAAAGGGAGAGGCTGCGGGAAGGAGAAGAAATGCAAACAAATACAAGTCTTTGGCTACCAGGAGGTTTTTATTTTCTCCCAAATGGGAGCTCTTTGAAGGAAAAGATTGTCTTTGATCTTCTTGTACCAATCTAGTGCATCCAGCCAAGTCCTAGGAACACAAAGATAGCTAAAAATATCAATAACAAAACGTTGAGCTGTTCTTATGAACAGCTCAAAGCAGGTTCACATGAATTCCCTCCTGTCGCCTCACTGGGGTCCTGGGAATCCCATTCAGATTCTGTTACCAGCGACACTCTTCCTAATTGCAATGGTCTCATCCTTTTCAGTGTGGAAGCAGAAGTGCTTTGTTCTAAGAAAGATGACCTGGGAAATCCTGCTGAGATAGATGAGTTTGGATTGCATCAGGCTCATTACTGGATTGATAAATGTCGAGAACAACGACAATGTGTTATCTGCTGGGTTTTATTCAATACTTTAATTCAAGGAACTTGCATTCAATACTCCTGACTGTGACAGAGCCCGAGCACATTTTCTCTCAGTGCCTGCCATAATATTTCTGAGGGTTTGCACACTGTCTGTCTATAAACTAGTGTTTTGAGGGTTCTCTGTGGGAAAGATGTAGTGAGAGTTGTGCCAAGGTGATTCGGGAACACTGGAAGTTTTCCTTTCATTCTTCTGTATCTGTGCTCATGGGTCCAAGTTAGTCATCCTCTCCAGGCGAGAGAAGACAAGTACACATGCTAAGCTCTGTTCCAAAAGGGTTGATTATTCACACCACAGGTTAGCTACTAAAGTGGAGAGCCGGAGAGCACCTGCACATGCTGATTGGTTTTTCACTCTGCAGAGAGCTTTCTGCCATTCACCTCCTATTTAGTAAATTAGGATAAGATAGTAAATAACTATAATCTTTTGATTCACAGCAAATAGTTTGATTGCTTCCAAAACATAAAGAAAAAGCCCCGGATATAACAAATTTTATAGTTTTCTCAGGTTGCTGAGTGGTGGTCAAGCAGATGTTTCATGCTAGGTCTAGGTATCTCAACAAAAAAACAATTCTAAAGAATGCAGAGAAAAGAGGTTGATTAATGGATACAAATATACTGTTAGAAAAAGTAAAAACTAGTGTTGGATAGATCAGTAGAGTGGCTATAGTTAACAATAATCTTTTGTACAGTTCAAAAGAGCTAGAAGAGAAAAATTCAAATGTTCTTAGCATAAAGAAAAGATAAATATTTAAGGGGACAATATTCTAATTACCTTGATTTGATCTTTCCACATTATATGAATGTATCAAATTATCACATGTTCCCCCAAATATGTATATCTATTATATATTAATTAAAACATTTAGATAACAGAAAATGAATCTTATAATTAGGAAAAAATACAAAATAACATTGTAAGTAGAAAAAAAAAAGAACGCAGAGAAATTATAGATATCAATCAACCTCTTTGTGGATTGTAGGTAGCAAATTATGATGTGAGGAATTATCAGCAAATTACAGCCCATGGACCAAATCCAGCCCATTACCTGACTTTGTAAATAAAGTTTTAAGGCAACATAGCCATGCTCATCCATTCACTTGTTGTCTACAACTGAGAAGAGTAGTTGCAACAGAGACCATATGGACCACAAAGCCTAAAATATTTTCCATGTGGCTTTTTATAGAAAAAGTTTGCCAACCCCTGAAGTACACAATATAAGTTTTGAAACAAATTCTTTGACTATAAACATAAATTGATATTTAATCACTATTCTGTCTGGAATCTAAGTGGAGCCTAATAGAAAAGGATAGAACCCAAAGTCTCATTTCAATGATCAGTCAACTTTTTAGTCAGTGCTTGATATCTTGTTACCTAAAGTCCTGGATCTTATCAGCCTATTCTGTCAAACAGGTCATGATGAGCAGAGAAGAGTTCGCATAGAAAAGCTAAAGGGAAATATGTGATAATGAATAAAGAGGTACTTTCTATAAAAATGTGTCAATCTACTTGCTGGAGATGTTGCTCTTGGGCATATGTTATTCAGCTTCAGGGATTTCAGAATTTCAGCTGTCAGCTGAGTCTTACTTGGTTCCTTAGTCAATCCTGACCAACTCGGCTTCATTCCCATCAACAGGTGGTTCCTGAAGTGATGCTAGGATTTGGTTGGCTTGAGGTCCAGATTGTTCTCCACTCCCCCTATGGGGATAAAACCTCAAGAATGATCTACATGCCCAGGACTGCGACCACTTTTTAACCCCTACCTGCTCTTATACCCGCTAATACCCTGTCCCAATTTTATACTTTTCCTCCCTTCCTTAGTCAAAGCTCTCCAGGACCATGATTCTACCATGTAAGGATTTGAGACAAGTCAGACCTCTTAGCAGTTAAAGCAGCCTGGATCATAGCTGGATTTACATTTGCCCTCAGACAAACTCATCAGCAGTTAAACCATCCTGGATCTGCTGTCAGACACTGTGCTTCAAGCTGCTGGTATTCCAGCAAAACCCTACCTTGCAGCTGAGTTAGCCTCTCTGGCTCATTCTGTAAAATTCCATGCTCGCTTCTCTTTCTCTGACAGCTTATTGTTGAAGGCTGGGGAAGCCTTTCAAATAAAAACATAAGGATTTTGTCCACAGTCTTCCTAAGCTACAAAATATGAGCTTCAAATATTTGAAATAAACAGTGTAACTGAACAAGTCTGTTAAGAGATAAACCAGTCAAACTAAGATATTTATCTAATGATTAAGCATCTTGCCTGTGAGCTCAGTTCCTCATGTGAGTTTCAGACAGCTTTCTCAACTCCCTTCAGGGAAGAGGAATTGGTAAGAGGTCTGAATCCTACTATCATTGAGTAATGGGAGGACTCATATTTCCCTCCAGCAGTGACTCCTGTACTCACTGAAGCCTGTGGCCTTGCAATACCATTCCAGACCTCACAGGTGCTCACCAGAGTCCCCATATGAGGGAATGCCCACTTACACTGCCCAATTCATTGATCAAAACCCAGCATTGATGCCCCATTGTTACCCAGCAATATATGAGGGTAGAGCCAACCCAGCAGCCACTACTTAGTCAGATGTCTGCATATAGTTACCTTATGTTTTGTTTAGACAACCCCAAGAGAAAGATAACCATTCTCCAAAGTCCTCCAAGACCTAGTCATTTATAATGCCTGTAAAGATTCATCCTTCAAGGAAGATGCCTTCAAGAAGGCTAATTCTGTGGCTGGTCTTACTCTTACCACTCTTGACCCTCTAAGCCAGACAGATCCTTCAACACATAAGTCAGATTATATTTTTTTCCCTGATTAATTACTTTTTAAATTTTCCTTTTTTTTTTTTTTGAAGAGATAGGAGCTTGCTTTGTCACCCAGGCTGGAGTACAGTGACACTACTGTAGCTCACTGTGGCCTCCAACTCCTGGGCTCAAGTAATCCTCGTGCCTCAACCTCCCTAGTAGTTGGACTATAGGCATATACCACCATGCCTGGCTAATTTTCTTTCTTTCTGTTTTTGGGGACTGGGGGTGTACAGATGGGGTCTTACTATGCTACCCAGACTGGTCTCCAACTCCTGGCTGCAGGCAATCTCCTGTCTTGACCTCCCAACGTGCTGGATCACAGGCTTGAGCCACTGTGCCTGGCCTCTTTCCTGAGTAAAATGTCTTGTAACCATAGCAATTATTAGGGCTTATGAGGCCCCATACAATCTGGCCTGTGCCTGCCTCTCCACACTCTTCACTCTCCCCGTGTTTTTGCTACGTTGATGTGCATTTTGCATTTTGCACTTTGCATTTGCTTGTCCCTCTGCCTGGAATTCTCTTCCCCAAGATCTTTGTGTAACCAAGCTTAATCTTATCATCCATGTCTTAACACAAATGTTACCTTCTCAGAGAAGTCTTCCTCACCATTCTAGCTAAACTAGGCACCCCCAGACTCACTCACTCTCTACTCCATTACTCTGTTTATTGTCTTCATTAGTACTTATGACTCTATAGATTTATGTGTATTTATATTATTTATTTTATCTGTTTATCCATTTATTCATTTATTTATGTCTACATCCCAATGAGAATACTTCCAATGAAGGCAGAATTTCATTTGTCTTGTTCACTACTTTATTTTCAGAGAATAGTAGTAGGCTCTCAATAAATATTTTTAGACAAAAGATTGAATGAATTAATGAAGTGGTGCCTAGTTTTCTCTACTTCCGCTTTCATCACTTATTCATCTTTCAGAAAGTGCCTCATCTCTATTAGATCTTTAGGCACACACTGTCCATCAGGACTCATATTTTATATGTACTTTCCAGAAAACCTCTAAATTGATATTGAAAAGGGCCTGCCATATCTTGATGGACAAATAGGAAACTCAATTGAACATCTCTACTATTACAGAATGCTAAAAAAAATTGTTTCTCTAACTTTTATACCATTAAGCTTGCTCACAACATTCTCTGCTAAATACTTATATATTTCTACAAGTTTATCATATTAAATAATGAAGATAAGCAGGCTATGAAAAACTTAAAATGTACAAATTGAGGTTACATGTGCATTTCAGTGACATCACTTATGGATTTTTAGAAATGCATGCTTTTAACAGAAACTATTTAGATAGAAAATGGCAGCCAATAGTTTGAAATGTTTCTAAGCCATTACGTTTGTAACGATTTCAGTACAATTTGTCATGTAGGTTTATCAGCAAGGATTCAATTATAGAAGCAGAACCACATTGAGTAATAAAGGGGATTTATTACAGGGACTTACTTTCTGCAATTCCGGGAGCTGGGTAGGTTGTTATGTAAGTTTGTTACTCCTAGTGCTGGTCTAAGTCAGCTGGGTGAGAAGTTGTAAAGGGAAGAAGCGCGTGAAGCACAGGAGATCAAGAACAAACTGCAACCCACGAGAATAAACTAGAACCTGTGTTTATCTCTCACTGAGACTCATGGTGATCTCTGACTGCTTCTAAGTTTCCTGCTTGGATGATGTGAATGACTGCAAAAGAGCTGGTACCTGTGCCACTGAGAAGCTAAAGAAGATCTAGGAGGAGCTGGATACTGAGGCCTGGATACTGCCCCATGCCAACAAGGTGACTCAGCTGATCTGAGCCAATCTGCATGATGTGAACTACAACAGTACCTGACTCTCAACTGATCTTCCCAGTGTGAGCATGACTGCTGCTTTTCTTCTACCATATAAATCTCATGCAAGTTTCTCTTGTAGTTAATTCTAACTTAAACCATGCAGGGAAGGATATTTTGGGAAGCATAGTTCCAGTTTAGCTGACTTTACACAATACTAAGTCATCAAAGTAGATGGCATATACTACTACAGTTTACAGTTTATACAGCCATAAATATATAAATTTCTTTGAAACTAATTCATTCTAGGAGTCAGTAGACCTGCGTACTAGTCTAAACTAGCTCCCACCAGAACTCTACCTTTAGAAAGTCTCTTAAATACCCTGACTTTAAGACATTACATTGATTAACTAAAGGTATTTAGATGATAACTTTAAGTGGCTTTTCAATGCCATCAGGTCCTGGCTGCAATATTTATCCTCTCATTTTAAAAAATATTTAAACAAAAAGCATAAAGAAAACTCAAACTCAATCTATTAGCATGATCTTTGATAAATACATAAATCTGTATGTGGGTTCTAAATCTCAGTTTGGAAATACTTATTTTAGAGATATACACTGAACTCTGTAGATAAAATGATGCAATGTGTGGAGGTTTGCTTCAAAATAAAATTTTTCCCCCCAAGACAGTGGATTCAAGGCTTTTAGCGTGACTCAGCCACTTGGAAACAACAAGATAGTGCATAAACATCAACTCTGCGAGCTTTCATTCAAGAAGGAAAATGAGAATCTACTGAAATTGTGAAGGACACTCCAGATCTCAGGGAGGAGAATGCAGGAAAACAGCCTTTGTGACAGTGCCTGGCTGATAACAGTGAGTGAAGCCTCAGTACATGAGAGAGGCAGAGAGCCTCCCTCTGTGACTCACCTTTCCACTGGGGATTTAAGGAACTCAGGCTGAGGGAGAGCACTTTGTTTCTCCCAATCACTGGAACTAGCTTGGGGAGAGGCTTGGAGCTGCTGTGGGGGAAAGACACAGGAAAAAGCTGCAGGCATTTTCCCAGCCCTGGGACCAAGAGTAGGATGCCACTTTTAATCCGGGTGCATACAAAGTCAGTCATTCTTTGGCAACCCAGCAGGGTAACCATGTGTGCATTTTAGTCCCAGTTCAGGGATTGGAGCACTTTCTCTGGAGTGTAGTAGGATCTGCACAGCCAGAACTGTGGAAAGCTCCTTAGCAGTAGGTGCTAGAATTGTGCTTTCCCCTGTTGCAAGCTTGGGGTGGGAGGAGAGCTGCCACAGCTGCAGTTTCTCCTGGGTGATGAGACTTATAGCTGGGGCCAGCTTGATGACCTGGAACTGGTCTATGTGTGTCATTTCTGGGTGCCCCAGCCTGCTAACCTGAGATCATGGTGCAGTAGGGCCCTCTCTGCACCATCCCCAAGCAGAAATCCAGGTATTTGGAGCAACCACTTGCCTGAATCAGCAGCCTGAGCCACCTCACCCTTCATGGATGTAGATCATGGTGCAGTAGGGCCCTCTCCGCTCCATGTCCAGGCAGCTCTCTGGGTATTCAGAGCACCCCCTCACCTGGATCAGCAGCCTGAGACACCCTGTCCTTCCTGTACAGAGATCCTGGTGCAGATGTGACCTCTCTGTTGTATGCTCTGGCAGATCTCCAGACATCTGAAGTACTCACTCTCCTGTGGCACTCTGAGCCATCACACCTCCCCTGTGCAGAGACTGTGGTGCAAGGAAGACTTCTCTGCTACACACCCAGGCATATCTCCAGTCATTCTGAGTTCCAGCTTGCTTGAAACAACAGCCTGAGCTGCCACACCCTTTCTGTGCAGAGATCTTGCAGCAGGGAGGGCCGGCTCTCTTTACTCAAAACCCAGGCAGATCTCCAGATATCTGGAACACTCATTCTCTTGGATTAAGAGTTTAGGCTGCCCCCCATCCCAGTCTAGATGGGGGCACTGGGGCCAAAGAAGTTTCCCATCTCCACACCCAGACAAACTGCTAGTGTTTGGTGGCTGCCCACTGGATTCTCCTTTGGCACTGGTGCTTGTTCCTGCCATTGGAGGACCTATAGGTAGACCTGTCCAGTCTGGCCCTGCCCATCTGATTCCCTGCCAGCCTGGGGCTGAGCAGGGAGCTCAGAGCACTGTGCACTCCATGAATCAGCCCATTGCCTGAGGCACCAGAGAGCTTCTGCCAGAAAACAAGGATCAAGTATATACTCAGCCACACTGGCTGCAGCTGGCTCTTACCCATAAGCACCATCAACTGGCTTGTAGGTTAAACTGGACAGCCCAATATAAAAGCCTGCCAACAAAAGTGCGTAGGGCTATAGAAGCAAAGTCAAAAGACGCCACCCAGGATTCTCTACCATCAATTTCCCTAGGCAGGGGGTATAGGGAAAGGGAAATAACAAAACCCAAATAATATTATAGGGAAACAAAAAGAAAATCCACTTGCATGAAAATAATTACAAAAATTATAAGTGCCAGCACCTTCAGATGAGAAGGAACCAGAGCAAGAATCCTGGCACCATGAAAAATCTGAATGTAGTGACACCACCAAAGGATCACACTAGCTCTTCAGCAATGGTCCCTAACCAAATCGGAAACTCAGAAATGACAGAAAAAGAATTCTAAACACGGATTGAAAGGAAGCTCAATGAGATTGAAGAGAAGGTTGAAAATTAACACAAAGAAACTTCTAAAGCAATCCAGGAAAAGAAGGAAGAGAGAAGTATTTTAAAAATAAATAAATCAGAGTTTCTTGATTTGAAAAATTCACTTAATGAATTTCAAGGCCGGGCATGGTGGCTCATGCTTATAGTCACAGAATTTTGGGAGGCCAACGTGGGTGGATCACTTGAGGTCAGGAGTTTGAGACCAGCCTGGCCAACATGGTGAAACCCCAACTCTATTAAAAATACAAAAATTAGCCGGGCATGGTGGCACATGCCTGTAGTCCCAGCTACTTGGGAGGCTGAGGCAGGAGAATCACTTGAACCCGTGGAGCTGCAGTGAGCTGAGATTATACCACTGCACTCAAGCCTGAGTGACAGAGTGAAACTCTGACTGAAAAAAAAAAAAAAAAGAATTTCAAAATACAATTGAAAGCTTTATCAATAGAGTGGAGTAAGCAGAAGAAAGAATTTTAGAGCTTGATGATTGGTCTTTCAAATTAACACAGTCAGACAAAAATTAAGAAAAAATAATTTAAAAAAATGAACAAAGCTTTGAGAAATATAGGGTTTGTTAAATGACCAAAACTACGAATTATTGGCAGTCCTGAGAGAGAAAGAAAGAGAAAAAGTAAACAACCTGTAAAATAAATTTGAGGGAATACTTCCAGAAAATTTTCCTAATTCTGCTAGACAAGGTTAGACTTGGCACCATGTCTAATCTGGAGACATAGACATCTAGATACAAGAAATCCAGAGAGCAACTGCAATATACTATACAAAATGAACATCACTAAGGCATATAATCACCAGACTGTCCAAGGTCAATGCTAAGGAAAAAATCTTAAAGGCAATATCAAGAAAGCAGTCAGATCACATACAAAGAGAACCCCATCAGTCTATCAGCAGACTTCTTGGCAGAAAGGCAATAATCCAGGAGAGAGTAGGGGTTATTTTTAGTATTCTTAAAGAAAGGAAATTCCAACCAAGAATTTTATATCCTGCTAAACTAAGCTTAATGAGCTAAGAATAAATATAATCTTTTCAAGAAAAACAAATGCTAAGGGAATTCATTACCACTAGACTGGCCTTTCAGGAGATCCTTAGGAGAATTCCAAACATAGAAATGAAAGAACAATACCTGCTGCTACAAAAAAAAGACAAACAAGGAAACAAACAAACAAAAAAAACCACTTAAGTACATAGCTTGTAGACTCTATAAAGCAACCACACAATAGTAACTACAAAGCAGCCAGTTAATAACTTCATGAGAGGATCATAACCTCATATCAATATTAATATTAAAAGCAAATGGTCTAAATGCCATTTAGACTTAAAAGGCACAGAGTGGCAAGTTTGATTTTAAAAAATTAAGAAAAAAAAAAAAAACAAGACCTATTTGTCTGTTGTCTTCAAGAAACCCTATCTCCCACATAATGACACCTATAGGCTTAAAGAAAAAGGTTGCAGAAAGATCATGCAAACAAAAAACAAAAAAGAGCAGAGGTTACTATTCTTATATCAGATCAAACAGACTTTAAACCAACAGCAGTGAAAAAGGACAAAGAAGGGAATAACGTAATGATAAAGCATTTAATTCAACAAGAAGATCTAACTATCCTAAATATATATGTCTCCAGCATTTGAGCACACAGGTTCATAAACAGGTACTCTAGGCCTATGAAAAGAGTTAGATAGCCAAACAGTAATAGTGGGGTACTTCAACACCCCCATCCCCCACCAACATCAGACAGATCATTGAGGCACAAAATAAACAAAACCATTATAGGCTAAGTTTAACACTTGACCAACCGGATCCAATAGACATCTACAGAATATTCCACTTATCAACTATAGAATATACATTCTTCTCATCTGCACATGGAACATACTCCAGATTAATCACATACTTGGTTATAAATAAGTCTCAATAAATTCAAAATAATTGAAATCATACCAACTATACTCTCAGACTGCAGTGGACCAAAAATAGAAATCAATACCAAGATCCCTCAAAATCACATGATTACATGGAAAATTGAACAGCTTGCTGCTGCATGACTTTTGGGTAACAACAAATTAAGGGAGAAATAAAAAATTATTTGAAATAAATGAAAGCAGAGAAATAATATACCCAAATCTCTGGAAAGCAGCAAAAACAGTGCTAAGAGTGGTGTTTATGGTGCTAACACTTACCTCGAAATGTTAGAAAGATCTCAAATCAATAACCAACATCACACCTAGAGGAACTAGAAAAACATGAACAAACTGACTCCAAAGTTAGCAGAAGAAAAGAAATAATTAAAACGAGAGAAAGACTGAATGAAATTGAGACCAAAACATCTATATAAGGAATCAACCAAACCAAAAGTTAGTTATTTTTTTTCTGAAAGGATAAAGAAAATTGATAGACTACTCACTAGATAAACAAAGATAGAAGATACAAATAAGCACAATCGGAAATGACAAAGATGATATTACAAATAATCCCACAGAAATGCAAAAGATCCTTAGAGACCATTATGAAGAACTTTGATTCACACAAACTAGAAAATCTCGAGGAAATGGATACATTCCTGGAAGCACACAATCTCCTAAGATTGAATCAGAAAGAAATGGAAACCTTGAACAGACCAGTACTGAGTTCTGAAATTGAATTATCAATAAGAAACCTACCAACAAAAACCCAAACAATAAAACCACAGAGTAAATGAATTCACAGGTTCTATCAGACATACAAAGAAGAACTAGTATCAATTCTACAGAAACTTTTCCAAAATATCCAGGAGGAGGGACTCCTCCCAAACTCATTCTATGAAGCCAGTATTGCCTTGATACTAAAACCTGTCAAAGACACAACAAAAAAAGGAAACTACATGTCAACATCCCTGCTAAACATAGAGGCAAAAATCCTCCACAAAATACTAGAAAAACAAATCCAGCAGCACATCACCAAGTTAATTCACCACGATGAATTAGGCTTCATTCCTGGGATTCAAGATTGGTTTAATATAGACAAATCAATAAGGGTGATTCGCCACATAAACAAAGTTAACAACAAAAACCTTATGATCATCTCAATAGATGCAGAGAAAAGCTTTTGATAAAATCCAACATGTCTCCAGGATTAAGAAAAACCCTCAAGAAATTAGGCATACAAGGAACATGCTTCAAAATAGTAAGAGTTATCTATGACAGACACACAGCCAACATCATACTGAAGGGGCAATAACTGAAAGAATTCACCTTGAGAACTGGAAAAAGACAAGGATGTTCACTCTCACCACTCCTATTCAATATAATACTGGAAGTCCCAACCAAAGTAATCAGGGCAAGAGAAAGAAATTAAAAGCATCCAGACAGGAAAAGTTAAAGTGTCTCTTCTTCACTAACAATTTCTATACCTAGAAAACCCTAAAGACTCCACCAAAAGACTCCTGGAACTGACAAATAACTTCAGTAAAGTTTCAGGATAAAAAATTAGCAGCATTTCTATACACCAATAATGTTCAAGCTGAGATGCAAGTTGGGAACATAATCCAATTTACAATGGCTGAAAAAAAAACCTAGAAATATATATAATTGAGGAGGTGAAAGATCTCTACAAGAATTATAAAACACTGCGGAAAGAAATCATAGATGACACAAGCAAATGGAGAAATATTCCATGCTCATGGATTGGAAGAATTAATATTGTCAAAATGGCCAAACTGCCCAAAGCAATCTACAGATTCATTGCTATTCCTATCAAGCTACAAACTTCATTTTTCACAAATGAAAAACTAGAAAAAACTATTCTAAAGTATATTATATATATATATATATATATAGAGAGAGAGAGAGAGAGAGAGAGAGAGAGAGAGAGAGAGAGAAGAGAGAGAGCCTGAATAGCCAAAGCAATTCTAAGCAAAAAGAACAAAGCCAGAGGCATCACATTACAGAACTTCAAACTATACTGTAGGGCTGCAGTAACCAAACAGCTTGGTACTGGTATAAAAACAGGCACATAGACCAATAGAATGGACTAGAGAACCCACAAATAAAGTCACACATCTATCCATCTGATCTTTGATAGAGGTAACAGAAATAAGCAATGGGAAAGGACTCCCTATTTCATAAATGGTGCTGGGATAGCTGGGTATGCAGAAGAATGAAACTGGACCCCTACATTTCACCATATATAAAAATTAACTCGAAATGGATTAAATACTTACATGTAAGAACTCAAATTATATAAATCCTAGAATAAAATCTCAGAAACAGTATTTGGAACATAAGCCTTGGAAAAGAATTTATGACTAGGTCCTCAAATGCAATTGCAACAACAACAAAAAAGATTGGTACATGGGACCTAATTAAACTAAAGAGCTTCTGCACAGCAAAAGAAACTATTACATCAACAGAGTAAACAGACAACCTACAGAATGGGATAAAATACTTGAACACCTATGTATTTGAGAAAGGTCTGATATTCAGAATCTATAAAGAACTTAAACAACTTATCAAACAAAAAAACAACCCCATGAAAAAATGGGTAATATACGTGAACAGACAATTCTCAAAAGAAGACATATAAGCAGCCAACAAACATAAGAAAAATGCTCAACATTACTAATCATTAGAGAAATGCAAATCAAAACCACAATGAGATACAATCTCACACCAGTCAGAATGGCTATTATTAAAATATCAAAAAAATAACAGATACAGGCTAGGCTGTGAAGAAAAAGGAATGCATATATATTGTTGGTGAGAATGTAAATTAGTTCAGCCACTATGGAAAGCAATTTGGAGATTTTTCAAAGAACTTAGAAGTACCATTCGATAGTAGCAATCTCATTACTGGTATATATCCAAAAGAAAATTAATTATTTTACCAAAAAGACACATGCATGAATTATGTTCATTGCAGCACTATTCACAACAGCAAAGACATGCAATCATCCTGGGTGCCCATCAGTGATGGATTGGATAAAGAAAATCTGGTACATATACACCATGGAATACTGCACAGCCATTAAAATGAATAAAATCATGTCTCTTGCAGCAACATGGATGCAGATGAAGGCCATCATACTAGGTGAATTAATGCAAGAACAGAAACCAAATACCACATGCTCTCACATATAAGTGGGAGCTAAACACCGGGTAATCATGGACATAAATATGGCAACAATAGATACTGGTGACTACTAGAGGTTGGAAGGAGGGGGGAGAATAGGGGCTGAAAAATTAACTATTGGGTACTATGCCCCATACCTGGGTGATGGGATCAGTCATACCCCCAAATCTCAGCATCACGCAATATACCCAGTAAACAAACCTGCATCTTTCCCCTCTGAATTTAAAATGAAAGTTTAAGTTATAAAAAAAATCCATATATACTTCAGCAAGACTAATTATTAACATTTTGCTGTGCTTGCTTTCCCTTCTTCTCTATATCTATACATCTCTTATATTTCATTCTCTCTTTAGCTGGATCTGACTCTCTGCCTCTCTTTCTGTCTTTATATAGAGCAATTTGATTGTTTGCTGAGCAATTTGAAAGTAATGTACCGATATCATGACACTTGCTGTATGCATATTTCTACCATCAGAGATTTGACTACATAAGCACAATACTATCATCACACCTACAATAATTTCTATTTACTTAATAATATTGAAAGTTCTCTCGTGCCCCCTTTGAGACATAATGTAGGTACTGGTGTTTTGATTTCCATTACTCTAGATTAGTTTTTGTCTATTCATATAAATGAAATTATGTGTATACATATTATTTTTTCCTTGTCTTCTTTCATTTAATATAATGTTTTTGAAATTTATCCATATTGCTCTATATATGTATAATTGTATTAGAAACTACTGGACAGTTTTACACAGCAGTTGTTCCATCAGCAATGAGCTTCACTCAGTTCACATCTTTACCAATATGAAGAGGGGACATTCACGTTTGTAGCCCAGAGAGACCATGGAAAAGTTTATCTACCTTGAAGACTCAATACTACCAGAAATCTCAGGCTACATGGAGAAGCCATGTGTAGATGTTCTGTTCAATGATCCTGATGAGCTAAGCCTGTGGTCATCTAAGCCCAGGTGCCAAACATGTCAGTGAAGGTGCCACTCAACAATTTCAGCCATAGTCATTGGGTTGCCTCAGCTGTTGCAGCCTTCCCAGCTGAAGACCAGATATTGTAGAGGGGAGACATGTCATCCCCATGTGCTCTGTCTGAATTCCTGAGCCATAGAGTCCATGAGTTTAATAAACCTAAAACATTAAAACATTCAATGTGCAAAATACAATTCAATCCCCCTGTTTCCAGAGAAGTTCACCGTTGCCCCCAGCAGATACTTTCTGGTCCACCTTCACCAGAGAATAAACCTCCTGTTTTGTGTCTGTGTTGGAGGGGAGAGTCACCCAGCTGTAAGGGCAGATGAGTGGCTTTGGAAGTCTGCTTCTTTTAAAGACTTGAATGAGTTCTGTTGTATCAGCCCCAGTCCACGTCTGAGCTGAGGCGGGAACTGATGTTAGGCAGGTAGGACTCTGTTTTATGGACTCCATTAAATCAGTTGTAACTCCTCTTTGATTGGAATTTCCATCTTCCAAAATGCTACTGACATATATTGTTTCCTTTAGTCTCATCTACAATTCTTTTTGTTCTTATTAATTGGTATCATTTTTATCCTTCATTCTAAATTTTAGAGCTTGAGGAGTACTAGAGATAAATGCATTTGTTTAATCTAGCCCCTTTAGCTTGAAATCCCTGCTTGAGTGTGTCAACCTAGTTTATTTATCCCCTTGTTTTCATAGAATTCATTTCAGGTGTCACACATGGATCTATGATGTTTCCTTTCTTCCTCATATATTAACTGGCAATATATCTCAATCCATGCCCCACTGGACTTGCAAGATCTGTTAGGCTCTTCTGCTGAAACAGATTTCTACTTTTAGAATCTTTTGATCAGCCCTGTGTCTCCTGACACGGTAATGCTTTATTGAATATAATTATTATTCTAGCTTAACCAAATCACTCAGAATAATTATTACCATCAAAAGCACCCAAACACACTGGATAAGAGTGCACTTATCTGTGTTTAAAAACAGAACCCAAACTGCCTACTTTCTGGAAGGTTACAATGCCAAATCTTCTTTAAACAACAGATCAGCAACAGTGATTTCAGTTGTGTTCATTCGTGGATCCAGAGAAAGAGGATTTTCTGCTTCTTGCAGAGGTTAAAAGTTCCTGTGGATCATTTTGTAAGTAGTGAGTAAAGCATATTTGGAAGAGTGAAAGGCTTCCAGAGCTGATGATCACAGCCCTTCTGTTCACTTTACAGAAATTCGGTGGACAGAGAAGGCCAGGAAACGTGGGAGTCAGGGCATTAGTGGGGGACTTTGGGAAGTTAAGCAGAGTCCAGGGCAATAGAGCTTCCACCTCCTACCTTGACTTAGGTCTGCAAGCTCTGAACACGATCCAGATTATCTTGAGTAGGAAGTGTGACTCTGTGTCAATGTGCAACACTCGAAATGTATACTTTAAAACCTCTACTCTGATTTAGACAGCTGTCTTCATGACAGAGAGAGTGGTTTTTATTTAGGATTAAGGTCAAATACTTAAACAAAGGGAGTCCCCAAGTTCTGCAGACCCTCATTTTTGCCCATTTACTCCTTTTGCAAGATCAGAAATAAGGCCTTTTATAAAAACCTTGCTCTTTTTCTTCCCTTTCTTTTTGTTTCTGCCTCCTTCTAAGCTTCTGCTCTGTATTATGTAATATTCATTGAATTTCTGGTATTGGAACTTTTTTAAAAGGTGATAAGACACAGTTCTTGTCTTCAAGACTCATAATCAATGCAATAACTTTTAATGTTGAGATTATTGTTCAGTTAAGAAGAGGAGGGATAGTTCAAAAAACACAATTTTTATTTTCCTCTTCATTTAAAATTGCATTCTCTATTCTCTAGTGTGCTTTGTCTTTGAGCAGAAACATTGTCATCATCCAAATTCATCATTTTTTATAACTCACATACCACCCACACTGCTCAACTCCCCTTTTTTTTTCTCACAGAGGGATGTGTCATCTTTAGTTTGGGTTTGTTAGCCCTTAATTAGGAAGTCTGCTTAAACCCACACAACCTTTCTCTTGAAATATAACTGACTGCAAATGAACTCATCTGTTTTGTGTTTCTATATACATGATTCATGGGGTTAGAGTTGGTTTCATCTATTATCTTAATTGAATCCATCTTCTACATGTGAATGTTGTTAAAGGAAATGTGAATTGTGCGAGCGTAGGCAAAGACCTTGCGTTTGAGACCTCATTTTATTATTAATTGACTGGATAGCCCATGATACTCAGGCATGTTTTTGCCTCAGTTTCCCAATCCTGGTAATTCCTCTAGAACGTTGGCTCTGTTTATTTTATAGATGTTGTAAATAAGAAAAGAGCAACATAAAAAGGGCATGTAATGTTACCATTATTGCTTAAAACACTTTAAGATTGTGGAATATCATAAAATATGACTTCCCATTGCCATGATACTGACAAAAACAAGCAATGTTTTATATTTCTTTAGCGAACTTCATTTTCTGTTTTGGATTTATTAGTCAGTTACATGATTTCATTTTTACTCTGGAAAGGGGAAGGTTATATTGTTCTGATGAGATAACAAGACTCAAATGAATTCAGCTTGTGAAGGTAACTTCCTTTGGCTTATAACTCCCTTTTGTGGCCTTTTCACACTATGCCTTGCTCCTATATCCATATATTATTTTCTATCTGCTTAAGGGGAAAGTAACTTTTAAAAGTCTGACAGTAAGGTTAAGTTTTTCTGCTTGTTCAAACCAGCAATAAAAAGGATCAAGGTCGATAAATTTACAGGAGATGAAAATAAGGGGCAACATTTATTCTTCTACATTAAGATTTTTTTTCTTTAAATCTACTTAGTGATGTTTCTTGTCTTTTTTTCACAAAACCTCATTATAACAGGTTTACATATACATGTTTGAGAGCTAAATCTAAATATACTTCTTTAGAGATGCATTATGTGCTATTTTCTTTCAGTGAATGGAACTATTTAACAAAGAACTATAAGCAATTGTTAGGAACATGCTATTAAAGGATGTTTCTTAAAAATGAAATAAATCTATTTAGTTCATAGGTATCAGCTATTATTCCACCTTAAGAGGAAAATCTGTCTTCATAAAATAGAAAGCAGTTCCACTGCCTATGGTTTTTGAATTTTGTAAAATTAAAGGTCACTATAATGCCTTAAGAACATTATTTGATTTACCAAAAATCTGATTTGCACATTGGCTTTCAAGCAATTACCTGAAATCATACATATCATTCTCCACAAAGCAGATAGTCCTCTTTTCTTAAGATTCTGTGTAGCTGTCTTATATTTAGAGTAGATTATCATAAACATAAAGTATCACAAACTACTTATCATAACATATAAGCGCCAATGTCATTTGGTCTGGGCCACTTCTGTGATGTTCTCTCTCACCAGTTTCCTTTTGCTAAATATATCCTCCTACACTAACTCACTGATTCATCTATTCCCTTGACAAATATTTTCTGGGGACTTAATATGTATCAGGCACTGTTCATACACTGTAAATACCACTGGAAGCAAAGGCAGCAAAGTCCTTGCCCGTGTGGAGCTTACATCCTACTGGAACACAGGTAATAAACTAAACAATAGGTAGTACATTAGTGATAGATGCAGTGAACCCTCATATAGCATGCAGTGCAGGGGAAAGATGAAGGGAAATATTGAAAGGTGTGGATGAAATGAGAGGATTGGCCAGGCATGGTGGCTCACACCTGTAACCCCAGCACTTTGGGAGGCAGAGGCGGGTGGATCACTTGAGGTCAGGAGTTTGAGACCAGTCTGGCCAACACGGTGAAATCCTGTCTCTACTTAAAATACATAAGAATTAGACAGGAGGTGGCTTACGCCTGTAATCCCAGCTACTTGGGAGGCTGAGGCAGGAGAATCACTTGAACCTGGGAGGTGGAGGTTGTGGTGAGCTGAGATTGTGCCACTGCACTCCAGCCTGGGCAACAGAGTGAGACTCTATCTCACATACAAAAAAAGAGAGGATAAATTATGAAATTTGGTGGAGGAGAAGTCAAGGCAGCGAGAATAGCAAGTGCAAAGGCCCTGAGGTAGAAATGAGTTTGTGAGCTTGAGAGAAAACGGGAAGATATTGTTACTGGAAGGATTTGAGGGAGGGAAGAATGGGAGGAGGTTCACGAGATTATAGAGATGGCCGGGCAAGATCATGTAGGAGCTTGCAGGCCATGGCAAGGGGTTGGATTTTATTAATAGTGTGCTTGGAATAGACTCTAAAACTGTAAGAGAGGAAGCTGGAGGTGAGCATGGGCATTGTTGAAGTTGAATATGTGAGAGATGATGGTATCTGAGATTAAGACAATGGCAGTAGAGGCTGGAGACATATTTGGATGCTAGAAATGTTTTTTAAGGTTGAGATGAAGTAATATAATTGAATTCAATATAGTGTGTCAGAAAAAAAAAAGAACTTAAAGATGACTCCTGAAATTTTAACTGATGCACCTGAATAAATTGTGGTCCCATTGACAAAAATTGTAAAGATTGAAGGAGGACTAGAAATTCAGGGGAGATCAAAGGTTTTGTTTTGGATATGTGGACTTTGAGCTGATGATTAGACATCGATTGGAAGATGTCTAGAAAGTTCAAAATGTAAGTCTGGAGCTCATGGGAGAGCTAGCAACTGGTGCATATGGATGATATTTGATGCTGAGGCAGCAGATAAAATGAATTAGGGAGTTGATGTGGATAAAGAAGCAGGCAGGAAGCTGAGCCCTGGAGCGCTACAATGTTTAGAGGCCAGGAAGAGAAATTGCCCACATAGGAGACTGTAGAGGAACATTTACTAAGGCAGAAGGAAAACCATGCCATATAGTGTTCTGAAAACAAAGTGAATAAAGACTTTCAAAATGGTGAATATAACCAACAGTTTATCAAATGTTATCAAGCATGTTAAATGAGGATAAGGACTCCCTTAATAACTGGATTTGGCAAGATGGAACCACTGGCCACCTGGGCAAGGGTGACTGAAGTACAGTGGTGGGGTTGAATTGAGCAAACGTATTATTTAGCAACTTAGCAGCTGGCTAACAAATACGTTGATGCCAAACCCCCAGACACAAGTTTACCTATGTAACAAACCTGCACTTGTACTGCTGAACTTAAAATAAAAGTTAAAAAAATGCATTGATTAAAAAATCACAAAAACAAAAACCCAACAATATTCTTATTAAGCTTAACAACATACTAATGTTAACATTAAAATAGCTGAGTTGCCAGACTTTAAGGTCTCAGTTAGTTTGCATGAAGCTTGAGTTCCTAAAATAAATGAATCCTGGAGATGGTTCTTGAATAAGATGGTCAGACCCACAGGTAGCAAGGGGATAAAGAGATTATCCAGTTTCCAAATCTATATGGTCTGAGTCCAAATCCTTGCTCTTCCAGCTGTGCTACCTTCACCAAATCAACCTCTTGAATTTTGGTTTATTTGTATGTGAAGTAGAAATATTAATGACTGTGTGAAGAAATTGCTGCTAGAATTTACTGAAATTGCATATGCAAAGGGACTGGTAAATAGTATTGTCACTTGGCTTCCTTCTCTAAAATGTTATCAGAAAGTTGTATGGACACATATGTCATTGAACACTGAAGCTCATGCCAAAGGGATAGACTTCTATCTCCTTGGATTTCTTTTATCCTGGAGAAATAAAAAGTAGCTCAATTTTAAAATGTTGACTTCTGCTTCATCCAAGTTGAGTGAGGTTAATAGTCACTGTGCTCAGAACTCTTTTCCTGGAAGGAACTGTTTGATTGTTTTCTTTTTAAAGAGATGCAATATCTCTCTCTCTCTCTCTCTCTCTCTCTCTCTCTGTCTCTTTCTCTCTCTGTTTCTCTCTCTCTCCCTCTCTTTTACTCTGTTCGTCTTTTTCTTTTTAAATTTTATTTCAATAGTCTTTGAGGAACAGGTGGTTTTGGTTACATGGATAAGTTCCTTAGTGGCAGTTTCCGAGATTTTGGTGTACCCATCAACTGAAGACTGTACACAGTACCGAATGTGTAGTCTTTTATCCCTCATCCCCCTCACATCCTACTCTTGGGTCCCCAAAGTCCATTATCTCATTCTTATGCCTTTGCATCCTCATTGCTTAGCTCCCACTTACAAGTGAGACGTGATATTTGGTTTTCCATTCCTGAGTTACTTCACTTATAATAATGGCATCCAACTCCATCTAGGTTGATGCAAATGCCATTATTTCATTCCTTTTCCAGGCTGAGTATTATTCCACAGTGTATATATACCACATTTTCTTTATCCATTCATTGGTTGGTGGGCATTTAGACTGGTTCCATATTTTTGTAATTACAAATTGTGCTGCTACAAACGTATGTGTGCAACTGTCTTTTTCATATAAAGACTTCTTTTCCTTTAGGTAGATAGCCAGTAGTGGGATTGCTGGATCAAATTGTAGTTCTGCTTTTAGTTCTGTAAGGAATCTCCATACTGTTTTCCATAGTGGTTATGCTAGTTTACATTCCCACTAGCAGTATCAAAGAGTTCCCTTTTCACCACATCCATGCCAACATTTATTTATTTATTTATTTTTAAAAATAATGGCCATTCTTGCAGGAGAAAGGTGGTATTTCATTGTGGTTTTAATTTGCATTTTCCCAATGATTAGTGATGTTGACCATTTTTTTCATATGTCTGTTGGTTATTTGTATATCTTCTTTTGAGAATTGTCTATTCATGTCCTTTGCCTACTTTTTGATGGGATTCTTTGATTTTTTTCTTGCTGATTTGTTTGAGTTCCCTGCAGATTCTGGATACTAGTCCTATGTCAGATGCATAGTTTGTGAATATTTTCTCCCACACAGTGGATTGTCTGTTTTCTCTGCTGATTATTTCTTTTGCTGTGCAGAACCTTTTTAGTTTAAGTGCCATCTATTTATCTTCGTTTTTGTTGCATTTGCCTTTGGATTCTTGGTCATGAACTTCTTGCCTAAGCCAATGTCTAGAAAAGTTTTTTCA
Source organism: Macaca mulatta (assembly GCF_049350105.2). Taxonomy (NCBI): domain Eukaryota; kingdom Metazoa; phylum Chordata; class Mammalia; order Primates; family Cercopithecidae; genus Macaca; species Macaca mulatta. The sequence continues at coordinate 72,598,991 of NC_133422.1, forward strand.
ATGTTATCTTCTAGAGTTTTTATGGTTTCAGATCTTAGATTTAAGTCTTTGATGTATCTTGAGCTATTTTTGTATAAGGTGAAAGATCAGGATCTAGCTGCATTCTCCTACATGTGGCTTGCCAATTATTCCAGCACCATTTGTTGGATAGGGTATCCTTTCTTCACTTTATGTTTTTGTTTGCTTTGTCAATGATCAGTTGGCCATAAGTATTTGGCTTTATTTCTAGGTTTTTTATTCTAGTTGGCCACAAGAATTTGGCTTTATTTCTGGGTTTTTTATTCTATTACATCGGTCTACATGCCTATTTTTATACCAGTACTATGCTGTTTTGGTAACTATAACCCTGTAGTATAGTTTGAAGTCGAATAATATGGTGCCTCCAGATTTGTTCTTTTTGCTTAGTCTTGCTTTGGCTATGTGGGCTCTTTTTTGATTCCGTATAAATTTTAGGACTGTTTTTTCTAGTTCTGTGAAGAATGATATTCATCTTTCTCTTAATCCTTCTGTATATTTCTCCTTTCTTCTTCCTATTTCCTTTTATTTTCTGATTTTACAAATAATACTTCTTTATTTTCGAGGGAAAGGAGAAGGACACTTTTAATTCTCAAAGACAATTTCCTACTAGGTAACTTCTTGACTCACTTCTGGATGCTGTAGTAGCTTCCATCTGGTTGAGGGAAGGGAGAACTCATACCTATTCTCATTTACCGGTGTGTAAACAAAGTGAAAGACCTCTGTGGAGACTATGGATCTGAACTTTGAGATCTCTTTCGAGCTTCTCCATTTTCCCCACTGCTCTTTTCTTTCTGCACAGTACCTTTTTAGCTGAGGAATTCAAGTCCTCACCAACTTTTGGAGTGACTGAGCTCCAACCCTTTTGCCTGATTGACCAGGATGTGATTGAGCCTTCACTGTTCTCCATAACCAGCTCTGAGACTCTTTCCAGCAGCTGGCCCTATTGTGGAGCACTGTTCCTCCAGGGCCATTACTCAGGAAGACTTCTGTGCCAGTGACAAACGATGAGCTTTTAGGAAGCTACTTCCCTGAGCTCTTGTGGAAGCAATTTCTCTCCTGAGGTAGTTGTTGGTTGGGCTGCTGCTGCTTTTGCTTATTGTTTCGTGGAGGTACATGAATCTGTAGACACAAGATGTGCTCCAAGGCATCCCTTGAACAAGGTTACTACCTATTTTTGCCTAAATTGTGTTTGTTATATTCAGCTAACTCTCTGTGAAGAGGAAGAAGGCAGGCTTTGCTTAGAATTGTCTGAGTTGTGCAGAAGGGAACCAGACCTACACACTGACTGGAGCTGGGCTCTTTTTCTGCTCCTGGAATTAGGCAGGTTTTCTCTGCATGAGCTCCTGGGGAGCCTTCAACTGCTTACATGAACTTGACAGGTACCTGTGATTTATATTTTGAATCTTGCCCAAGTTTGTGAAGCAAAGTTTTAGTTTAGTCTGTGGGGAAGATTTTGAGCTTACAATGAGAAGACTACTTGAAAACCAAGTGATGTAAATTCATATGCAATTGCTCTAAGTTGTTTTTACATGAAGAAAATATGAAGTTCTAGAAACACATGTTCAGAGCCAGTATTGACGTTCTTGGCTAAGGAGCAGAGAGGGATGGAAACAACTTGTGAACTCTGAAAAAGCCTGTCTACCTACTTTTCATTTTTTGTCTGTGCTTTGAAAAGAAGTTATCCATCATATAAACTATGCAAGTTCATCATGTTACTAAATCCTGGAGCTCATATCACATTGAGGTGCAGGGGCAAATTCAGTGGCAAATGCTAAGTCTTAATATCAATCAAGTCCTATTCAAAGCATTAATCTTTACAAAGCATATTGTGTGTTTGGAAGAGAATCACATATTGCGCATTTGGAAGAAAAAACTCTTTTTTTTTTTCCCATGGCAAATTATAACTAAAGGAAATATTTGGAATTTCTGAACATTTGCAGGCTTTTATAAATATTAATTTGCTGGTGTTAGCTTCTCGACATTTTATTATAAGAGTCAACTAAATGTATTTGCTGTTCTAGGTGAATCAATGAATCACGTGAAATTTTTAAAGTCTAGTTTTGGTCTTCATTTCATTTGCTCTTCAGCTTTAAATGACCAAAGCAATTTCACCAAGCTCTCTACAGAATGCTAATCAACAAAAGTTTGTTTCCAGAACCTCATGATAAATCAGTTTTACGTCCTCCATGTGAAAGTTCTAAGGTTTTAGAGGAGAATATTGAAAGCAAGATATCAAGGGCCACTCGAACTGCTTTTATTCTACATAAAACGAACAAAAATAACAACACAGAAACAAGACCCAAATGCCAAGCCCAACTGTCCGACAAATGCCAGATGGTTCTTATCACCTAAAAAGTCACGTAGATATCAGGAAGTCACATAAGCAGAGAGGCCTGTTGGTTTTGTTTTTTGTCCTGTCTCTGCTACTTATCTTTTCTCTAAATTTTCCTTAGAGTGGAAAATAAATAAAATTCTTTTTTCCACATTTGTATCTACTCTAGGAATTGAGGGGAATCCTGCTGTCTTTTCTGATGAGCCTGTGAAGCATGATGGCTGGTTAAAAGAACTCAGCTGCAGAGCATCAGATTCCACTAAACATTGGCAAGACATGCTTTTGGGGCTCTTGAAACACTGTTGAGGGAAGAGTGTTGGGACTGCACTCTGCTCTGAAGTTCCTGGGACTATCAGAGAGCTATAAGTTTCTGTAGCCTGAAGTGTAACCATATGTGAGCAGTGACAGTTTAATTGTTGCTTTGCTTTTCTGGGTTGAGATCAGAAGTCTACCAGCACAAAGCATACTGATCCTTGGGAAAACCCACCCTCTAGATATCAGAAAGAAAGAATCTGACCTAATTCTAGTTGTTGCTGACAGTTCAGCCACATGGATTTGGTCACTGTACTTTTCTCATTGAGCAAATGCTGCTTGAGAATTTGAGGCTATTTAGGATGATGGCTATGGTTGAAATGGTTAGAAATGATCAGAAGACTATGTATTCTCTAAAAGTTCCATTGTGATTATGGTAATTAATGTACTAAATAACGATTGCCTTTCTAAAGGATGATTATATACACAGTTAGTAAGGGGGTAGTACACCATGGCATGATGCAACATATAATAATATGTTCAGCCTTTGCAGAGGGTAGTGAGTTTTCCCACTGCGCAGTAGTAATTTTTCATTTTTTCTTGTGCATATGTTCTTGTCTCCTTAGTAGTTATCAAATACCTGAAAAAGAGAGGCTGTATTATAGTTCCTTTCTATCGCTTTTTCCAGAAGGAGAAATTGGGTTCAGTTGACTCCATGTTGATGAAGCAGCTTCTACTGAACGAGTGGACTGAGGATGAACCCACTTCTGTCCTAGTTTTGTATCCCGATTAAGAGTCTGGCTCTTTGGAATGTCAGGGCTTTGGAGTGGGCTCTGGAGGTGTGTTGACGACACCTTTAGGTACTTTGATCACAGCCCCTGCTTTACGCTCATGCTCAGAGAACAAATCCCGGCTGCCTCTTTAGGGAGTTAACATTGCCTCACTTTCTTGCTTTCTGCTTTATATGCTGGCTCATGGCAGAACTTAGGAATTTTAAGGTTTTTTTTCCCCCTGCTAAGAGTGGTAAACATAACTTTATGCAATCTTTTTTTCCAGTCTTTACTTAAAAATAGTACAACACAGTGATTGATAGCTACCACTTATGACAACTGACTATATGTTGAACACAGAGCAAGTGCCATATATGTCTTCTCTTTCTCAAGCCTTCTGTCCCCACTCAACATAATCAGCCTCAGTGGCCTTCTTTCTGTTGTTTGATGGTAACAAGTGTGTTTCCATCTCATAACCATTGTATTTGCTAATGCCTTTACCTAAACCACTCCTCCCTCTCCTTCATATAACTGATGCTACTCAGCACTTAGGTCTTAGCTCAATGTTACCTTCTCAACAAGACTCATGCAACCAATTTATCTATCACAGCATTCATAGCATTTACTACTATTTGAAATTATCTTGTTTGTTTATTGGTTACTTGTTTATTTTTTGTCTACCCCCATAAGAAAGTACATTCAGAAGAGTAGAGACCTTTCCTGTTTTGTCTTCTGCCCTATGCTCAGCATGTAGAATAGTTTGTTACACATAGTATAGTAGCTACTCTACTAGTAGGATAAATGAATGAATTATCTCATCTAATATTTACAAAAAATATTTTTTTCTCACTTAAAAATGTGGAAATGGGGACTCAGGAAAGTTAAGTAATTTCCTTGTCATTGCAGGGCCAGTAAATGAAGGAATTTTGTGTCATTGGCTTTATCAGGTCTTCATAAGGCTCAGAATCTGTTTCTTCATTTTCATCCTCATCCTTGTCATACCTTCATGAGAATCACCTTGGAGTGTGACTGACAGATAGGCTTAACCCTAGGACATTTAGCCATTCATTTGTTTATACCCTGACATGCTCTATAGAAATTTCATGGATACTATCGTTGGTTGAATCAGTGGAAGAGTAGAAACATCCCAAGAGTAGATCAGATTAAAAATGTTGTATGAAGCCAGGCACAAGATCAGATTACACAAAATGCCCATCAGAATCTTTGTTGCCTTTTCTAGGGGTGAGCCACAATTTTGGCTTTCCACTGTCCAGAAGAGGAAGAATAATTATACCCTTCACAGTATTCACAAGACAAGAACTAATCAGAGATTCAAGAGCAGAATAATGTTGGGACCCCAGAGAAGTATTCTTGGCTTTTCTCGGAAGGAAGATACTGTGTAATGTGAGGAACAAATATCCTCTACAGCATCTATATGGTAAATATCATCAAAATTTTCATGTTTTTCCTCATAATATTATAGCACATGTAAGCCAGAGTGAGTAAAACATAAACTTATGGGGACCCTGAAAATAATGTTATGGGAACCACCAAGAACAATTCTACAAGGACCCCAAAATGATGCTGTTTGTCTAGCTTGGTGCTGGGATGCCTTAGTCCAAAGGCTATATTTCAAATCATTTTTTGAAGGATCACATTTATATCAGGTCATAAATATTTTCTTTAACCAGGCTGATCAGTACTGATCAATATTTGATGTAAAAATTACACACACACACACACACACACACAGAGAGAGAGAGAGAGAAAGAGAGAGAGAGAGAGAGAGAGAGAGCCTTGAGCAACTACTGGAATGCCAAGACTCCAATAGTGGTTAGATATGTCACCATAAGCTTTGACAGTGAACCTCAGAATAAGCTAGTATACCTGGCATAGACCATATTTTAGATAGGACACATTTTAAAAAAATCATACTCTCTTCTACCGCCTCGTGGCAGACTTGAGACACTGAGCTGTCCCCTTGGCTTTCCATTTATGAGTGGTGGCTTATTCCTGCCATAGTTTACAGAAAGTGAGACATTTAATTGTAACACTTCATTCAATCTCATGTAAGTAATGACTTAATTTTGTCTAAATTTATTGAATCACCTGGATGGCTTAAAGTATTAAATGGCCCTAATAATATTTCCACACACAAGCAAGTCATTTTCAACAGTGGATTGATTGTACAAGATGGAAAACCTTTGGCTTGTCAAGCATATGTACAGTTGCCGGAAAACAAGTCAACGAAACACTAATCACTTCATTTAGAAACTAATAACATCAGCCCCAAGGCTACAAGAGCCATTCCAATGGGGCTTCCTCTGTGAGGGGCACATGGTCTCTCTGAACTGGTAGTAGAGTAGATTTCATCAGATAAGCTGTCAAATGCTTCATGGCACATGCCTTGGAGAATTAAGCTTCTACTGTTCATACAATTTTATCAGACACTAGCAAAGTAGATTTTCCAGTAAAACAGGAAATTGCCCTAAGGCTACGCTTTTGAACATTTATTCAAGATGTACTTTAAATGCTGTTTCAGCTGTCACTTCTTGCTATCGGCAGAAATGTTTTTGCTTTTGTTGCAGATGAACAGTTCTCTTTAATCACCAAAATCAACTAAAGTGTGGGGAAAACAAGAACTGTAAAATTAGAGCATTTGCAAGACAGGGTGAGGGTAGGTACATTTTGACACAAAAGCAATTCAAGCTCATTTGGAACTACGTTTGGGACTCTGAATTGGCAACAAAGAAACTTATGTTTCTTTTAATAACTTAATAAATACACTATATTATCACATTTAAGAGGCAGTGTATAACACAGCGATTAAACGCATATACTCTGAAGCCAGGCTACTTACTTTCAGATGCCAGTTTCAACAATTCAACTTTCGGGCTTTGGACAAATTACTTCACTGCTTTGTTCCTGCATCTCCTCATCTATAAAACAGGAATAAATACATAACCCATAGGGCTGTTGAGAAGAGTAGCTATAACACTTAGCAAGCATTATCTAATTATATATACCTTACATATTATTGTTATTATAGTACTCTATAAAATCAGTAAGGGATCACATGAAAAATAGAATATAAACATATTGATTCTACATAGTAAAGTATCAGAATTACTAACTTTTGAAAGGAATATCAATATAACACTTTAAGAACTAATATAAAATTTTCAATTTTGTTTAGGAAGCACAGAATGTGTATCTCAGAAATACGGAATGAATGAACACATGGCAAATGAAACAGTCAATTTTCAATGAGTAGAATGCAGGACAATGATAACCGTCACATCTTTCACTAAGAAATAACCTCCTAGTAGATGGTACATACATATAAAATATCTTATTATCCAAATATCTTTATCATAACCAATAAATGAAAAAATACAGTTATTTCCCATTTTATTATTTGTGAATCCAAACCAGAGTCTCAGGAAATGACTAGTTGATCTCATGTGGTACTCATGTGGTCCTCTACTTTCTTCTAATCTGAGAATAGAAGAACTATTAATATCTTTTGCCTCAAGTCATTTTTGAGGAGCATAATTTCATTTCCTCAGTATAGGAAAAGAAATTGAAGTTGGCTCCTTGACACTTGTCTTAAAAGGCAAACCTAATGTTAAATTGTAGTCCAAATCTTTAAGTTTTTTCTTGCTGAAGAAGCAAACTGCTTTAGAGCACTTCACTGACCAGTATGAACAACACTAGCAACACTGACTTCTAAATGGCTGGCTATTGGCGTGAAGTAATTGATGTTACGAAGTTATAATAAAAGGTAATGAATAACAGAGACACTAAAGAGATACATTGTATGAAGTGTCATTATCTCAAAAAATGCTTTCCATTTTGTTAATTACACATAACTTTAAACTAGCCATTAATACAATTAATTGAAGGAGACTATTAATGCAATTATAATTAAAAATTTGAATACTTTCTTATTTTACTAAGCTGTTATAGTTATTTTGATACTTGTTACCAAGCACTACAAATTATACATGGAATAAAGAGTGAACCAATGAATAATTGATGTTTATTAAGCTTGAGCTTTGGGTCATTTTAGTCTCAGTGGCCGCATGAACTTCACACAATGCTCCTTGTAAAATGAGAAATCAGGAATTGATTTTGATAATGCTACAATGTATGGGGGAAATTAAATGGACTAAAAATATATATAACAGATGGTTAGATGATTCCCAATCTCATTCCCTCTTCTTGGGCCAGTAGGAAGACTACATTTCTCAGCCCCTGTGGTAGCTAGGCTGGACCATGTGACTATATTATGGTCACTTGGTGATCACATGTGACATGTCTCTGCGCTGGGCCTTTTCATAAACCTCCCTCCATATCCCCCATGTTCTCATTTCCTCTTCTTGTGCTGACTATGGAGACCCTGTGTTGGGAGGCCGAGGCGGGTGGATTACGAGGTCAGGAGTTCGAGACCAGTCTGGCCAACATGGTGAAGCCCTATCTCTACTATAAAAAATACAAAAAATTAGCTGGGTCTCGTGCTGCACACCTGTAGTCCCAGCTGCGCGGGAGGCTAAGGCAGAAGAATTGCTTGAACCCGGGAGGTGAGGTTGCAGTGAGCTGAAATCGTGCCACTGCACTCCAGCCTGGGTACCAGCCTGGGTGACAGAGTGAGAATTCATCAAAAAAAAAAAAAAAAAAAAAAAAAAAAAAAAAAAGAGTCCTGGAGTCATGGCTTCGAGGGAGGCTGCCCAAGAAAGCCTCTGGACTTGCACTGGGTTGTATATTAACTCACCAATATTTCAAGGTCTGCTTGTGTATCCTTCAGCATATCTTAGCTTATCCTGAGCAATGTCACAGAATAGCCTGATATTGAAAGCAAATATCCTCATAGATACAACATACAGGATTGGGCTCTTCCAATTGCTGTGAGAAAATTCCACAAGGAGGTGAAACAATGGTTCTGGTGCCTGCCAAGACTTTTGTTTTTAAGGAAACAGTTTACAAAAAGCACTGAATTATAAACCATCAAGTAGACTAAAATGTAGTATTTATTTTAGAATTATAGAATATTTTATGGGCAGGACCTCAGAAGTTGTCTGGTCAGTGCATACTTCAACCCAGTATGTGAATGTCACCCACATTCACCCTCCACTTACTCCTTCCATAATTTGGATTACTTTGATAATTTCTACTTATGAAAATTTGGGAGATTTTTAAAAAATTTATTCTCTTTGTATTTGTTTGGACAGAAACATGTATCAAAAAATTTTTTAAAGCTAAAAAAGGCAATGAATGTAACAAGAAGCAAGATAAACACATGCCCCATGTAGCTTAGCCTGAGATCTAGAAATGGATGTATGTGTGCAGGGGCATTCTGGGGGTGGGGTGGGGTTTCTGGAGAAATTAAGCACTATGTGGAGACTTGACAGATGAGAAGGAGTTTCAGTGGCCTGGATAGAAGATGAAACAAGCCACAGCATTTCCAGGGGTTAATGCACCTGGTGACTTTTAAGTTGAAGCCAATTAATACTCATTTACCATTTAAAAAATCATAGGGCCCTTAGGAATTATGCTTAATCTACTCTGCCTGTACTTTTATAAATGGAGCAACAAAGCCTGGATGACAACACATCTGTTTATAGGATGGATTACTGAATATCGTAAACCCACTGTTGAGATTTACTGCTCAAAAGAAAAAATTCCTTTTAAAATATTACTGCTCATTGACAATGCTCACTGATTAGGCTCTTGGCCACCCAATAGCTCTGATGGAGATTTACAAGGATATTAATACTGTTTTCATGCCTGCTAACACAACATTCATATTACAGTCTATGGATCAAGGGATTATGAAATGGTAAGAAATACTATAGCCTTATGAAATATGAGATACATTTCTTATATGTATGTATTATATATACACACACACACATATATATACCTATATATGAGAAATACATTTCTTATATGCCATAGACAGTGATTCCCTTGATGGGTCTGGGAAAGGAAAATTGAAAACCTTCCGGAAAGGAGTCACCATTCTAGATGTCACTAAGAACATTCATGATTCATTGGAGGAGATCAAAATATCAATATTAAATAGGAATTTGGAAGAGGTTTATTTCAACCCTCCTGGGTGATTTTGAGGGGTTTGAGATTTCAATGGAGGAAGTAATTGCAGATATGGTAGAAATAGCAAGAGAACTAGAATTAGAAGTGGAGCCTGAAAATGTGACAGAATTCCTGCAATCTCATGATAAAACTAATGGATGCGAGTTGCTTCTTATGGGTGAAGAAAGAACATAGTTTCTTGAGAAGAGATATACTCCTGGTGAAGATGCTGTGAACATTGTTGAAATGACAACAAAGGATTAGAAGATTGCATAAGCTTAGTAGACAAAGCAGCAGCAGGGTTTGAGATAACTGACTCTGATATTGAAGGAAGTCCTACTGTGGGTAAATGCTATCCACCAACATCTCATGCTACAGAGAAATCTTTCATGAAAGGAAGAGGCATTGTGTGTTATTCATTGTTGTGTTATCACCACAGCCATCCCAACCTTCAGCAACCACCACCCTGATCAATCAGCAGCCATTAGCATTGAGACAAGACCCTCCAGCAGTGAAAAGATTATCAGTCACTGAAGGCCCGGATGACTGTTGGCAATTTTTAGCAATAAAGTATTTTTAAATGAAGGTATGCTCATTGTGTTTCAGATATAATGCTATTGCACAATTAATAGTCTACAGTACAGTGTAAACATAACTTTCATATATACCAGGAAACTGAAATATTCATGTGGCTCACTTTATTGCAATACTTGCCTTATTGTGGTGATCTAGAGCAAAACCCGGCATATCTCTGAGGTAAGCCTGTATATGGATATGTACACGCACATACACATCTACATAGGCCACAGGATGCTGAAAAAAGCAAGTGAAACTGATTTTGACTTCTAGCCTCCAGAACTGCAAGACAAAAAAGGTTTTGCTGTTTTAAGCCACCAAGTTCTTGCGTATTAATTTGTTACAGCAGCCACGGGAAACTACTGCTGAAGAGTTGAATCGGGTGGAAATGGTGTGGTTCTGAGTTAGGATATGCCATTTGGGTTTGGAATTGAGTATGGAAGTTCAGCTGAATTTCATTGAAATCAGAGGTTAGGGCTCTGAGGCAAAGGTATAAACGGATTGTCCACTTGCTTGTTCAGGTTCCCTGGGACAACACAAAAGCGGGAGTACAGAGATATATTTGGGGCCCGGGCACCAAAGTCTTGAATTTAATGTGGAATTAGTGTCAGAAGGTTCAGTGGAAGACAAGGGATGTGGAGTAAAAGGGGCTGGAACCAAGTTTCATTAATGTCAAAGAAGAGGGATAGTTATGTGAGGCAGAAGGAATACCTTCTACCTCATGGGGAGTGGAGATGCCTCTTGGACATCCAGGTAGTGCAGAATGGGGCACCAGGAGAAAAATCAGTCTCATGGTCAGGGGCTGCAGGAAAAGTGAAGTTGGAGACAGTAAGCCAGATTTCAGTTCAGAGAAGAAGGTAGAGAGTGGATGTCTTACGTGATGTAAATTTCTGTTTATTTGCTTATTAGTTTTCTCAAAGATAGATGTTTTCAGAGTTAGATTTTATATTTCTCCTCAAATCACCTACTTGATATCTCCACTTTAAAACACCTTTATTATGTCTTTTTCTGTCAAGCGTGATCATTTAAAATATCCTTTAAAAATAGTGTTAAATAGAGTAGAAACTTAAGGCAGAAGAAGCTGTTGCATAACCATATTGCCAGCAACATATAATGCCATTTTCTTTTTTTTTCCCATCTTCTTATTTGTATAAATGTAAGAGGTACAAGTTTAGCTTTGTTACATGAATACATTGCATAGCAGTGAAGTCTGGGCTTTTAGAGCAACTATCACCCAAATAGTATACATTGTACTCCTTAAGTACTTCCTAATTTCTTACTCCCCTCCCATCCTCCCACTCTCCCACTTTCCCAAGTATCCAATGTCTATTATTCCACACTCTATGTCGATGTTTACACAGCATTTAGCTCTCACTTGCAAATGAGAACCTGCAGTACCATGTCACTTTCTCACCCGTTTGTTTTATTAGGGCCATAGGAACAAGTTGGGGATGATTTTTCATGAACAGCTGGCTATGGCTAGACATGAACAAATTAATTGGAAGTGATTTCTCTTTAAGCAATGCACCACTGGACCTGTATGCTTTATATTAAAATGTTGACTTTCATTCAACTACTAAACTTTTTATAGACGTTACAAACATATCTGTTGACAAAGCTCAGTCTTTGATATGCAAAGAATATGACTTTGTTATGAAGTTTATAAAAGCTTATTCCTCAGAGTTTATCAGAATGACTTTCATCTTCAGTGGTCTTCACAGGTCTTCACATTGCACCTGTCTGGTAAGAAGACAACATATTATCTCCATTTTAGAAAATGAAAAAGAAGAATGGGGTGAGTCTAAGTGATTTAGCTACTTTAATTACATCCTGAAAAGAGATCATAGCCCTCATTTTTGATTTGTAACCTAGAGAATGCGTTTTGATGTAAAGCTTTCTGACTATTTTCAATTCAAAATCTATAACATTTCACACTGTATATAAAATATGTTAAGTTGATTCTGCTACACTTTGAAAATGTGAATTGGCTCCAACAAGATTAATATATAAAGGAAGAATTTGAACACGATATGAAGTTCATGTTCATAAATGTGCAATTTCATCCTCAGAAGCACTAGGTAAACACAGAAAACTGCAGCCCTTGCAACTGGCCCTTACAGCAAAGGAATACACAAAGCCCACCCCATGCACCTCAAATGTCTACCGGTCATCTACAGTCTTTGGGTGTGTTATGATCCACTGTCCTCACTCCCCTTCACATCTACTGTTACAACATTTTTGTTTTTCTGATTTCAGAAAATCCTCTTTCAATACTTTACAATGACTTACAAGCTACAACCCTTCCAGACACCCACTTCTGCAAGCAAACTTCGGATTTTGTTCAAGTAAAGTACAATGTTTACTGCAATATTTGTGTATTTCTTAACCACTTAATGTGTGGTACTCTTTTTTCTAGGTTCTTATCTGGTTTTTATGTGTCACTGACGTGTGTTGCACCTAATCCCATATTTTCCCAGATGTCCTGTGGTTTATATTGCAAGATATTGCATAGGGCGGTGATTTTTAGGAGTGTGTATATCACATTATAGAAAACTGCATGTGTAATATAGATCCTCACACTCTTAAACTCCACAAACAATTATCTAGAACTTGTTATGTTTCAGTCACTGTTCTGTACATGGTGGGGGATATAAAGATGAAAAGTTCTGGTCCCTGCCTTCCAGTATCATAGTTTGTCAGAGATTGTCAGACACATAAATGTGTCTAATGATAAGTTGTAATGTGCTCATAAATGAAGAGTTACAACGGTAAGGTGGAGGGAGAGAATAATTCTACCCCAGAGGATCTAGGAGAGTTTCCTGGAAGACATAGGGTTTGACCAGCACACTGAGGAGTGAGAGGTGCCTTTAGTAGGTATGAGGGAATGAGATAGAAAGAAGGATTTTCTGATGCATCTTAAATGGCACTTTATTTTAGTTATTTTTTTTCTGTTTCTCTCCCTCTTCCCACCCTCTGACAGGCCCCAGTGTATGTTGTTCCCCTCTATATGTCCATGTGTTCTCATCATTAAGTGGCACTTTCAAGATGCTTCCATTAATTGACAATCCTGAGTCCATGAGGGTAAAACTTTTGAGAGGTAAACTGACTGCCAAGGAAAAATCTCCATTCACTACAAACAGTTTTGGCTTCCTTTGAAGAGATCGACAATCAGGAGTCTGAATCAGGTAAACCTAATTTTTGGTATTCATCCATTTTTCCTGAGAACAACACTTTTCTCATTCTTGCTGTCACTCTTCTCTAATCTCTAGAGAATTTTCCTTTCCAGTGGTTCGTTTCTGCCTGAACATTATTTGATAACATAGCTGTCACCTAGGAAGAATGTGGTCTCTTCCAGAGAGGCTTAAAACTGCAGAGGCATTTTTAGGGAGGAGTCTGGAAGGATGCAGGAGAATAGGAAAGCACATCCATTGAGCACCTACCATATGCCAGACACTGTGCAAGTCAGTTTTATATATGTGATTTATTTGATGTCATAATAACACCATACATTTATGTAATGAATCACACCCATTACAGAAAGGATGGAGACACTTGCTGAGCCTGTAGTAGTAGTTCTTAACCTTGACTGTCCATTAGAATCATGGGGTGGGAAGAGCTTTTCAAATCCCTTTACCTAGACCATATTCAGCACAGTGGAGTTAGAAAGTAGGGTGGTGGGACCCAAGCATTGATATTTTTTTCCCATACTCCTCAGGTAGTGCCGAAGTTCAGCCCAAGTTGATAGTTACCGACCAAGGAAGAGTCTCTTATCCCTGCTATAGTGGCCTCACACAGGGAAGTTTGAGAGCAAACTTATTAGTTTGTTTTAAATGGCAACTTTGTGTAGATGCTACCATTCACATGATAATAGAAGAGAAAAAGAACTCACCACAATTTTAAAAAAATTATTTTAAATTAGCAATTTGCTTATGCAGAATCTACGGGATTCGGGAGCTGGCTGGGTTGGGGAGGTAATTATTCAGTTCTGCTTATCTAGGCTGGAGCAAACTTGGGAGGAAAAATCAGATATATGAGGGAAGTTTCTGGGTCAGTCCAGACAGGGTATTTATTACCACAGAGATGCCGAAAACAAAGAGTAGTCCAGATGGCAGGTGTAAATGATGCCCTCAGTTGAATCAAGGTGTCTTGAAGTAGGGTCTTGAATTAGCAGATACAGCACAGGCCTTGGGATTCAGAAGTGACAAAGGAAATTTTAAAATGAGAAGGACCAAAATGCTTCAAGACAATGGGGTGAGCTAAGCACAGTGACTGGTGGTCACTCTTAGCAGGTGCCATGTAGGGGGAAGTTGGCTCTTACAGGCATCAGATACCAGATGTCAGTAGACAGGGAGGAATAAAAAATAATGACATGGCAATAAATTCCTTCGGTGATAGTATTATAATGTCCATTATTAGAAATAAGGAAGACAGAAAGAAGAATAGACACTTGGTTGTTGGGGAGTGTGTATGTGTCAGTTTAGGGGAAGGCTTGGGTTGAGGATGATATGGGAGAGTCTAGGCAGAAAGAGAAATGATAAGTTTGCTTTTGGTACATATTTAGTTTGAAATGCAGGTAGTTTATTCCATGGAGGTGTCCGGAAGCCAGGGAAAGATATAAAGTTGTTCTGAGTTTCAATAGGTCACTGAAATATGCTGTCAGATACACCTTCATCCAGGTCCTTGGCTGATCAGTGTTCCCCAAAACTCTAGGCTCCCCATTCAGCCTCCAATGGACTATATTTGTTGGCTATTTCTGTAAGTCCTGATTAAGATCTCCAAACACTCCCTGCATGTGTAGGTCAGAATTATTTGGAATGGCTTCATCAGTTTTCTCGTACAGAAAACTGTACGAGTATATAGTTCTTTCAAGAATTTACTCAGAAGTGTCTAGGAGTTTGGAGAAAGCAGCCTGGAAAGCCATGCAGTTTTTGCCTTCTGTTGGTTTTGCTGCTCTTCAGTGCTCATGCTGGTTCTTCTGTGTTTGTTTTTCTCCCAATCTATTCTTTTACTGCTTTGTACCCAGGAGGCTGATCCCTGAAAACTGCTCCCTTTCTAGATTCTGATTGGGTTCAGCCAATGAGAAACGCTGGCAGGAGATCAAAGGACAGGAGAAGAGATAATCAGGATATTTCATCTCCACCTCCTCCCCTTTTCGGTACCACATCTTTGGCAGTTGCTGAAATACAGCCCTTGCCTGTCAGACCCTTCTTTGTGGCTCCAGTTTTCATTGTATCTTGATAACGCTATTTCCTCCCTTTTCTTCTTTAACCAAATACATATAATGACTTCCTTCTGTTGCTTCTCAGTGCCTCAACATACCTTGTTGGTTCCTTTAACCTTTCCCTGAGCTCTGTAATTATTCCCTTTGTTAAAGTCTCTTCATTTGAATAATCTTGGAGGAGGTGTGGTGACTTCTATTTCTTCTTGGGACCCTGACTTATGAGTCCTGAAGAGGGACAGTGGTCCCAGTACATCCTTAGCTCCAAGTGAGATCTTATAGCCTAGAGGAGCCCAGGATTTCAAAGCAAGTCCACCCCCTGTCACTAGGGGTTCCACAATTTGAGAATTTAAGTCATTTAGCATACCAGGATCTCCTATTATATTTCCTGCTTGTAGACTAAGAGGATCCCTAAATATTCATTGTGTTCCAAGATAAATGTTAATTATACCACTCATGATTATAACAAGATGAGGTTTAATAGATAAAACAGCCACTCTACAGACATCAGAAAGGATAGTTAAGGATCTGAAAGATCTTTTCAGTGACATACTGTTTAGTGACTTGAACAGGAACAAATTATTAATATATTTTACCTCTAATGATGTGCTAACACTTTGTTTAAGTTTCAGGTTTACAGCTAAGCATAGGCATACCGACATTTTTTTCCATAAAAGTTATTGGAAACAGGGTTTTCATCTTTGATGTGACAAAATGATACTCTTCCACCCCACATAATTATAGGCAGGAGCCTCATTGATGAATGTGCTATTTCCTTCATTTGCAGGTAGGCACTTATATTGGGCTTATATAACTCAATGAGTAATCATAATTACATAATTACAATGAGAATCATAATTACGGCACACACAAGAACTGGGACCTTATTTTCCTGCTATTAAAATGTATTGTTTCATATTTAGAGTTGTGAAGAGGACTTTTAAAAGTATTAAAGAAATATATAAAAATGACTAAAATAAGTAGGAGAACTTTCTGGGGTCCTTAAAAATAGGATAGTGCTAAATAAAAATAAAAGATTGAAGGGTCAATTAATAAGTACTTTATGGTGTGATGGGCACTGCTTATTCATCCCCACTGGGGAAATAACATAAGGTTAAAAACCCTTGTGCTTTCAGCTCCTCTCTGATCCCTTGGCTGGAATTTCTCATATCTGAGGTGTCCTTTTTACCTTTGTCTCAACAATTCTTCTGGGCCAGGCTTGACTACAGGGTGTGACAGAACTCATCTTGAAGGATAAACGTGACAAATTATTCAACTAAGACATCAATCAATAGTGGCTGAGCAAAGAAGCTCCATCCAACCACCTGGCCACTGGATAGGCGCTGGGGTACCTCATAAGAGCCAGAGAGTTCAGTGCTGAGGGTGGCCAGTTCTTTTTACAACTAGTTATGTCTAATTTCCTATGTTTGCTCTGTCTCTGTCATTCCGTAGTAAATTTCTGGAGGCCAGGAATTATGTCTTCATTGTAATTCCCCACAGCACTCACAGGTAGCTTGGTGCCTATATTAGTCATCATTGACTTGTAGTCCAGTCAAGGTTAACCTATAAGCACTAATGCTGACAGAAATGAATGAAATCCTTTTTTTTTGGAGCATAATTCATCTTCCATTTCATGTGATTGAGGAAGAGAGTATTTGCTTTGAGATAAGATTTAAATTAGATTATTCAATAAGATTCCTTCTGGTTCTAGGATTCCAGAATTAAGTGCCAATTAATGAAGCCTCATAATGCTAATTGCCAAAAGAATTGATTACTTTGACTTAAGGTGTATGCTAAGGAGTAGACTTTATGTTGGACAGCGCCTCATGGTATGAACAGGCATTCTTTTCTCAGATGTCTCCTGTGTCGTTTACATGTGTTTTGGGTGAGATTGATCTTTCTAATGGGCACAAGAGGCAAAAAGTAAAGTCTTCCTTCCCAGTATTCATGTAATTGTTACTGATCTTCGGGGCTCACTGCAATAAGCAGGCTGTGGAGTTGATGAGGAGGCTGGTTGAAAAGCCCTATTAGAGGTGAACAGGGTCCTCTCCCTTGTACTCATTTTCACCGCTGGTAGAGTTAATGTTTTGAGTCTGAAGGACACTATGACTGTTATCAGTTTTATTAGACAAGTGAATATAAAGGTAATTAAAGAGACCATGCCTAATAACCCAACTCTTACAATTTAAAAGTAAGAAAGAGGCCTGATAGGGTACCAGGGATATACCTATCATCCTAATTAAGTGCTAACAAGACAGTTGTCCTCACTTTGGTAACTTCAGTGTATTCCCTGTGTTAACTACCTCCAACCAGTGGACTCATCTACAATTCTTAATTCTGCTCCATGGTTACCCTTCTTCATTCTCCACACGAGCAATGTTTCTATAGGCTTCGGTGTTTAGCAGGTGGTGTCCCCAGTGCACTCATCCCAAATTGCCATCCAGTTTATTCATTCATCCACCTTTTCACACCTTCCCCCTGCAGTTCAGATTTGGCCAAATTGCCACACAGTTTGCACTTGCCATCTCCTCTAGCGTTTCTACTTTATTAAGCAAGCACATCTCATAAATGAAAACAAGAGGAGATGTGTGGCAAGCCCATTATCTTATTTTACTAAAAATTTTAAAAATCGCCTAGCCAACGTGTAGTGCTTCAGGAATGTGAGTAGAGATAAATCCAATATTTAAATGAATCAGGTGAGTGTAGACAAATGAACTTGCCTAATCGAGTGGCAATTTTCTAAATCAGAGAAACCTCTGACTCTAGCTATATTTAAAGACACTTCAATATTTTGATTAAACATGCCAAAAGGCAGAAAATGTTTTTAGAAGTGTATAACAATGGTTTATGATGTATAAGGCAAGAAAAACTCTTGTACAGTTACCTAAAACCTCCCGATTTTATTTGAGAATTTGTTTAGCATCTCTTTTTAGCCTTGTTAACTATAAGTCTGAGTTCTGAGAATGAATGGCATTGACATTTTCTGTGAGGTAGATTAAGAAAGTAAAATCCAGAGAGCTTGATTGATCTATCAATATTTGCTGAATGTTAATTCTAAGAAAAAATGGACTACCCATATCTGGATATAGCCAACAGGCCCAGGTATAGTTACATTAACGTGACACTAACCTAAATAGAGAATTTGGTGGTGACATTATGACACTTTACTCCTGATCATAATTTACAAATAATAATTTTCTTTAGGCATAATAAGCTTTTACTGCACACAGCAATGTAAAAGGAGACTATCTGAAGCACAGGAAATGATTATTCTCTATTCAAATATATCTCACTGAAACTACTGTATCTTTTCTTTGTTCACACATTTTTTCCCTTGACATTATTTCTTAATTTCTTCTTTATAAGACTTTCTTCCAAAGTAGCTTCTGTAATTTTCTAACTTTTAGTATGTATATAAAGAGATACATTTTTAAATCCTTTCTAACATTTTACTTGGAATTTTAAAAGATAACTTATGGTCAAGTCCAATATATTCCTTCAAAATTCAGTTTTTATTAAAGAAGAGAGGTATTTGATTCTGTGTGATAATTTCTTATGGATACAAAATAATCACTCAAGATCAGCTTGGCTGGGCGCAGTGGCTCATGCTTGTAATCCCAGCACTTTGGAAGGCTGAGGCAAGTGGATCACCTAAGGTCAAGAGTTTGAGACCAGCCTGGCCAACATGGTGAAACCCTGTCTCCAGTAAAATACAAAAATTAGCCGAGTGTGATGGTGCATTGCCTGTAATCCCAGCTACTAGGGAGGCTGAGGCAGGAGAATCTCTTGAATCCGGGAGGCAGAGGTTGCAGTGAGCCGAGATTGCACCATTGTACTCCAGCCTGGGCAACAAGAGCGAGACTCCGTATTTAAAAAAAAAAAAAAAAAAGGATAGACTAGATACTTGATGAATGGCAGGGTTAGAATCATAGAAGCTAGCTGGCCCTTAATTGTTGATCAGTTAAAAAAGATCATGGGGTTTTTAGAATAAAGAAATGACATCACAGAATTAGTCTTTTTATACAATGTGTTAGGTAGTGTAGAGAAAAGACTTTTTAAAAAAATACACAGAATTAATTCAGCCGGCAGAAAAGGCAAACCAATGACATTTCTCTAATAAAGTTGGAATAGACAATTCAGGATTCTCATCAGAGCTATCAGTGACTAAAAATAAGCAGCAAAATTGGCAAAATCCATTTGTGTGTGTGTGTGTGTGTGTGTGTTGAAAACACTCAGTAAAATAGGAATGTATCTCTATTTCTTTAAAATGATAAAACATACACTTTAGACCAAAAGCCAGCATGTTAATTAATGGGGAAACATTAGAGGATTTCCCATTAAAGTTGGGAATAGAACAAGATTGTCCATTATTTTCACTATTATTTCACATTGTATTGATAGTATCAACCAAGAAAAATAGGAAACTAAAAGTAATTAGAAGTGAAAGAAAGAGACAAAACCACTTATATTTGTTGGTGACATGGCATGGAGGAAAAACTACTACAGAAGGTATTAGCAATCATAAATAAAAACAAAATCCATGTTCAACATTCTCAAGAGCCAGTTGAATAGACTCTCATTGGCCCAAAATGGGACAGTTTAAATATCAGTAAGAATAATGAGCATAATTGACTGAAGCACATGAAATGTGTTTAGATTCATGAGTTCACAATAATTCTAAAATTTAAAATTCCTTGGTAATTGGTCACCATTTACACTTAAAATTTAAATTCCTAATTGGTCATCATCTAGTATTAAAGGATACTAGAGAACCGATTAATTATTGGTAAACTGGCAAATAAAGGGAAATAATCAGGCATTTATTCTGCCT
Source organism: Macaca mulatta (assembly GCF_049350105.2). Lineage (NCBI taxonomy): Eukaryota > Metazoa > Chordata > Mammalia > Primates > Cercopithecidae > Macaca > Macaca mulatta. Next base: position 72,619,081 of record NC_133422.1, read on the forward strand.
TTCTCATATGATTTGTAACCAAATAGTATGTAAGAGGAAGTTTCTCTTTATGGAAGAATTCCAACTAATACATAAAAAAGGAATGATAATTAGAAGATCCTTATTTTGCAAGCACTAAGGAACTAACAGAATTAGCCATTGGTCATCAATAACTGCTAACAAAACAAAAATAAGACAATCAGAAATTATGAACCTCCTGGTGGAAGAATACAATAACATCCATGAAGCAGTTTTGCCATTAAAAATTGTTAGCATGAAACTACTTAATCTTCAAAGCATCTACTTATTTGTATTTATTGAAGAAGATAGAGACATTTAAACTACACCATGGGGATGCAAACTCCAAACTCTGAGAAACTCTATGTGGTAAACATGGTTTTTCAACGTAAGTTGCAAAGAAAAACGGACAAAGAATGACCCTGTGGATTAAATGAGATACGTAATACATATGAACCAATCACAATGGATGAACTACATTTGGATCCTGTATAAAAAAGAAAATACCTTTGTGGTGATCCCTGCAAGACCTCACTGTTCCCACCACTGAGTAAAGGTGACAATGGTACCTGGTCTTAGTATTCGAGTTCAGACCTCACCTTCCTCACTCCCGCCTGTCCAGAAAAAGCGTCTGTACATTGCGGTGTCTGCACCCTCATGGTGCTCTTTCCTGAGTCTCCATCTTGAGAGGGTTGGCAAAGCCCAAGTTAAATGCCTCGACCTCAGCTATAGGAAGGCCAGGAAAGTGAATGTCTGGCTGTTCCCATGGGGAGACAGTCCTCCTATTGTGGGAAGTTCCCCAACATAGGAAGGTGTTCAAAACACTGGATAACCACAAAGTGTCACAAATGTCTATTCCAGGAAATTTTATTTTAAGAGAAGTTAATTAGAAATGTATGATCACTAGCACCATGGCTTCTACACTGATGTTAGTTTGATGAAAGCTGGATTTCTGTCAGTCACACAGAACTGCAGTTAAATTCAGCCATAATTGAAATAGATTGGGATTAGTGAATGAAATACAAAACCTATCTTATGTGCTATTTCTTTACATCTTTATCCATATTGAAATATTTTAAAACATGGTAAGTAGATGTTATGACTTTCTACTTAAATGTTTCAATAAAGTAATTTTAAATCTTTTGAAGTCTATGTTAAATTAATTTTTATTTTTGTCAAAATAAAACATACTAGTTGTATTAGTACTCAAAGTGCGAAAGAGCTTTATGCTCCCCACCTACTGCTGTGCTCACCTTTTAGCAATTTATTCTGTTATTTGTATCCATTTTCAAAATAATGTGCATGTACTGATTTGATTCTTCTGTTTTGTTTTATTTTTTACTTACTTTTTATTGTTTTAGACACAAGGTCTCATTCTATCACCCAGACAGGAGTGCAGTGGTGCGATCACAGTTCACTGTAACCTCAACCTCCTGGCTTCAAATAAGCCACCCAAGTAGATAAGACTATAGGTTTGTACCACAATATTCAGCTAATCTGTTTCAGTGTTGTTGTTGTTTACAGAGACAGAGTCTCCCTATGTTGTCCAGGCTAGGTTTGAACTCCTGACCTCAAGTGATCTTCCTGCCTTGACCTCCCAAAGTGTTGGGATATAGGAATGAGCCACCACACCCAGCCCATTATTTAATTTTAGACTTAATTGATCAACTGACTTCAATTATGATGAATTAGGATTTTAATCTCCCAGTTTCTTTTTCCTAATCCTCATTTAATTCTCAAAATACAGTTATATTACAATCTTAGGTTGACTTTTTACCTAGCTGTTTTTTAAAAAAGTGATCGTGTTCATTTTTAAGCCATATAATATACATAAATTGTATTTCCTTCATTTTATGTATTTTCAACTATTACTATAGCCTAAGTTTGCTTTTTAAATTTGTTTTCTTAATTTTTGAATCTAAGCCTAAGTCTTCTATACTCCAATAACTGTGCAATGCCTCTCAATTCAATTTTGCACATAGTCAAAACTATCAAAGAGTCTCTTTGCTTCTTTTCTGAATAAATTCTTCCTGAAGGTTCTGAAGCAGTCTGGACTGGTTGCTTTCCAGGCCTGCTGCCAAGTGCTCATAACTGTTAATACTGAATATGTCAAAAGGGTACTGAGAGACTTTCATATGCCAAGTTTTATATGAAGTACTTGACATACATAACTTCACTGAGTCCTTACACATTTCATTCATTCAACAAATATTTATTAGAATTTACCAAGTGCCACATGCTGAATTAACTGATGTGCATATGCTATTGAGTAAACAGATGTGGTTCATGGCCACGTGGAACTTACAATCTTGGAGAAAAAGCAGGTAGAAATCATACCCTGAGATAAGCAGAGGGTGCAATGAGCACATGCAAAGTTTGGGAAAATCTCTGAGAAACTGACACTTGAGTTGGCACCTGAAGGATTTGTTGAAATCATTTAGGCAAAGTGGGTGATGAGAAGAAGGGAAGTGGGAGAGGATGTTCCAGTGAGAGAATGACAGCGCATGCTCAGGTCCTCTGGCTGGGTGGAGTTCCACATTTGCAGCCCTGGAGGTTTAAGGGACAGAAGGATATGATGTGCCTGGAGTGAAGGGGAGACCAGTCAGGGTCCTGGGTGCTATGTTGCAGATTTCATTTAATATCTACTTCTGGCTCCTGCAATTTGGCAATCTCTTTAGGTTTATTACACATTGGTTTCCTTGTTTGGGCTTTATTTTCCTATTTTTTTAGGCATCAGAAGCTCTCAGGAAAATAACTCCTTGCTCTCATCTTGATCCATAGGAATTGACCAGCTGACCAGCTGGCTAAGCACCCAAATGTGTGTGGTGAGGGTGAGACTTAAAAACAGAGCTCAACATCTGAAATCTAGAAACAATTTGGTGCCAGTGTTCTCCACACGAGGTTAGTGATGTGCTGCCAGTATTGCAATGCATCCTCCTGGGACACATTTCTAAGTAGGTGCTCTTTATTTATTATGGACAACTCTTTGATGAGGGACTAGGGGAAGGTGGCAGAAGCAGAAGAGATACGGTGTTAAGCTATGAATCATGGCATCTTTCCCAAGGAAAGAATTCAGTGGAAACACATGGCCTGGGACAATGGCATATTCACACTCAGAAAACTTGGTTAACAAATTGTCAGAAAAAAAAAATCAAGCAGATCTAAAAATCAAGCAGACCTATTGATGCTACAGAAAGAAGGGATTAGAAGAACTTGAATTGTTCAAATTCAAAACAAAACAAACCTGAATACCAAAAAGAATTGTTGATCAAGAAGCACTTGAATCATAGTGCTATTTCAGAAGGTGGAGATCCTATGAGAGTCTTTCCACTCTTTTTTTGTAAGGCAATCTCTTACTGCTCCACTTATGGAGAGAAAGCATTTGGAGAAAAATGGTAGCTTGATAAATGTTTGAACTATTACAGTATTGGATTCATGCCCAAATGTCATTTATCACATTGAAATTAAGCTCTTCTCTGCATAGGTAATTGTGATGCCTATAGTTGATAGCTGTTTGCAGGAGTGATCCAGCCTGAATGATGTACTTTCCCTTACATTCTTCCCAGTGATGGACGGTCTGTATCTGCCTCCTGCCAGCCGGGGTGCAAACATAATGTGCTCTTTGCGGCTTCAATCAAAATGTATGTTGTTATAACCGGGATGATGTTTGGTAAAGTTCTTTAGCTTAAGGAAAAATATTTTGTGCCCTGTCACACTTAATAATAACTCCCATATGCTTGAGTCATGTCGATCACATTCAGGGATTTTCAGAAGAGTTTGTTTTTCTGTGAGCGTAGTCAGTAACAAGATGCAGGAAGAAAACAAGACTCTGAACCTGAATTCTGCTGTTGGAAGGCAACATAGGACTCTAATGGTGGAGGAAGAATATTCTACCTGAATTTACAACATGTTGTAGCCTGGCTTCTTGCATTTTGGTTTTATTTTACTGTCTCTTCTATGCCTTTTTTTTTTTTTTTCTTTTTTTTGGTGAGACGGAGTCTCGCTCTGTCGCCCAGGCTGGAGTGCAGCGGGGCGATCTCAGCTCACTGCAAGCCCCGCCTCCCGTGTTCACGCCATTCTCCCGTCTCAGCCTCCCGAGGAGGCTGGGACTCCAGGTGCCCGCCACCACGCCCAGCTAATTTTGTTTTTGTATTTTTAGTAGAGATGGGGTTTCACCGTGTTAGCCTGGATGGTCCTGATCTCCTGACCTCATGATCCGCCCTCCTCGGCCTCCCAAAGTGCTGGGATTACAGGTGTGAGCCACCGCGCCCGGCCTGCTGCCTCCATGCCTCTCATGGGTGTGTCTGTATTGACTATCTCAGAGGCTGACTGCTAGAAGGCAGGGACCTGGTTTATGTCATTCTTTGTACAGACCCAAGAACAATGAAGAACTTGCTAAAGCTATTGGATGTGATGTTCAGAATTTTTAGTCTGAAGCTGTCATTTGAGATTGTTATGGCTGCTTGAGCTGATAATGTAGGCATACTTTATTGATTGGAATACTGAAGCTTAAGTCTAGCCCTTGGACCATAAACCAAAATTAGCCTGGTTTCAGAGACAATTTTTGATGAACTTACCCTAACCTATCTCAGATGACACTCACATGTAAGTCAGAATATAAACTTAATAATGAAAATATACATATTTACTTCTTTCTTTCTTCAATCTTTCTCTCTTTCCTTCCTTCCTTCCTTCCTTCCTTCTTTCCTTCCTTCCTTCCTTCCTTCCTTCCTTCCTTCCTTCCTTCCTTCCTTCCTCCCTCCCTCCCTCCCTCCCTCTCTCCTTCCCACCCTCTCTTCCTTCTTCCCTCCTTCCCTTTCTTCCTGTCTTCCTTCCTTCCCTCTTTCCTTAAGTTGTTTAGTGAATTCCTCCACTTTGCTTGAACTTTTATATAGTTTCTCCTATTTATGAATGCTCCCATGTTAATGATGAAGAAATTAAAATTCAAAAATGTTTAATAACCCATTCATGTTCACAAAGCCATATATAGCAGAACACCAATATGAATTGAGATCTGTATAGCCTCAAAGCTACTACTGTTTTGTTTATTTTTACTGCATTGAAATACATATACTTCTGGTCTATTAATTGCCTTCTTTTTCTATAGGAAATTCTTCATGGAAAACTGTACTGTAACTGGAAGTATTTGAAAATCAGGGAATAGAGATGAGCTGAATGATACAACACAGGGCTGCTGTAATTGAGCAGTTTAGCTGGATTATTTTATTTTATCTATGGATATATCAACCATAGGAATCCTGTGTTTAATTTTATAAGTCAGAGTACCCTTTCAGTTGTGCAGTATTTGAGATACTAGAATAATTTATTTCTCTTTGGGCTCTCTCCCTTTTTCTAAACCTGTTGTCCTTCAGATGGGACACAGTATTACTAACCAGATGAGAAAGGACATTGTTGACATGCTGAACATGGCAGATCAAAGGAACCAAGGAGCCTGGGTCCTTAAAAGCATAATGGAGCCAGTGACCTTATTTTACTTTTTACTTTTTTTTTTTTTTTTTTGAGATGGATTCTTGCTCTGCTGCCCAGGCTGGAGTGCAGTGGCATGATCTCTGCTCACTGCAACCTCTGCCTCCTGGGTTCAAACAATTCTCCTGCCTCAGCCTCCCAAGTAGCTGGGATTACAGGCACCCGCCACCACACCTGGCTAATTTTTGTATTTTTAATAGAGACGGGGTTTCACCGTGTTAGCCAGGCTGGTCTCAAACTTCTGACCTCAAGTGATCCACCAGCCTTGGCCTCCCAAAGTGCTGGCATTACAAGCGTGAGCCACTGCACCCGGTCCACTGACCTTATCTTGATACTGCCTATCTCCAAACTACTTAATTTTTAAAAAATCCAAAATATATATATTTATGGTTTACATCACTATTAGTCAAATTGTTTTGTGACTAGCAACTGAAAGCCTTAATGATACATTGAACTCGATGGAGCGCAGCAGGCTCTGCCTAAGTTAATACAAATACTGGGAAAGTACTATTAAATACAAATACTGGAAAATCACATTTGTGATGGTTTTGGATTATTTATCCCTTTGCTTGGCCCACCTGTAAAATCAAGTTTCAGGCTAAAGGAGAAAAATCTCAGTATTTTTTCCAGTATCTAAAAATGCTTTTAGATTAGGAGTGTCCTTACCTTTGAAGAATATGCTATTTCATGAAGAGGTGATCTTCCCATGTCTGAGATACCCAAGAGGAGCCTGAATGTCATCGGTGCTGCGAAAGGATGGCTGTGCTGGCTGGGACGTTGGATAAGGTGACCTCTTCTAAGTCTTAATGCCTGTGATTTTCTAAGTGTTGCTGCCTTTAAATGGAAGTGGTCTTTTCATCACAGAGTCTTCACTGAGAAGAGCTTGGGCAAAGGACCCAAGTCCATGGTTTGGTTCTGCCTTGACCTAGCATTGTGATTTTGAGAAATTAGCTTCTCCAAGTTTCTAGTTTTATTTTCTCTAACAATGAGATAATTTTCAATTAAAACAATTAGTTGAACACTCCCTCCTCCATCTCCTTCTTTCCCTTTTTCTTCATTTTAATGGCTTATTACATGGAGCCCCATATTTAGACCCGTAGGAGAAGAGACAGTCTGGTCTTCCAGAGACGAGGCTGAAGTTCTGCTTTTCTGGCTTCCTTCACATTTTAACCCTCTCCCTCCTGTGGAGCTGAGGAATGTGTAGAACATAGTTTGGAAAACTCTGTCTTAAATGTTACCGAGTTCTTTCAAATCAGAACCTTCTATGATTCTACCACAGATTGAGCACAGAGTCATAACAAGAAGATCACAGCATTTATATCCGCCATGAGGAGGCAAACTGACCTGTTGCTTTTTCTCTGTATTGTTGAGTTAATATTGACTGAAGCCCTTGTACCCATTGGCCCATGGACATAAAGAAGTTTTATCAAAGAGCCAGTAATACGTGGAGTCATTTTGCTCACTTCTTAGGCCTTATCCAAATTTTATATACGGTAGCTTTGAATGCAAGATTTCAGACCTTTCTACTAAACTTCCAATCTCATTCTACAAATGTTCTGATACAAGAGTGTTTGGTCACTTTTCACACAATGAGACTTTTTAGGCCTCATACAAATGATGCTATTTTTACACTGGGGCAAAATAACCTGATCACATTTCTTCTTTGTGTCTGACTTAGAACTTGCCTTCTTCCTGAATGCGTGCCTTGAAATAAATGTGTAAGTTAAAACTAAAGATGTCATTCCTAAAGAGATTTCTTTATGCTTGTTTTATATCAGGTTCTTACTCTGCTTGTACACTAAAGTTATAAAATGCATAGACATGGCCGTTATTAAACTTTGAAGATCTGGCATGCTTCTGTGTGAATATTAGTTCATCTATAGCTTTTGAATTGGGAAACTCCTTTGTATGATTTCAGCAGCCTTTTGTCCAGAGTTAAATGCACTGACAGGGCTTTTAGACAGAGCCACAGAAAATTCTCTGCTGAATACTTAATCAGTTCTTAAGTTGGCAGGCTTCCTCTTTTCCTTTCTTCAAGACTATGTGGCTAGACTACTACAGTTTTTTATTTGTCACTGAAAGTTTAAGACTAATATGGATATACTCTATAGCATATTATTTTCATCACATACATTCAATATTTTATACAATGTATTTTATACAATATTTTATACAACACACTGAGGTATGTTGAAATTTTATCTTTACATTTTTGAAACATGGGTTTATGTTTTTACTAGTGCATTCCTTTACATTCAATAGCTTAATTCTTAATTATTTTACCTAATAGGATTATTATAATCTCTTTACATTTTAATATAGAAACCTTTATCAGATGAGATCCTAAGTCTAGCAATTAAACAGAAGATTATTGGGCAATGAAAAATGTATTGAAAATTGCTGTTATACTGAGTAAACAATGATGGAGGGAAGCCAGTGACATTCAAAATTTTCTCTTTGTCTAGTGCTTCACAGCAGGAACTGTTTCTCACAGCTTTTGTGAACCAAGAAAGGCAATATTCTTCTGCGGTGAGTCCTCATTCATTGGCTGTCTGGAGTGCATGGAGAAGAGCTTGACTGGTTGGCTGATTCCTGTTCCTCCACTTTCTAAGTGGAGGAACCACATGTTTTCTCATTGTCAACTTTATACAAATAGACTTCCCTTGGCTATTGTTGGTCTTTTGAAGAAGGATTGAATCTCGTTGAAGTTTCTTTCTTAGAGACTTGGAAAATGCTGGTGGCCATAACACTCCAAACTATTTTTCTGGATCTTAATTTGACTAGGGAGAGAGAAGGTCATTTTGTTTAAACAGGGATTGCATTTTACAGAAACATTGCCTTGAGAGACACAACAGGCATTACAACATCATGATGTATTCAGCCAGATGTCTGCAAGACAGAAAATCACATGACTGAGCAAGGCATGTGAATGTTCTTAAAGGGGGAGAAACAGAAAAGAAAAACCAAACATGTGTCAGATATTCCCTTTTTGCATCATGTTATTCCCAGTCATATGGTGCCTTATGTTTATAACTTGCCAATTATGAATTTCCCCTCATGTATATTAAACTTAAGGATCACTATAATTTTAATCTTGTTAACAAACTTGCTGCTTGTCTATATCTATTTAGGAGATTAGCATCCAGGGCTCTTTAGGTATCTCTTAGGATGGTTGTTAGGGCATAGTGGGAAATTATTTTTTGGCACTCACAACAAATATATATGGATATGCATTTAGTCTCTTGGGATCCTGATCCATGTATTTGAAAAGTATATATACTTGACGACTGAGCAAAACTGGAATCATTTGAATTAATTCATCTTTTTTTTTTTCAGAATTGGCAATTTCATGCTCAGTATGTTAATAAGTATTCACTAAATAATCATAGTGTAGATTGTAGTTTCTCAGTTCACAGGAATGGCTGGGTTCTTTCAGGGATCCTTACTTGAAGATAAGGATCAGAGCACTATTCAGGAAAGGGAGGATAATCCGGAGGCGTGGGAGTGGATGGTCATGGATTTACCTATTTTCACTATTTGCTCTGTTTACTCTATTTCTAACAACACAATCACTTCTCCAGTGGCACAGGCCTCTGGCATTTGGTAGGCACCCAATGCATAATTGCTGATGAAAGAATGAATTCTATTTCCAGGGCATCTATTTCATTTTCTCTGCAGCCACACCATCAGCATGGCAACTGCCCTGACAGCACATTGTTTTCATGATTTATTTTTACATTTCTTATGCTATTTCCCATAAGGTAGTGGTCTATATAATTTTTAGTCATTCACTCCTATCAATTAAGTTTTGTGCATGCAGTCTCTAAATAGATATTTTACAAATAATATATCCTGTTGCTTTATAAAATATAGTTAATCAATAGAAGAATGAGATTGTTAATAACAATTCTAATAATTATTTCTCCATTTTCATGGACTGTCTTGCTAACCTTCCTTGCACACTCTGTTCTGGAGAACCTTGGCTGTTGAATGTATAAAGGAAGAAGAATGCAGTTCTTGCCTTGGGGAGCTTACATCTTACCTGGTACACCAGATAAACACAATGAAGGACAACACAATGGTAAACAAGGTATTTCATGTCATGGTGGACTAGAAGAGAGGCCCTGTAGAGAATTTTGCTAAAAACATAAAATTTAAAACATATGTCAGTCTACTACCTTTGATTTGTAGTAAGATACTTCATATGTTGAAATGAGTTTAAGCACACTCCAAACTTTTCAGTAGATATGTTCTCTTCTCTTGGAATCATACAGATTTAATATTAAGAACAATTTTTGTTTACTTCAATGTTTCTCTTTTTCTTCTATCCTGAAAAACCTGACCACTTAAAATTGTCCTTCTAATCGCTGGCAGAGGAAATTTTACTTTTTGATGGGACACTTTTGACTTAAGTCTTGACTCTGAGGGAAGGATAGCCTAAGAGGCAGGTGTTTCGTAAGTACATTCTAGAAGTTCGTTTACTTCTGGCATGCAGGATGACATAGCAAAATGTTTATGGATCACAAACATAAGCACAGTGATTCTGTAAATAATCCAACAACCTAACTTGTCTTGGCCAGAAATCTAGGTACTGACATCAGGGGAAATATCCTTTTAGTTTGATGTATGCATCTTTCTTCAGGGCTCTTTATCCCTTAATACCTAATTGTTCTACCTTTTTTTTTCATTCCCACTCCTTTTCTTCTATGACCTTAGGTCATACATATCTATTTTTGTCACAGTCAGGGTGGTCCCTGCATGGTGGAAAAGGTCACTCCTTTAGTGGGAAACTAGTAAATATCTACCTAAAGTGAATTCATATAGTCATTTGTGGAGTAAATCATCTTAAGAAATGGTTCAAAAATAAATTATTTCTGACTCTCTACTGAGTGAGGTATATTTGCAGGGAGATAATGGTGTCCTATTTATCTACTCATTTGTGCTGTAACTTGACTATTAAAATGAGTATATTAACATAAGAATTGTGGTCTATATAAAATCTAGGAGAAAAAGGAGAAGGTCAGAAGCTAAGATTGGTGAATATGTTTCTAGAAGTAGTTGTCCCAGGTCCTCTAGACAGCAAGTTAAGTATAGAAGTCTTGGTAAATTAATATATTGCCATTTAGGTTTATAAATTCATTCCCTGTGATTTTGGTTAATGTAAGTTTTAGGTCCCCGGAGCAAAGGTCCCCGGAGCAAAGTCAACTTTGGACATAGAGGGCTAAAACCTATATTTTGAGGAGTCTACTAAGACACCACACAATAAGAAGCTCTGTCTGAGGCTCCAGCTGGCTGCTGTGACACTGTTTTTAGCTTCCACATATTAGTTATAGTAATGCTGGCTGCTGTAAAATACAAATCTCAAAACTTTAGCCATATAACAAGATAAACTATTTATTCTTGTTTATTAACACTCTAATGCAGATGTTCCTAGTAGGGGGAGGAGGGAGGCTTTGCCCTGTGCAATGTAGGGTCCAGATTGCTGGTGGGGTGATCTATCATCTTCAATACCTGGCTTCTCAGGTTGCCTTGGGTGTTGACATCTTACAGGGAAAAGGAGTTGGTGTGGGTAAGAAAGGCATACTCACTTTTTAACCATGTTGAAAGGGAAGTGACATATATCATTCCTGCTTTGGTTCCACTGGGACAAGTCAGCTATATGCCCATATGTAGATGAAAGGAGGAGGGGATTAGGAAATGTAATCTCTCATAGAGCAGCCAGTTCACAGCAATTACTCCACAATAAGGAAGGAGAAGTGAAGCTCTGAAGAACTAACTGCTAAGCCCTCTCTGCCGTAACCCATAGTATTGTGAAATGTTCCTACGGACAAGAAGAATGCTAAAGTAATCATTTTAAATCTCTCAGTTTGCAAAGTAAACCTTTGCTGCAATGTTTTATCTTTAAGAACAAGGCATGCATCTTATATTAACAGTGAAAATTTAAATTATAAAGTACAGTGTTTAGATTACATTCAATATACAAAGGATGGTGAATCCTGACAATTACCTACTTAATTTCATTGCTATAGACAACTGACTCATCTAGACCTATCATAGATTTGTCATCTAAGTTATGTAACTTGGCTTACTATAATATTAAATAGATAAATAAACTCTTTGCTTGTTTTATAGTCATAAATATAATATAAATTGTGCATTTTATTCTTTTCAAAACTGTTCCTAATTGGTTGGAAGGAAAAAAAGTATTTTTTTCTATGTGAAATAAAGAAAAAAACCCTCAAACATCTATTTTATGGTTTTGATATCTGTTCATGGAAATACTCAACGAATTGGAAAGAGATTCTCTGTGATATATCAGATTACAGAAAATATCACCCAAAGATAAATACATATTTCTTAGCACATAGTACTTCAGAAATATAGAACTATTTAATGGGCAAAAGATGGACTACAGTAAATATTCAAGCTACTTTTCCATAAAAGAGCCTGAATTCTTTTTTAATATGTAATCTAATGTAGGGTCTAGTCTTCTTGTTAATGAAGTTTTTCCTTGAAGATGCTTTACCTTTATTAATTCTATATTCAGTGAAATGAAAAGCAAACACAAAACCAAACAAATTATTTTAAAACTAACTCTTTTTTTTTTTTTTTTGAGAGAGGATCTCACTCTGTTGCCCAGGCTGGAGTGCAGTGGTGTGATCTCAGCTCACTGCAACCTCTGCCTCCCAGGTTCAAGCAATTCTCCTGCCTTGGCCTTCCGAGTAGCTGGGACTACAGGCACAGGCCACCATGCCCAGCTAACGTTTATATTTTGTAGTAGAGATTGGGGTTCACCATGTTGGCCAGGCTGGTCTTGAACTCCTGGCCTCAAGTGATCCACCAGCCTTGGCCTCCCAAAGTGTAGGGATTACAAGCGTGAGCCACCACAACCTGCCTAAAACTAACTTTTGATTGCAATTGCAATTGTCTTTTTCTTTCTCTTTTTTAAAAACAAAATTTTTGTTCTTTTAATAAACTGTATTACTGTCAGTCCTATAAACAGATCTGATTTAGCTGGATGTTTTATTGATTTACAACTAGCAAGAAGGCATAGATTTGGCCTCAAACAGAGAGCCTAAGTATGTAACAGTGATCAGGGAGGATTCTGGGGCTGCCACCTTCCTCTCCAAAACAACATGTATTAAACAATTAGAATTCCTTAGGTGTTAGGATCGTGAGAAAATGAGAGTAACAATACCAATGACTAAGTGCCTACTCTGTGCTACCTGTGTTAGAGGCTTAAAATCACTGAATTTCAGAATAATTCTGAAGAAAGGTTTCATTATTCCAATTTTGCATATGTGGACCCTGAAATTCAAGGAGGTTGAGTGATTTGCTCAAGGCCACATAATTATTTCCAGGAGAGGCAGCATTCTATTCATTTGTGTCTGATCTCAAAGCTCTTATCTTTTTCCCTAGGCTAATCCTCCTCTCTCAGTAAAGTATCCACAACAAACATTTTGGATCCTTAGATAAGTTTATCATTACACTTTTGCAGACGTCAGTCCTGCCTTATTCTGACAGTAGTGACTGCCCTAGGCACTAGCGTTTCACTGCACACGGTAGCAATTATTTATGATTTGGAGATTTCCAGCCCGGGGCTGGTTTACCAGAACTGTTTTGAACAAAAACAAAAGGAACTCTTTTCTTGGTTGCTCCAGGATTCTTTGATTCTTTGATCCAAAGGACTCTGTTGTCTGTAGGAGATGTGGAGGAGGAGTACACACAGAAGAAAGGCCTTTTCCAGGCCAGTGGCCTTGCTTGTTTTATATAAGTTTAACTTTCATACTAAATCTCATCCACTTCAGCAGTTTCTTTATGGTTAATTAAAACTCTCTGTAATTGCTGTGGTATGGTAGAGATGGAATGGAGATGACTTAGGAGTGAATAAGATGATTCCCAGGCACTGGCAAGTGAAATGTGTACCATTTTGCAAGGAAAATTATATTATAAATCTTTGTCCCTGATATATTGAGCGAAATGGATAAGGGTCACTCATAAACCCTCATGCTGCAGCCCCCAACCTCTTTTTAAGACACACCCAATGCCTCAATTTCTCCAGGAAACTTTTCTGATCTCTTCATGCTCCAAGCTAGGCAGCCAAGCTCTATGCTCCACAGCACCTTGTTATTGCATTAATTACATTAGCATTACAATAGATGTTTGTGTTTAATAATAGTTTGAAAAACAGGACCGGAACTTTGTCTTATAAGTCTTTGTACTGCTGGTGACAGTTTCCAATGCCCTAAAAATTCTCAATAAGTATTTGAGAAGACCTGAGTTGAGTTTCATTTATTTATTTAATAAATATTTAGCGAACACCTATCATATGGAGACATAAGGAAGAGGAAAATTAGGCATTTTCAGCTTTTCATTTTTGCTACTAAAAGCCATCAGTTTTATTATATTAGATTAAAAATTTGTTTCAGGATTTGACATCTGAAGTCACTCAGACTTGTCTATAGCACTAGTGTGCTTCCTTCAATTAGGCACCAGCCTTGTATAATCATCCTATGTGTGGACAACTGAGAAAGAAAATACCCAATCAAATAACATTCTTAATAGATCTTCAAAGGACAATAATTGACTAATTAGTTATCACTGACATCTGTGTATATATTTAAACATAGAAACACTGTAGTTAATATTCAAATAAACTTAGACACCAAGTAGAAGCAACTGCCCTTGTATAAAGTTCAATTATTATCAATTTCTTTCTTCTTATCACCAAATCTAAGGAGAAAATTTTTTCTTATGATTACACTTTTCAGGGCATATATCCAATGCCAATGTAAATTTGATTGAGTGTGTTAATCTTCTGCTTAAAATTTCATACTTAAATCACTGTCAGAATAAATTTAAAACTTTTAAATTTTTTGCATGAAATAAAAGACCTCATATCCCTTCTCATCCTATTAAAGCCCCTTTAGTTGCTATTACTAGGCCCCAGCTGGCTAGCAGTTCATTTCCCTACACTTTTTCAACCACACTTACCTCTCTTGTCCTTTTAGGAGCTTTCTGTGCCTGCCTTTAACCCTAATGTGGAGCTGAACACACAAAACTTGTGTATGTGCTACCACCACATTATACATACCTTTTAAGATTGCATTCATCACACTGCACTGTATTCTTCACTTAGCTGCTTGATTTTGAGATCTAAGAAGGCAGGGACCATGTTTCACCTATTTTTGAAATTTTACTGGCTGATATGGTTTGGTTGTATCTCCACCCAAATCTCGTCTTGAATTGTAACTCCCACAATTCCTGCATGTTGTGGGAGGGACCTGGTGTGAGGCAGTTGAATCATAGGGGCAGGTTTTTCCCATGCTGTTCTCACGATAGTGAAGAAGTCTCATGAGATCTGATGGTTTTATAAAGGGGAGTTCCCCTGCAGAAACTCTCTCTTGCCTGACGCCATGTAAGATGTCCCTTGCTCTCCTGCCACGATTGTGAGGCCTCCCCAGCCATGTGGAAGTGTGAGTCCATTAAACCTCTTTCCTTTATAAATTACCCAGTCTCGGGTATGTCTTATTAGCAGTGTGAGAACAGACTAATACACTGGCTATTGACTAGCACTGTGCAGTTTGGCTTGGGTTGCTCTACTCTGATCTGTTTAGAAAGACAATGTTAATTTGACTTCTGACTTTTATTTTATTGTGGTAAGATATTAGGTGTATAATATGGTATGATCTATAGATACAGTGTTGTACAGCAGATCTCTAGGACTTATCAGTCTTATACTGGTGATACTTTGTACTTGTTGATTAACTATTTTCCATTTTCCCATTGCTCCAGCTTCTTTCAACCACCCTTCTATTCTTTGCTTGTAAGGGTTTGACTACTTTAGATACCTCATATAAGTTAAAGCATACAGTATTTGTCCTTCTGTGCCTGGCTTATTTCACTTAGCATAATGTCCTCAAGGTTTAACTACGTTGTCACATATTGCAGGATTTCCTTCTTTTTAAAAGTTGAATAATAATTCATTGTATGTTTATACTGTATTTTAAAATCCATTCATGTACTGGTGGACATTTAGGTTGTTTCCACATTTCAGGTATTGTGAATAGTGCCGCAATAAACATGGGCATGCAAGTGTTACTTTAAAATCTTGATTTTAATTCTTTTGGACATGTATAGAAGTGGGATTGCTGATCCCATTACTGGGTATGTAGCCAAAGGATTATAAATCATTCTACTATAAAGACACAAGCACATGTATGTTTACTGTGGCACTATTCACGATAGCAAAGACTTGGAACCAACCCAAATGTCCATCAATAATAGACTGGATAAAGAAAATGTGGCACATATTACACCTGGAATACTATGCAGCCATAAAAAAGGACATGGATGAAGTTGGAAACCATCATTCTCAGCAAACTATCACAAGAACAGAAAACTAAACACTGCATGTTCTCACTCATAAGTGGGAGATGAACAGTGAGAACGCATGGACATAGGGAAGGGAACATCACACACCAGGGCCTGTCAGGGGGTGAGAAGCTAGGGGAGGAATAGCATTAGGAGAAATAATACCTAATGTAGATGACAGGCTGATAGGTGCAGCAAACCACCATGGCAAGTGTATATCTATGTAACAAATCTGCACGTTCTGCACATGTACCCTAGAACTTAAAGTATAATAAAAAATAAAATAAAATAAAAAAGAAATGGGATTGCTGGATCATATGGTAGTTCTATTTTGCATTTTTTTTTTTGAGGAACCTGCATACTGTTTTCCATAGCAGCTACATCATTTTGTATCATCACCACAAGAGTTCCAATTTCTCCCCATTCTCACTAATACTTGTGTTTTATTTTTTTTGATGATAGTCATCATAACAGGTATGAGGTAATATCTCATTGAGTTTCTGATTTGTATTTCCCTGATGATTAGTCACACTGAGTATATTTTCATATACATTCTGACCATTTGCATGTCCTCTTTGGAGAAATGTGTAAATCCTTAGTCCATTTTTTTATATTAGGTTATTAGTTGTTTTGCTATTGACTTGTAGGAGGGAGTCCCTTATATATTTGGAAGTTACCCTTTATCAGATGCAAACATTAGAAGTGACTAATTTCTTTTCATCTTCTTTTATCATAAAATACGTTCTGCTATTTAAGATTCAGCTAAATCAGAAATAAAGAGATAAGGTGCCTGCTTCATGCCCATCTCTTATTTGCAGTCCTAACTGCCCCTCCCCCGACACATGCCCCACCCTTTAGGGAAAGAGTTCTTTGGCAACAGTACTTCAAAGTTCACTCTGATAAGCTGGGAGCTAGACAGAGCTGATTTGCAATTTATTCTATCACCACACTTCATGATATGGTTTTGCTCTGTGTCCCCACCTAAATCTGACCTAGAAGTGTAATATCCACCTGTTAAGGGAGGGAAGTGATTGGATTATGGCGGTGTATTCCCTCATGCTGTTCTCATGATAGTAAGTGAATTCTCATGAGATCTCATGGTTTTATAAATGGCAGTTTTTCCTGAGCTCACCCTTCTCTCTCTTGCAGCATGTGAAGAAGGTCCTTGTTCCCCCTTCGCATTCTGCCATGATTCAAAGTTGCCTGAGGCCTCCACAGCTATGTGCAAATGTGACTCAATTAAACTTCTTTCTTTTATAAATTACCTAATTCTTGGGGAGTATTTTTATAGCAACGTGAGAATGGACTAATACACTTTATTAGTCATTCAACCTCTTTTGCCTCCATTTGCTTGTCTGTAAAATGGAAATAATAACGTCTTCTTCACAGAGTCTTTATTATTAGTATTAGAGGATCCAATGAATAGAAAACACCTGGAATAGAGCTGGGTTCCTGTGCATGCTTCCCAAAAGTCCTTTCTCTTCTCCTGCAAATCTTTGAATGTCCATCTTGATTAATTCTTGTTTTATTTTACTATAATGTTTGAACTGCAGGCATTGGAATCAAACTTCCTAAGCACTCATCTTCTCTGGAATACCTACTAGTAACCAAGTAACTTAGTACTATGACTTAGTTTGTTTTTCTGTAAATTAGAAATAATAGGCCAGGCGTGGTGGCTCAAGCCTGTAATCCCAGCACTTTGGGAGGCCAAGGCGGGCAGATCATGAGGTCAGGAGATGGAGACCATCCTGGCCAACATGGTGAAACCCCGTCTCTACTAAAAATACAAAAAAAAAAAAAAAAAAAAAAAAATTAGCCAGGTGTGGTGGTGCATGCCTGTAATCCCAGTTACTCAGGAGGCTGAGGCAGGAAAAGAGCTTGAACCTGGGAGGCTGAGGTTGCAGTGAGCCGAGATGGCACCTCTGCACTCCAGCCTAGTGACACAGCGAAACTCTGTTTCAAAAAACAAACAACAACAACAACAACAACAACAAACTAATATCACCCCAAGGAGTTGTGGACTAAATGAAATGTTTATTTCTTTAAGGAGTAGCCATTTTGTTATGATTTTCACCCTTGGACTTATATTTTAATACAGAACTTAAAACATAGTGGTATGTTTCCATATTTCTGTGTTGTTTTTGTTTTATTGAGGGCTATCAGAGAGGTTGATTTCTGAAATTTTTCTGTTTAAAGAAGATTTAAATTTCTATGAACACCTGCTGTCTGCCCAGTGCCGCTATTCCTTTGCAGAACAGCTGTCTTCCTTTGTCAATTATGTGTTTCAGGTTGTGTTTGTCAATCACAGACACCTGCCTTCTTGGCCGCAATGATTTGTCTATGGGTGGAAATAGCTAACCCAAAGTAGACCAATGAATCATTTTCCTTAGAATGTTAACTTGAGTCAGTTCCTGCAGGCAAAGCTGTGAGTTATTAGACCCCAGGACACAAGATGACCATATTCCCTGCAGTGTAAAACAAGTCAATCTGAATATGACTTCAGAATTACAGAGAGTGGGGCCAGGATGTTCTGATACCATTTGGTCTCTGATTCTAGTCACTTCTTTGACCAAGCTGTGCTCTGCCCTTCATTTGGCTACTTGACACCTCCATGAAATTCTTGGTAGCATGTTCAATTTCAACTGGCCTTCTATCACTTGTGATGTGTCAGATAACACAGAAAAAATCTGGTATGTTAATGATTATTACACAAGACAAGGTGGAGCCTGCTATTTTATTCTTAATATTATTATATTATAACATTATAAGCATTTTTATGTTTTAAGTGCCCTTCATGTACATTTAATGACCATATAATATTTCATCATATAGCTATATCAAAACTTTATTTAACCTTTCCGCTAGTAAGGGGAGTTTAGATAATTCTCTTAAGACAGACTCGTAAAATCAATGGGTGGAAAGCTTTTGATATATATTGCCAAATTGTTTTTAGGAAGGTTGTAGCCCCTGGAATACTAACCCAAAAACACTATTTCATTGCACCATTGCTAGGACTGATTGTTAATAGTTTAAAATATTTTGATAATTTGTACTAGTAGAGTTCAAAATTTCCCCTCATGTTTCTCTTGTGTCTATTTTTCTATCATTTGATTCCTAATACACTTTTATTGATGTATATACACTTTTTAAATAAAATTATTAACTTTTTATAAGATTTATGTTATTTTTTCCCTATGTTTTATAGTCTGCTTTAGCTTTTGGTTACTTTTTTATATAACAATGCTTTACATTTTAATGCTACTAAATGTATTACTCTTCCTTTTCCCTCCACTTACTATTAAGCTTAGAATATCCTTCTATGTTATAAATATTAGATATTCACCTATATTTTATCTTTCTTAAAATAAATATTTTAAAAATTTCATCTGTCATCAATATGAGATTCATTTTCTCCAAAATAGTTAATTAGCCATTCTGAAAACTAATTATTGATGAATCTTTTCTCTCACCTATTGATCTATAATAAGATCTAAACCACGTAATATATTAAACATTTTATATACGTAAAAATTGTTGTTCATAGACCTATACCAACCATCTATAAATGTATCCTTCTTTTCCATTCTATAAGATTTTCATTGTTTTATTTGTATATACTTTGATAAGAAATGGCAATAGTAACAGCTATCACATATTGAGTGCTTGCTTACTATGCACCAGACATTGCCCTAAATAATTTCCATTTATTATAATTTTTACGCTTGTCAAAAACTTATGAATTTCTAGGAAGTTCCTCTTCATTACTCTTCTTTTACAAATTATCCTTAGCTACTCCTGCCCCTCAGATGAACTCTAGAATTATTTTGAGAAGTTCTGTATTTTTTCCTTAAATATAAAAAATTACTTAATATTTTTATAAATATTGCCAACATTTTCTTCTGGATGAGTGCAGTAGGCTGGCTCAGCGTGGGATGTTGGGAGCAGGGGCCGGACAAGGGCATATTAGAAACCTCCCCACAACTGCAGAGCAAGGGAAGAGAGAGACTTGCAAATGAACAAACAGTATAGTGCAGTGCTGTTCAATAGAAATAAAATAAAAAGTACATCATACAAAATTACATGCATAATTTCAAACAACTGTCTCGTAGCCAAACAAGATAAAAAGGTTAAATTATTCTAATAATGTATTTCATTTAACCCAAGGTATCCCGAATATTTACAAAAAGTTATCCTTATATAAATTATGAATGGAATATTTTACATTTTCTCTACTAAATATTTGAAATGGTGTGAACATTATACTCATACAGCACGGATCAGTCTGAATCAGCCACATTAGGAGAGCTCAGTAGCTTCAGGTGGTTGGTGGCTATGGTATTGTGCAGCACAAGTCTAGAGAAAGCCTCCAACCTTAGAAGAACAGCAGGGAGGAAAAGTTAGGCTAGGCCAGAGAAAAATTCCACAAGATAAAACCAGCTGTTCCATAGGGCAAATAGAGGGTGAATTTGAGAGTTGCTCAGAGGCAATCTAAAACTAGATCTTTCAAAGTCTACATCTTAAGCTCTCGGTGAGTAGTGGTGCGAACAGGGTGCTGGTCCAGTTTAGTCAATGATATTTAATCTTCCTATATACTGCATAATCCTGGAGTGAACAAATAACAGAACATTTACAACTAGAGGGAAAAAAGCTAGCATATTTTTCAAGTGGACTTTTTATTTTGTATATACTCAAGTGGTTTTTCAGTGTCATGGGAATATAAAATGAAAAGTTTGAAAAGCCTGTTCCAAAAATGTGAGGGTATTTGAGAGAAAAAACTTGCCTTCTTTTTTTGTTTATTTAGGGAAGGAGATTGAAGTGTTTATTAATAATAGAATACAGGACAATACTTCTCTGTATATCTGTGGAGAAAGATAGCAAAATAGAAGGCTTGTTTACTTATGATGGGTCCAGAAGTTCACAAAAACAAATCCAGAACTAAGAGAATAAATGTATAGCTCTATGCTATAAAGAAAGTCACATCCAATGTTTTCAAGAAACAATGGTGATCAAGTATGTCATCTACAGTCATCAGAAGTGCAGACTCTTCATGTTGTACAGTAGCTTTCCTCATCTGCAGTTTCACTTCCTGTGATTTTAGTTACCCACTGTCAACTGCAGTCTGAAAATATTGGATGAAATTTTAAAAATAAACAATTCATAAGTTTTAAATTGTGTGCCATTCTGAGTATTGATGTAATTGTTCTATTTTACTATGTTACTGTTGTAAATCTCTTAGAGTGACTAGTTTATAAATTAAACTTTATCATACATATGTATGTATAGAAAAAAACAGTATATTTATATAGGGTTTGTTACTCTCCAAGTTCTCAGTCATCCACTGGGGTCTTAGAATGTATCCTCTATGAATAAGAGGGACTACCATAGACTTTATTATCATCTAATTAGTAATTACTCATCTGCTTCTGTTAAAAAGGATGAAAGGCCAAACAGATGTTTTTGGCCAGGCACAGTGGCTCATGCCTGTAATCCCAGCACTTTGGGAGGCTGAGGTGGGTGGATCACGAGGTCAGGAGATCGAGACCATCCTGGCTAATGCAGTGAAACCCCGTCTCTACTAAAAATACAAAAAAATTAGCCAGGCGTGGTGGTGGGCGCCTGTAGTCCCAGCTACTCAGGAGGCTGAGGCAGGAGAATGGCATGAACCTGGGAGGTGGAGCTTGCAGTGAGCCGAGATCACGCCACTGCACTCCAGCCTGGATGACAGAGCGAGATTCCGTCTCTGAAGAAAACAAAAAACAAAAAACAAAAAAACCAAAAATACAAAAACAAAACAAAACAAAAAAAGATGCCTTCAGAAATGCTAATGAAGATATCTGAAAAGAGAACATTGCCAAGATGTGAAAAATAGCAGGTCACATAGGTAGCAATAGTGAGGGTAATAGATTCGAATAGATTGACCATTTGCAGTTATTGTTTAAAACCCTGAAGGCTTTGTGAATTGTTACCAACAGAGAGATAATGCCTGAATCTGTTTATGGGAAAGCTTTAGAATCTAGAATAGCACATATCTGACTACGGGCTCTAGTTTCAGAAACTTTTATTTAATAAAGTTATTTTCGATTGAATCATGTGAAATTACCACTTTTGAGATCACAAATGGCTCAAGATCAGCAATTTCATATAGAATTAAAAGTATCAGGTGTTGGAAACCCTATGTTATTAGGAATACAGGAAAATTTAGAAAATGCTTCAAATCTCATTAATCCAAGCAATTCTGATGGAGCTATCAGGCTGGCTATTTTACTGGGAGACAATCTGGGCAGAGTTTTAGAACCGAAAATTTGAAGTCAGGTTGCCAGCATCCTGGCTCCCTAGTTGTTTGCCACATGCTGTTGGGCAAATCATTTAACCTTTATCGGATTCAGTTTATTTATTAATAAAATAGAGATATTAATAAGTTATCTTAATCTTTCAAAAATGGGATTTAAAAATCTTTCATAAAATGGGCTTTTAAAATGAGATTACTTAATTCCATAGAATAGGATTATTTGATCTTCCATGAAGTGGGATTTTGTCCATAAAATGGAAGTATTAATAAATGATCTTATTTAATCTTCCCCCTAAAATTATGAGTGAACATCATTCATAATGTTCTGGTAAAGAAATTTGAGGAAAATAACCCTCAAATTATAGATACACTTTTATGGGAGTTGTGCAAAGAATGGGTCCCATTAGAAAATCTAAATTCAAAAATTCAAAGGCCTTGACTCTATATCAGAATGAACATCATTCATAGTGTTTTGAGGAAGATTATATGAGATAATTTACGCAAAATGATTAAGAAAGTCCTGGCACTTAGTAAGTGCTCAGTAAATGTTAGTTTTTAGAAACTAAACAGTTTTATTGACGTATAATTTATGCCATAAAATTTGTCCATTGTAGGTGTACAATTCAATAATTTTTCACAAATTTAAAGAGTTGTCAATAATCACCCTAATCTAGTATTAGACTATGTTCATTTTGCTTGTTTGCAGTTAATTTCTGCTTCCATTCTCAGCCCCAGACAAACTCTGATCTGCTCTATGTCTTTACGGATTTGCATTTTTCTCAAAACTGCATATAACTTGAATCAAACAGTATGTCGTCTTCTGTTTCTGGCTCCTTTTACTTGGCTTAATATTTTTGAAGTTCAACAATGTTGTAAAATATATCAATAAGTAGTCCCTTTTATTGCATTTTATTACATACTGCATTTTGAAATTCTATTCACCAGTTGACATTTGCATATTTGGGTTACTTCCCATTTGAAAATATTATAAATAAGGCTGCTTTAAATGATCACGAATTTTACAGGGACATATGTATTCTCTCAAGAATTGCTAGGTTAAATGGTAAGTTTATGTTTAACTTTTTAAGAAACTGCCAAATTATTTTCCATAGAGGTGCATCATTTTATGTTCCCATCAGCAATGTATAAGGGTTGCAATTTCTCCACGTCCTCACCACCACTTACTATTGTCAGTCTTTTTAATTATAGCCATCTTGTGTAAATGGTATTGCATTGTAGTTTTAATTAAATTTCTTTAAAGACTAATGATGTTCAATATTTTTTTCACATGCCTATTAACCATATATTTTTTTGTAAAACATCAATTCAAAAAGGTTACCCATTTTTAAATTTGGCTTCCTTTTTGTTAAGTTATAAGTGATCTTTATATATTTTTGGATACAAGTCCTTTGTGAAATGCATGGTTTGTAAATATTTTTTCCCAGTGTGTGGCTTGTCTTTTTATTTATATGTTTTGATGAGCAAAATATTTTAATTTAGATGAAATTAAATTCATCAGCTTTTTAATAGATTGTGCTTTTGTTGTCACATCTAAGAAATTTTTGTCTAAAGTCACAAAGAATTTTCCTTTAGAAAGTGTTGACTGGGTGCAGTGACTAATGCCTGTAATCCCTGCACTTTGGAAGGCTGAGGAGGGTGGATCACAAGGTAAGGAATTTGAGACCAGCCTGGCCAACATGGTGAAACTCCATCTCTACTAAAAATACAAAAATAAGCCAGGTGTGGTGGTGTGCACCAGTAATCCCAGCTACTCGGGAGGCTGAGGCAGGAGAATTGCTTTAATCTGGGAGGTGGAAGTTGCAGTGAGCTGAGATCATGCCACTGGACTCCAGCCTGGGTAGCAGAGCAAGACTCTGTCTGAAAAGAAAAAAAAAAGTTTCTTTATTTTTCTAGAGGCTATATAGTTTTAGTTCTTACATTTAGATCTATAGTCTGATTTAATTTTTGTGTATGGTGTGAGGTAAGGATCTAAATGCTTTTTCTCTTTTTCTTTTCTTTCTTTCTTTTTTTTTTTTTTTTTTTTAACATATGGACAGTCTGTTGTCTCAGCAACATTTCTGGAAAATACTATGTTTCCTCCCATTGAGCTGCTTTGACATCTTTGACCATAAATATAAATATTTCTTTCTGTTTCCTTCCTTCCTTCCTTCCTTCCTTCCTTCCTTCCTTCCTTCCTTCCTTCCTTCCTTCCTTCCTTCCTTTCTTTCTTTCTTTCTTTCTTTCTTTCTTTCTTTCTTTCTTTCTTTCTCTCTCTCTCTCTCTCTCTCTTTCTTTCTTTCTTTCTTTCTTTCTTTCTTTCTCTCTCTCTCTCTCTCTCTCTTGCTTTCTTGCTTTCTTGCTTTCTCTCTTTCTCTCTTTCTCTCTTTCTTTTTTTTTTTTTTGATGGAGTCTCGCTCTGTCACCCAGGCTGGAGTACAGTGGCGTGATCTTGGCTCACTGCAAGCTCTGCCTCTTGGGTTCATGCCATTCTACTGCCTCAGCCTCCTGAGTAGCTGAGACTACAGGCACCTGCCACCACACCTGGCTAATTTTTTTTTGTATTTTTAGTAAAGACAGAGTTTCACCATGTTAGCCAGGATGGCCTCGATCTCCTGACCTCGTGATCCACTCACCTTGGCCTTCCAAAGTGCTGGGATTACAGGTGTGAGTCACTGTGCCCAGCCTATTTCTGGACTTTCTATTTTATTCCCTTGATTTATATGTCTTTTGTTAGGCCACTACAATCCTGCCTTATTACCGTAGCATTCTAGCAAGTTTTGAAATTAGGTAATTCTAATTTTCTCCAATTTTCAAAGTTGTTTTGGCTATTTTGTTCCTTTGCATTGTCATATATATTTTTGATCAGTTTAACAACTTATAAAAACATTATGCTGGAATTTTGATCAGGATTACATTGAACTTATATATTAATTTGGGAAAAATTGTCATTTGAACAGTATTGAGTTATTCAGTCATTGAACATGAAACGTCTTTTTTATTAGATATTTTAAAATTCATTTAAGTAATGTTTTATAATTTAGTATACAACTCTAATACCTTTTAGATTTATTCCTAGTTTATTCTTTTTGATTCTCCTGCCAATGAAGTTATTTTCTTAATTTTATTTCTGGATCGCTTGTTGCTAATGTTTAAAAAATACAAGTGATTTTTGTATGTTGACATTTTAACTTGTGATTTTCCTAAACTTGTTTATAAATATAAATAAGTAGTTTTTTAAAAAAAATATAAATTTCTTAGAATTTTGTATGTAAAGGATGATGTCATCAAATAAAGACAGATTATTTATTTTTCTAGTATACACATCTTTAAGGTTTTTATCTTGCCTCATTGCTGTAGTTAGAGCCACCAGTACAATGGTGAATAGAAATGGTGAGTGAACACTTTAGCTTTATTTCCAATCTTAAGGGGAAAGCTTTTATCTTCTACAAGTAAGTTTGATAATAACTGTTAAGTATTTGGCAGATACCCTTTATCAAGTTCATTTCTATTTTCTTCTAGCTTGTTGAGAGATTTGATCATGAATAGATACTGAAATTTGTTACATGCTGCTTATATCTATTGAGAAGAGAATCATGTGGTTTTGTCCTTTATCCTATTAAAATTGTGTGTATTAATTGAATCTCAGATTTTAAGGCTTGCATACCTGGGATAAATCTACTTGGTCATGTTGTAGAGGTGTTTTTTTTTTTTTTAAACTTACCTGTTTCTCAGTGAAGATTCTTCTGCATATGGTAGAAGCAGAAGGGAATTTAAGCATTCTTCTCCAAAACAAAACAAAAAAACCCAAAAACTTTCTATTAGCAGTCTTAACCCCAATGTTTTGTGTAATACATTAAAAATGTTGGCCGGGCGCGGTGGCTCAAGCCTGTAATCCCAGCACTTTGGGAGGCCGAGACGGGCGGATCACGAGGTCAGGAGATCGAGACCATCCTGGCGAACACGGTGAAACCCCGTCTCTACTAAAAAAATACAAAAAACTAGCCGGGCGAGGTGGCGGGCGCCTGTAGTCCCAGCTACACAGGAGGCTGAGGCAGGAGAATGGCGGGAACCCGGGAGGCGGAGCTTGCAGTGAGCTGAGATCCGGCCACTGCGCTCCAGCCCTGGCGACAGAGCGAGACTCCGTCTCAAAAAAAAAAAAAAAAAAATAAATAAAAAATAAAAATAAAAATAAAAATGTCATAACTGCTTAACTAATTTCCACTTATATGACTTTATAATTTAGCTGCACTCTCCATTACCTTTGCAAACATGCTGACCAGTACTCATGGCATCTTCAGCACTTGTAGTGAATGGGCTCTCTCTGGTATACTCACACATTTCTGTTCTCACCAGTTGAATTACAAGCTAGCAAGAGTAAGTTGTGCAAGTTGCTTAAACTGTTTATTCCAGATGTACTTGTTATTATAATTGGATAATAATGTAGTTTGGATATTTGTCCCCACCCAAATCTCATGCTGAATTGTAATCCCCAGTGATGGAGGTGGGGCCTGGTGGTAGGTGTTTGGATCATGGAGGCAGATTTCTCATGGCTTGGTGCTGTCTTCATGACAGTGATTTCTCATGAGAGCTGGTCATTTAAAAGACTGTGGCACCTCCCCACCCCACTCTCTGTAACTTACTTCTGTTTTCACCATGTGACTTGCCTCCTCCCCCTTTGCCTTCTGCCATGATTGTAAGCTTCCTGAGGCTCCCTGTAGGCCAAGTAGATATCAGCACCAAGCTTCCTGTAAAGCCTGCAGAACTGAGCCAACTAAACCTCTTTTCTTTATAAATTACTCAGTCTCAGGTATTTCTTTGTAGCAGTGCAAGAATGGCCCAATACAGGTAACAATTAATACCCAAACTGATTAAATGTGTAAAGAAAGAGATTTTCTGTGGTAATCTAGGTAGGTGATAATAGGTTCAACCGGCAAGCCCAAATTCAAAAATTCAAAAGACTGTGGTTCTGTGTCAGAAGACTGGAAAATGATTATTCAACAATATTAAGTTAAAATACAATGTGTGTGTGTGTATGTATACATATATTTCCTACACTAAATGACTTTTTCAATTAATGACCATATATAAATCCTGATTGTGTCATTGTGTCAGATAAGAGGTCTTGTACTAAATTTCCCCAGATTCCCTGGGTTTGGAGGTTGGGGGTATTTAATCATTTCATGTCTTATATCATATTAAATACACAATATGCCTTCATATTGGTATGAGGAGAAATAATAAGACATGGGATTCAGAGAGAGTAAACTGTGCTATTTTACTCTGTTTCCATATTTGAATGTGAGAAAAATATGTTAGGACACATAATCAACTTTTGGCTTAGATGCAACTTTATCCCTCTCAAGGGGGAAGAGTTTTTGAGTACCATGATGAGCTATTGAACTTTCTTTGTGCCATCAGTGGTTTCTGGTAAGTGAAATAAAGAATAAAATAAGCAAATGAAGACATCTGAGAGTATAAACTAATAATGAGAGGTAAGATTAGTTTTTAATTAGAAACAAGACTTCATGAAACTAAATGGGAAACCAAATGAAAGAGTCAAGCTACCTCAATTATTCAGTAATAAATTACTCAAATAAAGGAAAAATTGGTCTAAGAATCCATTCTGTAGCATTGTCCTATTATGTGGAAAAATATTCATCTGTAGCCAAATTCCCAATTTCTGTAGCTTTGAGTTTTTTTTTTGGGGGGGGGAGGAGCGGGTGGGGAGTAATTTGACCACAGGCTTCTTGGCAGCTGTACACACTTGAGAAAAAGACCATTCTCTTAGATGATTTCTTTCCATTTAATTAGAAATCAAGTCATTAGTCTCCTTGTGATCTGATTAGACTACAGTCTTAATATGGTAACGATTGGAAATAATTGTTATTTAAAAGAAGAAGAAGGAAAGAAAAAGAAAGCCAAATCTCTGAGGACAAAGAACTACCCTCTTTCCCTCAGTTAAACCTTCATTAACAACGTGTGAAGAAGCAAAAACAAAACGCTCAGTGTTCTGTTTAGAGGGTCCTTAAGAGCCTAGTCTGTCTGTAAGAATCTTTTCTTTTGCTAATGTGGGCTGAATCACTGACAAAGGCCAGTGTCAATAGTCTGCTTCAAGAATCTAATCCCTGGAAGGGAAGCATTTCCTTGGATAGCTTTGCAATGCATTTATCAAACATTTTAAACCATTTATCAGAAAGAAGCATTGTGATGATGAAAAGACTCAACACTGGCCGTTCTTTGGATGCATCTGCCAGTAGAGCGATGGGATGAGCCTTTCCGGGCTCCACTGCTCAGGCACAAATGCAAATGCATGTGTGGTACACATCTTGTGACTGTTTTGATAATTAGTTTTATTGGCTTATTTTGCATCTGTTTCTTTGTAGAATATATTATTAATGTCTTATTCTAAGTAGTATATTTTCTGGTTAATCTTGAACTTCTTTTGGAAGGCTAATAAAGTCATGATGACAAACATGTCTTATTGTAATATCAAAATGATACTGGAACATTGTAAAAGAAAGCCAGATAGAATCTCCCTTTCTCTTGCCAGCTGAAAGTTCATTTGCAATCACTTTTTTTCAAGCTCAATACAGTAAACATCCTGCTATTTCCTCTTCATTGTAGGACTGGAAAGTGGGTGATCTCTTTTCTTCCTATCATAAGAATCAGCGCAGACACTCCTACAACAAAGACAGGTTAACAAGAGAAGAGCATAAGAAAGTTGAGTTTTGAAATTTGAGATTTGATTGTAGTTTTAGGTGACATGGAACCTTTGAAGACTCAAAGATACAGGGGAAATTATTCATTTTTATGGCTAGGTTCAATGAAGTGTGGACAGTTGTGTAGAGACACTATTGAGCAAGTGGTATGATCTAATGCTTATAGACTGAAGGGGGAAATTGAGCAAGGCCTCTGTTCAGATTCTTCTTGGACTGTCTGTGCACACTCCATCTATGGAGTAGGACTCCTCGGGAAGGAGCATCTCAAATTCTTTATGGCCAGCTATTACATACAAAAGTGGTGGGTAGGGGAAGAGGGGAAGTTTGAGTAATATTTTTAGGGCTTATGGCTTACTTTGGTGAGAATAGTCTCTGGATGCTGTGACCACCTTGGGGAAGAGGGATTCTAGTTTCTATGGCTTGCCTTGAGGGAGAACAAGGGGCGAGGGACAAGAAGGCAGGAGGTCAGTGAGAGACTTTTGTTTCTGAGGCCTTTGTTTTGGGGTATCATTTTCTGAGCCCCAATGCCATCTAGAATACTGAATCTAAAACTAATATATTCAGGGAATCAATGTACCTATTGTTCTGACTTAATGCATTTGCTTTATGACTGCCAAGCATTGCTCTAAAAACCACACTACCCAGATTATTCATGCTAGTTGCTGGGCTCAAAAATAGGAATCACCATATCAGATAGCACTCACTCCCCAATATCAAAGATGATAAGTAGTTTTATCCCTCTTTTAAATAAATTGAAAAGGAAGGGTGATGGGGAGAAAGGCTTTAGATTTACCTCAGGCAAGGGATTCAGTGCACTTAGATACTTATTACCTTGTTTATTCTCACACTATCTGCAAGAATTTGGAGGGGAGAGGTAGCATTTATTACCTCTTGCCTTTGGTTACAAAATGCATTAGCAGTGGAGGGAAAAGGTGGGGGACAGTGGAGGATGAAAAACTCCAGAGCCATGGAGTTTCTGGAAATATTCAAATAATCTGCATCTCTTTCTTTGTCTCCTTTCATTTCTCTCCTTCTCGTTTATTCTCTTACCTCTGTTTGACGGTATCTTGTGATTTGGAGAATTTTCCTGAAAAAAATTGAAGAGTAAAGCTAATAGACCTGCAGACATCTATTTTAAATATGATATTCACAAAGCAACAAATATTCTTATTTTCCCTATTTCATTTATTCTCTTCCTCTCTGGATTTCCCTCTTCCTTTCTTTCTTTATTTTTCTTTAAGATGGGGTCTCCTTCTGTTGCCAGGGCTGGAGTGCAGTGCATGATCACAGCTCAGTGCAGACTGGGCCTCCTGGGCTCAAGCAATCCTCTTGCCCAAGCCTCCGTAATAGCTGGGACTACAGATATGCACCACAGTGCCCAGCTAATTTTTTTTTTTTTTTTTTTTTTTTTTAGTTTTTGTAGAGACAGTCTCACTATATTGCCCAGACTGCTCTTGAATTCTTAGGCTCAAGTGATCTTCTGCCTTGGACTCCCAAAGTGCTGGGATTATAGGTGTGAGCCACCATGACTGACCCTCGCTTCTTTTCTTTTCAGTGGGACTCTCCCTGCCTCCCAGGTTGCCTGTGAGTAGTGAGTGTGGCTTAGTTCTTAGGAACACTTAAGGCTCAGCCGGCTACTGGTCACAGGGACTAGACAGATCCTTGCCCTCCTTCCTCTCAGTCTAATAAACTGTCAGCCTCACCTTCTGACCTAACAGCTAATCATTCTTGGAATTGAGAGCAGCAGGAAAAGGTGTTCAGTGATATGTTGCTAATAAAAATTGAATACACATGTTTGGAAATTATTTAAATTAAAGAATTATGAATGTGATGTCATTCACTAGCTTTCCTTCTTTTTCTGAATGGGGAGAAAGAACTAGAGCTTCAACATAATTCCATTGATTTTACCTATATTTGGATCCTTTAAAGAGCCATATTGCTTTGTGAATATCATATTTAGAAAGGAAATCTGCAGGTCTATTAGCTTTATTCTTCAATATTTTCTGGAACATCCTCAAAATCACAGGAGAGTGTCAAAAATGTGTTTCCAGAATAGGTTTACTTCACATAGTAATTGATCAATACACATGAATTGATGAAAGAATGAAATACGAGAAGTCATCATTCATGTGTTTTGGGGCATGAAACAAACATGAAGAACTGCTACTGTATCCTGTTTGTTTTATGATCATACTTGACTCATATTCATATTAATATCAATTTAATATTTTCAAAGCTAGATTAAAGTTCCAAAATAGATTTTTAAAAGTGGGATTGATAGTTCAGGGCAGATGTCCTTTGAGGAGGATAATGTCTTCTGTCCCCTCATGCCCAGTGTGTTTGTGGATGTTCAGGGGTGGTGGTGGGGTTGGTTCTTATGCACAGCCACGGGATCGGTGTCTACCTCTGCATTGTGAATCCTTTTTTTAAAAATTTATCTTTTATTTTAAGTTCAGGGGTACACGTGCAGGTTTTTTACATAGGCAAACTTGTGTCATGAGGGTTTGCTGTACAGATTATTTCACCACTCAGGTATTAAGCCTAGTACCCATTATTATTTTTCCTCATCCTCACCTGTGAATCCTTTTTTTTTTTTTGGTCGGTCTCTTAGGCTTGGTAGTAGCTTGGGAGGCTGGGAGATGTCTCCTTCATCTTTTACTTCCAAAGTCTCCAGCTCTGATTGAACAGGCTTGAGTGATTCATAAGCATTGTACTTTTGGAGTCACCTTGTCATATCATTGCAAATGCACTTCAGTGTACTCATACCAAATTAA
Source organism: Macaca mulatta (assembly GCF_049350105.2). Classification (NCBI taxonomy): domain Eukaryota; kingdom Metazoa; phylum Chordata; class Mammalia; order Primates; family Cercopithecidae; genus Macaca; species Macaca mulatta. The sequence goes on from NC_133422.1 coordinate 72,650,721, forward strand.
TTATTTTCATTGTAAAAAATTTTTAAAGAGCTTACAATTAATTGGCCATACATAACATATTTACTTTATAATTGGCCAATATTTCTTGACCAATCATTGTGCATTGTCAGGAAGTGGTATGAACAGGAAAGCCCCAAAACCTAATCTGCAAGTTTTTGCAAATGTGATACAATTTTTATGCATATCAATTTACTTGAATGATTGATTAAATGGAATAGGTTGTGTAGGCATTTACTTATTACTTCAACTATTGTTTTTCTTTTGTATTTTGGAGTTCATAATTTTTTTTCAGGTCTCAATCTTTTTTGTAGGCCCTTGAAATGTTCATTGCCACTAGGCACTGAGCCCAAGATTCCTAATGAAAATAACAGGCCTGCAACGTAGGGCTCAACAAATAGCTAACATCCAAGGAGCCAAATAGCTGCCCACCAAGGCAGATCATTCACGTGGGTTACTGCTTTTGAGCAAAACATTTGGTGTAGGCTTCTCACTGCAGTGCCTCTGAGGCTGGAAGTTTTCAAAGGGAGCAATTAGGAATGAGAATGAAAACAGATTTCACTGTCAGAGAAGAGCAGCATTTTCAGAGCATGGATAGAATGAATAGGAAGGAGATCCAGGGGTTTTTGGTTCCCATCAGAAAGTAAGTCACCTAACCACATTTGGATGATTAAATGAAAATAGGCTATACAGTGAAAGGCCTGTCCCTGCGTCAGTGTTTATTTTAGCACCATCTGCTAGGTTCAAGATTAGGAGAAGTGGATGGGAAGTTTACACTGATGTTTTGCTGTGCTTAGGCTGTATTTTTAAAAAGTTTGGTGACACATATTAATTAACTAGTCATTAGAAACAAATTGTACAGTTTAAAATACCTTTACTTTTTATTTATGATATCACTTTTCTGTTCTTCTTGTTCAGACTATAGACCTGCAATTTCTATTTCTTTGGCTTGCCTATAATTCCCATACATCTTTTGTTGAAGTAACTCCTGAGTGATGTTAATTATTTGAGCTCCTTCAAGGTAATTTTCTCTTTCATTCTTGTCTTACTATTATCCTTGTCCTGTCTTCCTTATACTTTCTTTTCTAAGATTCAAATGCTTGAACCTGAATTTGAGAAAAGAAACAAACATTTGGAATTGCTTCTAGAATGTTTTAAACGTATATTAAAACAAAGGTTTCAATGTAAGTTTAATAGAGTTTTCGTATGTTACTATTATCTTTCAGTATAATTTTTAATATATCAAAATAATATAAAACCTTTTTAATGTGGAGGATTCTACTAATTCTGATTGCATGAAAATTTTATCCAGGTGGTACTGGAGTTTACCTTTGCATAATACCTAAAAAAAAAGAATAAATAATGCAATGAAAAATGCTAGTAGACTCTTTTAAAGAGATTAAACTATTTTAGGATTAAACTATTTTAGACTAAACTCTGTATATTCAATATAATTTATTTGTATGTTATTAAATGACCTATTAATAAAATTATTCCTGGCAGAGTTCTATAAACTGCAAATTTGTTAACATTTAATTCAATTACTGTGTTTAAATGAACAAAACAGAAGTGCATTTTTGAAACATAATTTATAATTCAGATTGATTTTCTATACACAATGTTCTGATTAGTCATATATAAATCAATTTCAAGATGGAGTTTTAAATGAGGAAGTGCATCTTTTGTTCAGCTCACTATTCAGAATTATTCTGAAAAAAAATTCATTTACTGATCTGTTTCCTTAGAAACATCAGCCTCTACTTATCCTTCAGTGATCCTCATCAACTCCCTCCCCTTCTCACTAAGCCAAAGCAAAGGGAAGTCTCAAAAAGCATACTTTAATTCATTGAATGTGTACAAAGAATGTGTTCAAAGCATTCACATTGCCTTTGCTCAGATTTTTCCTCTCCTTCTTTGCATGTTCGTCACTCTCATGTCTCTACTAGTTTTGTTTTCTTCCCTTTCTCCAGTCTCCTCATGGGTGTAGCATCCCTGGATCCCCTTTAGTTAAGGGTTAAGCATTAAATCAAATTAGGTCGGTGCTACTCTCTATCTTTAGTATTTAAGTTAAAGTGAACTAAATATGGCCTGAGAAAGCCTCTGTACTTCCATATTTGAGTCCTTGTGGATGAACCGTAACCTAAGTTAATAGATAGACAAGACTGAAAACCTAACTTAGGTGTATGCTTCTGTAACAATAGCTGAGTCTCAGCCAATCCCAGCAGTCATACTTCAACCACGCGTATACTGCTGACTGTTCAAACTGTGTTCAAAGAACGCAAATGCCAACCTGTAACCAATCCAGCTGTTTCTGTACCTCACTTCCGTTTTTCTGCATGTCACTTATTTTCTTTGTCTACAAATTTGCTCTGACCATCCCTGGAGTCTCTCTGAACTGCTGTGATTCTGGAGGCTGCCCGATTTGTGAATCATTTTTTTCCTTGCTCAATTAAGCTCTGTTAAATTTAATTTGTCTAAACTTCTCTTTTAACATATGTATCCAGACACAGTGATGGATAAATAGAAAATCACTGGAACCGATTTATCCCACCTGGAAGAAGGCATCTGTTAGTTTCTGCCCTCATTCCTGTTTTTTTTCAAACCTTGGATTCTAAGCTTTACTCACTAATCTATGAGTAATTCTCAAAAAGAACTAGGCTTTTTGATACACGCAAGGTCTTTGAGCAGTAAAAGTTTAGTTTTGTGTGTCAAGATTCTAAGCTTTCCTCACTAATCTACGAACTATCTATATGCTTCCAATAAATTGCCTTTTTGCTTAAGCTAGTTGGAGTCAGTTACTATTTCTTCCAATCAATAACCCCAACTGGTCAACTTCTCATCTACTTCCTTCCTGTTTTACTCCTCTTCCTTGTTCCTTCTCTATCAGCCTTTCCTCCTCCTTTCTTACTATTCTCATGTTTTTCTTCCTCTTTTTTGGAGGCTTTTAATAATGAAAGATAAACAAAAATTTAACAAAAGTAGAAAAATGAAAATATTTTAAGGGAGTTTAATCACAACTACTTCTCTTTTCAAATTAAAATTGAGGGTTTCTTGACTATATATTGTGTACAGTTCCAAGTCTTATCTGAGTACAAATAAATACTATTATTAATAGCAAAAATAATAAACAAAGCAACTTAATCCCCCCAAGAAATTACGCAGTGCCTCTAACAATTTTACAGTTTTGGCCCATTAAAACACATTTATGGCTTGTCTAAACTAATTAGATGATTTGATCCATGCGGTATTCATTTTCAAAGAATTTGCTGCCAAATTTATGTCTTACTACAGCAATTAACAAAGTTATTTTTGGAAGTAAGCATTTAATATCTTCTTGTAGCAGGCTGAAAGAATTTAAGTTTTGATGTCCAGACTTAGTCTATAATTAAAGGTAAACTTAAATATTTAACATAGTAGAAGAGGAGCCACAACTACAAAGTTTACTTGAAAATGAAGTGAGTCATTTCACTGAGTCATTTATCTTTTATGCTTGCTTGCATAATCAACAGAAGTTTGTGTTTTGTACTCAATTCCTTTCTCAAGACAGCCAACAGCTGTTGATTCCCTCAAGCTGTAAACTTCATCTTCCTGTTTTACCTCAACTATTTTGCCCAAACTGCCTTAGACATAATGGCAGTTGAAAATCAGAAGTTTTCGTAAGTCATAGCAGTTACTGGCAGTAATAATTGCTAGATGATATTAAGAATCAAAGCTGGGTCTGCTAACATCTGTGTGGATGGTTCAGCTAGTGTTTCCAAACATGAAACATTTAGAAAGAGGAAAATGAGCCTAGCCTAGAAATCATGTTTTTCAGGGAGGAATCCAAGGATTTTCTGTTCTGTGGGCAATATAGCAGATGAAGATAGCTGGCATGGATCTGAATTGATAAAATTTCCCTTTTATGTTAGCAGACCTAATTGGTGTCATCTCAAGAGTTAACAATTGCATAGACTTTATTTCCGTTTTAAAAAATTGTTAGCATAGTATTTACTCTCCTTGTAGTCGTTTCAATGTTTTATATACTTGTTGGTCTTGTTGTGTGCTAAATATTTTTGGCTTAGAGTTAAAAAGTCATAAAATGTAATGTTTGCAAATTTAGAAGTTTGGTATATAATTTAAATTCAATCTTGCACTTAGGACAGGTCTTATACTTCCTTGTATATAAACCTCCTCCTTTTCTGACAGAAGTATTCTTTGCTTTGGAGGTATTACAAGTATTGTAGCAGAGATGACAAGAAGAAGTGATAGGCTCATAACTTCAGTTTTAAAACAGTGATTTGAACAGAAAACAAAGAAAACAATCTTGAATGTCAAGACACTTGGTTTGTAAGAAGTAAGCTTTTTGATAGACATGAGGTCTCTGAGCAGTAAAAGTTTATTTTCCAGTGTCAAGAGAAAATCCGTGGAGGAATCAGGAAATAAAATTAGTAGGTTCAGAAATATTTTTGGAAGAGAGAAGATGAGGAGCCAGATAATTCTTCCTAGGATTGCTTGTAGGAAGATAAGAATTCAGAAGGAATTCCACATTCAGCCCTTGCCCTTTTCCTTTCCCCTTGGCCAGATGATAAATGTTCACTGATACTAGTAGGCTAACTGACACTGACAACCTGAATGCAGAGAAAATGTGGAAATCATGGTGGTTTATAAAAAATTATGAAAGTTATTTTTCGCATCTCATATTTTTGATTGCAAAAATGGTATATGCTAATGTGTTAATGTATATGTAGAGATAACTGTTTACTAGTTTTTCTCATTAATAGGATGTCAGGAAATATTGTGGAAAACTTTGAAATGCACCAAAATTGGTGGATATCCTGTCTAGTACATCCTTCTAAATGATCTGTTTCCTTGTCTTTAAGTGCATTTACAACTGTAAGTTATAGAAAAATGATACTAATGTAAGTAACTTTTGTCTGTAGAAATGCACATAGCTTTGGTCAATTATTATTATTATTTTTTATTTATTTATTTATTTTTTTGAGATGCAGTCTCCTTCTTGTTGCCCAGGTTAGAGTGCAGTGGCACAATCTCGGCTCACTGCAACCTCCATTTCCGGGTTCAAGCAATTCTCCTGCCTCAGTCTCTTGAGTAGCTAGGATTACAGGTGCCCGTCACCGTGCCCAGTTAATTTTTTTTTTACTTTTTTAGTAAAGATGGGTTTTGCCATGTTGGCAAGGCTGGTCTCAAACTCCTGACCTCAGGTGATCCGCCTGCCTCAGCCTCCCAAAGTTCTGGGATTACAGGTGTGAGCCACTGCGCCTGGCTGCTTTGATCAGTTTTTATTGTTCTGTCAATACGAACCAATTTTGAATCTATTCATACATTCATTTCAGGTTTTTTGATTGCCTATATGTGTGTGCTTTTTGAAATGTTTTTTGAACCAGTGGTAACGTCTTACAGGTTCTCTCATTAATTAATGAGTTACATAAATTTGTTGGCACATGCTAATTTTATATTAGTCTAAGATTAATGATTTTAGCCTTAAAAATTGTCTTGTAATGTCTATTATTTTTTAAGTGAATAGGAAATTTCTGGAGATTTATTAGCTGATTTTAAAATCTATCTATGATGATGAATATTTTAGATATCTACCTCAAATAGCAGAGGAAATAATTTGTAGAACAACAAGTGGTAGTTACCTATTGCCACTCCTCAAATCATATTATATAGGTTTTGGAACAAGCTCCTTTCCCTTGGCTTTATGTTTACATATAAAGGTTTTCTGTGGGTAAACTGTCTTCTCCATTCACTCACTCAGTCTTCACTAAATAAAAATAAAATAACTTACCTGATTGAGGATATTGGGAGAAAACGGGCAAAATTCAGAAGGAAGGTAGAGCAATCTCTTTATCCTGGTGCTCTTTAGAATCAGTTACTTTCATCTTGAAACCTAAAACTGAGAGGTTTACCATTTATCTGCATTGTCAGCAAAGTTCATTGCACTAATAGACCCAAAGCCCTGTCCTCCAAGAGCTTTATGAGTCATAGAGCTGATATTTTTGAGTTCCATTGTTTCATCTATTTATCAAATGGTTTGGAACTTGGGCGAGAAAAAGGGAAGTTATTTATTAGTCCCTCAAACCCAAGAAAAGGAACTACTCCATCAATCTTTCATACATGAATACTTAAATTACACTTTGAATGCTTTAACACTAATTAATGAGATGTTTCAGAAATGCCTTAGTAGAAATTGAAGTGATTTTAGAATAAAGTTACAGGACAGAGCAAACTTGTGGAAGAGAAATATCTAGCTAAGTCTTTCAGCATTAAATTTTAGAAGCAAAAAGGATTTTAAATGTATATTACATCAGAAATGTCTAAGTTTTTACTTGTCTATGAATTATGTTATGGGTGAATCCAACGCCCTTGTGTACCTTCTGTAAGCAAAGAGACTTTGGCTCACTTTATAAGTTAATAAAATTAGGAAAGTTGCAGATGTTTTTAATGTAGTTGTAATAGAAGAAGATAAAAAAAACCCCAAGACTGAAGCCACGAAGAGGTTCCAAAGGTTTTATGGCAGACTCTACAGCTTGTAAAAAGTAATTAGATGATTTTTTTCATGTAGTTTTTTTTTTTTTTTTTTTTTTTTTTTTTAAGATTTTATGTGAGACTCACCTACTTAGTTCAATAAAACATTTACTAGGGAGTTGTTATATTTAAAACTATCATAAATAAGAATAATGGAAGTACTTAATATCATTGATTTTGTAACAAAGTAAATTTATTTGAAAATTTGCAGTGTTAATTATTGAATCCATGAATCTCTGAAAGGCTACCAAAATAACCTATTGACCAAGCAAAGCAGAGTTATTTATTACCTCAGTGAGGGATGATCGGTCTTTGGGAGTCTCTGTAGCTTCTCAGAAGCTTCTGAGAAGCTTCTCTTTCTACCTTGTTTCTTAGAATAAGAAGGAAATTTTGTAACAAAATAGTTTCAAATTGGTGGACATAGTGAGGTGGGGCTTGCAAAGTCGTCTTGAAGAGTAGATCGATGAGCCTAGTCAAGTAATCCAGTGTCCTGAGATGGGTATTTACTCTGACAAGGGATTGTTGAGTCGTCTATTATTGGAGCAAATGAATTTTTGGAAAGTTTCTTTAAAAAACAATGAAGTTATTTGAACTTTGTCTTCCTGGGCAAGAGTTTACTCGACTAGTAGTCTTGTTAGTGCAGGCAGTTGAATTGTAAAGTCATTTTAATGTAAACAATGTGCTATGTAATGGCAGGTAATTTAGGTTCTGTATAACAAGTTTTTTCAATGTAATTTTTAGTAACATTTAATATTTTTGGAGTCATTTGTTGACTTTTTCAGGATATAAATAACCAACATTTATAAGGGAGGGTCAACTTAGAAAAAATTGTTCAAATTTTACAGCTGAAATAAATGGAAGTAATAAAAAAATTGAACTTATTAAATATGCCAGAATAATCCTAAAAAGATGAAATAGACTTTATTTTTAGAAAAACAGAATTATTTTGCTAGTTATTTTACTTTGAAGTAATTTGTAGTTCAGTCTATGATTTGTGATGTTTCCAGAAAAGGTAAGCCACTTTTACTGTAACTCCCTCAACAGTAAAAATCTTTATAGGTAGTAAACTTAATTCATGCTTTGTTTTGTTTTTTTTTAGTTTTAATTTTAGAAGTTAACTAACTGGTGACATTATTAGTGCTTCTGTAAGTTTAGAATTAGCATTTTGGCAAGCCATTTGTTTTTGGAAATGCATCAACTAGTTCCATAATACCCATTGATGAATTTCTCTAAAATTATTACAATAACTGACTATTTCAGCATCATTTAGATAGATTTGGCATAAGAGTAGAAATTAAAAAACATTAAATATCTCAGATAAATGAAACAGAATTTGTGATCCTTTGGGAAAGATTTGCCAATAGAATAACTTTAGCATTATTTTGAGCATTACACTAGGAATTTCACAGCAGTTGTGTCTGGCATGTGTTTGCTGTCTCTTGTAGCCAAAAAGACAAGGCTTTCTTTTTACAATTTGACATGAAAGTTCTGGTTCCTTTCCTCTCATTTTATTTAGTGGGCAGCACAAGAACCTAGATCTTCATTGTACTTTCTTTTTCAAGTGGGAAAAATATATACTGCATATTATGCTGTTTGTTTAATATTTTAATATTCACTACTTTCTTTTATGGTTTCCTATTTCTACCTTTCGGATGCTAGGAATTATAATGGCATAAAAATAACCCTAGGGATTACATATATTGTTTCTGGTGTATATCAGAAGCTTTCTGGGGACTTGAGCTGAGTCTCAGTATTGAGAAAGTAGTAGAATAATTCCTAAGCAAAATTCCATATTACATTCTCTGAAGACAGTGCAATGATTATGAAACCTCAGCTGGATGTTGATAACCTTATGTGTCAGTCACCCTCAGGGTGGGACTTTTTGTTCCCAAAGCAATCAGGTACAATAAAATCTGAAGTACATAGATAGCTCTGGGAATGAACTGCCTGCAGAATTCAGATGCAGCAAATCTAGTAATAATCTTGGTCCTGGAACCTCAGATCAACCCGAAGTCCAGGGTGGTAGGATATGGGTCAAGAAGGGAGCTCACTGTGCAAAGAAGTGGATTCAGCCATCACATGGTTTGAATTTGCCAAAGGCATGATCAATCCATAAGGGCCATCCTATCACCAAGGCAAATGGATGCATTTTTCCCTGTTCTTTCCAGGCTTCTGTTATGAGGCAATGTTTTTCATTTCAAGGCTAACTTTTGAATTAACTTAATATCAAGGTAGTTTGATTTCACTTGGAGAGGAAAGGAGGGATGGAGAGATGGAGAATGCATCGGGGGGAAAACATAGGGACATAACAGATCAGACTCCCAACAACTATTTTAGATTACATTCATTTCTAGGAATGGCCTAGTCTTTAAGCTACATTAAAATCAGATGTTCACCAACAGGATTGTCAATTTTTCCCCAAGCATCAAGTATAGCAGTGTCCTGACATGAACTCTTACAATCAATGTCTGTTCATTCAACTGGTGCTAGGGACAAAATGATTCTTAACCCCATGGTGTTATATTCTTGATGGGAAAACTGATACTGAACTCATGTAATAGGGCTGACATGCTTCCACAACTGATAATGTGGAATCTGAAAATAATTAGCAAGAATGACTGCAGTTTGATTGTTGCCTGCCATTTTATATCTAGCAGTGGCAATCTCAGGTTCTTTCTCAAGGTTTTTGTTATGGAGAAAATATAAATTTTTGGTTATAAAAAAATAATGAGAGTAGATACTTACTGTTCTGTGAGAAAGGTAGAAAAACATATTCACTTTTGGTTTGAAAGGCCACTTCTCATATCTTCGTATATAGTACCAAAGTTACTGGGAATTTGCATACAGGTCTAAGAAGTTTCAGGGAAGGAAAAGAATCAGGAATTGCAGCCTTTCTCATCTGAGAATCACTATCCTGGAGCCTGTCAAAGGAATCAAGATAGCTCTAACTTGAATGACTTGTGTAACAGCAGTGTTGGGAGAACCACAGTCCTGCTCCCCTGGGGTACAACCACAACTGGTCAAAATAATTGCAAAAATAATTAAAGTAACTGGAAATGGCATACAGAAGATACAAATGTATCTTCATACAGAAAATGAAGATACATTTGTTCAAGAAAATTTACTATCTTAGAAGGCACAGTGAGAGTCTGTGGCACTTGAGATATGACCTGTTCCCTCTCCTTCCTCTCCCCCAGCTCATTGTGTCAGAAGCTCCACTCTGGGTGAGTATAGTCAAAAAGACAAGAATTTCTTGACGTCCCTCCTCCCTCAGCTCCCAGTCAAGGGCATAGTATCTTCTCTAAGAGGGTCAAGCCATCAGTATTTTCATGTGACTGAGAGGTTGGAGGCTAACATTCCCTAATCCACCTCATGGGGTGGAAGTTCTAAACCAGGCATGGCAAGGTCGGGCTCCTTTGTCCTTGGCTCAGCTTATCATATGGTAGATGATCTACACTAGGAGAGAGGAGAGTCAAGCTGAGAAGACCAGAGACTACAGTTCTTGCTTAATTCCCTAATCACAAAGCAGGGGTGTCATTTTGGAGCAGCAGGCACTAACCCTACCTTCAGCTCTGGTGTTTCAGAGATTTTTGCCTAGCTAGAGAAGCAGGCTGTAAGAACTGAGAACACTAACAATCTCCCCAAAGGAGCTGGTTTATTTACGACAGAGTATACAAAAGTTCAGGTTTACTGGAGTTCTTAAAAACAATGAAGATTTTGGTAGTAAGCAATTAAGAGGAAGCTGATAGCTTTATGAAAGCAACAAGATAAACTATAGGCTATCTAGTTTATCAGAGGGAATCAAAGAAAAAGACAAATAAGAAGAGCTTTCCTGAGGTTAGAACAAATCTCAAAATCTGACCTCAATACTACCTTTACGAAATGGTTTGAATTTAATTGGATTTAATGTGGAGACATGTATGCCCCAGCATGTAGTCTAAACAACAAAGCAACAGTCAGCACTTAGTGGAGCCTAACAGTTGTTTGATACCAGCAGAGGCAAACACCTTAACAAAGGAATCAGAGGAAAAGACAGTCAAAAAGAGCCTGGCTAAAACCACTGTCATCTCAAGCTGACTGTGCCATGCCCAAGGCACTGCCCTCTGAGGATCAGTGTCTGAGGCTTCATGTTGTAGGGGAAATAGACTTCACTAAAATAGTATGGCCACATTAATAAACAAAAAAATAAGCAAACAACAACAGTAATAAGTGCTGGGGAGATCGGGACCCAGATTTGCTATACTCTATTTCCTAAAATGCCTACATGTAGGAAAAAAGTAAGCAACTGCAACTGTCTGTGACAAGGTTCAGATGTTGAACTTAACAGACAAAAACTTCAAAGTCAAAAAGCTAAAGGAAATCATGCTTAAAAATGTAAAGGAAGATATGGTGGCAATGTCTCATCAAATGGAGAATATCAATAAAAAGAAATTTTTTTAAAGAACCAAATGGAAACTTTAGAGTTGAAAAGTAGAAAAAGTGAAATAAAAACTTCATTAGAGTGGCTTCATGGCAGATTTGAATTGGCAAAAGAAAGAATCATCTACCTTGAAGATAGATCAACCAAAATTATTTAATCTGAATAACAGATAAAATTAGTAAGAAATATGAAGACTCTCAGAGAAATGTGAGGCACTGTTAAGCACACCAACATACATGTAATAGAAATAATGGACAGAAAAAGCAGAAAAAATTCCAAAAGAAATAATGGCTGAAATGTAAGGAATGAACACATGGACTCTTGAGGGAAAAGTTACCATGAGGGAGTCACAGACCTGGACTACCATTCTGAACTCGAAACCAAGCCCAGTGTTGTCTTAAGAAGACTAGCCCTAGGTCCAGTGTAATTGATGCAGGCAATCCTTCTGACTTAGCTACCAATGATATGGGTGACTGACTCACTTCCTAGAAGAAATGCCATGAAAAAGAGAGGTGAATATTTGTGGGGAAGTGGGGAAGAAAGTGGGGAAAGCTGGTGCATTTGTGCCTCCATTAAGGATAGAGAGAATGTGTATAATTTATTTGAGACAAAATGGTGCATTGCTTAAGTGTAGAAAGTAAAGGGTGAGAGAGGACCAAGTGAGGCACAGGTTAGGCTGGGGTGCTCCATGCAGGCATTGTAAGCCATGGGACATACTTTGAAAACTTTTCATTTTGAGGCCAGGTGCAGTGGCATGAGCCAACAGTTTTGGAGGCCAAGGTGGGTGGATCACTCGAACCCAGGAGTTTGAGACCAGCCTGGGCAATATGGCAAAACCTTTTCTCTACAGAAAATACAAAATTTGTTGGGCATGGTGGGTCATGCCTGTGGTCCCAGCTGCTTGGGAGGCTGGGGTGGGAGGATCACCTGAGCCTGGGAGGTTGAGGCTGCAGTGAGCTGTGGTCACACTATTGCACTCCAGCCTGAGTGACAGAGTGAGACTTTGTCTCAAAAAAATAAAAATAAAAATAAATTTTACAAAACCTTTTCACTTTGAGATAATTGTAGATTCACATGCATTTGTGAGAAACAATACAGACAGGAGCTATGTATCCTTTACCCAGTTTCCCCCAATGGTAAGATCTTGCAAAACTACAATATAATTTTGCAATCAGATATTAACATTGATTTATTCAAGATAAAGAACAATTTTTGGCCAGGCATGGTGACTCATAACTGTAATCCCAATGCCTTGGGAGCCTGATTGGGGGAGGATCACTTAAGGGCAGGAGTTCGAGACCAATATGGGCAACATTGTGAAACTCCCTCTCTACAAAAATTTTTAAAAATTAGATGAGTGTGGTTGCTCTCACCTGTAGTCCAAGATATTCAGGAGGCTGAGGAGGGGTGATTGGTTGACCTCATGACTTTGAGGCACCACTGCACTCCAGTTTAGGAGACAGAATGAGAACCCAACTCAAAAAAAGAAAAAAAAAAAGATACAGAACATTTTTATCACCAGAAAGATTCCTCATGTTGCCTTTTATAGCCACACCCACTTTTTTCTTGCTGCCATCTCTTTCTTACCCCCAGGCAAACATCAATTTATGCTCTATTTCTATAAAAGCAAAGGCAAGTCATTGCACGGTGAAATGGCATAGTTTGAAGAGCAATTAATTGTTCAAGGTAGATGTATTGCTGTAGTTAGGAAATTCAAAGAAGTCTTATGTAATTGAATCAGTACTAGTTTTAGAATGTCAATAATAATGATATTCAGCTATGAGGAAATTAGAAATTTTGAGCAAACAACTGATAAAGAAGTCAACAAATGAACTGAATAGCAAAATTGATCAGCCAATTAAAGCTTAGTCAGCTGGATTAGGTGTTCAAAAACCTACCCCAGAAGGTATCAGGAAGGGTAACAAATATGGAAAAAATGAATGAAGACTGTATTACCTTTTAGAAAATTTATGAGAACAAGCAGGCTTTTTCTGTATGTGAATGTTCTTGGACTTAGCCAGTCAGACTTTGAGAGACTGGAATAATGAGCAGTTTCTGTGGCTTTCCGTGAGAAGGGAAGTAAGGTGGATAAGTGCCCCTTGGCTTGAAACAAGATGTAGATGCTAAGCAGCTGAGGAAGAAAAGTGCCACAAAAAGATTAGGTTAAAGCAAAATATAAACTTGATTTTTTAAAAATTTTTTCCCATGAACATGCTTATTTCAAGACATTGCTGAGAAGTGGGGAGATAATAGGGATCCTTGGTTTTCAGCCTTGGCTACATGTGAAATCATCTGAGGAGATTTAAAAATGATCAATGTGTCAGTCCCACCTTCAGAGATTATGATTTAATTTGTTTAGATATGGTCTAGGCATTAGGATTTTATCAGCTCACCAAGTAATGCTGATGGACAGCCAAAATTGAGACATACTGGTGAGATGTAAATCTGTTCAATATTATAATATTGATGGTTTATGCATTTGTATATTATGATTCTTTTCTTTCAAAAGAACTTGAGTTCATGTAAGTAAATTAGTGTACAGATAAGACAACTAGAAACAAAACAAATTTACAACATCCATAGAAATGGTTCTTAATTCTCCCTCTACATTTGCGTTACCTTGGAGATCATTTGAAATATTCCAGTTCCTTGGCCCCACCCTTAGATCTGGGCTGGACACTATCTCAGACATCAGGTATTTTTAAACAAAAGTTTCTAACTTGCAGCTAGGGTTGATAACTGTTGAAGCAAACTGCAGTATTGAAACAGATGCTAGCAAGCACCTGAAAAAAATGTATTACCTCATTAGGACATTAAATTGAGTTCAAAATTTCTGGCCACTATTAAAAAAAAAAGAAAAGAAAAGTTACATAGCTTCCAATTGATGAATGAAGAAGCATACCAAACTCTTCTTTAGAGATTATGTATTTTTGGAATGAAATTTTCAATGAATCTTTTCTAGGTTGACACTAATGTAAGGGCTTTAGCTAAAGCTAAAGACTCCAGCACACTATTCAAATGAATACTCCTTGTAGAGACCTATTATGAAGACAGAGGCTATATCCTTAAAATGGGACAGAGAAGACATTTTTGGTCAGCTAAAGAAATGAGGAGACCTGAGAGAAGAGCTTTTATTATTAACCAATTTTAGATATAACTCAGTTACCCCATTAGAATTAGTTTCCATGTCCAGCTCATGTAACAGAGTGGCCAAGTATACTCCTGAGACCTGATTTGCACAGGTACTCCAGTGTTCCATGAAGAGATCATTATAAAGATCTATCTGAACTTTGGCCAAGTTTCTCAGTTACTTGAAATGCATCCACTGCCTGGGGAATGCTGTTGAAAGAGGAGCAAGCAACTTTAAGAGAAAAGGCTGCCTCTGAGACATAAAAGAAATAAGGACCTGAGTCCTGCTTTAGGACATAAAGAAAAGGAGCTGAGTGGACTTCCACAAGTGTGATACTTACTGGGGGACATGTGCCTCAGGGCTCTCATTGTAACCAATATAGAATATCTGCTCTATGGGTACCAGAAAGAGAATTCATTCATGGAATAACTTCCATCCGCACGTGAGAAAGATACCAAATATCTGAGGGTTGAGAAAGAATTTATCAAACAAATTTACTTTGGCATTATTTAATTCCTCAAATTCTATCTTTACATAGCCCTCTTGGTATTACTCTGGTTACCTAGTTACTGTTGTGTCTCTGTTAATTGGTTCAAGAGCCCTTCTAAATTTCTAGGTACCTTGTCCCACTGGAATTCATAGTAAGAAACTGTTAGATCCTCTTAATGAAAAATTAGAGAAATAAATCAATGATTTCCTTTTCTGTGGGGGTTGGTATTGTGAATCCTCAGACTTTTAATTAAAAGTTAGTCAATGGCAAGTTACTTAACTCCTTTGTGCCTCATTTAGCTCATCTCCAAAGTGAGAATAATACTTGTAAAAGCTGATAAGGTTGTTTTAAAACTTAAATGAGATAATGCTTGCCAAGGGCTTTGCATAATTCCTGACATGAAGTAACCACTCAATAAAAACTGGTTATTTAATATTTTGTGGTCATGATAATTGTTGTCTTCATCATCACTGACATCATATCATCATCATCATCATCATCCTGGAGTGAAATACAACCATGTGTAGGCAAGACAAAAGATAAATAGGACATCTATTTTTGGACTAAAAGATTGAAGCGTTGGGTTGAGGAGAAAAGCATTTTTTACTAAGATAAATGTAAATATATTAGAAAATAAATTTCAAATTTACTTGGAGTTTTAAGCTGAAATATGAGACATCAAAAAATTTGTGCTTGCAGAATTTCCTAAATCTATACAACTTCACATAAAACCTCAAAACCTTGGAGGTCACACATCCTCTTTCCTCTGCCATCAGTGGAATTTTTCTGGAAATTTTGGGAAGTGTCCTGATATAGCAACCCGAGTATACATTGCATCTTAAATAGATTCTTTCACCCGAAGAGACAAGCACCACTGTAACTCCCACTGGGACAGATACTGCACTGTGAGTTCTCAGTAATAATGATGTTGATATAGTACTTGAGGAGACAGCTGAAGAACCAGGGCACGCATGGAAAACCCTGTGTATTAACAAGAATTGCTGCAGTGAGACAACTGCTGACACTCTTCCTCAGAACAGCTGGGAGAAACCACCAAGCCCTGGTGCTAACCTCAAGGGCTGCAGCTGCCGACCTGCTGACCAGAGCTGCCAGTGGAAGCGCAATGGGGTTAATCCTGCCGATGAGGTTAATGCTGACAGATGGTCCTTCCAGGGTTCTCCATACCTGTCTCTTGCCTCAGTATGAGTCGCAGGAAGAAATGAGTGTGTGTGTGTGCGCGTGCACCCATGTTCAAAACAGGGGACTAGGGAAAATTTAAAATTAGATAGGGATTTGTGGAAAGCGGTGTTTTTCCTTGATCATCACTGAGGACAGAGACTGACATTGCTTGTACTACATTACAGTGGGACTGGATGTCTGAGAATTTAGGGTGGATGCTTGAACCAAATTAAAGACACCCAGTAGTAAGTAGGCAACCAGAGTGTTGGTGTTCAAGGTAAGAGGGCTCCTAAGGAAGAACTTGCCAGACTTACCTTCTCCTAGATTCTTTCTCAGCTCTCAAGTATTTGGAACCTTTACCTAATGCTAGATGGAATTGAAGTCAGTTTCTGATTTTGGTAGAGCAGGTGTTCTGTGTTGATTTCAAGGACAGCCATATTGAGTGGATGCCAAATTTAATCTTTTAGTTGTGGTCCACAGGAGAATCGATTTCTGCTGTGTTTGAGTAGAAGTGGAGCCTACAGGTGGAGCCAAGATTTTCCTCAGAGGTTTGCACTTCTCGGGCACTTGTACTCATGTGTGATATGGTCTTTTGAAGCACTGAAGTAGCAGACATCTGCCCATAGGACTTGTGTCTCTTCTTTGAAACCTGTGATTTTAACCAGTTTACATTTTAGTTGTTCAAGGGCATGATTATATGAATTATATGAATATCTGTTATATGAACATATATAAGCATTTACGTTGGATTTTTCCACTTACATTTGCAATAGTCTAGTAATGAAGAGGCTAAAATCATGTTTTATAAAAATGAACACAGTTACATGAACTGGATTAAAGTTTTATGATTTTTTAAAACCTGAATTGAAAGTAAATTAAAGTCCATAAAATACCACGAAGACAAATTCTGATTTTCATTGAGCTTTTCTGTTTTAGCTCATAAGAATTTGAATAATATCCTGTTCCAACCAAGGATTGCAATGAATGTCTATAATGAGATAGGTAAATGACTTTGGTTCAAGTCTGCTTAAGGTGACTAGACAAAATATGAACTTCTGCAGCCTAAAGCAAGCGTGAGTCTCCTAATATGAAATATATAAATCTAATAATTTTATCCAAAATCAGAATACATATGAACTTGAGAGGAAAAGAGCAAATATCATTTTATTGTGAGGTGGATATTGCAAGGAAATGTGTGTTTACCTCGTTTTCAGCAGCGCTGCCTAGTGAGTCACTGCCATGAGCAGCCTGCCAACTCTTCCCTCTGGTATCATTCTTCTTTTTATGTTTTATATTTAATGCAGACTAGCCAAACAGATTACAGTTTTCTTTCTTTAAATGAAAGCCGTTCTGACAACTTAGTCATGTTAAGTAATAGGATATGAATTCTTAAACCAATGACATTGGTATTTATCATTGCATATACCAAGTCAAAAAACATACATTGATTACGGAGTGGAGGATGAACTTGAAGTCAAGCTGTTGCAAAAGAGGACTCAGATAAAATTTGCAGTTACTCAAAATACACTTCAAAATGTTTTTCATTTTAAAAGTATAATTTAAAAAATTTCCATGAGGGTGTATGCACTTTTCTTAGGGCGTGGAGTGGGTACATGTATATGGTTATCTTATTTATCTCTTCATTTAGAATGTTGGTAGTTGTTCGTGGGAACTGTTCTTTTACAAATATTGGAAAAGCATAATTTCAGGGATCCATATATAATGCCATCATATGAGCCATCATTCTGCAGTTGCTTTTAGCTTGTTTAGGATTTGGCCCTTATGTTAGTCAATGTCTCCTGAGTATATTCCTTTTGAAAAATTTTCCAAGACATAGAACCTATGAAGACTTTCTTTCCTGATGAAATCTTAAGATTTTTTTTGTTTCTTTTTTAGTGCTAAAAAATGACATACCAACAACATATAAGTAAGGCAGCTTATAACCAATTACACCATTCATAGAAAAGATATAGATCTGGATTTTTTTTTTATTTTCTTAAGGTTTTTGATATATTTTTATTTCTAAATTATGGACTTCTTTAGCTTATATTTGTGTGTCTGTGTGTGTGTGTGTGTGTGTGTGTGTGTGTACTACCTCAAATCTCATGTGGAAATAAAGTTGGTATGAGTAGAATGTCCATAACTATTTCAGGGTCTATGCCAGGCATGGCTGGTTTATACCAACCAAATTTTTGACTATAGCTGTCCCAGTCATAGTAAAACTCTAGTGTTTGTGCAAATAAATGAGTATATACAGGAATAAGGCTTTTTAATATTTGCTCTTGTCAAAAAAGTTTTTTGGATAATTAGGCTGGCCAGGTCACGTTCTTTCAGAATTTATTCTCTACAAAAATTCTGTAAACTCATCTACGCTAATAATATATTCTATTCTCCCTGACAGTGGTGTTTTTAGCAAGGACATTCTGGAGATATTAACAATAACTATACTCAAAAACATAACCTCAGTATAAAAATCTCTAACACTTTGCAGACAGGTAAAGGGGATATTTCAGGACTTATGGGGCCTTAAGTCTCAAGTTATCTCTATCAGCAATTTTCTCTCAGTTTATTTGATGACTTAATTAAATCGGTCTTCAGAGGTCCATAGCAATGCATATGATTCCTGTTTATGACAATGCAAATGAATTTTGTCTGGTGGAAAGAATACATCTCTGTAAGTCTAATTCTTATTTGAATGGGTTTTAACATCTTTAACTCCTACTGGGTATTCTTTGCTGTGTGAGATACCTCACAATAAATTTCAACCCCTAGCTCCTAGAATCACTGTGAATGTTTGGAAAGCTAGTCTGAAAGTAGCTGAGAACAATTGTAAATCAACGAGAAGCGATTGGAAGAGATGAAGGATCAGACAAACTTCTTCTGATAGACATCTTACTGCCTATGTGCTTTGTTTGTTGAACCTCCTGTAAAAGTGAACAATCTGAAAAGTCAGCCTTGTGAGAGAGGAGAGTGATGTTATCTGCTAGCCAAACTTGAAAAGAGAATAAACAGCACATTCCTCTTCATTAAAATACGTCACACTGCTGATTTTTTGCATGTAAGAGTTTACCAAAGCAAATCTGGAGCCACTAAAGGCTACTTACTCAACCAATACCTTGTAACCATAACATTCAGCTCTTTGGAAGAGAGACAGAAGCCAGAATACAAATACTTTAAATTTTCCAAAGTCCCTCTGAAGAGCAGGTACAGCAGTCAGTCATGAAGGAAATGAATGATTTTTGTCAGTTTGTAAGTGTACAACTCAGGTTTTAAAAACTGAGTTTCAAATTTTATAAGCATGAAAATGCAATGTGTCTAGTTGTATAGAAAGGAGGTTAGCTGGACTGTCTCAATATTAGTGATTTCTCTTTTTTTGTCAAAAGTCTCCTAGGATAAAAGAAAAATCCTGGGAAAATATTTACTGTGTTTAAAGAAAAACAAAAAATAATAAAAGCATATTAATAGGCTCTTTGTCAAAATCAGTTCTGTTACTTGCCCTTTTGAGAATGAATAATTTAAAATATTTTAGAGAGAGTTGTTAGATTAGATATTGGAGAGAAAATTAAGGGCAGATACTTCCAGACCAGTTAGACTGACTTAATTAAAGTCCTTAGCACATGAAAAGTTTTGGAAAAAGTGTATTCCAGGCCGGGCGCGGTGGCTCAAGCCTGTAATCCCAGCACTTTGGGAGGCCGAGACGGGCGGATCACGAGGTCAGGAGATCGAGACCATCCTGGCTAACACGGTGAAACCCCGTCTCTACTAAAAATAAAATACAAAAAAAAAAAAAAAAAAAAAAAAAAAAAACTAGCCGGGCGAGGTGGCGGGCGCCTGTAGTCCCAGCTACTCCGGAGGCTGAGGCAGGAGAATGGCGTAAACCCGGGAGGCGGAGCTTGCAGTTAGCTGAGATCCGGTCACTGCGCTCCAGCCTGGGCAACAGAGCGAGACTCCGTCTCAAAAAAAAAAAAAAAAAGAAAAGTGTATTCCAAGTCCTGATGATAAAACGGTCTATGTGGATATCTCCTTCCTTAGTCATAAGGCATCTGCTCTGTTGTTTTATATGATTTAGAGAAATTTTTGATGGCAGAACATAACACAATGACGTGTGGACAGATGAAATGCAGAACTCTTTGCTACATACAACTATGAAGGAGAGAAGGCTGCTAGACCGGGCCATACGTGTATTGCTCTAGGGGACAGGCAAGCTGGAGCTGTGGGGGGAGCTTATGTATGGCAAAGGGGTGGGATTATCTAGGTTTCTAGGCTCCCTGTGGATTGGCTAATTTGAGTAATTTTAGGCTCTGAGGCATATAGGGTGATATGGTTTGGCTGTGTCCCCACCCAAATCTCACCTTGAATTGCAATAATCCCCACCTGTCAAGAGCAGGGCCAGGTGGAGATATTTGAATCATGGGGGCAGTGTGCCCCATACTGTTCTCGTTGTAGTGAACAAGTCTCACGAGATCTAATGGTTTTGTAACGGGAAGTTTCCCTGCACAGTCTCTTTTGCCTGCCACCAAAGACATGATTTTGCTCCTCGTTAACCTTCAGTCATGATTGTGAGGCCTCCCCAGTCACATGGAACCGTGAGTCAATTAAACCTCTTTCCTTAATAAATTACCCAGTCTCGGGTATGCCTTTATTAGCAGCCTGAGAACAGACTAATGCATAGGGACCATTCGTAATTATGTGGTTCTTGGCCCTGGGGTGATTAGGGCTCTTGTGTGAGAGCTGGACAAGGGGCGTGGTTGGGGTATGGACTTAATTGGCTTTTACTTAGGGCGGGAAAACTAGGCCATCACAGAATGAACAAACAAACAAACAAACAAAAGGATTTTACGCTGTGCCCAGCATTGTGCTTGGGCTTGGCAGGGTTTATGGTGTATAGATGTGTGAGAAGAGTCAATACTATTCAAGAAGCTTCAGAACACGTCTGATTTCTGGCAGGACAAAATTCCCATTTACACACAACAGTTATCCATGGTGCACAATAAAGAGAAAGTAAGGTATTGATTTTATCTTGGACTCTGCATGAAAAATTCCGCAAGAAGACACTTTTGTTAGTAAAACGTCTGCTTTTTCTAGCCTGTTACCTTAAAGTTGATTTAAGCCTGACTTGGGTCACTGGTGCCATTCTGGAGTTTCTGCATGCTGTACCTCTGTGCAGACTTTAGTCATTCTTTGTGACTGTTTACTTCTTTGTTTAAAAGCAACTTTATTGTGGTCTAATTTACATAGCATAAAATTTATCTGACTTAAATATACAGTCTAATTACTTTTAGTAAATTTACAAAATTTTGCAATCATTGTCATGATCCGTTTTTAGAACATTCTCATCACCCCAGAAACAATTCTGTGTCCTTTTGACATCAACCTTAGGCAAACAACCACTGACTTACTCCTTGTCTGAATTGATTTGCCTTTTGTAGATTTTGTATCTGGCTTTGTATCTGGATTTTGTATCTGGCTTTGATGTAGCATAATGTTTTTGAGCTTCATTTGTGGTGTTCCATTTATCAGTAACTTATTCTGTTCTATTGATGAACAAAATTTTGTTGCATGGATATGTCCTATTTTGTTTATCCATTCGCCAACTGGTAGAAATATGGGGCATTTCTAGTTTTGGGGTATTATGAGCAAGGTTGCCATAAACAAAGTTTGTGTACAATTCTTTATGTGAGCATATGTATTCATTTCTCTTGAGTAGATACCTAGGAGTAGAATTGCTTGGTCATGATATACATTTATGTGCAACTTTCAAAGAAACTGTCAAACTGTTTTCCAAAGTGTTTACATCATTTTACACTCCCACCAGCAATATATGAAAGTTCTAACTTCTTTACATCTTCATCCACACTTGTTGGATTATCTAAATTTTTTATTATAGCCATTCTAGTGGGTGTGCATGAGCATTTACTCCCAAGTATTTAACTTGAGAGTTTGTTTGCAATGTATCTTTACTCCAGAGTCTTTTCTATTGCCTGAAATAAAAATATTACCACCTATCTTGTTTCCCAACCTCACAAGAAGACATTTGTCCCTTTTCTTAGGATTCAGGGATCTGGGAAATGAGATTGTGCCTATGCTCTTTCCATTTAGCGTCCCAGGACAACTGAGGGGCATTTTCCTATTGATTCCTTGGGTCTAGTCAGAAGGTCATCAAAAGGTCATATGATAGAGGGAAAGCGGGTGCTTTTTTCAAACTTCATCTTTGGTAAATTATTCCATGGTGATAACTAACTGAGAGTTGGTCATGTTTGCCCTGCTGCCCTTGGATGTCAGTATATAGCCAAAATACTTTGGAAAGGTCGATGGTACATGTATTGTTTGTGTTTCAAATGGATTTTTTTTTTTTTAATGGGAAAGCAGGTGGTTGTAATGAAATTAATTTGGGGTTGGAAGTCAGAATGCTTGGGTTATTGTGCTTAGTCAATCACTAATTGCAAGACTTTGACCAGGTCTGGGACTTAGTTGCCTTATCCATAGAATAAAATGGGAATGGTAAAATTATCAGATAATTTCATACGTTGTTTAGTAGAAGAACTGTTTTACCTAGAACCCCAATAAAATGATCAGAAATAAGAGGATTTGCTCTGATTGAAATGGGATGGAAGCCAAGCTCCTAAGGTTTTATTTTCTCCTGATGGTGATTTCCCTCTTTTGTGGTTAATACAATTACACGTTCCTTAGAATATGTATTAAGGAAATCACTGACTGTATCTCCTCCAAAATCCCCATTCATCAACAGGGAATCTATCAGTAAATAGTTTTGTTCAAACTAGGAAGGTTTTGTTCTTTTTCATTGCATGGATTTTGCCATTGTTAGTAAACAGTTGGCATTAGGGAAACTCAAACGAATAGTATTTTATTTTATTTTATTTTATTTTTTACTTGTTTAACGTGTTTATTGATGTCTTCATAAGTCACCTTACATATATAGACTATCTAAAGGTGAACTCTTTAAATCAGTGACAATAAATCTTTTTTTTTTTTAATTATTATACTTTAAGTTCTAGGGTACATGTGCATAATGTGCAGGTTTGTTACATATGTATACTTGTGCCATGTTGGTGTCCTGCACCCATCAACTCGTCAGCACCCATCAACTCGTCATTTACATCAGGTATAACTCCCAATGCAATCCTTCCCCCCTCCCCCCTCCCCATGATAGGCCCCGGTGTATGATGTTTCCCTTCCTGAGTCCAAGTGATCTCATTGTTCAGTTCCCACCTATGAGTGAGAACATGCGGTGTTTGGTTTTCTGTTCTTGCGATAGTTTGCTGAGAATGATGGCTTCCAGCTGCATCCATGTCCCTACAAAGGACACGAACTCGTCCTTTTTTATGGCTGCATAGTATTCCATGGTGTATATGTGCCACATTTTCTTAATCCAGTCTGTCACTGATGGACATTTGGGTTGATTCCAAGTCTTTGCTATTGTGAATAGTGCTGCAATAAACATACGTGTGCATGTGTCTTTATAGCAACATGATTTATAATCCTTTGGGTATATACCCAGTAATGGGATGGCTGAGTCATATGATACTTCTAGTTCTAGATCCTTGAGGAATCGCCATACTGTTTTCCATAATGGTTGAACTAGTTTACAGTCCCACCAACAGTGTAAAAGTGTTCCTATTTCTCCACATCCTCTCCAGCACGTGTTGTTTCCTGACTTTTTAATGATTGCCATTCTAACTGGTGTGAGATGGTATCTCATTGTGGTTTTGATTTGCATTTCTCTGATGGCCAGTGATGATGAGCATTTTTTCATGTGTCTGTTAGCTGTATGAATGTCTTCTTTTGAGAACTGTCTGTTCATATCCTTTGCCCACTTTTTGATGGGGTTGTTTGTTTTTTTCTTGTATATTTGTTTGAGTTCTTTGTAGGTTCTGGATATTAGCCCTTTGTCAGATGAGTAGATTGCAAAAGTTTTTTCCCATTCTGTAGGATGCTTGTTCACTCTGATGGTAGTTTCTTTTGCTGTGCAGAAGTTCTTTAGTTTAATTAGATCCCATTTGTCAATTTTGGCTTTTGTTGTCCTTGCTTTTGGTGTTTTAGACATGAAGTCCTTGCCCATGCCTATGTCCTGAATGGTATTACCTAGGTTTTCTTCTAGGGTTTTTATGGTATTAGGTCTAACATTTAAGTCTCTAATCCATCTTGAATTAATTTTCATATAAGGAGTAAGGAAAGGATCCAGTTTCAGCTTTCTACTTATGGCTAGCCAATTTTCCCAGCACCATTTATTAAATAGGGAATCCTTTCCCCATTTCTTGTTTCTCTCAGGTTTGTCAAAGATCAGATGGCTGTAGATGTGTGGTATTATTTCTGAGGACTCTGTTCGGTTCTATTGGTCTGTATCTCTGTTTTGGTACCAGTACCATGCTGTTTTGGTTACTGTAGCCTTGTAGTATAGTTTGAAGTCAGGTAGTGTGATGCCTCCAGCTTTGTTCTCTTGACTTAGGATTGTCTTGGAGATGCGGGCTCTTTTTTGGTTCCATATGAACTTTAAAGCAGTTTTTTCCAATTCTGTGAAGAAACTCATTGGTAGCTTGATGGGGATGGCATTGAATCTATAAATTACCTTGGGCAGTATGGCCATTTTCACAATATTGATTCTTCCTATCCATGAGCATGGTATGTTCTTCCATTTGTTTGTGTCCTCTTTTATTTCACTGAGCAGTGGTTTGTAATTCCCCTTGAAGAGGTCCTTTACATCCCTTGTAAGTTGGATTCCTAGGTCTTTTATTCTCTTTGAAGCAATTGTGAATGGAAGTTCATTCCTGATTTGGCTCTCTGTTTGTCTGTTACTGGTGTATAAGAATGCTTGTGATTTTTGCACATTAATTTTGTATCCTGAGACTTTGCTGAAGTTTCTTATCAGCTTAAGGAGATTTTGGCTGAGACAATGGGGTTTTCTAAATATACAATCATGTCATCTGCAAAGAGGGACAATTTGACTTCTTCTTTTCCTAACTGAATACCCTTGATTTCTTTCTCTTGCCTAATTGCCCTAGCCAGAACTTCCAACACTATGTTGAATAGGAGTGGTGAGAGAGGGCATCCCTGTCTTGTGCCAGTTTTCAAAGGGAATTTTTCCAGTTTTTGCCCATTCAGTATGATATTGGCTGTGGGTTTGTCATAAATAGCTCTTATGATTTTGAGATATGTTCCATCAATACCGAATTTTTTGAGCGTTTTTAGCATGAAGGGCTGTTGAATTTTGTCAAAGGCCTTTTCTGCATCTATTGAGATAATTATGTGGTTTTTGTCTTTGGTTCTGTTTATATGCTGGATTACGTTTATTGATTTGCATATGTTGAACCAGCCTTGCATCCCAGGGATGAAGCCCACTTGATCATGGTGGATAAGCTTTTTGATGTGCTGCTGAATCCGGTTTGCCAGTATTTTATTGAGGATTTTTGCATCGATGTTCATCAGGGATATTGGTCTAAAATTCTCTTTTTTTGTTGTGTCTCTGCCAGGCTTTGGTATCAGGATGATGTTGGCCTCATAAAATGAGTTAGGGAGGATTCCTTCTTTTTCTATTGATTGGAATAGTTTCAGAAGGAATGGTACCAGCTCCTCCTTGTACCTCTGGTAGAATTCAGCTGTGAATCCATCTGGTTCTGGACTTTTTTGGTTGGTAGGCTATTAAATATTGCCTCAATTTCAGAGCCTGCTATTGGTCTATTCAGCAATTCCACTTCTTCCTGGTTTAGTCTTGGGAGAGTGTAAGTGTCCAGGAAATTATCCATTTCTTCTAGATTTTCTAGTTTATTTGCGTAGAGGTGTTTATAGTATTCTCTGATGGTAGTTTGTATTTCTGTGGGGTTGGTGGTGATATCCCCTTTATCATTTTTTATTGCATCTATTTGATTCTTCTCTCTTTTCTTCTTTATTAGTCTTGCTAGCGGTCTATCAATTTTGTTGATCTTTTCAAAAAACCAACTCCTGGATTCATTGATTTTTTGGAGGGTTTTTTGTATCTCTATCTCCTTCAGTTCTGCTCTGATCTTAGTTATTTCTTGCCTTCTGCTAGCTTTTGAATGTGTTTGCTCTTGCTTCTCTAGTTCTTTTAATTGTGATGTTAGAGCATCAATTTTAGATCTTTCCTGCTTTCTCTTGTGGATATTTAGTGCTATAAATTTCCCTCTACACACTGCTTTAAATGTGTCCCAGAGATTCTGGTATGTTGTATCTTTGTTCTCATTGGTTTCAAAGAACATCTTTATTTCTGCCTTCATTGCGTTATGTACCCAGTAGTCATTCAGGAGCAGGTTATTCAGTTTCCATGTAGTTGAGCGGTTTTGATTGAGTTTCTTAGTCCTGAGTTCTAGTTTGATTGCACTGTGGTCTGAGAGACAGTTTGTTATAATTTCTGTTCTTGTACATTTGCTGAGGAGTGCTTTACTTCCAATTATGTGGTCAATTTTGGAATAAGTGTGATGTGGTGCTGAGTAGAATGTATATTCTGTTGATTTGGGGTGGAGAGTTCTGTAGATGTCTATTAGGTCTGCTTGCTGCAGAGATGAGTTCAATTCCTGGATATCCTTGTTAACTTTCTGTCTCGTTGATCTGTCTAATGTTGACAGTGGGGTGTTGAAGTCTCCCATTATTACTGTATGGGAGTCTAAGTCTCTTTGTAAGTCTCTCAGGAGTTGCTTTATGAATCTGGGTGCTCCTGTATTGGGTGCATATATATTTAGGATAGTTAGCTCTTCCTGTTGAATTGATCCCTTTACCATTACGTAATGGCCTTCTTTGTCCTTGATCTTTGATGGTTTAAAGTCTGTTTTATCAGAGACTAGTATTGCAACCCCTGCTTTTTTTGGTTCTCCATTTGCTTGGTAGATCTTCCTCCATCCCTTTATTTTGAGTCTATGTATGTCTCTGCATGTGAGATGGGTCTCCTGAATACAGCAAACTGATGGGTCTTGACTCTTTATCCAGTTTGCCAGTCTGTGTCTTTTAATTGGATCATTTAGTCCATTTACATTTAAGGTTAATATTGTTATGTGTGAACTTGATCCTGCCATTATGATATTAACTGGTTATTTTGCTCGTTAGTTGATGCAGTTTCTTCCTAGCCTCGATGGTCTTTACATTTTGGCATGTTTTTGCAATGGCTGGTACCGGTTGTTCCTTTCCATGTTCAGTGCTTCCTTCAGGGTCTCTTGTAAGGCAGTCCTGGTGGTGACAAAATCTCTAAGCATTTGCTTATCTGTAAAGGATTTTATTTCTCCCTCACTTATGAAACTTGGTTTGGCTGGATATGAAATTCTGGGTTTAAAATTCTTTACTTTAAGAATGTTGAATATTGGCCCCCACTCTCTTCTGGATTGTAGAGTTTCTGCCAAGAAATCTGCTGTTAGTCTGATGGGCTTCCCTTTGTGGGTAACCCGACCTTTCTCTCTGGTTGCCCTTAAGATTTTTTCCTTCATTTCAACTTTGGTGAATCTGGCAATTATGTGTCTTGGAGTTGCTCTTCTTGAGGAGTATCTTTGTGGCGTTCTCTGTATTTCCTGAATTTGAATGTTGGCCTGCCCTGCTAGGTTGGGGAAGTTCTCCTGGATGATATCCTGATGAGTGTTTTCCAACTTGGTTCCATTTTCCCTCTCACTTTCAGGCACCCCAATCAGATGTAGATTTGGTCTTTTTACATAATCCCATACTTCTTGCAGGCTTTGTTCATTTCTTTTTCTTCTTTTTTCTTTAGGTTTCTCTTCTCGCTTCATTTCATTCATTTGATCCTCAATTGCTGATACTCTTTCTTCCAGATGATCGAGTTGGTTACTGAAGCTTGTGCATTTGTCATGTATTTCTCATGTCATGGTTTTCATCTCTGTTAATTCGTTTAAGGCCTTCTCTGCATTAATTATTCTAGTTATCAATTCTTCCACTCTTTTTTCAAGATTTTTAGTTTCTTTGCGCTGGGTACGTAATTCCTCCTTTAGCTCTGAGAAGTTTGATGGACTGGAGCCTTTTTCTCTCATCTCGTCAAAGTCATTCTCCGTCCAGCTTTGATCCCTTGCTGGCGATGAGCTGCGTTCCTTTGCAGGGGGCGATGCGCTCTTATTTTTTGAATTTCCAGCTTTTCTGCCCTGCTTTTTCCCATCCTTGTGGTTGTATCTGCCTCTGGTCTTTGATGATGGTGATGTACTGATGGGGTTTTGGTGTGGGTGTCTTTCCTGTTTGTTAGTTTTCCTTCTAACAGTCAGGACCCTCAGCTGTAGGTCTGTTGGAGATTTCTTGAGGTCCACTCTAGACCCTGTTTGCCTGGGTATCAGCAGCAGAGGCTGCAGAAGATAGAATATTGCTGAACAGTGAGTGTACCTGTCTGATTCTTGCTTTGGAAGCTTCCTCTCAGGGGTGTACTCCACCGTGTTAGGTGTGGGGTGTTGGTCTGCCCCTAGTGGGGGATGTCTCCCAGTTAGGCTACTCAGGGGTCAGGAGCCCACTTGAGCAGGCAGTCTGTTGGTTCTCAGATCTCAACCTCCATGTTGGGAGATCCACTGCTCTCTTCAAAGCTATCAGACAGAATCGTTTGTGTCTGCAGAGGTTTCAGCTGCTTCTTGTTGTTGTTGTTGTTGTTTAGCTGTGCCCTGTCCCCAGAGGTGGAGTCTACAGAGACAGGCAGGACTCCTTGAGCTGCTGTGAGCTCCACCCAGTTGGAGCTTCCCAGCCGCTTTATCTACTGAAGCCTCAGCAATGGCAGGCGCCCCTCCCCCAGCCTTGCTGCTGTCTTGCGGCCAGATCACAGACTGCTGTGCTAGCAATGAGGGAGGCTCTGTGGGCATGGGACCCTCCCGGCCAGGTGTGGGATATAATCTCCTGGTGTGCCCGTTTGCTAAGATCCTTGGTAGAGCGCAGTATTGGGGTGGTAGTTACCTGATTTTCCAGGTGTTGTGTGTCTCAGTTCCCCTGGCTAGGAAAAGGGATTCCCTTCCCCCTTGTGCTTCCCAGGTGAGGCCATGCCTCACCCTGCTTCAGCTCTGGCTGGTCGGGCTGCAGCAGCTGACCAGCACTGACTGTCCCGCACTCCCTAGTGAGATGAACTCAGTACCTCAGTTGAAAATGCAGAAATCACCTGTCTTCTGTGTCGCTCGTGCTGGGAGTTGGAGACTGGAGCTGTTCCTATTCGGCCATCTTGCTCCGCCCTCCACGAGTAGTATTTTAAATAAAATTTATAAAGAACCTAAGTGCTACTAATAATCCAGAGATTTTTGTAAGTCAGAGATTATACCATAAAGAATTGAGAGGTTTTCTTTGTTTTGTTTTGTTTTGTTTTTTTGAGGTGGAGTCTCACTCTGTCATCCAGGCTGGAATGCAAAGGCCTGGTCTCGGCTAACTGCAAGCTCTGCCTCCTGGGTTCATGCCATTCTCCTGCCTCAGCCTCCCGAGTAGCTGGGACTGCAGGTGCCCACCACCACGCCTGGCTAATTTTTTGTATTTTTAGTAGAGACGGGGTTTCACTGTGTTAGCCAGGATGGTCTTGATCTCCTGACCTTGTGATCTGCCCGCCTTGGCCTCCCAAAGTGCTGGGATTACAGATGTGAGCCACTGCACCCGGCCAGAATTGAAATTTTTTAAAACCCAACTTAAGATAAAAATGCCTACAGATTTTATAATAAAATCTTTCAGGAGGAGCCATTCTTATCATATTCTCACTATGAGTGGACTTCTTTTATATATTCACCAACCTTTGTGACATCTAGTATATACCTATCACTGAACCAGATACTGTGGAGTCTGTCAAATACATATAATTTTTTTAATATATGGGGATAATTGTCTTAGAATACTCTAGTGAGATTAGTCGGGAAAGACTCAACAGATGTCAAGGTGAGATTTTCAGAACTCTGATGATTCTCCTTCATTTTTGGTGATGAAATGAGCTGTATCTGTTGACAGTCAGTTACCCTGGGACATACTTTGAAGAACCTAGAGACTCTGGTAATCATGTCTGAAATAAGAATATAAAGGTATCCATGCTTTCCCATAGGGAAATTGGTATAAATAAATGAAAAACTGTTAGGATTAGGATAAAAGGTGAACAAGCAGAATATGATCAAACAAAGGATTTTATAAGTGTTGAGAATCAGCCCAGAAATTACTTGAAGTAACTTTCGTAGTCTCAAAAGTTGAAATTTAACCTTCCTGCCTATTAGTACACTTTGATTATCCAGAGAACAGCAGTTAACCTCTAAAAAATGGTAGAATGGCATTTTTACCTTAAACATACATTTCTATTTTCTTTTAAAGAAAAATTGAGACAAGTAAATTCTAAAGAAGAGATATAATACTTTTTAACTCTTTCTTATATTTTTACTCTTATTTTATATTCCTAGGATTTTGGCAGGTACCTAGAAGAAGTAGAGAATTCAAATTGCATTCAAAATGTACATTGTGTTCAATGATATATAAAAAAGTGTGTGTCTCTGTTTCTATCTTATAAATTTGTAATAATAAATTTTTTGTACCTCACATACCTTATGAAGATGCCATTAATTCTTTGAATTACAGAAAAGATTGATTTAAGTAAAGCTTAATATTATATAAATTGTTTTTAAATGATGTTGTTTGTTACTGAAATAACTTACTTCTTAGATCTGAAGCCATTCAGAGGCTTAAAATAGCAATAAAAGGATAGAGAGTTTACCCTTGAACAACCTTGGGTTAGGGGCACAGACCTCTTGCTCAGTTGAAAATCCACATATAATTTTTGACTTCTCCAAAACTTAACCAATAATAGCCCACTGTTGACCAGAAGCCTTACTGACAAACAGTTGTTGAACATGTTTTGTATGTTTTATGTATTATATACTGTATTCTTACAATAAAGTAAGCTAGAAAAAAGAAAATGTTATTAAGAAAATCGTAAGAAAGAGAAAATATATTTACTATTCACTAAGTGGAAGTGGATCAGCATAAAGATCTTCATACTCATCATCTTCGTATAGAATAGGCTCAGGAGAGGAGGAAGCGGGGCTTGGTCTTACTGTTTCAGGGATGACAGAGGACAAAAAATAATCTGCATACGAGTAGACCTATGCAGTTCACACCCATATTGTTCAGGAATCAATGGTTTGCTTTTTTGTTTTTTCATTTGGCAGTTTTAAAGTTGTTATTATGCAATGTTCAGGAAGCAGATATGCTCATGTTTACTTGTTCAGTTGAAAAACATTACCAGGAAAAAATAAAATAACTTTTCCTGTTTCTGAGTCTTTGCTGTCTCATACCTTTCAAAGGAACCAGGTTGCTTATCCATATTCCAATGTCAAAATGCAAAGAAACAGGAAAATTTATGTTCATCATTTTACATTTCTTTGATGCACTTGAAAATGCAGATTTTTTTTCACTATATAGTCTATTGTCTTCTTGCTTTTTGATTTAAAGAATGTAGAAGAATATGACATGCCACATGGGTGTCGCATCGCAACTTTTTAGGTAAACACGTTGCAAAAAAATCTGTTTATTCATCTAGGAAATTACCAGAAATAATAGTTCCCAAGCAGAAGACAGTAGAACCTACTGGAGAGAACATAGGAGAGGCATTGGAGAGACCTGTGTGCTTATTCTGGCTCTGTGACCAATTGCTCATGTAATCTTGGATAACAACACTCAACAACTCTTGGCCTGGAACACAATAAGTACATAATAAACACCTGGTGAATGAATGGATTAACTCAACCAATATTTATTGTGTATCTACTCTGTTCCAGGCACTGTTCTAGGTTCTAGGGTTAGAGCAGTGAACCAAAGATTTGTAGTCCCTGCCTTCATAAAGCTGAGATTCTAGTTGAAGAAGATAGACAACAAATAAGCAAATCAATTATGTGGCAGATCTGATAAACATTGTTACAGAGAAAAATAAAACCAGGAAAGGGAGGTAGAAAATACCAAGCAGGGAGTGGTTGCTATTTCATATAGGGTAGTCTGGGAGAGTTGACTTTTTAAGTAGATGGCCACACTGGGAGAATTGTCTCATTTGTCATGCCAAACAGTGCTGTGTGCCCTGGTATCCAAGACAATTGTAAGACTTAGGTGATTTGAAGACACTTGGTCACTCAGCACTGTTTGGCATGCCAAATGAGACAACTCTTCTAGTGTGGCCAATAAGAACAAAAAGTTTAAATCTTACACTTTCAGGTTATTGTGATATTGTTTATGGGATTTGGATACACATATGTTCTTACGCAAGTATGATTCTATGATTCTAAAATTTCATAGATTATCTCAAAAGGAAGGTCTTCCATTTGAATGAATGGAAAGAAGGGAAAATTTACTACTTACATCTTAGGGGCTTTACAGGATTTTCAAGGAGGTATTTTTTTTCAGAAAACCAGACTGAAAATCGTGCTGCAACTTGTTAGATAGAGGCGGCTGCTGCTCAGAGAAAGAAAGGGGCTTTATTTTCTAATCTAGTGTTGGGCTTTAAAAACACTTCATGAAGTTTGAGGTGGGGAGTCTGTTTATAGTTGAATGTGTGTGTATAAGTGTGCATGTGTTGAGGTAGAGCTGGGGTGGGTTGGTAGTTAGAAGAATTTCTCTCATTCCTAAACTCATGAGTACCACAATTTAAAAGGCATGATTATGTGTAGACTCTGGTTGTAAGTGGTAGTTAATAGCAACATGAGGTCAGCTTATTAATATTTGCACATGGGACAAAAGGGACAGATTTCTTCACATCACTTTTTCTCAGCTACATTTTCACACCACATAATTATTAGAAATCTCTGTATAGGTAAAACAAACAAACAAACAAACCCACACAATATCTGGATTTTGTGTTCTCTTTTTGATTTTAAGCTACATGTGGTCTTATTGCCTTCCTCCACTTTTGGTACAGTCAATGTCAATGTCTTAGGAAACACAAATATTTGGAAAACTACATACTAGAAATCATTTTGACCAATTCATCCTTTTCCTCAGTAATAGAGCTAAAGGTTGTATCTAGATAATTTTGTGGAAGTATTTTTTAAGAGATGCTACATTTTGGGGGTGAACATCAGAGATAAGAAAAGCAGGCTATTCTCCGTGCTACCCCAAGTGG
Organism: Macaca mulatta; assembly: GCF_049350105.2. Classification (NCBI taxonomy): domain Eukaryota; kingdom Metazoa; phylum Chordata; class Mammalia; order Primates; family Cercopithecidae; genus Macaca; species Macaca mulatta. The sequence goes on from NC_133422.1 coordinate 72,683,524, forward strand.
TCATTTGTGTTAGAGGGAGCTTATCGTGAACACACAGTGGCTGGGTTCTCTGGACTGACACTGCCCTGCTTTATTTCTTCCCATTTGCTGTTGTGTGCTGAATGGCCTCTAATTTGTTATTGATATGTTGGAGTTTATCTCAATTCATTATTCTATTTGTTGTGCCTTGACCTATGGACATTGGTTTATATCTGACTGAAAACTTAAAGTTGACATTCAAAAAATAATTTCTCAAGCAATAGTCCTGGAAACAAATTACCTAATTCTGTTATCTAAGATGTTTTCCTGGTTCCTACTTTTATTGGTAATGGTAAACTTAAAATGTTTTGTTAGACAGAGTGTTCGTTATATGAGGTATCTTGTGGGTGTGTATATATATGAATTTAGGCAAGCAATTGTTTTACAGAAGACAGTTGAAAAATAAATCTCATTTTAATATAACATCCATCATCATCCTTTTCCATAAAAGAAAGGCTATTTGCTCATGGAGGTGATTTGAATTAGTGTCATTATATTCATGGCAGGTAGAATGTGGTATTTTTCTAGAATATTCTGTACTGTGTCTAGAACAGGCTCTAGACTTGAGGAAAGGTGAAAAAGCACGGTACTGGATTCTCTCTGCTCGCTGCTCTCTCATTGACTAGAGTAAATGAATAAAATAAAGCAGTTCAAGCAAGTCAAGGAAGGAATACAAAGCCAAGTATTTAGAGGGAAAAAATTTTTTTAGAAGTTTTTAAGTAGCTGAATTGTCTTACAATTATTTCAGAGACTAATTTTTATATGGAGTGTTTTATTCAGTCAATGATTTTTTTTGAGCACTTGTACCAAGTTTGTAACGGCCAACAAGGTAGCCATGGTCTCTGCCTTTAAAATATTTTGCCCAGGAGAACGTGACCTCCCTCCTCCAAATTGAATAAGCAAACAAAGAATAAAGAAATCACAAATTGTAGTAAGAGTTATGCAGGGAAACTGCTAAAGGCTCAGACAGAAAAAAAAAATCTTTCAGTAGGAGGATTTTTTCTTCGACTCTTAGCTTAAATGTCCCCTTTAGAGGAGGTGTCACCTTTAGAGGAGATGGCATTTAAGCTGAGACATGAAAGTAAAAATAAACAACAGGATCTAGCCATGCAGGCAGTGGAAAGAGAGAGAGTGTCCTAAACATTCCATATGTGCAAAAGCCCTGAGGCAGGAAAGTGGTTGGCATTGAGGGTCCACAAGAAGGATACTGTGCCTACAGAATGGGAAGAAAAAAGGAAAGTGACTCAAGATGTTGTTGAAGAGATAGAAAAAATCCACATCATGCAGACTTTACAGGTCATGTTAAAGATTTGGGATTTTATTCCAATTACAATAAGAGTTTATTAAGGGGTTTAACTGAGGATAGTGGCATGATCTGAAACACATTTTAAGATGTTACTATTTTATAAATGTGGAAATGGAGAGATCAATCAGTAGACAGTCACAATATCAAAACGAAGGCTTTATCCACGTAGGCAGAGGAGAGAAGGCAAGAAGTGTATGGATTTGAGAGGCATAATGGCGTAGAATTGAGAAGTAGAACTTCCTATTGCTTTGTAAGAAAAAAAATGAGGAAAAAAGCAGAAATCAAAGAGAATATTCTAGTTTTCTATGTTGAATCACTGAGTGGCTGGTAGGACCCCAGTGATTCAACATAGAAAACTAGAATATGCATCCTTTGCTGAACAGGGATATACTGAGAGTGGTGAGGTGGAAAACAAGTTTAGTGAGAAAATCAGAGTTGTATTTTAAATATGTAGGTATAATATATCCATGAGACACCCAAGTCGAGATGCCAAATAGGCTGTTGTGAAGATGAATCTGGAGCTCCAGGAGAGGGTTGGGTTAGTGATATAAATGTGGAGGAGGTCAGCAGATAATTCAATGCTGTGGATTCAAGGGAATTCAGTGGAATGGATGTGATTCAATGGAATGGATGTGACCAACTATGAAGAGAGTGTAGGGAGAGAAAAGAACTTGCCCGGGAACAAGCCTCCATGAAGATAACAGAGGCTGTGAAAGGAAACAGAGGAGTCTACAGAGGGTTGGGTAATGAAGCAAGAGGAAAACCAGACACATGTCACGGAGTCATGAGAAGAGCATTTTAAGCAGGAGATAGTGATAAACTGTGATGATTGCCTTTTAGAGGTCTCAAGGACACAGTAACACCTGGTGACTTTGACAACACACTGAGCTTTGGGTGATCTTGACACAGGTGTTTTAGTGAAACAGTAGGGCTGAAAGACTATTTGTATTAGGTTGAAGAATTACATGTGAAGGAAGGACATGAAGGAGAAGCTTCAGTCCTGTACTCTCAAAGTTAGACCGCTTATCTAATACTGACAATCTAGGAATAATTTTATGACAGCCAAAATCAATTTCCTTTTTAAATGAAATGTAGTCTCACTCTCTGTAAACCTTTTAAAGCTACACAGCTCCTGATGTATCTGGAATGCTGAATGGATTGCTTAGCTAGCAATATTTATTATGCTATCTGACCTAGAATTTAATATTTGTCATCAGTCACTAATTTTTAAATTTTCTTGCTTACTCAAGCCATAATACAAAAAATAAGTCTGCATTTAAATGACCATCACCTGTGCAAAGTATCATGGTAAGGTACCACGGATAGTCACAAAAGAGGTAGAAGCATAATCACAATCTTCCAGGGAATTTACAATCTAAACTGAAGCTGCCAACCAATGTGTATAGAAAGCAATTAAGTCAATTCCTTTTATAGTAATCTCAGTATAGTCCTTGTTGTTCATAATATAATTTATTACGTGTAAGAAAGCCATTCTATACAAGTAATAACTTGAATATTACTTATTTCAGTACTTCAAAATGTATTTTGGAAATACATGATTACATGTATCAATAAATTTTTAGAAGCTGCAAACTAGAAAACGGAGTCTGAAACCAAGATTAATCTAGACAGTTGTTTATATGAGGATAGAGTTATCTCTCTCTTCCCTCCTATTTAAACCCAGTCTCTCCTTCTATGACTACAATCCCACTTCCTCAAACTTTGTCAGGGCTTTCTTCTCTGAAATATCTCTCAAATGTCTCCTTTCTTTTGCTTCTTCAACCTCTCTTTCTGGTAGTTTATCTCCATCAGTATGTAAACTCTCTCAAGATTCATATGTATTAAAAAAAGACAAATGTTTTCCAAGTCCCAGAAGTGTAAGATGTGCCAAGTGAAATGCATGTTTTCCCCTCACTCCTGACACACATACCTTTCACAGTGATTACAGGTTGACTTTTCCTTGTGATTTTCCCCCTCAGTGAGTAGCGCCACCCATGCCAGAAATCTCGAATGCATCATTGACTCTTTCCTGTTTTACCCCCACTTTTAATTTATCACTAGGTCCTATTGATTTACCTTCTAACATCTTTTTAATCCAGCTACATCTTTCCATGACTAGGATATTACCCTAATCTATTGCACAGTGTCTCTCACCTAAATCGCCTATGGCCTTTTAATGGATTTCTAGAACTCATTGGAATTTGTTCTCCTCCATTGTCTCCAGTGCATGTATGGTGATCTTTCTAAATGCACATCCCTAGATTAAAAGCCTTTAGGGCCTCCCCCATCACTACCCGGATCAAATCTGAACCTCTTACCTCAGTATATAAGACCCTTCTGACTTTGCTTATCTTTGCTTATGTTGAACACACACACACATACACACACACATACACACACACACACACCATTTTTGGAAGTAATGTTCTTTCTCATCGCTGGGTTATGTGCATGCTGTCGCCTCTCCTGGGAAATATTTCTCTGTTTTTGTCCTCCCCATTGGCCAACTTACTCACTCTAGCTTCCAGGTGAAATGTCACTTACCCTAAGAAGGCTTTCTTAAGTGCCACAGATTCCAAGAGACTCTGTGCTTTTCCTATCAGAGTTCTTACCAAACTCCATGTTGTGTGATTGATTATTTTTGGTCTGCTGAAAGGAAAAAATGAAGTGCTACTTAATCTCAGATTTATAACTTGGTTTTCTCCACCATCTTTTAATATGTACTTATACAACGAGTTTCCAAACATGACCAAAATGTCAGGTTAAGCAATTGGAATAATTAAAAATATCCTGGTCTGAAAGTGTGCCAGAATGATGGTGCCTAATTATTATTGATTACACTTATGTTTCACCCTTTTTGAAAAAATAATTTTTCTAGTACCACCTGCTACGTGATGAAATGAAACTCAATTTCAACTACCCATCAGTGTTTTCTTTTTCTCCCATGTTTCTTCTGATTTTGCCAGAACTTTAAACTTTCAATAATTAATTTAGTGAAGCATTTTAATTTGCTTGTTTATTATATTGAAAGTAATATAGTTTTAAAATCCTTTTTGAGATTTGTTTGCGCAATACATCTTTAGTAAACACCACAACATGCTTCTATATTGGTCATTTAGTAAAATAGCCTGTTGACACTTTTGCCAACCCAAAAGAATCCAGACATGCAGAATATAATCAACACCATTATGATTGATAAGCAGCATAAACTATCTAGCTTAAATAGCCACCGAGCTCATGATCCATGAAATGTGCCCACATACCCCACTCGACCACTATTCCACTTTAAAAAATAATTTATTTCATTTATTAAACTAATATATGTACTTCATGGACTGCAACAATGCTCATATGGAATAATAACAGCTCCCTGTCCCCCCTTTTAGCTCTTGTGAATTCTACACTCCTAAAACAATAATTTCTTATTCTTCTTCCCCACTAGCTTTTGCCGGCATGTCTCATCACATTTGTAAATAATTTGTTTATACTGCTACTTTTTGTTTTTCAATTAGATCTTACTTATATGCTTATTTTTTTACTTTCAAAATTTTGACACATAACACATACAGAAAAGGACATAAGACATGTATACTTAAAAATAATTATAAAATTTTATTTATAAAACATATGTATTATAACTGTATTACACATTAACATTACACATATAACTATATTACACATTACACAGATAACATTACCCATATTATATGTGTAATATGATTACACATTACCCATATTATATGTGTAATATGATTACACATTACCCATATTATATGTGTAATATGATTACACATTGCACATATTATATGTGTAATATGATTACACATTGCACATATATGTGTAATGATTACACATTGCACATATTATATGTGTAATATGATTACACATTGCACACATTATATGTGTAATATGATTACACATTGCACATATTATATGTGTAATATGATTACACATTGCACATATTATATGTGTAATATGATTACACATTGCACATATTATATGTGTAATATGATTACACATTGCACATATATGTGTAATATGATTACACATTGCACATATATGTGTAATATGATTACACATTGCACATATAACATTACACATATTATAACTGAATTACACTTTACACATATAACTGTATTACACATTAACATGTACATTTACATGAAGAATAAACTTATAAATTAATAACATCATCAACATCATAATCACTGCTCCAAGGCCAAAAGATCCCCATACATCTCTTCTAAATCACAACTGTCCTCTATCTCTCAAGAATTAACAGTTATCTTTATTTGTATAATAAATTTCCTTGCCTTCCTTTGCTGATTTTTAAAATCAACTATGTATGCATCTCTGTAAAATAGAGCTTGGTTTTGCCAGATTTTGCACTTTATATTAATGGGCTCATCCAGTAGTGCTGTAGTTCTCAATGGGAGCAGCTCTGCCCTAGGAGACATTTGACAATGTCTAGAAACATTGTGGTTGTCACACCTGGGGAGAGGGGAACAATACTGGTGCCTACTGGTTGGGGTCAGGGATGTTACTAGCATCCTACCATCCTATCAAATATAGGATAACCCCCATAACAAGCAGTTTTCTGGGCCAAAATGTCAATAGTGCTGAGGTCAAGAAACCTGTTGAAGAGTGTTCCATTGTATGGATATACCACAAAATTTAGTTATTTAAACTATAGCTGATGGAACGTGAATTGTTTTCATTTTGGGATGAAACAATGCTTCTATGACTATTTTGATGTCTATATCCTGGTAATACAAGTGGTTTCTCTATAAGTGGAATGTTTTTAATCATAGGATTAGCATCTTCAACTTTCCTAGATGCTCCTCATTTGTTTCCCAAAGTGAATGTTAGATTTTTACTGTTAAAAATTAAGATGTGACTTTCTTAAGCCATAACTATCAAGCACCCTTTCCTTCTACTTTTTCTTTCAATTTATTTATGTCATGGTTTTGTTTAAAACAATTTTCAGTGTTTATTTAGACAAGGTGAATTTGCTCATATCCAAGCTATATAACTATGATTATATATTTTTTTCTATATAAGCAAGAATTTTGGGGGAGATTAACAATTGTCTAATTTCTTCTTGTTTGCTTGCTTTTTTATGTAGCTGTCATTCATTTATCCTCAGATGCTTTCATGGGACTACAAACTCCCATATGTTGTATGTTTCCTTGGAGATGCCCTTCCTCTGCTCTTCTGCTTTTAACAAGACTGATTGACTGATGGTTTCATAGACAGGCTAGGTTTCTTTCCCCTCTATCACCTTGGGAATAGCTTTTGAGTATTTCCTGTGTTGGATTCACCTGTTGCCTGGATTCCTTCATTTTCTTCCTTAGTTTTGTGGAAACACACTTTGGCAGAGTAACTTCATATTTTACTTTTCTCAACTTTGACTGTTGAAACTCTTTTACTGTGTTTTATTTTTCCTAGCATATTTTCAGTTTCCAAGAGCACTTTCTCGATCTCTGAATGTTCCTTTTGTTCATACATCACACGGGCTTTGCTTCTTGTTTCTTATTGCTCTGTATTTCCTAAAAGGTCTACTGGTTTTTGCCTACTCATTCATATTTCAAAATGTGGCACAAAGAGGACACTTGGAAATTCTACGTACATGGGCAGAAAGGAGCAAGAACATAGCCCATTTCAGTGAGAACCCTTCTCACTCTGATGTTGATATTTGTGGGTTTTTTTTTCCCTGGGGCAGGTTATTTTTTCAGAACAGAATCTCCATTCTCTTGCTGGGACATATAAGGCTGCTGGTCGCTGCTAAAAGGGATGTGGGCTAAAGATCTCACTGTTTATGAGGCAATTCTTTGCTAAATCTTTTTTATTGCAGATAGGGTCCACATTTCCACCTTCAGCTGTTCTTGCCATGATGAAGTCCAAAGTCCGGAGAAAATCTGGCACAACCTCTTCAGAAAATAAGTCTGTCTTTCAACAATACTGATCATATAGAGAAGTTATGGATGCCAGGATCTGTTAGACTTAGAATCAGTTCTTTCATTTTTGGCCTTACTTCAGTCCCTTGTCTTCCCTTCCAAGGAAACTGCTGCCTCCCTTCCTGAGGCAGGTCTGGGTTGTGAACCATGTCAGCCTCCTTGCTTCTTGGAAAGACATTCAGTAGAGAAAGCAAAAATCTGAATAAGTTGTCCATCTATCTGGTTTTCATCTTACACAATTTTGTTAACATTTCTAGTTGGCTGGTGTCATCTCTTTCATCTCTGTCCTTGTGGGTTTATGTATTTATTTTTTTTTGTCATTTTAGTGGAATTTTAGAAGAAGGATGAGGAAAAACACATATATGTTTAATCCACTATCTTCAACCATTAATCCTTCTCTACTGCTAAAGTTACATAATATGTGATATATATATGTAATATATATATGTGTGTGTATATATATATATGAACAGGAAATAAGAAAACAGAGATATATTGTCTTTCTCTTTCTCTCTGTCTCTCGCACACACACACACACACACACACACAACATGCATACACACAAACTGCTTTAGATGAGGTCTCTGATGTGGTGTTCAGATTATTAGTTACAAAGATCCCATTTCTGTTCATTTTGCTCAGATTCTAAGCCTACTCGTTTGTCTTGACCTCCCCTTCCTCTCGACTTTCACGACACCAGTTTTCTTCGTTCCTTTCAGTCTTTTCTACATTTCTCTTCTCTGCCCAGTCTTCTTGCATTTGGGACCTCTAACAGTTTACTGTCCATCTCTTCTTTCCTTTTTTTCTACTCTTTGACTTCTCCTCTAGTATTGCTATTCACCCCCTTCTTTAATTAGCATCTCAAAACCACAATAAACAAGTTTGTGTCTTTAACCCAGAGATGCTCCTAATTTTCTCTGTGTATGCTCCATGATATCTTAAGTCATTATTTTCCAAATGGAATTCATTACATCTCCAGAACTCTCTTCTCTTTCAACTCAATTGCTGCCTCTCTTTTTCTTTAATATTGCTTATTTAAATCAGGGGTCAGCAATATTTTTCTGGAAAGGCCAGATAGTAAATATATTAGGCCATTTGTATGTTTCTGTTAACTATTCAACTATGCTGTTATCGTGGAAGGCAAGCTTAATCAATACATAAGCAAATGGGTCTGACTGCATTCCAATAGGATTTTATTTACAAAAACAGAGCAGCAGGCTGGATTTGGCCCTCTGGCCATAGTTTCCTGACCCCTGGTCTAGGTTAATGGCCATTCTAACCAGAAACCTCTTAACTGAGCTTCCTCTCTCACATCTGGCCAGTATGCCCTGCTGACTCCGCCCTTTCAGATCTGCCCTGTTTCTACAGCCCGGCCTGCACACTTTCCTCTCTCAGAGCTGCATCTTTTCACCTGTTAATTGTGGTAGCTGTTTATCCAGTCTGTCTGCTTTCTGTCTTGTAGTCCTTCAGCCCATGTTACATGCTGTTTTCAAAGCAGTCTTAGGCAAGCAGAACTTAATCCTGTGACTGCTTGTTGAAAATACTCAATGTTTTGCAAACATCTATATGGCAGCGCTTCTCCAATTTTAGGTGCATAAGGGCTACTTGAAGTATTCGTTAAAGTAAATATTTCTGGGCCCCATCCATCCTGGGAGTTCTGATTATGTAGTTCAGAGTTGGGAGCCAGGAATTCGCATTTTTAATAAACCATTCAAAATGACTCTGTGACATATGGTCTTCAGACACTTGAGAAACACTAGCCCATGGTAAAGAGCAAACACCTATATAACTATAGTTTACCCACCAATGTGTAAGTATACAAAAATGTAAAAGGCATAGCTCTTGCCATCTGGGAACTCACAATCTAATAGAGAAGATAGACACAGAAACAAACAAAGGGAGTTAATATGTTTTAGATACCCAAATAGAGATATGTCCATAGTAAGAATCCCAGAGTTTAGGAGAACTCATCCAAGAAGATGGTACTTGAGTTGAGCCTTAAAGGAAGTTTGCTAAGCGAACAAGGGTTTAATGACATTACTGGAAAAATTACTATCATTCCAAGAAATGTGAAAGTAGTAAAGGAACATGGCCAGTTCAGGTGAAGGGTTGACCCGTAGCATGCTGGAGAGGGGTTGTGAGAGTTTGCCCACCTTGGCGGGTAAACTAAAATTATATAGTACATATACTAACATGTATTGATTGGATGTAAGAATTAGTAGATATATTAATATTTATATTTAATAGATAATTAAACAGGCTCTGAGATATTAACTGACTTGCTTGAGGTCAACTAAATTGCAGACATAATCAAGGATATCACATTTATTGGACTTTGGGCGTTTTTCTGATCATACATACTTCCTTTCTAACATGATAGGGTTATTCCCTCTGCTCCAGTGAGTCTTGAATCCTGGAAGTGTTCGACAGGACTTCCAAATTTGATTATACTTATTCAATCTTTTGATTTTTAAATGTGCGTCATTTCAAGGACTGACTAATAATGTTTGCCAGTCAGTCAGTCACACCAGAGTCACTGCTTTCTATAAGCTTGGCCTCTACAATTTTTGGATTTCTGGACTTCTACATCTTACAGCTGCATATCTCTTGGTTTTCTTTGATGTATGTAAATTATATTTATTCTGCCTACTTTTACTACAATAAATTGTGGTGGCATTATTATTATTGCTTAACAACTAACTGTTCGAGAAAACAAGGGCTCTTTTTGGCAACTGCTTCAGGAGAGTATTTCCTATGTTAGCCTTTTCTGTACTTCTCACACGGCCCCTGGGATTTAGAACATTCATATTTTGAAGTGCCAGCTAAAATTAGGCAGCTGAAATCCAGGAAAGGTCAGGGGTAAATGATAGCAAACTCTGGAATACTAGGCTGGGTTTGACCTAACTATCTGGGAAAAAAAGCAATTGCTAATTCTGGATTATTTTTGTTGGGTGGAGAAAGAGATTACATGCTGAGAGACACAGACAGGTGAACTTCTGCAGCCATCAGTATGTAGTTATTTAGTGCTCATTTCATTTTGCCTTGTATTAAATTTATCATCACTGTTTCTTATTAAGTAGGGACCTTGCATTTTATGAACTTCATCCCATCTTTCACATAGAAAACACTCCAAAGAAGCTTGTGAAATGCACTGAGCAATCCCTAAACCTCATTTTAACCTTTTGCCTTTGCTGAGGTACAATAATGATGAAACAATGAAGTGCTCCAAAGGCAGGGAACCAAAGAAAGGAAGACCCAACAGGCCAGTGGAAACTATTACCCAGAAAATCAACCTTGGGAAGTTGAATGTCTGTATATCTGTTTCTTCACAACAATGAAACACACAGTCCAGTCCAGAGACCAGAAATGTGGCATTTTAATTGAATAACTTCATACTTCCTTGATGATTGTATATTTAACATAAATAGTGTCCACTTGTCACATTTATATTTCCTTTAAACAGTCAATTAGTATTTAATGAATTAGTGCCTGTACAATGAAAAATAAGCTAGTTGTTAAAAAAACACAACCTAAAGTTTATTGGTTTTGCTTACATAATAAAAAAATCAGTGACTATAGCCACTTTAAGCAACCAAAAAATCCCCCCAGGTATATAATTTTTTACATTGTTATATTACAGTTTTATAAAGTTAGCTACAGTATACCCATGTTTCGCTATAAACTGTATTCCTTTGGCCATATGTAAGCTATCAATACTAAAAGGTGTTTGAACATACATCCACATTAGCAGTGGATAATAAGGGAGAAAATAGGTTAAAATCTTTTATAAATCTTCTGAGCTGTAACATTCATGTTAACAATAATTTTGTCTGTTGCTATATTAAAGTTCTTAATACTAGGAAACATGTTTTGAAGTTAAATAATAGCACCTTTTTCTATCTTGGTTTTGAGTATATAAAGAAATTATTATTGTTTCTTACTTATCAGTATGTTAAAATTTTGAATCAAACATTTTTTTAAAAAGCCACTGAATGCAATTTTATTATAAATAATGCAAGTATGCTTTTTGTGTGCAGTTTCAAAATTTGGTAAGATAATTACAGAACATGATACTGACATGGAGAAAGAAAGGGTATCAGGATATAAAAATTCAGTACATGGTAATAAAAATAATCTAAAATTTAAATAGAAATAAAAATATATTAATAAACTGTGAAAATATTAGTGATTCAAAGTTAATTTAAAATTGCAAGTCTAAAATGTCTTCTATGATAACAGGCCTCTGAAAAAATGATTGGGATGAAATTAAAAAACAAGTTTGTGGGTGATTTATAAATAGAATCCACATGGCATGTGAATTAATTATTATTGCTCTTTCTTTCTGGCCACATTGTTGGGTTTTGGTTTACTGCACCATCACATTCGATATTGACAGAAAACAACATTACTAGCTTATTTCCAACATGTGGCCCAGTTTACTAAAAGAAAAAAAAAGTAAAAATTTGGGCATATTTTAAGACCGAGTTAAAGCTCTTGGGCCCAATTTATTTCTAAAGTCACTCTGAGAACATTGCACTGTGTTTTGCTGGAACAAAATCAGGACCTTTTGCATTGGTGTGACGAGGCAATGACGAATGTTAGGCTAAGAATGGGAATCTGTCCCCATGAGTTTCCTCTCACCCCACCTCATTTCCTCTGTCTTCCGTTTTCTCTTGTACATACTTTCACACACATCTCATCCCAAGCTATTCTAAGGCACTTTGCTTAGAAGATTTAAAAATTAGGCAGGAACGCACAAAGCTAAGAGGTTCTTACAGTCTCAAAAAGTAGTTTTGCCTCTAAGTGAAAGAAAAGCACCACGTCAAGCACACTTTTCTATTGGCTATTTACAAAAATAATACAAAAATTAGTAATAAGCTTTACAGGTAGCCGTTAAATGTACTAATCTGTATGATTTTGAAAAATAGTGTTTTAACTACAGCATTATACATACGCTAGAAACCGTTTTAACTACAGCATGGGTGAGAGAGGGTGCTACCTGCCCCCTTGTCATGTGGACACCGCACCAGGCAGTTCACAGTCTCTATTATGAGGTCACTGGCATCTCTCCATTGTAAAGCTATGAACACAGGGCCTGCCCTCGTTTAATCGTCTACATGCAGTGTATGTAGCTAAATATTTATAGATGACAAAACCAAACAGAGTTTAAGCTACAATAGTGAAAGAAGAAGATTTTAATAATCCTGAAAAATTTGTAGATAGTATTTTCTTCACAGGCTATGTGAATGGCAGATTCAAAGAAATCTTTGGGGTAGCCTTTCAAACATTCTATTTCTCTTTGTGAGGTTTGATCTTATCTGAATGTAAAGGGTGTAATAATTTTCTTTTAAAAAGTATTATATTTTAGATTTGGCTCACACATGTGCCAGTTTATTACATGCTGCTTGTTTGTAACATGTTGGTTACATATTGCAGAATGCTGAGGTTTGGGCTTCTAGTGAAAGGAGTGTAATGATTTTCAAAAACAGCCTTGCTCTTTCAGTTACTCCCTCCTGATCATTTAAATGTTTCTAGTGTCCAAAAAATACAACTAAACTGCTCTCTCATTTGCATCTAATTACAGTCTGATCAATAGTGTGATAATATTAATTAAAAAGTTGTTTTAAAGGATTTTAAAATTTCAAATTGAGTAATTTAAGCTTCATTTAAAAGTTCTGTTTTACAGTGACTTATTCTTCCTTTGTATCAGATTCACATTGATTTAAAAATAAATCTCTTAAATAGAAATTCCGAGTGAGCTCATTCTTAAGCCTAAGGGTTGTGTGAATATCCTGGAAGTTATTAAGAGCTATGTTGAAGTGCTAACCGTAAAAAAGTAAGTGCTTTCACAACGAGGCTTTCTTAATTCCCACTGATTTTCTTTCCATGCTGTAAACAGCTCATAAAATGTCATATGTAGCTATGAGTGTTAAAATAATTACACTTAATATTTTAATAGTGTGCTGTGCAAATACATAGTTTTTTGTTTTGTTTTGACAGATGTTTCATTTTGTTTTAATGACTTCGGTCCAATATAAAGAAAATGAAATACAGTGAATAGTTCTTCTTTCAAGATGAGCTGTATTTATTACTGGAACGGAAGTTGTCATATCCGTGATCATTAGCTTTGAACTTTAAGCACGACTGCTTTTCCTCCAAGGACTGTTTTTCTTCAAATGACTGGCACCAGCAGCATAAGCATGACTGTACAAAACAAAGTAACTCATTATATGTTAACATCAGTCACCTTTCTCAACTCTTCCTCCTCTCCAGGGTTCTGACTTTCTTTGCATAATTAGGAGTTCTTGGGCCCTGTCTTTCGGTGCTCTTTTATTTTCCCTCTTAAAAGAATATACTCACAGAATTAGCATATGATAATTTTTGACTAAAACATGCAGAGAAGAAAAAAACTACATAGTTAAGATTTCTAATCAAGAGAAAGCCACTTTTAATTGATACTTACTCTTGGTTATTTGATAAATATTCTTAATATTTGATAAACATATAATTCAAGACTTTTCCCCATGAAAACAGAAATATGTGCACATACATGAAATAAATAAATTATACACATGTGTATGTGCATGTGCTTGAGAATGTGAGTATATTTTAGTGAGACTGTACTATATGTATACTCCATAACCTTGTAGATACTTTCACACACATCTCATCCCAAGTTATTCTAAGCCACTTTGCTGAGGAGATTTAACCTGCTTTTTCTCACTTGACAGTGACATAAATATCTTTTCATGTCAATTAATTTAATACTGATTTCTTATTTTTTCAGCCATGTATTCTCATGTCTCTTTTCAATATTGTTAAACAATAAGGTTATATAGTACAAAAGCATCTCAGTTTTCTTCATCCAATTTTTTTCTTGAAATTTTTTAAATATAAAATTTTGTTCATTCTGTTTGTCTTCTGTTCATTCTATATGTAAAAGAAAATGGGAAGTCCACGATTTTATATTCTATAAAATGAAGGTGTTGATACTGACGGAAGTTCTCTTCCAGCTCTAAAATTTGAGTTATGAGTGGGCGAAGAATGATATAGGCTGACTTAGTGTTTACACGGGAGCTACGTTCTCAGCTTTCCAGTAATGAAATACCAATGACAAATGGATGATTTTCGTATTAGGGGAGGGGATATTTTATTTCATGTTAGATTGTTGAAGGAGTGAATGAATAGAAGGATGATAAAATGCAAGTAGCTGAAGAAGGAATTTTATGTATTTCACATTGAACAGCACATCACTGTTATACAAAAAAGGTAGAAAGAGGTAAAACCTAAACTATTTTTTTGTTTACCTTATTATTCTCATAGTCCATGTAAAAAAGGAGTTAATTTAGTTACAATAATAATTGCAGCTGCGAAGTTCAGACTCTACCAAAAACAGGGAACAGTGTCTTTAATTCATGTTTAGCCCTTATTTTATTATGTGATGCCTATCAGACATCAATGCATATAATTTTTATTACTTTTTGGTTAACAATTCCATGAGTGTAACTGATTGGCTGAGGCAGTAGGGAGTGGTTGACGAGGATTTATAGGCAAAAATTAATTTTAGTGATTTATAAGCAAAAGTCGTATTTAAAAAAATCATCCATGATGTAATAAAAGGGAAACTATAAAATAATTTACTAAATCTGTCTGGATAGATATACTAATAGTTTTGAAAGCTTATATTTGAGCCATATTACAAAGAGCTTTTTATTTTGGGATAGTCTCTTACCTTAAAGCAGTTTTTGAATCTTTTGCTCACCAAATACAGAGCAATTGGGTTAATGCAGGAATTCAGTGAGGCCATGTTGATGCCAATATAGTCCAATACCAACAGAAAGCTGCAACAAAATAACCCAAAATGTGTCTGAAAAATATGCTATTCTGAACATGTATTCATTGTTGACTTTTGTGCTTTTGTAAGGAAAAAAATACCAATATACCATCGTTCTAAATTTATCACTCGTCTTTGATAATAATGATTCTCTGCCTGTCTCTGTCTCTGTCTCCCTCTAACTCTAGCATCTCTACTGACTTTCCTCCATTTCCTCTTCCCAGGCCCAATTCTTCTCTTTTAAAATAAAATCTCATTTGGAAGTACTGAAGCTGGCTGAAAAGAAGTAATTTAGAAATCGTGTTGGAGAATTGGACCTGACATTTTCCACCTTGGCACTCACTCATCATCTTGACACCTCTGATTCTCTGTCCCTAGTGTTCTTCATACCTCCCCTTCCCTGTCCCTCTCAACAGGACCTCAGAGAAAAATTGGCAACCTCCCTGGCTTCCTAAGGGTTATAAAAATGGTAGTTTCTCTTTCTGCCTATAAAACAGATGGATGGAAACACTTCTGAGTGGCATTTGTTTACAAAACCATTTCTAGTTTGCCTTACTTACCTCAAAAGTTCACATCTATTGGGATCATTCTGATTATAAAGAGTGAGCTTCAGAATCCTGCTGAGGTGAAGGGGAAGCCAGCAGAGGGCAAATACAAGGACCAGGCAAAAGACGGTTTTGGCCACTTCCCGTCTCTGAAATAAATCCATAGTTTGACCCTTAAAAGATGGCTCATTATATTTATAGCATTCTCTCTTCTAAAACATTTAATATTGTCTACAAAAAGTCAGCGGCATATGCAAAAACTCAGGACACTGAGCTTTATATGGAATAGTTAATGTGAAGTGGAACCGAAGTGACTAGAGATTCATCTTTTTTTTTTTTTTTTTTTTTTTTTTTTTTTGAGACGGAGTCTCGCTCTGCCGCCCAGGCTGGAGTGCAGTGGCCGGATCTCAGCTCACTGCAAGCTCCGCCTCCCGGGTTCACGCCATTCTCCTGCCTCAGCCTCCGGAGTAGCTGGGACTACAGGCGCCCGCCACCGCGCCCGGCTAGTTTTTCTTTTTTTTTTTGTATTTTTTAGTAGAGACGGGGTTTCACCATGTTAGCCAGGATGGTCTCGATCTCCTGACCTCGTGATCCGCCCATCTCGGCCTCCCAAAGTGCTGGGATTACAGGCTTGAGCCACCGCGCCCGGCCTAGAGATTCATCTTTAAAAAGTTCAGATTCTCCCTAGATCATTTTAGATTATATAGAATATCTCTAAATAAATAATATAAAAATATTCTTTGTCTATTTAAAACTACCAGAAGCAAGAAAAAGGAAATATGCTCTGGTATATAATAATGTTAGTTTATCATCATCATCATCATTTTCATATTCATAATTATAATTTCAACATGAGTTATCAAATATTTGTATTTTCTTACCTGCTTTAGGTGATCATTTAAAGCAATCTGCATGCCACTTTTCTTTCTCAACATTTCACAGGTCATCAGGGTATAAAAAAATGCAGTGATGGCCAATGGCAAGCAGAAATAGAAACTGAATAGCCACCAATCTTTTGCTGTCTTGTAAAACTAGGGGGATGAGAGAATTTTTATGATTAATACTCCTCTGTAAGAAAATATTATATAACAAATGTTAAACTTAAAAAAATTCATTAGGGAATGAGTGTCTTCTAAATTAGATCCAGTTTATATATACCGTGCAGAATCTTTCAAGCCACACTTACTGAACAAATAAAGTCATGTTAAATAAAACCCAAATTTTACCAAAAACATTTCAGTTCCCTAAGACAATGTGTTATAAGCATGCATAAAAACTTAAGTAGTTAGGCAAAATTTGAAATATTTGGTAATTCAGTGTTTTGTCTTCACATAAGAAAGTTATCCTCAGAGTATTCTTTGTGTGAAATATAACACCTAAATATGTAAAGATAACTTGGTGTTTAGATGAAGTTCTCACTTTTTAGCAAGTTTGTTTAATGGGAAAAACAGATATGAAAAGGTCTAGGTTAACCATTTAGCTCAGTAACATATAAATCTAACCTCGCAAAAAGATAAAAGCTGCTTTTGACTTATGTCATATCTCTTATTCTTTTTCTTCTCTGTTATCGTTTTCATATTGCTTTAGATATATCTGTGTTGGAGAGGAATTTATGTAACCCAGTCGGCACTTTTTTTTCCTGTATATATACAGTTCATAAAGTTTTATTTAGTCTCCTTGTGTATACAATAGAAAACAATTATTGGGAGTAGTTAGGCCAGCCCCCTTTGCATTAATGCCTCTTAACTCATTCTGTTTGGAAGAGCCTTTTACACTCAGGATCTATCTTCTGGAAACCAGCATCATCATTCTTTTTCTATTCCCAAATCAAATGTTCTTTAATAAATGACCAGGATGAAGAGTTTCTTGCAATGGCAGCTTTCTCCTTGGCATCAAAGAAAAAGAGAGGGGAGTCTTTCCATTCAGACTCCATCCATATCAGGGTGACTTCTATCTGAATATTTGCTGGACCATACACTCCTCTGACAACTACTATGCTATCTTGTGCAGATTACGTAGTAGCTGTCAGTCCTAATGGGACTGTAGGATACAGTAAATTCCTCTTCAGAGAACCAATACATCAGTGTGTTCAGCTTCCCTGTTCTTTGTTCTGCATTTTAAAGTTTAACTTCCTCGTTCTTTACATCTCCTTGCCCCTAGTTTCAGTAAACAACCCCCTCCTAGCCTCTATCACCTGCTCTTTCCTTAGTCATCCTTAGTCACCTGCTCTGTAACCATCCTTCCGCTGAAACTACTCATCCCACCACTCCAGCTCGTATCCCTGCTCTCTTTAAAATAGCCGACTGGAATTAACTTAGACTGTGCGGTCCAACCTTACCTAAAGGGGAAAGATGCAGCAGTAGGAACTAGCTGCATCAGGGATAACACCCCATCCCACTCCCCTGTCTGGTATGCTTTCACCATTGCTCCATTGTGAGACGCACCCTTCTATAGAAGAAAATTGCCTTGCTGAGAAACCTTTTGCCTGAGTGCTATTTTCACTTTGTGGCACCAAGCATTTTACTTCTAACATGGCTTTGGGTAGAAAAGCTATAAATTCACATCAATTCTTTCATGTGAACTTAGTTTATCCATGCCACTGAGAGCAAGGGGATTCTTAGAGAAGTAGTGATTTACCTTCTTGCCTCTTGAGTCATTGGTCACCATTAACCCCACAGTGCTTGGATCTACACTCTTAATTTATGCCAAGGACAGTCATAAATCAACAGTTTCCCAAGGAGTGGGAAACAGGAGAAAAATAGCTAAATAGTTATAAGGCAAGAGCAGAAAGGAAAATTTAAAAAAGTAAAATTTACCTGCATGAAAGCTGTCTTCTGAACAGGATGAAGCAAGCAGATTCGCAGATAACTTCCTTTGTAGTCCATCGTAATCATATCAAAACCTATGGCTTCAGGGACAGCCAGAACCACAGAGACCACCCAAATCAAAACAATTTCTACTGCTGTCCATTTTGGAACCCCAATTCCTTTAATTCTACTCCAAGAAGCAACAGCTCGATATCTGGAGATAAAAATAGAATTGTATTTTAAGCTGGCATACCTTAGTTTTATTGAATTGCACAGCTTATTTTCTAAGTAACATGCAAAACAATAGTATAGCATTCAGAATATTCTTGGCTTAAATAGAAGCTTCTACCTGTCAATACTCAGAGCACATAGACTCAGCACAGTGATTCCCACGGAGGCTTTCTGTATGAAAGGTACCAGCTTACACATCTCAGCTCCAAATGGCCAGTCCTCTGCCAGCAGCTGCATTGAGGAGACATGAAGCTCTGTTAGGGGGTTTCATAAGATGCCCTCTAAATTGTATCACTTAGTGGAGCATAATTAACATGCAGAGTAGGATAAATTCTGGTTGTCATTCTTTGTCTCATGGACTACTTCTTTGAAAAGCACCATTGTTCGACATATGTGTGGTACAGGAAAGTGTGTTGGGATTGATGAAAATGCAGCCAGCTTATAAGAAATCATCATGCGTATATAGTAGCTTAGAGTTCAGCTCACCTCATCAGAGCAAACTTGGGCCAATCGCTTAGGTTCCTCCTGAAAATTGGACCTGTATACTGTCATAGAGTCTGAAATGCCCAGGTCATGGCCAAAGCAAAATATGGGTTAATTAAAATTGATTTATAAATAGTCCTTAGCTGAGGAGACCAGACTTCCCTATTGAAGTAGTACTCTATGCAGAACAACATGTGCATTCATGCACTTGTTCTTCACTGCAGTCCGTTTACCTAACTGAACAGTCATTCAGTTGGAGTAGCTATGCAGTTGCTTGAACAGCCCAGGCATATTTCTACTTAGGGCTTTCACTCTAGGTCCTTCCTTATCTTAGAAGGCTCTTTCCCCACAGATTCACCTGGTTAAGCCCCTTATCTCCTTCAGGTCTTGCTCAAATTTCATCTTTTCAACATGACTTACCTTGATCACACTATTAGATACCATAACTGGTCAGGCATCCCTATCTCCCTACTCTCTTTTCCTTTTTATCCATAGTCTATCAATTCCTGTGGCATATCACATTAACTTATTTGTTTGCTTAGTTTTTTTTTTCTGTCTGGATCCCTGGAGTGTAAGACAGACTATGAGCTCCACAACTGCCTAGACCAGTGCCTAATGCATAGCAGATGTTTAATATTAACAGTGCTTGATTCATAGACTCTAAAATATAACAACGACTGGCTATATAAGGAGCAAGAAGACATAGTTATTGCTATTTTATATATATATATACACACACACACACATAGTATGTAATATATATACAGTGTGTATATATATACACATATATATTTCTCTTTATCTGATTGTAGACTACGCAACCATCTATTATTAAATGTGGTTATTTTCTTTCTTAGGGCGATGTGGTGTGTCCCACACTGGTAAATGAATCACTTTAGGTAAACATCTGGATCAAATGTTCATGCGGTTTTGAAAATAAAGAAAAGTATTTCAAATCCACGGGTCTTAAAAATATTTTGAAAAACAACCTTCCAAAAGTGAAAATTATTTTGAGACACAGTGGAGTCTTTCCATCCTCTCACTAGTAGTGAAGACTCTACTGAGTTTGTCAAGCTGAGTTGATTGTTCTATAACTAGAAACACGTCAAAGGCTAAAATGTGTGTCTCATAATGAATTTGACTTGGAGACTCAACATAGGACCAATTTCATTTCTAAATTAGATATCAAAACTTATACAGACATGTGGGATAAAAGTTGGCAGACTTATCATATATGCTTAATGTAGGATCCTGAAAACCTACAGAGCCAGGCAGGTAACACAGAGAAGTGGAGGGTGCCAGGTCTCAGAAAGTCATTGGTGTCAGGAAGATGATAGGGAGTGGGGTGGGGTCTGGGGTAAACTTTGTCTGAAAGGAGCAGCAGCTAATAGATATCACACACTTTTTTCTAAGGGACCCCAAATACAAAAATCTCTTGATTTTTCAAAAGAACCCAGATTGGAATTTTTATATGAATCTCATAATTTATTAAAGTTCAATTCATATTTTTTTAAAGAAACCTCTCAGATAACATTATATTATCAAAATACATCGGTGAGCCATCATAGTCTCTATCTTGTGACTTCTGGGTTAATCAACTGACTCATTAATTATGCTTGTTCAGTCATTCATTCAATAAATATTTATTGAGCATTCACTATCTGTCAGACACTATTCTGAGCACTTCTGCTCACATGGAGTTTACAGTCTAGTGAGGGAGGCAGACAAAAAACACATACATACTTAAAATGGTATTAAACAGAGGCTGTGATCATATTGAGTGAGGGTGGGATTGGAGGTGTTTTTTTTTTTTTTTTTTTTGAGACGGAGTCTCACTCTGTCGCCCAGGCTGGAGTGCAGTGGCCGGATCTCAGCTCACTGCAAGCTCCATCTCCTGGGTTTACGCCATTCTCCTGCCTCAGCCTCCTGAGTAGCTGGGACTACAGGCGCCCGCCACCTTGCCCGGCTAGTTTTTTGTATTTTTTTTAGTAGAGACGGGGTTTCACCGTGTTAGCCAGGATGGTCTCGATATCCTGACCTCATGATCTGCCCGTCTTGGCCTCCCAAAGTGCTGGGATTACAGGCTTGAGCCACCGTGCCCGGCTAAGGTGTTTTCTTGATAAGCTTCTCAGTAAGGTCACCCTGAAGAGACAACATTTGGAGAGGGACTTGATTGAAATAAGACAGTAAGCCATGCGAAGAGCATGTGCAAATGCCCTAAGGTCAAAACAAGCCTGGTGAACTGGAGGTACAGCAATGAGGCTACTAGCTACTAAAGCTGGAGAAGAGTAACCCAGACCAAATGCATGGAAAATGAAGTTGTAGAAGGAACAATTTAAATGCTTTTTTGAGGGAATTCATTGCAAGGTTTGGAGAAGGGAAATGGTATGATCTAACATATTTTTCAAGAGATCACTGTGCTGCCCAGTGTAGAATAGAATGTAGGGCCAAGAAAGGAAGCACTGATGAGAACTAGTGGTGAGCTGGACCCTGTGTGCCCCGAGGCTGAGGAGAGTGGGTTATAGCCTGTATTCATTTTAAGGGTAGGGCTAGCTAGCAGGACTTGCTGATGGGTTGGACAATTGATGTGAGGAGTCAGGACACTCACAGAGGTTTATCCCGTGCATGGTGAAGTCATTTACTGAAATGGGGGAGACTTGGTGCACCACAGGTCTGAACCAGCTTTGAACTCATGTAGCTTTAAAAGAACTGCCAATTACCCTTAGAAATAAGAATAAAAATTATCCAACTGGTTACAAGGATTGTGCTAGAACCAGCCAGGTATAACTTATTCAGACAATATTCTACTATTGATTACTTCTCCCTTCCAAACATGAAGCCTAATTTCCCTGCCTTTGAATGTGGATTGGACTTAGTGATTTGCTTTTAATGCATACAGTGTGACAAAAGTGATGATGTGTGATGTCTGAGACTAGTTCCTAAAGAACTGGCTTTCTCTCTCTTGGGTCACTTATTCTGGGAGAGGCCAGCTGCCATGTCATGAGGACACTCAAGCACCTCTGTGGGGAAGCCAAATGGCAAAGAACCGAGGCCTCTTGAAAACATCAAGCACTAATTTGCCAGGTCTGTGAATAAGAGGATCCTCCAGCTTTAGTCAAACTTGGGCGACTGCAGTTCCAGCCAGGATTTTGCGTGTACCTTCTTGAGAGACCCTGAGCCAGGGCCACCCAGCTAAGCCACTCCTTAATTGCCAAACCAAAGACACAATGTGATTTAAAAAATATTACTGTTTTAAGCCACTAAATTGTAGGGTAATTTGTTACTCTTCATTAGGAAACCAATATGCTTGCAATTGGTTGCTCACTTAAGTGAGTAATAGATCCACATTTGAACTCAGATGGTCTAGAGCCTATGCTTACAACCACTATAATACCTGCCCGACAGTGTTTTGAAGGAGGTGATTGTACAAAAAAAGTTTAGAATTAAATCAAATATTATTTTTTAAACCTATAGCTGTGTGTCAAATCATGGTAAAATATCTAGGTGCAGAGCAAAATCTTCTGCTCACCTAGTGCGATGGTTAACTTTATGTGTTAACTTGACCAGCCACAGGTTGCTCGATTAAACATTATTTCTGGGTGTGTCTGTGAGTATATGAATTTGTGGACTCAGTACAGCTGACTGCCTTACCCTAGGTGTGTGGGCATTATCCAATCTGCTGAGGGTCTGAATAGAACAAAAGGCAGAGGCAGAAGGAATTTGCCCCTTTTTCTTCCTGCCTATCTGGAATGTCTCATTTCATCTCCTCTGGCCCTCAGACTGGTTTCTCAGGCCTTTGGACTTGGATTGAATTACACCGCTGGCTTTCCTACATTTGCAGCTTGCAGATGGCCAATTATGGGACTTCTCAGCCTCTATAATCTCATAAACTGATTCCTCATTATCTATTTATCCGTCTGTCTGACTACTTACCTACCTATCTACCTATCCCTCCATCTATCTATCCCACTGGTTCTGTTTCTCTGGAGAACCCTGACTAATGCCCCTAGTTATTTTATTCAAATAATGTCCAGACATTTGGATATTTTAAAATATTCTATTCTGTCTTAAATTAGTTCCAAATATGGTAATACTGTTATCCTGTAGGTACCGCTATCAGAATAATCAAGATGAATGAGCATCCAGACCACTGAAGGAAAAGAAGTCTGGCCGATGAAAATGAGCTCTGCACTGAATCCAGGCCATGTTTTGAGGTTTCCATTGTTTTTGGCTCAGCCTAGAAATTGGATTATTTCTCTTCATACCACTGGAGGCCTGCAGCCCAACCTCTGACCCAAGCTATCACAGAAAACAGGGAAACACAAACTGAAAATTGTAACAATACTCTTCAAGCTCAACAGACAGATAGTCAGAAACGTAATCACCATGGAGAGATTACAGTTTTCTAGTCTACACTTTTGAAGGGAAAGAGACTGCAAAAAAAAAAAAAAAAAAAAAAAAAGAGAGAGAGAGAGCATTAACCTTTATCAGCTTGCATTTCATGCTTTCAATTCAGAACTGGATGCTATTCGTTCTGGAAGGCCACAGAAGATGTGGGAAGAGCATCACTGTTGCTTCCATTATTTTGTAGTGAGAAGAATGGCTTTGGCAAGACTCTAAATGCTCTTCATCTAAAAAGCTTACCTTCTGCCTCACTGATCAGAAGGCTTTGTGGAGACCCAGCAAAGCCTGATACTCTGTGACAGAAACCATGCCCAGTATTGATGTTCATCTCTGTCATATTAATGGCCTCTAGCAAGAAAGTCTTTAGGCAAGCTATTGCTTGAAACTTATCTAAAATATAAAGGTATCCACTTGTTTAATGCAAAAAACGTCCCAGGTGGGGAAAAACTATGAAGCTTTCCCAAAAAAAAAAATTCACTCTCAACCAAGATGACATCTTTACAATTTGGTGAGAGATTGTTCTTAGATATGGGTGTGATTCTTAGACATTCATTTCTTCATCATTCTTTGGGAAAAATAACAACATCTAACATCTATAATCTGAAGTCTAACGATACAGCTTTCCCCACTGAAAAGGAAATGGATTCACTTTATTGCAAGAGGAAGCAACTCTAACTTTAAACCCAGCAATAACACATTCCTTATTCCCTATTTTTAGTTTTTTCTTTGGACTTTACCCCATTAAATTAGATAACTTAAGGGCAAAGTCTGAACAGTGAAGACAATTCAAACATGTAATCAAAAGGCGTCTCTCTGATCGCAAAAAGGGTGTTTAGAGTTAAATCTTGACACTATGTCCCTTTCACATAAATTAAAATTTTAAATCCTGTTTAAAATTAAGTTGAATATATGTTGCCTAACATTTATCAAATATGAGCCAGTTGGCAAATACTCACATAACTGGCACTGCTTTTCATATCGTGATGTCTCATCTAACTGAATAGCTGTTGTTAGTGTTTAGTCCTGCTGGCAATGTGGTATCCATTTGACAAAATGATAGCCTAGGTTTGTGCTGACCCATTTTACCCTAAGGCTTATATTGCTTCTCTAGAACATTTATTTTGGATGATAAACAGAAATAAACAAACATTAGATTGAAAAAAGAGGTGACCATACTGGCTAAAAGATTTCTACTCAAGAAAGACCATAATTTTATAAATTTACATAGGAACAACTGCTTGAGAAAGAAACAAGGCAAGAGAATCCAAATAAATTTTTCTACTACATTATAAAGTCATTTTTATATTATAGCTTAAAAAATGTCTAAAAGGATAAATAGCATGAATAGGAAATAAATATTCTTTATTTATTTGAGGAGTTTGTGAAGTGGATCCTAAAAAATCTCTCCAACTGGGGGATTTACATTTTTCATTTCTCTTTTTAATTAAAAATCACATACTTGAGATAATAAATGAAGAAAAAAAAATCCTGTTAACACACACCCCCATTAATGCCAGGAGGAGTCAAGCCCCATAAGGTCAGGAAATGCTAAAGTTAACCATCTTGCACAAGCAAATGTTCACTCGCCTCATTAAACATACATAGCATTTTCTTTTTCTATTTTATTAAATTAGAAGTATACACTGAGCTTTAACTGTTTATTTGTTTCAGAATATCCTAAAACATTTATAATGCCTAGCACAGTGCTTGGCACATAGTGGTCACTCATTCAATGCTTGTTAAGTAACGATGAACGGATGAGTGAATGAATGAATTTGATCATAAGGCAGAAATCATCTATGACAAAACATTTGCCATACGTCTTTCAGTTCTCATATTCTACATATATTCTTTACAGAATTGACATGACTGTATATTTACTATTTATATTTTCTAGTCCTGATGATCAGGTCTTCTTGGCACATAGAGTCAGAAACTCTAGAATTGAGGCTTGAGGGTGGGCTCTACTGTCGTTGGAGTTCCGCTCTTCCATGCAGGCCGGAAAAGGTAACAACAAAAATTCCTCTCCCACCCTCTCTCTCCTATTCAAAACTTGTCAAGGCAATGCCTGATATAAAACAGAACCTACTGTTTCTCACTATGTAATGGGATTCTATGAAAAGCTTTAGTTGTGGAGGGGATTGTAAGTTTCGTGGAAGTAGATGCAGTAAACATACAGACATTATTAGAGATGATTGTTTTAGAGGATGAGTGAGTGGTGTAATTAAGAGGACAACCAAGGTTACTTTGCCAGACTGCAGTCTATTCCATCCTGTGATAAATTGTGAACGTTTCTTTAAACGACTGGCATTATATAAATGTTTTCACAATAAGAGTCAAAAAAGGAAAATAATGGAATGGCTGCATTTGCCAACTCTAGGAAAGGGTGTATTCTGTTTTTATCTCTGTTTCCTGTAGTAGTTAAGAATTTTTTCTGTGTTTGAACTAGAGTTTTAATGAGATAGGGCACCTTCATTCAAGGACTTGCATGACAGAACTCTTTCTGTATTGGTACATAGAGAAATAGTTCAAAGTAAACTTTGAATTTGGAGTCAATATGCTGATCAAGTGCATGGAATTTTCTTTTTCTTGACATACAGTGCACTTGTGCCCTGAAGGACAAATACAAATTACAAGTTCTACCCTGCATCCATCAAAATGTACTTAATCACTTAAAGATTAGGCTATGTGAGTTAGAAATATGTGGGTCAGAAATAATGTTAGCTTATCCCCCAGGGGTGCCATCTCAGTAGATTACAATATGAACAGTGCCCCCTAGAGTTGTGCAAGGCAACAGTTCTGTCCGTGGGAATCTATTTCACACACATCCACAAAACAGAGGCCTTTTCAAAGCTCTGAAAAGATTCCTATAACTTTCTGAAATAGAACAATGGCTTATGAAAATGAATTAAAGTTCTTGAAACAAAATCTCTAAAAGAAACAGAGAGATAGAAAACAATTTTTAAAAATATTTCTTAAGAGAAATTGAAGTTTACCTCAAATATATTTTCCTACCAGAAATTTATTTCTAAGTCTGTAACAGGCCAGGAAAGAAATTGATTGTACTCTTTTATTATCTAAATTTAAAACTATATCCAAAGTTTGAGCTTTAAAACTTTCACCGACATATTACATATTTGAAAAGATCCAACTAAGAGAAATAACAAAACCCACTCACAAACCTGGTCTATTATTAGTTGACTTATCACTGATGACATCTGAAGAAACTGAAGAATGAGAACCTGAGCGCCTCCTGGCTCAGAACGAGACTTGCAAACTACATGAATTCAACGAACCCCATTAAGTAACTTCATGCCATACCTAAGCCTAATTCTATCTGTGGAATATCTTATGGGAGACTAATAAGCTATGATCAGAAAATGTCTGATTACTATGGAATCTGAAAGCCCATTAAAATAGTCTGAAAACACTGAGCGAGCGGGAAGAAGACAGCGTACAGTGTAAACATTCTGAGGATAGTTTTCCTCCTTTCCGGAAACTACAATGAAACTGAAGAAGAGAGAAGTAGAGAAAAGACACAGGTCAGCAGGCATGAGTGCAGTTTTGAGCCTCAAAAGGGGAGACTTGCTTGAGAAATGCTTCAATCAGTTTTGTTAATAAATTTCTGATTCAAGAATGATCCTCTTCTATCTTCTCCCTTCACCCTTTCTCCTCTCTCTTTCCCTCTCTCCCATCCACCACCATATTTTGGCCATTTTCTTGGTCCTTTACATTTTCACCAGAGGCCTTATAGGGAATGATAAATAACTCTAAAATAAAAGCATTGGAAATAATAAAAAGTCTAAAATTAGAGAAGTTGTATACCCATACACCACATCCAGCTATCTCCCAAACATAACCAACCTCTTTTTAACTGTGCAAAGTTCTGAAAGAGAATGTTTCACATCATAAATTACATCCTGAATCTTATTTCAGCTCAGGCTTTATCTGTCAACACCCTTTAAAGAACTTAATCATTTATTAGCATTTGGCATGTTTCTCTAAAAATAATCGACTATAGCATATTAGCTACACGGAGATATCCTTATATGGTTTTCTTTGTGAATTGAAGAACGTGGCTCCCTGGCCTGGAGACAGCAGGGTCTTGGCTACGTTATCCTTCTGTACAACTATGGAAATATTTCAATGTTGAAAGACTCATTTTAGATGAGCAAAAGAGAAATATAAATCTTTTGATAGATAAGCCTTACCATACTGAAAGAAAACCTTACCTTGACATTCATAGAGGCTTGGATTTATGGAGTGACCAAGTGGCAGATCAAAGGCAAACACAAGAAATATCATAGAGTTGAACCTAGGGAAACTTTCACTGCCCAAGGCCAAGTGCTTACTGACCATTTTGTCACAGAAATCTGTGACCAACATGTGAAACAGTGAACTGGGAATATGAAGTCTTGAGTTTCTAGTTTATTTGAATTCTGCTATCAACCTGTTATCTGACTATGACCAATACTTCAATACAGAAGGAATCAAGCTTTCTTTTTTTTTTTTTTTTTTTTCATTTGGACATTGTTAAAAATATGAGTGGAAAAAGCCCACTGCTCTTATGTTTTATGTGTAGCATCATTTGTCTGCAAGCATTTGTGTAGTATTGACAGTTGCAGCCACTATGCTAGATGGGTGTCAGGGTATTTGTTGTATTTGTTAACTGATTCCAGGTCATTCAAGCTAAAAGCCTGACTCTTCATTAACAAGTTTTAAAAGTTAATACTTTAAATGTGCTTAGTTGTTGCTCCTTAAAAATTATTTTGCTTTGCATAAATAAATCTCAAAGGTATACAGTTTCCACGTTTGGTTCAGAATGCTTATGCGGTAAAATATCTGTAAATATTACTAAAATATTTCAGTGACTTGACTGGAAATGAGAACATTGTTATTAAATTGGGAGAAATTAGACTCCTCTCCCAATGACACCCTTACTTCTTGTGTTGCTATATATGCATATGCTTCAGTTTACTGATCGGAATATATGCATACACTTCAGTTTACTGATTGGAAAATTATAACTTCAAAAGTTGGTGGTGTTCCATCAACTTTTACTTTTAACTACAAAACTAGTTAATTATACATAAACTTGTTAAGTACCAGAAGTAGTCTAAGATAGGATAGTGCAAAAGGTAAATTTGTTCAGAAAGATAATCCTGAGTGTGTCACAAGCAGAAAATGTCTATTACCTGCCAAGGTCACTTCACTCGAAACTCATTTGTGGGTTCAGTGAAGCAATTCCGCATTTTGACATACCAGCATTTTAATGTTATATGTACCCACCCTTAACTAGTTAAACGTTAAAGATCAGCAGTTTTGCCTTCCAGAACTATGAATGCCGCCTCTTTGCCTCTAATAGTAGCCTACAGATCTTAACTGTAAAACCATCTAGAAGCACTCCACTGGGTCACCAGCCTAATTTTTAGCTCTCCATCACCACTGGGCACCTGATCACCTTTGGATCCTTACCGAACTCGTTAATGTGGATGTTGGTATTCGTCTTACCAGTTTGCACGCAGGTTTGTTTTTAAATGTAATTTCTTTACACATAAAGGAAGCTATATTTGAGAGCTAACTTCATTAACTCAGTTATCCATGTAAATATAACACAAAGGGAGTTAATAAAATTCAGAAGTAAGTTAAGAACTCATTATTTGCTCAAGAATTTTTAACTTCTCCCTAACCTACAACCAAGTTTTGTTAAATATCATTCCCAAATCAACTAACCAACCAAACAACAACATAAACACATTGATAGCATCCACAGGTACACCCGGCTGTCTCGCTTTTTACCCAGCTTTGATATCTATGCTTCTGCAACTTAGTAGTGGAGCGCCAGGCTCTCATATGAACAATTCTAGATTACCCCATTTATTTTAGGATGTATAGGAAGGGCACCATAAGTAGCTTGTGAATAAGGAGAAATTCATCCTAACATCAAGCACTGGCTTTTGGTTCTGGTGAATATGTAGACGATGTAAATATTAAGCATGGTGGCCCATATACATATTACAGATAAACATTAATATGCATTTATATCCATATTGAGATATTATATAAAATAGGGATTGAAACCAAGAGTACAAGAATAACTTTCTAGCACAATATGGCAATATCTTTCAAAATTTTGACTTAATACACACATTTCCACTTACTAATTTTAGTTATAAAAATTTACCCTTTAGATGTAGTCACACATGTGTGCAAAGTCACATGTACAAACATGTTGTTTGTAGTTGTGTTTGTCACAACAAAAGCTGGAAAACAAAGGATACTCAAAACGCACATACACACACATACACACATTTTAAAAACATTTATCATTTGCTTGCTATGTGCCATGCCCTGTGCCAAGTGATAGTCATCTTTTTACTTATATATCTATATATTCTTATAAAACTTAACATTTTAATGTATGTACATGTATACATACATATATATTTAAATAAATATCTCCTTTGGATGCTTGAAGTTTTCATTGTTCATCTGGTTGGTGTTGTGTAACGTAGGCATAGCCCCAGTGTGTGCCTATGAGAAAGGTAAGCAAGGCTTATTATTTTCTGCATTTTTACATGAGTTTGAAGTGCTTCAGCAGCCTCAACTTGCTAAGTGTCCTCAGACACTTCCCTAGCCTTCAACACAGGATTTTCCCCATAACACAGGAGACCTGTGAGAGTGGTATGATTCTACTTAAAAGTTTCCAGGGACCCAGCTCCTTGAGGCAGTCCAGGCAGATCAGACATGCTTCCCAACGCTTTGCAGCTTTCACTGCAGCAACTCCAGATAAAGTCCCACCAGTTTCACAGCCTGAAGACTGTAGCTTCCAATAAGTTATGACATTTTGTGATTTGCCAACTTTACTGAACTCTGTATTTATTAAACTCCAGATTAACGGAATAGATTCACATTGACATTTCTTGGCCTCTGAGCCCTTAGTATGCCAACAGGAGGGTTGGAGAATTTCATAAACCCGCTGAAGTTGTGTATATTGAATTCTCAAAGAGAATGATAAAACCCCACCAAGAAAAATTAGAAATCACTGGTTTCGATTCAAGCCTCTCATATTAGGATATATTAAATATAGCCTTCATAACTCATTTAAATTACTTTTTTCTGAATGATCATACCTGACTACTCTGAAATTCTAAATGCATTTTAAAAAAACCATGTTGCCACAATTATTTAGGAAAATAAATGGCTTTTAACTAGTTCTGGATTATATATTTTGGTAAATTAAGCCATTAGAATAACTTCCACTGATATTATGCACTATAGACCAGGTGAAGGGGGTTTCGAGAGACAGAAATCCTGACTCAAATTAATTTCTGAAAATGTTTACTAAGTATTCTACTGTGGGATAGCGTATTATTTGCCACATTTGCACCAAATGCTCTCAAATCAGATCCTAAACCAATACTCAAGGTTGGAGACGACAATGCAGTGCCTGATTATGCTTCATGCAGTGGGATGGGGTGGACCGCACTTGGGTTGGATGGTCTGGGTTGAAGGCCCAGTTTCATCACTTTGTAGTCGTATGACATTAGGCAAGTTACTTCTTCACCTCTCTGACAAGTACTTTCCCTAGATCTAAAGCAGGAATGATAACGATACCTCCTCTACAGGGTTGTTGTAGTGATTTAATGAAATAAACCAAGTGCCTAGTGCATCATAACTGGTAGCCATTATTATGATATTGTGTCTCAAGCTAAACCTAAGGCCACGAGGTAGGATTCAATAAAGACGACCTTAGTAATGGGATGCAATGTGATGAATGTGTTTATGACCAATACAAGTTACTGGATGGACAGATTTGTAATGACTCATTAGCTTATTTCAGAAGTAAAAACACAGTCATGTTAAGACTGGATGGCTTCAGGGAAAAGGATGTAACTTCCTAGGGAAATCATAAGGGAGTTTGAAATGAAAAGGAAACTGTGTGACCTCTTGGGGAGGCAGAAATTCTCTGGTTTATCACAAATACTCATTTAACCAGACAGACGAAAGAAGATGGTTCTGGAAGAGCTGATTTCTATCTGTCCTGGAGGCAATACATCAAAACTAAAAAAATGTTCTCAATGCCACCCTCTATACAGCACTTCAGCTACTGTCTGATTTAGAAAGGTTTCTAACTGGGCTAGACATGTGGGGTTTCCTGACCCCACAAACAGAACTTTCATAAAGTCCTGTGCCAACCTAGCAAAACTAGATTGTAATCTCCCTTTGGGAAGAGATCTTGTTAGATTTATTTTAAATTTATCACAACACCTTGTACTGAAAAAATTCTCAATTCAGTTTTGATGAATTGAATTGAAATTCCTTTGCCAAATTAGAATGGGAAGATTTAGTTTGTGGGACATCTTAAGAA
This sequence comes from Macaca mulatta, assembly GCF_049350105.2. Taxonomy (NCBI): domain Eukaryota; kingdom Metazoa; phylum Chordata; class Mammalia; order Primates; family Cercopithecidae; genus Macaca; species Macaca mulatta. The sequence goes on from NC_133422.1 coordinate 72,715,480, forward strand.
GTAAAAGAGTCGCTTCTGACCCTCATGGAGTTGTGACTGCATTTAGAGATTCCATTTCAGCTCATACAAGTACATCCTCACAGTTTATCAGAATTAATTGCCACACAGGATTTTAGGATTTCTTCAATTGATTCCCCCATTTCCGGGAGTGATTCCCTTTAGAGAAAACTATATCCTAATCCACTCTCACTGCTAAGCCTCAGAAATGTTTGGAATTCCCCTTAAAATATAGCTATTGGGTTAGGATTTTTAGAGATTCATGAAGGGAAATTTACAGGCATGCCTTATGGTAACTACTCCTGCCAATAGGTCAAAGCATCCCCTACAACATTTCCCAACTTTACATTCCATTTTTTTACCCTTGTACTGAAGTACTGAAGTCAAGTCTAGCTATAGGCAAATCTGCAAAGTACAATTCCATTTCCTTACATTGTGATTGTGTTTTTATGTGCAACTTTCTATTGCTGCTGCTGCTGCTGCTGCTGGGAAAGTTTTAAATATTTTCATATGTCTTTGAAATTTTCCAACTGTTTTACTTAGGCTGCTTTTTTTTTTTCTTTTTAATACCATAAAACTTCAGTAGGTGGGCACTAGCAGCCTGATTGTGGAATTGAGGAAACTGAGGCCCAGAGGTGCCGGGATGTGTCTGGAGTTCCAAAGCAACCTGGAGCAACCTGGCTCTTTGTGTGTTTCTGCTGACGCCCATGGTAATCACACAATAATGTTAACTACTGAAACCCTTACAGATTTTGAGTGCTCCTTGGTCTTGTCCATGAAATAACTGATGGGGTGCTGTCATATGGCTTGCACTTTGGAACCTGACAGATTTGGGTCTGATCCCCAGTTCCACCTCTCACTCATTTACTTTGAGCATCCTACCAGTCAGCTGTAAACTAAATGTAATATCTACTTGTGGGCTGCTGGAAGGAATAACAGAAGTAACACATCTCACCCAGTCCTTGGTCCACTGTAGATATCTAATGCAGAGTAGCTACAGTCCCTCACAGCAGGTGAACTGTGTTTTTCCTACTCACCAGTCTGGATCTCTTTCTTCCAGGCCATTTATTTCCTAAAAACCTACTTTGTATCTGCTACTTTCAAAGTCTTCCAAGACAGTGCTTCCCAAAGTTAGTGGGCATATGAATCACCTGAAGATCTTAAGATGCAGATTCTAACTTAGTAAGTCTGGGCTAGCCTTGCATTCCTAACGAACTCTCAGGTAATGTTAACGCTCACTGTCCATGGACCACACACTTTTGACTAGAGGATGTACCCCATTAGGTGCACTTAAGGACTAGATCCTTCAGAACTAGTGGTTCTCAAACTTTACAGTTCATCATAATTACATAAAGGGCTTGTTAAAATACAAATTACTGTGCTCCACTCCAGAGTTTCTGATTCAGTAGGTCTGGGGTGAGGCCAGAAAAATCTTCATGTGTACCAAGTTCCCAAAGTGATACTAACGTTGCTAGAGTGGGGACTACACTTGTCCTAAGCTTCGCAGAGGGCTACTGGAGACCTGAATGGAATTTTATCCCAATGGTTACCGACTTTTATGAGTGGACATAACCAAATGGAATTTGGTTCCAAAGATCACTGACTTTTAGGAGGGGCTGAGCCTTAAGAGAGAGCTAAAGGGAAGCTCCTTCTACAAGCTTTCTCATCACCCTTCTCCAGCCAGGCCCCCTTCCTCAAGCCCACCATGATTTCAGCAGGCGCCCTTTACCTTGTAGACATTGATAGGGATGTCAATGACGATGTGCAGCAGGTCTCCCAGAGCCAAGCTGGCGATCAAGATATTGGGACCGTTTCGCATGCACTTGTTCTTGTAGATAATTCTCAGAAGTGTGGAGTTCCCGATGATCCCTAGCACGAACACAAGGCAGGATACAACCGTGTTGATGTATTTGAAAGTCTCCTTGATCTCGATGGGTCCTTGGCACGGGGGAGGGGAGATGGTGCGTGGCGGAGATCCCCCCGTCCTCTCTCCTTTAGGCATCTCAGCAGGTGCCACCGACCTCGCCAGACTGGCGTTGGAACCCTTGGGCCATAAGGTCTTAGTGGGTGGCGTCATTATCTCTGCGGTTTGCAAAAGCGGAGTGGCCCTGGCAGGCGGGAAGCCTCTATCCTCTCCCCAGATCTGCGACAGGCCGCAGGCAAGAACCAGCGCAACCAGGGCGCGTCCGCACAGACTTGGCGGCGGCTGCATGCTGCTGCCTGCTCCAGTGGGTGTCCGGTGGCCGCTCCGCAGTTTCAGAGCCTGGAGACAAGCAGGGAAAGGAAGACAGGACACTTGGGTCAGTAGCCGGAGCCACGTCTCTGCAAACCCTAGTACCGCCCGCAGCCTCTCCGCCAGTATACACGCGCAAAAGTAATTCAAGTTTGCGCGCCGCGCCAGTGGGGAACTTGGCCCTCGTGACTCGCCAGCGCTGGTCGAAACTCCTTCCCAATGCCCTCTCCGCTGTTTTTCTTCCCCCGCGTGGCCAGGAGGGGGTAAATAATATGCAGCGGGGCGGGGCGTTCTGGAAGGGGTGTGCCGGGGGGGAGTGATGGGGATCCAAGGCAAAGCTCCGAACTCTTTCATGTGCCAGGAAGAATATATACACGTCTTAGTTAAGCGTGCGTGGGAACCGCGGAATTAAGGCACCTAGAGGCCAAGGGCTTGTATCAACCTCTGCATTTTGCCCCGCAGGGGAACCTCTGTACCCAGCGATTGAACTCGAAAGACTCTTCCCGGCGGATGAAAGCCGCTACTCCCTGCTGGCTGAGCTACAGCTCCCCCAGCGCGCCCAGGAGTGCGCCGGAGATTCGGAAACTCGCAGAGACTTCTCAAGTCAGCAGGAACTTGGAAACCGCTGTTCCCTCCAAGTGGCTTCAAACACTCATGCTCCTTCCTTTACCCATCCTTATTTTAATTTGCCCTCTCTATAGGCTTTATTTTTATTTTTTTAAAACCCCAAACTAGTAAGCCAAACCGAAGCCCCAGGATAAGGTTCAATCAATGATTTTTAATTCAACACCAAGCCCGAATGTTTACCTCTCGGATCTGACAAACCAGATGCAGAGCGAAGAACGGAGACCACCTTCCCGGGACGCGGAACCCAGCTGGGTTCCAGCCTGCTCTGGGAGAGGAGCACGCCTCCCTTGAGCTGCAGGCGGGTCTGGCTCTGACGAAACGCTGAGAGAATGCCAGACAGTGTAGCCTCTGGGGTCTCTGCTGCCATCAGAGACAAGTACTTTTATTCATTCATCCCTTCCCCATCAATCACCGCCAGATTCCTCCCGCGCCTTCCGACCCCGCTGCAACCTTTCCCCTTGGGCGATGCCTGGACAGCATCAGTAGTAGCTGCCCGAGGGAGGGGGCAGTCCTCGTCCAGGTACAGGTCCCAAAAGGCTGTTTATTTGTTAGAGTTCTACGCTTTTCAAATGAACCCAAATCAAGGGCAAGTCATCACGCACCATGTGACACCCGGCAGCTCCAGACTAGAACAAGGCTCTGCACTGAACGTGATAATTGAACTTTTAATGCCAAGTGTGACTTTTCTTTCAGGTAAATGTTCCGCCGCTGTGATATGTAAGGTTAGTTTGTGGGCGCTGCTCTTTGCTCTGCTTCATTTTGCTCTGAAGTTTCATTTCAAGCCCACATTAACCCCAACACGGAATACCTCGATCTTTTCTTCCCCGGCCCTCTCACTGCCCTAAGAGAGGACTACAAGTACTCCTCATTTTCCCTAGTACAGCTCTTCTCCTCTCTTCCTGCCACAGTGTCAGTGTTAGGTAATCTCAGGGATTTTTATACTGTACCTATGACAGACTTGATGCTTATCGGAGACATGAAAATAATCAGAAAGCTGCCATGCAAATTCAACATGATATTTATTTACCAGACAGAGCAATACAATAAGGTCTTTCTATCCATTCTTGAGCTCCATGTTTACAGCAGAGAGGAAAATAACAGCGGCTGGTAGTTTTGTCCAGAGAGTGTATAAAAGAGGTCAGAAAGTCAGGCTTGGAGATGCGCTGGAGAGTACTGTGCCGTCCTCCAAGCAGCAAAATCCCTACTGGATCTGTGAAACTTCAAACCCAGAAGCACCTGTTCCATAGAGGAGTTTTGCCCAGAGACAGGAGGCTCATTTTTTGCTTCATGTTAGTTAATGGCATAGATGGGACAAGAACTTTGGATTTTTGGCTCTTAGGCAATGCTTTCTGGGACTGTGGAAGTAGAAAATCAATTTCTATTTAAAAAGGTGAACTTTAAGTGTGAAATACGGTTAGGAACATGGTTACAGAGTAATGCTAAAGGAATGAAAAATATGGTCTAGGGTTGTGAGTGCTAATTCCAAATCTGGCTATTTTGAATTGCAGTCCTTATCCTCCCTGTCTCGTAAGAAGGAGGCCAACATTCAATTGCTGAGCCAAATAACAATATACAATGTTGTCTGAATAAGGAATTATATGGAAGCTTTGGAATATGAATATTTTGCTTAGCTGACTCCACCCAGTGTTGGATCTGCCCTTCCTATACAAGCTTTCTTGGGTTCATGCCTACAGCTCCTGTGGCGTGACTTTTCTCGCTCCCCACTGGCCCTCTCATCGTCTCCATCTCCATTCGTATTTCCTCCACTGAGTCCTGGAAGTCTGCGCTAATCCTCACTGAGGTCTATCTCTTTTCTTTTCTCATAGCACTTTTGGACTGTTAACCACAACTTAGCACTTGGTCACATAAGAGACGTCTGTGGGTCACTATTGATTTCATGTGACTTACTTTCTTTTTCAGGACAGGGACTTGGATGAGTTATATGTTCCTTCTGCACCATCCCACTACCTGCCACAAAATGAGCTTAAGAAATAGTTTTTATAAGTTGATAATGATATTTTAAAGTATTTAATTATACTTTATTAACTGGTCATTGGGTTCAAGAACAAGGCCAAACAATTTTAAGGTAAATATACACATTCCTCATTTGGAATTTAAAACACAGTATCAGCTGCTCCTTACAGGGTCTACCACCTGCATGAGGCACCTTTTCACAGTACCTTATTGTAGTGAAACTGAGTCTCAGTAATTCACTTCAGGTCATGTGGCTAGTTAGCTGAGGGACCAGGATTTGGAACTAGGATTTGAATGCATGTCCATCTGGTTACACAGACTATACTTTTTATTATTGTAATTGCAGAAAGCCTAAACAGATATTTTTTTCTTATTTTTGGGAGACAGTGTTCTAGACATCAGTAATATGCAATTGAAGTTTAACCTTAAATATTTCACCTTAAAATGTAAAGGCAGCCATGTGAAATGTGAAGAATTGTTCATTGATTTTCATGAATGACTGGGTGTCAGTTTCCCCTTTTGTAAAATGGAAGAAAAGGATTAAAGTTACTTCTTGCTTCAATAAATCAGTCCCACTGACAAACTGCCTCTGTAGGAGTGTCTTAAAGTGCAGAAGAGTGGAAACAGATTCTAGGCCAATTTTTTTTGTTGTTACTTTCATTACTCATGCCTTGAGCAGTACTGCTATGGATATAGTTTTTTTCATCTTAATACTTAAAATCTGTTATTGATAAATTTTATTTATAAATTCACTAGTAGCTAAGTACTATATAAATTTCATTTCTATATATGAGCAAAAAATTGTGTCAAATTTTAAGAATTCCTACCAGCAAACTTGTGAACTAATTTTGCATTTATGAGAGTTTTTTTTTTTCCTGGTAAATGTGGAGTCTTTTACAAAGTTGCTTTTTTTAAACGTTTATGAAGTATCTAGAAAATCTATCAAAATTCCAGATTGGCTAAGATCACTTCTTAAAGTTAGAAAGTTGATGATAGGCAATGTCTCAGTATCTCCTTTAAATGCTTTATCTAGAAGTTCCTGAAGACAGGATTTAATGCAATTCAGAATTCATTTCTCAAAGAGGTTTGCCATGGGGAACATTCCCCAAATATACCTTTTCCCCTGGTGATTAAACAAAGAAAAGCCCTGTTAGCCACACAAAAAAAGTTAGTACTTTCATGTAATCCTCTTGATACGAATGTGCCCTTCAAAACGTACCTTGAACTCTCTAAATCATGAATGCTGAGAGACAAGATGTGTGAAAAACACAGAAAGAGTTGGTTCAATTGGTTCTCCACATATTCCTCTGGGACCAGATTCAATGATCAAACAGTGGTTGAAGTAAGAGAATAAAAAAGTTTTAACGTGACTGCAAAAATCAATAGCAAACAGCACAAGAATTTCTATTTCTTGAATTTTATTTTCTATTAAGTGACTGTAGCTATCTGGATCCATGATTAAGATTTTTTTTTTTAAATTAAGTATATTGTATGTATAGTTAAATGGACAGGGCTTGACTGCAGCTTGAGGAACTTTGCCAAATGTTTGCAACCCTGTGACCCATACCTAAGGGGCTCTTTGAAAATTCATTTATCCTTTAAAAGTGGCAAAATTTGAATATTTTAGATTTGGATACTATTCTTGTTAAAACTCTCATTAAGACACTATTTCTGCTTTATCAACTTATCTGATACATCTTATCAGCTTCTATAACTAAAATGTCACTCATAAATTAGAGGTGTGATTAAATGACAGAATCTGAGATTTGAAACGTTATCAATGATTGCCTGATGGTGCCAAATTACACTTCATTCCCTGATGTAATTAAAATTTGATAGGTTTAATGTAACTAGAAATAAGACTTCATTCTTTTCTGCTTATAGAAAATATGAGAAACTGACAGGATACACTCTTTCTGAGAAAAACAACATAATTCAGCTATTTTAGGCTATGGTCTACTTTAATTAAAAGACAATAATTTTCTCTCCTGCTTATAACTTAAGTAATTTTTATATTCCTTTCTTTGACGTATTCTTTTTTCCGCCAATCTCAGTAAAACAAAAAATGAGTGTAACCTGCTCTACAAACTCCTTAAAACTGTTCACAGAACTTTTGTAGCAGCTTTGAAAAGATACTAGAAATTCCAGTCTAAGAAGGTAGTCTGACCTGTGCCTTCTTGGTTTGTCAGTGCACACTGTATTTATTAAATTATTCTTAGGCCACTCAGTAATGGAGAAAACACTATCATTACTGTATGTCAGTACAGTCTTATCATGTGTAAGGCACCCTTTGGGGAGTTATTTCATATGGAATATAATTTATAATGAGCTCATGTATTTTCTGTGACTCTGTTTTCTTTAATTTTTACCTTTCCTTGTTTCCATTCTTTTGATACCTGAATGAAGTGTCCAAAGAGATGTGAAATAGTCAAAATAGGTTAGAAAGCAAAAAGAAAGAGAAACTTGGATCTTTACCTATTTACTGGTAAATAAAATAAAAGAGAGATACTTTTTTTTTTTTTTAAGAAAGAAAAAGTTATTTGTAGTACAGAATAGAATGTGCTAGGAGAGGCCAAAAAGGAGAATTCCCACCCCACAGCAGGCTTTTTAAAATCCTTCTTTTGCTTTTAACAACTGTACTTAATCGATGAGATATTTTAAATTCCATTTCTGCTAATTATTAAACTCTGGTAATGGAAACACCTTTTAATCAAAATCTGTCAAAATCTGTAAAAAGTTCCTGATTATGCTTTGAGATTTAATTGTAGGGGAATAGGACTATTTGTATGAAAATGTAAAGGGAAGCAATGATTTTACTGTTTATTTACTATACGTTAGATGAACAATTTGACTTTCAGGCCAATCTAAAATAAACAGCTCAAAGTCCTGGCATACTTTTGTCAAAGTGAGGGATCATCTGGGGCTTTCAAAGCCATGCCAATTTCATAAGGCGATTTTTGCTTTTCTCTCCTAGTGACGCGTGCATAGGAAATTGCTTCTTCTCTTTTGGGCCCTGCTAGAGGGAACAATTACTGCTATCTGTGGAGACAGTGATTCTGAAATGGCTTTATCAGTTGTGAATTATCCGAATAAAATTACTCACAGAATCTCATGGGAAATGCACAGGAGACTTACTTCTTATAAGGGCAGCAGATAATGCAAAGCTGGCATTTGAGGGAGACATGGCCAAGGTAACAGGTGCCAAGTACCCTGCAGAGAGGTAGGCAGAATATAGAAATGGAAAATTCAAGAAGTGGCTAATTCCTTGAGTATCTTTTAATGTAGTAAAAAACATGTAATATAAAATTTAACATATTAACCATTTTAAGTGTGCAGTTCAATAGTGTTAAGTACATCTATATTGTTGTATAACAGATCTCTGTAACTTTTTCGTCTTGCAAATTTGAAATTTTCTATTAAAGAATGATATGGTTTGGCTCTGTGTCCCCACCCAAATCTCATCTTCCATAATTCCCATGTATTGTGGGAGAGACCCAGTGGGAGATGATTGAATTATGGGGGCAGATCTTTCCTGTGCTGTTCTCGTGATAGTGAATGGATCTCACAAGATCTGATGGTTTTAAAAACGGGAGTTGTCCTGCACAAGCTCCTTTTTTCTCTGCTGCCATCCACCTAAGATGTGACTTGCTCCTCCTTGCCTTCCACCATGATTGTGAGGCCTCCCCAGCTATGTGGAGCTGTAAGTTCAATAAACTTCTTTCTTTTGTAAATTGCCCTATCTCAGATATATCTTTATCAGCAGCCTGAAAACGGACTAATACAAAGAACAGCTCCCCATTTCTTCCTCCACCCAATCCCTAGCAACCACCATTTTAATTTCTGTTTCTATGAATTTGACTACTTTAGAAACCTCATACAAATGAAGTCATACTGTACTTGACTTTTTGGGACTGACTTGTTTTATTTAGCTTAATGTCCTCAAGGTTTATCAATGGTGTAGCATATGACAGGCTAAATTATATTTTTTTAAGGCTAAATAATATCCCACTGTTTATATATGCCACATTTATTTGTGCATTCATCTATGCATGTTTGGGCTGTTTCCACCTATTGGTTGCTGTGAATGGTGCTGCCATGATCATGAGTCTGCAAATACCTCTTCAAGAGCCTGCTTTTAATTCTTTTCTCTGTAGATCCAGAAGTGGGATTGCTGAATCATATGGAAGTTCTATTTTTTAATTTTTTGAGGAACAACCATACTAGTTTTTGTAGCAGTTGCACCATTTAACAATTACATTGTTTATATTTTAAAGTCTACAAGTGTAGAAAAAAGCCTACTTCTCCCCAAAACTAGACTGATAAATCCCCACAGACAGCGAAAGTGGCCATAAAATGACAGACTTATTTTTCTAAACTTCGTAATTCTCTGAGAACTTGGCCTAATAATTTTTCATTATCTGTTAACTCTTTGATAAATTCAAGCAGATTAAAAAATATATATGTGTATGTATATATATGTGTGTGTATGTATATATATGTATTAGTCCATTTTCACACTGCTGATAAAGACGTACCCAAGACTGGGAAGAAAACGAGGTTTAATTGGACTTACAGTTACATATGACTGGGGAAGCCTCAGAATCTAGGTGGGAGGAGAAAGGCACTTCTTACACGGTGGTGGAAGAGAAAATGAGGAAGATGCAAAAGTGGAAACCTGTAATAAAACCATCAGATCTCATGAGACTTACTCACTACCACATGAACAGTATGGGGGAAACCACCCTCCCTCATGATTCAAATTATCTCCCACCAGGTCCTTCCCACAACATGTGGGAATTAATGGGAGTACAATTCAAGATGAAATTTGGGTGGGGACACAGGGCCAAACCATGTCATCCCACCCCTAGCCCCTCCAAATCTCATGTCCTCACATTTCAAAACCAGTCATGCCTTCCCAGAAGTCCCCCAAAGTCTTCACTCATTTCAGCGGTAACTCAAAAGTTTACACTCCAAAGTCTTATCCGAGACAAGACAAGTTCCTTCCACCTATGAGCTTGTAAAATCAAAATCAAGCTAGTTATTTCCCAGATACAATGGGGGTAAAGGCATTGGGTGAACACAGCCGTTCCAAATGGGGGAAATTGACCAAAACAAAGGGGCTTCTGGCCCCATGCAAGTCTGAAATCCAAAAGGGCAGTCAAATCTTAAAACTCCAAAATGATCTCTTTAGATGCCATATCTCGCATCTGGGTCATGCTGAGGCAAAAGGTGGGTTCCCATGGTCTTGGGCAGCTCCGCCCCTGTGGTTTTGCAGGGTACAGCCTCCCTGCTGGCTGCTTTCATGGGCTGGCTTTGAATGTCTGCATCTTTTCCAGTCACACAGTGCAAGATTTTGGTAGATCTACCATTCTGGGGTCTGGAGGACGGTGGCCCTCTTCTGACTGCTCCACTAGGTGGTGCCCCCGTAGGGACTCTGTGTAGGGGCTCCGACCCCACATTTCCCTTCCACACTGCCCTAGCAGAGATTCTCCATGAGGGTCTTTCCCCTGCAGCAAACTTTTGCCTGGGCATCCGGGCATTTCCGCACATCTTCTGAAATCTAGGCAAAGATTCCCAAGCCTCAATTCCTTACTTCTGTGCACCTGCAGGCTCAATACCACATGGAAGGTGCCAAGGCTTGGGAACTCCACCTTCTGAAGCCACAGCCTGAGCTGCATGTTGGCCCCTTTCAGCCATGGCTGGAGCAGCTGGGACACAGGGCACGAAGTCCCTAGGCTGCACACAGCATGGGGACCCTGGGCCTGGCCCACAAAACCACTTTTTCTTCTTGGGCCTCTGAGCCTGTGATGGGAGGGGTTGCTGTGAAGGTCTCTGACATGGCCTAGAAACATTTTCCCCATGGTCGTAGGGATTAACGCTAGGCTCCTTGCTACTGATGTCAATTTCTGTAGCTGGTTTCAATGTATCCTCAACAAATGGAGGAGAAAGAAAATGGGTTTTTCTTTTCTACTGCATTGTCAGGCTGCAAATTTTCTAAACTTTTATGCTCTGTTTCACTTTTAAAACAGAATGCTTTTAACAGCACCCAAGTCACCTTTTGAATGCTTTGTTGCTTAGAAATTTTATTCCACCAGATACCCTAAATCACCTCTCTCAAGTTCAAGTTCCACATATCTCTTGGGCAGGGCAAAATGCTGCCAGTCTCTTTGCTAAAACATAACAAGAGTCACCTTTGCTCCACTTCCCAACAAGTTCCTCATCTCCATCTGAGACCACCTCAGCCTGGACCTTATTGTTCATATCACTATCAGCATTTTTGTCAAAGCCATTCAGCAAGTCTCTAGGAAGTTCCAAAGTTTCCCACATATTCCTGTCTTCTTCTGAGCCCTCTAAACTCTTCCACCTCTGCCTGTTATCCAGTTCCAAAGTTGCGTCACATTTTTGGGTATTTTTTTCATCAATGCCCCACTCTACTGTTACCAATTTACCATATTAGTCTGTTTTCATGCTGCTGACAAAGACATACCGAGACTGGGAAGGAAAAGAGGTTTAATTGGATTTAAAGTTCTACATGGCTGGGGAAGCCTCAGCATCAGGGCGGGAGGTGAAAGACACTTCTTACGTGGTGGCAGCAAGAGAATATGAGGAATATGCAAAAGCAGAAACCTGTGATAAAACCATCGGATCTTGTGAGACTTACTACCATGAAAACAACATGGCGGAAACTGCCCCCCATGATTCAAATTATTTCCCACCAGGTATCTCCAACAACATGTGAGAATTACGGGAGTACGATTCAAGATGAGATTTGGGTGGGGATACAGAGCCCATATCAGTGTATAAGATAAATATATCTCTATCTTATCTTCTATGGAGAGGTTGTTGTTAATTACCTAGTTATCTACTTCTCATAGTAGAAGCCTTTAAGATTCAAGCATCACTGTGGGATCATTCAGCCCTCAGGTCCTAGATCTGGATGCTTGAGTAAGTTCAGAGAATCTAAAGTTGAAATAGATTGAAGGCTGGACTACTGAACTATATCCTGTCTTGTTCTAGGTTAACATAGTGACTGGGCTTGCTTGAAATTACATAAGAAGAGTACAAGTTGACCCATCTGGAGGTGTGAGGTTGAAGAAGTCTGTGTCTAGGAACTAGAACAAAGTTGGGTACTCATGACAAATTTAAGACAAATTTCCACTTTTTGACAATTTGCCAAGAAAGTAGACCTGATATTTAGATAATTTGATGGTCAGGAACCTGATATTTGTATTTTTCCAATTCCAAGTTAGTTGAAAAAGTGAGTGAATGATTATCATTACTGGGATGCTTTGTATGAAATTTGTCCAGAGCAAAAGCCGTAACATATTTAGACTGTCACAATTTCTGTTCTTCCAGTATCTTTATCCATTCATTAACCTAGATATTCACAAGGAATAATCCATAGCTTGTGAGAGTCAAATATTTGTAAGAAAAGCATTATTATTACTCAGGTATTGATAACGTTTGACTGTGTCCCCACCCAAATCTCACCACGAATTATACCCATGTGCATGGGAGGGAATGATGGGAGGTAATTGAATCATGGGGATGGGTTTTTCCCATGCTGTTCTCGTGATAATGAGTAAGTCTCATGAGATCTGATGGTTTTATAAATGGGACTTCCCCTACACAAGCTCTCTTGTCTGTTGCCTGTACGAAGTGACTTTGCTCCTCCTTTGCCTTCTGCCATGATTGCGAGGCTTCCCTAGCCATGTGGATCTGTGAATCAATTAAACCTCTTTACTTTATAAATTACCCAGTCTTGCATATGTCTTTATTAGCAGTGTGAAAACAAACTAATACAGGTATATTTAATCATTTTTATGAAAGCAAATTAGACAAGTGATTAATCTTTCATAAAAATTTGGAGGCATAAGTAAGACATCACTTTTATTATATATATGAATGGGGGCTTACTATCATATTTTAATGTATTATCATCATATTTTGAAGCTGTACTATTAACCACTCACTCATATCAAGAAGCAAGTAACCTGATATTTGGTGATTTTGATTTTCCACTAAGAGATACACTTAGGAAATATTTCATTCCCTTTGTTTATCACAGGGTGGTTTCAGTATTGTTACCAAATATTTTGTACATATTTTTTTCATGATACTATTATTTTGGTGTACAATTAGCTAAAGAATATGATATTTTAAGGAGCTTCATTTTCAAGACGAATGTCTTTCCTGAAAATGTTTACCACTGGAGGGATCAACAATGCGTTTGGCTTAAAATTAGCCCTAACACCACATTTAATTTATTTAATCTAAAATATATAAATGCCAATGAATTTGCCAGAAAAATACAACTGGTCTTTTTCCTTTGGAATTCCAGACATAACACAGCTTCTCTGAAGTCAAGAGAATATCAAGTCTGAGAACAATGCTATTATTACCTTTACTCTAGGGAAAAGCTGAATTTGCTGTAGGGATGAGAAGCAAAGACAAAATGCCATTGTCTTAGTGACATTTTCACCAAATCATTTAAGAAGAATTTCCAAAGTATTTCTCAAAATATGTCTAATGCTTAATTTGAAAATAACAAAAAACACCTTCCAGCCTCCCACTTTTAAATTAATTTTTATAGTGATTAAATTTACTTAAGTTCTAGGCCATTAACAAAATATGAAGTGGCATCCAAAGTAGGCATTTTTAGTTGAGAAACACAGTCCTATTTAAGCGTGCATCAGCTATAAATTTTAGGTACAGACGTTGACGAAGGTCAAAAGGTTAGTGATTCATTTCCTGTACTTGTCACTCTGCTGCTTGTTACAACAGATTTCTGGAAGTGACTGACAACAGAAATAATCATGCAAAGGTCTCAATTGTGTGACATGAGCAAATATATTTTAGGCCTCAAACCATGAATTGCTTTGATTAAGAAATCCTCATAGCATACAAATAAGAGGCCCAAAATATACAGGACCTTATCTTCCCAAACAGTCACCTATAGGACATAGGGAGAAGAGGGAAAGGTAAGTATATAAGGTCTGGTTATGGTAGATGCACCTTTCCATCTATACATATGTGAGGATATTCTTTGATATTTTGCAATATTATGTTGGCATCAGCTTGATCTCATAATGTAACTTATGTCTTCCTTAGGTGACCTTTATTTTCCTAAGAGAACTATTAGTCCCCTTCTGTGACTAATAGTTACCATTAAGATCTGGGGACTAAGATCTGTCTATGTCAGAGCAATGAAATGTCAGTTCTCTTAGTTCTTCTGAGGGTTAGATGCTGGTTCAGGCCCTGAAGACCCATTTGTATAAGGTGGGTGACTATTCCACCATTTTCATGCTAACAGACTTCCACTTAAACGTCTGGTCAAGAAAGAGGAAAGAATCATGTCTTTTTGCAAGGAAAGGAGTCTGGGAAAGAGAAGAGCATGGACTTCATGAATGCTGACTCCTGGCCATTTACCTACCTGAGAAGCCTTATGCAAATCATTTTACCTCAGTATATCCTCTGGGTAAAAGGAAGAATAAGAATAGTGTCTCCATTGTGAGATTTAAATTCTATTATGTTTGCAAATCATTCAGTATAGTGCGTGGAATACAGTGACTATCTAGGAAATGTCAGAGATCATTTTTATTAATATATTCTGGTTTCTGGAATGTAAATAATAAGATGAGAACACCATCAGTTCTCATCTTGATAAAGTTTCTTAGCAAGGGTGGACGCTTCGAATGGAATTCTCGTAGTTTTGGATTGATTGAAAGCTAAGTTTATGCAATTATTGGCATTGGTGGTTATGTTGGATTGCCTTCTCTTGATGATCAACTATATGAGGACCAGGAAAGGGGCAGGACTGACTGCCTCAGTTGTTGGTTTACTGGTCTGCAGAAACATGGTCCGGTCTTTATGACAATTCAACAATAAGCACTTGAAAATAAACCAAGAAAATTGAAAGCAGTAAAAAATAGTTTGGTAGACAGCAGATTCTGCATCACATACAGAGCTACATAGATTCAGATGACTTGTTTATTTCAACAAGTTCTTAAAATGTACTTACATACATGGAGTATGTTCCCAACAAGCTACTTTCAGAGAGGGTTATATAGATAAGTGGTCCATGATGGTATCAGTTTTAACTATTGCTTCAGAACACCTCTTCTTAAATTATATTTAATATTAATAAACATTTATAATATGGAACCAAATATTAGCATGTCTGATTTCTTAATTCTTTGGATGTTTGTTCTCAAGAAGACAATAGTGTTGTGGTTTCAGGTAGGAACTTCCACAACAGTAGACGTAAACGATGCAGCACGTTTGTGCAGACCTGAAACTGAAATCATGTCAGAAATGTTGAGTCTGTAACTGATTAACTTTTGAAAAGTACATACCACAAGCTATTTGTAAAACTCAGCATTTATTGATATATCTGCAATATGCCAAAATAGAACTTCTGGCAACTCTGAGATGTTCTCAGAAATAGAGTTTTGGCTAAATGCATGCAGTGCCTCAAGTTTGGTCTTTGAGGAGTTTAACATGCACAGCTGGGTCTTGTTATTTGTGCCAGTGGAATTTGTAGCACTATCTATTTTATGACACTTCCACACCTACTTTTACCTTATAAGGTAAAGATCCAAACTCTAAATGTGTATTATCCATAGGTCTATATTTAGCAGCAAAATAATGATTTTTGCAAACCAAAGAGAAACAGGAATTCAGTCTCCAGATGCTGTGTTTGAAAAGCAGCATCTAAATAGTTGCTGCCCAATGTCATGATCATGTTGTTTTCTAAGATAATTTCAGCCTGTTTTCCTAAAGCCATGGTGTAAGGCCAGATTTCTATTTTTTCAATAATACATCCAAAATAGTTACATGCGTAGTTGAGACTAAAATAAAAATAAAGACATTAATGGAAAGGCTCAGTTTTATTAGAGTTCTTATTTAAAGTCACACCCGTAAATCTGCCTTTCCTTGCACTGTTGAAAAATTTCGTAACTTTTCTATAAGAAGTTATGTATTTTTTTTTTCTAAAGTTTGAATAAACCTGCTTATAAATGACACTCTTGGAAACACTTTGGAAATAGTCTCCCAAAGACTGTTTTTGTATGATATGATCCAACCTTACTGGCTCTAGCTGATTGGTGGGGGAATTACCTGATCCAAGCTTTCCTCTCAAGGCCCTTCTCTGAGGTGGTTTTGTTTTTGCTTGTTTGTTTTCAAAGTAGATCAGAGAAACATTTTTTGTAGGAGATATCGGTGACCTCTAACAAATGCCAGGGCTTATCAGTGCACAATTAGAATAATGTAATCAACTAACCAAGAGAGGGAGAGAAGCACTCTTGCTGACTTTGAGTTCCTTCTTCCAGCCTTTTTTGAGGCTCAGCTATAGCCCTATTTTTCCTTAGCATTGAAATAGTGGTGTAGCTAAAAAACAAACAAACAAACAAAAAACGCCTCTTTTTATCAAATTACTTTCAGTAGGGCATTTTTCAATAGGCACAGCAGTGAAAATAGTTATTATTTGTACAAAAACCATGAATAAGAACTGCACTAACTAGCTACAGCTTTCGTTAGCAAGAGATAGTAGCTCACAAGTTAGTTTTTATACAACTATTTCCTGTAAGATTTAATTCTATTTCGTATAATACAAAGAAAAGACAAAGTAATATTTGAATCTGGTTTTACAACGTAGACTTAATTATGTTGGTCAATTATTAAAAAAAAAAAAGTGAAGAAAGAGCCAGTTGAGACTAGGTTAGGAATAGACCCAAAAGTGAAGAAGAGAGAAATTATCTTTTAGACACTGGCTGCCTTGGAAGAGGAAGATGAAAGAGGGCACACATATGAGGGGGTGAAACCAGAATTGGGGACCAAAGATACTCAAAGTCTCTGGAGTAAAGTGGACATCAAAGACAGCTTTATGTCTTTTTCAATCTTTTCAGTGTCTCTCCCTGGATCAAATTTATCAGAACATATCTATGTAGGGACATGTTGAAAAGATATGAGAAATACCCATTTTTGTGGTTTATTTAACACGATTTATTATTTAAAACAATAATGGTAGAAATGGTTTCCATCTATTGAGTGAGATCTCAATGTTGTGTCAGTCCCTTAATTTATTTATGTCTACTTTATTAAAGTCTTACAAAATCCCTGTGAAATAGGTATTATTTCTATAGTTTTAAACATGGTAATAATACTGAGACTCAGAGAAGCCTGTACCTATGACTACAGCATGAGTAAGACAGACAGGTCTGGGACCTTAGACCAAGTCCATCTAACTCCAGTCTCACACTTGTAACCATATATTTTGGACATTGAAATTGCATGTGTATGTCCACTCAGCTTCTTTGCCTGCTTTTCCTCGACATACTTTTTGAAAAGGACTATAAATAGTCAAGACCAAAAATACTAAGTGAATCTGTTCAATAATGGGTGTTTGCCAAAGCTGTTTTTCTTTCAATCCCATTTTAAACAGAGCTCAACTTTAACGTTTTAATTACATACATTTCCAGTTCAATTCAAATCTCTCTAAGATTAAAACGAATGAATAAATCAGGAAGCAAAATAACTGTTGGAGAACGTCCATTTATAATAAATCTGTTATGACCAACTAAAGAACACATCACATTAAAAAAGCAAACTTTGCTATTTTGCCAAGCACTCAAATATGCAAATTTCCCTTGTGCTGTGTTATATGTATTTAAGATATGTTGATGACATGGGCTATTTTGAAATCTCTGCAAATATCCTTTTTAGGAAATATTTGTTTCTGTAGCAATTCTAAGATACTAGCAACTCATATGCCCATTTCAAAACACCTGTGAATATCACATATAAGTTACACTTCAAAATTTAACTTGCGGTACTTTTATTCTGGTGAGCAGAGAAATAAGTTGGAATCCTAAATTTGGCACTTTAAACTTGTTTGATCTTTAGAAAATTCTCCAATTTGAGTTTCAGTGTTGTCATTTGTATATTTTCCAAAATAACACCTTCTTCATAAATTCATTGGGAGGATTAAATGAAGTCATGAATGAAAACTGCTTTGCACGTTGTAGGTGTTCCATGATACCTATCTTAAAAATTGCTTGCAAATTAAATGAGATAATGATGCTAAAGGATTTGTACATTGTGTGCACGCAACAAAAATATCTGATTCTCTTTCTTAGGTTTTTTTTTTATTATGGTAGCATGCTGGACTTAAAATTCTTATGTACAGGCTGGGCGTGGTGGCTCATGCCTGTAATCCCAGCACTTTGAGAGGCCGAGGTGGGCGAATCACGAGGTCAAGAAATCGAGACCATTTTGGTCAACAAGGTGAAACTCTGTCTCCACTAAAAATACAAAAATTAGCTGGGCGTTGTGGTGCATGCCTGTAGTCCCAGCTACTTGGGAGACTGAGGCAGGAGACTCGCTTGAACCTGGGAGGTGGAAGTTGCGGTGAGCCGAGATCGTACCACTACACTCCAGCCTGGGAGTGAGACTCTGTCTCAACATAAATAAATAAATAAATAAATAAATAATTATGTACAGACCCATGTTTTTATAAAATTCATGCCATGTTGGTATTCACTATTACTACAGTTATTCATTTGTTAATTTATTCATACATTTGTGCAAGCAAATAATATTAATTAACCACTGCATTCCAGGTGCTATGCTAGGCACTGGGGGCTGAATGAACAAGGAGGGATCAGATATGAGCTTTGCTATAAGAGAGATTCATTGGAGGTGTGTGGTAAAGGTATGAAAAGTACAGAAGGAAGACATAAAAGAGGAAATGGTTAAATTTAACCTAGAGAAGAGTTAATTTTTTTTTTCCATAAAGAAGGAGATGATGGGGCTCAGCTGTAAAATATGAGTAGATGTTCTCCAGGTAAAACTGGAGATAGGGGATTTCAGAAAAATGGAATGCCTTGATAAAATTTTGAAATACATAAAACCCTGTCATCTTCCTGGAAAATTTAATCTCAGAATGGCTGGAATGGCAACTAGAAGATGGAGTTTTAGTACAAAAGTCTGGCAAAGTAGACGTGGAGAAACAGGAAGCTCTAAGACACCAACTTAAGATGACTGTGGTTTACCTCTTAGGCATGAGAAGCATGTGAACTCAAACTGTGTGTTATGAAAAGATTAGTTCTTCAGAAAATCTCATTCAAAGCCAAGGAAAAGATGAATTGGATGTGTGTGTGTGTGTGTGTGTGTGTGTGTGTGTGTGTGTGTGTGTAGGTCATGATGCACGAAGAGCAGTTGGGTTAAAATCGCCACAGTCTATGAGTAAGATAAAGAGACGTTGGCTTGGAATATTTGAAGGGGAGATGGAAGGAGGTTAAGCATAAATTTATGATTCAGAATTCACAAGATGTGGTCTCTGTGTGTGAGCTGAAAGGGATGAGAACAGGATTCTAGATGCCATTCTGGCATGGATCCATGTTTTATACTATTGATTAAGACAGGAATCCCAGAAATTTTTGGAAAACTATGATGATTTCAGTTTTGATCTAGTTTAATTTATGATGCCGGGAGATACCTAGGTGTGATAGCTGGTTGAAAATTGGAAATGTGAGCCTGAAGCTCATAATACAGTTCTTAGACACGGGTACATATTTGGGAGCTATCCACAATTAATTTGTACATGGAGTGAGTACAGAAACTATCCTGTAAAAAGACTGAGAAGGAAGAATCAAACAAAAAAGGGAAGAATCAGAGAAGCCAAGGGAGGGAAGAAATTCAAGAAGTAGTCCAGAGGTTCAGTATGATAAAAATTAAGAAAATCATTGAATTTTTTTTTAACTACCAATAGACACTCATAATTATTTCCAAAAGTCTTACTAGAAGGGAAGAGATAGTATGGTTGGTTTGTCTATTCTCTGTTCTGAGGAAAATAAATGTAAATGACCAGAGTTCACAAGGAGCCACAGTTGTTTGTATTGCACCATCATCTACTCTTTAACTTATATAATGACCAGATTCTTCTAGTGATTTATCAAATAACTATCACTTTCATAAGTTCACAAGGTTCTTCTCTATTTGCTAGCCCGTTTTCCTCACAGCAGCTTCATATCTATTTTATAGATGAGGCAGTTTCTCTTAACGGGTTAAATGAGGGGACATAGGCCATTGGAAAGGTGGAACAGAACCATGGTTTAACATTTTTTCAAAAGGATGAAGAGTGGTGGTGATTGAAGTTTTCTAAGTTGGACAGTAGGATAGGGACAGTTGTTTTACATTTTGGAATCCGTTTGACACACAATAAATACTCAATCAACATTTGTTGAACTAATGCTTAAATAAAGCAAAAGCCTTGTCAAGAATCCCAAGAGTTATATACAGCACCATTTTGAGTAAAGAGTTACAGGAAAAGTTTAGTATTTTGTTACCATTCATAAACATCAGTGAAGAGAGATGAAAGAATAGAAGGCTTTGTCAATATTATTAAGCAGTCTTATAAAATTTAAACATCATTAACCACTGCAACCAGCTATGCTGACCTGCACATGTTCTGCCTGTCACGTGCTTACCTCTGATGTCAATTCTTGTGCTTTGCCTAAACAAAAATAAAATCCCTACCACCTTTTTCAGGGAACCAGCTATTGAATCCTTGTGCCTTCCCTCTGCTGTCTCCCTTGCACTTGAGCACAATCCCTGAAATAAAAGCTTTGTTTGGAAAAAAAAAATTAAACATCATTTCATAAAGTGCTTCCTTATTGTTTGGTATTATATTATGAACAGGAAAAAGCTTGAAAAATAATATCTTACATTTATAAAGTGTTTACAAACAAGCCCTGTTTCTGGTGTTCTGTATTATCTCGTTTCATCCTTACAATAACGCTGAAAGATGGTTAGTTCCAGATGAAACATTTTAGAGGGAAAGAGGTAAAATATGTTGCCTAAGCCTGCACAGAAATGAAACTGTGCAGAAGCGAAGCCAAGAAACCTAAATCCAGAGCCCACACATTAGCCACTAGATTATGCATATTTCTCAGATATGCCAAACAGACTTTTCGTAATATTTCTTCTTTTCTTAGATTGCATCACATTGCACCCAATTAATAAGGGAGACGATTTGAATCATTTATAACAACGTTTACACCAAATAAAGGCCAATTGGCATCATGCAAACAATAATTTATTCAACCTTAGAAATAACTATATTTACCCATATCTAACATCTAGATAAAAACTACATAATTTATAAATTTTTTCTATTAGTTAAAAATATCTATATGACTCATAAGCTGCTGATTCACATCAATGAAAAAAATGAAATAGAGAATGGAAGCGTTTTCAAGAACATTGTTCTTAAGCAATTATTATTTGTTTTCTAAATTATATAGGCTTTTTCTTAGCAGATTCAATTATTCTTAAAGTACTTCCTTCTACTTATAGCAATGGATAATATTAGTTCAGGGAATATTATGTATTTGCAAAGATCTGCCTAATACATCATAAATTGTTTTTACTAAAGTAAAAGTTCTCTTTTTGACAGAAATGTTTAGCCTGCCATTTAAGGCAACATCAGTCTAAAGTAGAAATCAATTCCTGACTTAATTAATTCTCCATATTATAGTCATTACATTGCAGTCAGAGTCTATTGTCTCCTTCTATAAAAGCTATTCTTTGATTTAACTTGCCTGAAAATGTATAAAACCCTTTCCTGTAGAGCAATACGTGCTGTGTGGATATAGTAATTGATTTACCTAAATTATCTCTGGTACACAGACAGACTTGAATCTATTAGAATTTATGTATCTCATCCCGTTAAATGCTCACGTAGAGTCTCAACTCTTGTTGACACCCATGACATTAAAGAAGTCTAAATGTTGTGGATAATCTCTATCAATGATGGAGGTTTCTTATATATTCATGCATTTCATCTCTCTCTTTATAATCCTTAGAACTTAGCTATTGCTTTACTGAAACCCTGCTTTAACCTATTAAATGTCATGTAGCCTTACAAACTGAAGCCACTTTGCCAGTTTAAGCATCCCATAAGTACTAATGCTTCTGATTTCAACTAAACTTTGAAAGATATTCCCTAGTTTTATTGTTTTAAAATCTAGTCATTCAGTTATGCATGCTCTACTCAGTAACTTAATGGTTTTATATGTTTTTATCTCATCCTCCTTTCAGCCTTTAGCATTCTTGATTTATGAAATCTAATTGTTTTTGACCTTTCCTCATGGAAACTTCAACTTCCTCTTCATTATCTTCGTTTCTCTTCTATTGACTTTTTCACCTACATTTTGTATTTACTGACTTCAGCAATCAGAAATATACCCACACTTCTGAGTTCAGGTGCCATATTCTTTTTTTTTTTTTTTAATAAGTAAATAGATTTTTCTAGAAAATTCTAACCTACAAAGACAGATACCAGCACTTTGCTAAATTTCTATAATATAGTCCTTTCCTTTTATATTGAAATAAATTTGGGAAAGATAAAAGAAATTTCAGAAAACCCGGGAAAGTAAAGCCTCAACATTAAAGGTAGTTATAGTCCAGCAAAATGATCACTTAACAGAATCTACATAGAGAAGTTCATGGGGGTGCTAAGCCTCATTTCACATTTAAACAGTCTGGAGGACAAACTGTAAAGTAAAATCATTAAAATCTCAAACTCCATGTTTTTTTCTGGATGATAAAATACAGATTTCATGGAAGCTTTACCAGGTTGTATGACCAGACATAAAGATGGCCAATAAGGCTCAGTGTGAGTAATAATGTTCCATGGGGAATATTGCTCAAAGTGCGTTAGAAGATTCTTGGTCTTGAATATTGAACCAATCTAATGTAAAGGCCTGGTTATAAGTAACATTTATACCCTGAATGTATCTATCTAATATGTTGTCTTGAATGTGTGTGATTCCTATCAACTCTGAGTTTATATAATTGAATAAACTTTAGTAACTCACTGCTCCCAACACAAAGTTAATCTACTCCCTTCATGCATTATATTGACAAGTTTTTTTTCTTTTACCATGTATAGGCATCATGTATAAGCTACAACCTAAAATAAATTAGAAGTCATTTACTAGAGGAGAAAAATAGGTGCACATAAATTCCAGCGGAAGGCAGAATACAGTAAATGCATAATAGAGGCATACATAAAGAGTTGTATATTTCAAAGATAGAAACTCTCACATAGAGTTGGGTACATTTGTGAAGTTCTTATCATTAATTTAAAAAATGAACAGGATTTCTAAAGGCAGAATGGAGGGAGTAGTGTTTCCAGGTAGTGGAAGCTGCGTGAATAAAGCTTCCAAGGCATATTTCAGTGAACAGCAAGTTGTCCAGTTTACCTGCATGTTAGAGGATTAGTGCTTGCATGTTGAGTAGGAGCCAATCCCAGAAGCTAAGATGAATTTCACCTAACAACTAGACATGGGAGAAAATTTTTAAAGTTAGTAGTAAAACATTTTGTTATGGATGCCTAGGGTAAAGAAATGGAAGAGTTGGTAGGTAATTGTGTTTTGTTAGGGAAGTTTCCAAGTGTGAAACCTTGGAGGGGGTGTAGCTGTTGAATGACTGTGTAAATACCTTCGAATTACTGTGAACTCAATGCCCTTTATGTTAGAAAGGTGTTGGATTATGACTGGGGTCTGCGATACTAGTGTCCTATGTTGACAACTTCAGGATGTATGGCTTCACTGAGGTATACATGTGTACATTTTATGTTTTGGTCCAGCTGATTTTATTTTTAGCTGTGAAAATATACAGAACTTTCTTGCTATTGCTAAAGAAATCCAAGACAATAACTAAACTAAAACTCTAGCAAGATTTTGGGCAATCACTTAGATTTTTTTTTGATTGAACAAATAAATGAACCTATTCTCTGATTCCCAAGACAGTGACATGGACTTCAGGTGTGTCCACCAATATTTTGTAAATGGCTTGGAAGTCATCATTCCCATTCTTACAACAAGACAATGTAAAACAAACTGAAAATTAACAGCTTTTCTTGGCCCCTTCACAGAACTGAGATCACAGGGAAAATGGTCACAACAAAGTCTGGAGAGAAAGGCAAATCCAGGGTCTTAGCCAATATCTGCTTATCTGGAGCAGAAGCCACATAAACTGTATTCCAGTTTCACAGTGACTTATAGCTGAGATAGCTGCAACACTGAAAGTCTCCCTGAGGAATTATACTTAGGAAGGCTTAAATCAACAAAAGACATAAAAATAAGGACACTAGAAAAATTGGAAGCCTCTGGCACCTACAGCTATAGCAGATATTGAGCCCAGCTAAATTCCTAAACAGATTAATATAAAATCTCACACGAAAGGCCTATTTCCCTTAGTTCCTATTATCTGATACATTATGTCCAGTTTTCAAGAAAATACTCTTTAAGCCATGCGAAAAACCAAAAAGAAACACAATCTGAAGAGACAAAGCATGTATCTGAATCAGACTCAGATATGACACAGATGTGAGGATTAGGCTTTGCCGCTGTTTGGCATTGTTCAGTATTCCTTGAAAATTTACCATGCCATGAATCCTGTCTCATGTCTTAGGCATGAATAACTACAAAATAAGATTCTCTTAAAAGTCTCAAGTATCTGAACTGTGATATATGTGTAGAAACACCACAGAAAGTAAATTCAGAAGTGCAGATAAATTGCACACCTGTTACTCCCTAGCTAAAGAAAAAGCCACAATCTCCCAGGATAAGCCACACCTATATTCTATAGTATAGAAACCCCTTGTGGGGTTTGCTGTCTTCAGCTTTTCTCTTGAATGTGAAGGGATGAGAGGGAATGGGGGGAAAGGGTACAGAGAAGATATGGAAGGAATGGATACATATGGCATGGTGTAAAGCTAGCTATGTCATTGCTTTCAGTGGTT
The DNA here is from genome assembly GCF_049350105.2 of Macaca mulatta. Classification (NCBI taxonomy): domain Eukaryota; kingdom Metazoa; phylum Chordata; class Mammalia; order Primates; family Cercopithecidae; genus Macaca; species Macaca mulatta. Next base: position 72,740,121 of record NC_133422.1, read on the forward strand.
TAGAAGCTTGAATCAAATACAGTTATATAAAAGGGTTTATATTTAATATAGTAGTTTTCCAGCTAAGATTTGCCTTACTATCCAGTTGTTTTTCGTTCACTCTGATTTGTGGCTGAGCTAATGAATCATTTGTCTCTTCTATTATAAGAGAAAAAAAATCCCATTTCCAGTGATTTCAATTCTATGTCAGTGGCTCCGTGTGACAGGCTAGATGATAACCTCAGCCACAGGTTGCAAGCCTGAGACTAGAGAGACTGATCCACAAAGCACAATGACAGGAATTCAAGTGAGCATGTAACAGTGTTTTTATTTCCCCAGAGATAGTTGTGTGGAAGACAAGGGAAATACACTGACGTTATTAGTGATGTATTTATAACAGTTTGTACTCCCACCCTCACTTCCATTGTTGAATTGCCATTGTTATTTCCATAAAAATCACCCTAGACAGTTTCAAGTTTATACAAGGGATTTATTTCCACCCTTGCAAGGGACAAGGGTGAGAAATGGTTCTTTAAAGCAAGTATTTATTTGAGAAAAATTTCAAACAAGTCCTATGGGGGTACAGGATTAAGAGTGCAATCTATGACTGTTCTTCAAAAGCCTTAGCCTAATTAAATAAGCCTTTCTAAACAGCAAGTTACTGCTAAACTTGACATTGCTCATAACTCTAAATGTAACAGATTGAATAATGTATATTTAAACTGGGGACTTATTTGAGCCCTTTATTATAGTGACCACATATAAATTAATAATGATCACTAATCATCATCACTAAAACACTAATGATCTTTTTATTGACATTATACTGTTTTTGCAATCATCTAAACATAAAGAGGTTGGTTTTTATTAGATTTCCTATTGGATGACCACCTCAACATCTTTCTTTATTTTTTCTATTTTTGGTAGAGACACAGTTTTGCCATGTTGGGCAGGCTGGTCTTGAACTCCTGGCTCCAAGTGATCCACCTGCCTCGGCCTCCCAAAGTGCTGTGATTACAGGTGTGAGCCACCGTGCCCGGCCTCAACATCATAAAAGATAGATCAAATTCATTGTTAGCTCTCTGAAACTTAGTCTTTAGTCTTTCTTCTTCTTCTTCTTTTTTTTTTTTTTTTTTTTTTTTTAGAGTGCAGCAGTATTTACAGGCACCATCCCACTACCGGTCAGGATGGGAATTTTGACCTGCTCTGGTTCACCTCTCCTTAGGCAATCTGGTGGTCTCCGTCTCCTGGAGGCTGACTATATTGATGCCAAACTTAGTGTAGACACCTGATGGCCATAGTATGTTATAGCGCAGAGCTCCTGGGCTCAAGCAATCCTCCTGCCTCAGCCTTTTGAGCAGCTGGGACTATATGTGCATACCACTACACCTAGCTAATTAATTTTTTTGTTTGTTTGTTTGTTTGTTTTTTAGAGACAGGGTCTCAATATATTGCCCAGGCTGGTCTCGACCTCCTGGCCTCAAGTAATCCTCCTACCTCAGCCTCCCAACTAGCTGGGAGTACAGGCGCCAACCACCGTGCCCTGTGCCCTGTGCCCTGTGAAACTTTCTAAATAGATCTCAATCAAATATATCTAGTGAACTTTTAACTCTCTTAATAGTAATTAGAAAGGAGTGGGTAATTATTGTGAGAGAATAGTTAACTGCTTTTATTCTTAAAACATCTAAGCCTTAATGAGATTACTTAATGGTGCCTTACAAGTCATATTCAAACAATTTTGCCTTCAGAGTGACCTCTGAAGTATATTCAGTCCAATTCTCCCAAAAGTCTCTGATGTGCTAGACAAAAATATTCTAGAAAGATGGAAGAGAGATTTACTTTTGATTGAACTAGATTTATTTGGGGATCAAATAAGAATTTTTTTTTCAAATAGGAATTTTAAAGCTAGAGTTAATGATGTTGTGGGTTAACATGCATGAGTTTGATAGTAAAATAAATTCAGCTTCAAATCTTTGCTCTAAAAATAGAATCTGGCTTTGGATTAACATATAACCTCCCTGAGATCCATGTCCTTATTTGAGCTTGGGGAGAATTGCACAGTGCAGTGCTTGGTACTACACTTGATACCATACTGGCATATGGTAAGGTGCTTAATATCTGAAACTCCTATAATTCTCCATGTTTTCCTATACTAGTGGTCTGTAAGAGGCTTTGCAAATGGATGATGGACACTGAGGAGATCTGAAATTCACACCTGATAGATGGCTTTAGTTTCTCAGTGAAATGGGAGCTTATCAAGGCTGTCAAATGGAGTGAAGAATGAGATGAAGGTTTAGAATAGCTATTGTACTCCCATGCACATGAGTTTGATATCCTTATTATAAGAATATTGATATTCTGTTGCTTTTGTTCCAACTCAAGACTTGTAGCAGTCCCTTCTCTACCTTTTACTGCAAGAAATTCCATAGCTATTAGCTGGCGAGATGAAATTAATACAAAGGGAAGTCATAGAAGAAAATATACTTTCTTAATGGTTTATGATGTTCTCACAAAGCTAAAGAAAATACTTTGGGAAGTAAAACATAAAAGATTACTGCACTGCTTTCTCTTACATTAACTTATGCACACATTTACTTATAAAACATTTACTTAACATTTACCTGCAAATATGAAGATAAGTAAGATAATGTCTACACATCTCAAAAATTAACAAATACTTTTACATTTATCGCTGATTTTTAAAATTTTGTTTATTTTTAAGGCACTTCAGGAAGAAGAAAGATAAACAATGAGTGACAATATTATGCAGTCTATGATATTACAGAATGTGCAGCCACATAGATATGTCACTTAGATTTCCCTTCAAGAGAAAATCTACAACAAGGAGGGAATTTAGGTGACAGATTCCAGTTGCAGCAACTTCAGGATCGCTTGTAGCATTTGTGCTGATGCTACACTCTTTCTGGACAGCCCCTGTTAATGACTGAACATAGCAGAATGGATAGAGCTTGGCTACTGCCCAATGCTAAATTCTTCTGTGGAAGTCTGAGATGGGGGTCCCCTGTTGGCTGGTCAAGACTTCACACTGCAATTTGAGACTCGTCCACCTTTACTCTATCCTCTTATAGGTTTTAGAGCTGCATAACAGTCTGTAGCCTCTACCTGCTTTCTCCTGCACCTTTTGCCCTTTGTCTTCCAGAAACTTTTCCCCCAAGTAAATCTCTTCCACTTCAAATCAGCCTTAGACCTTAATTGACACACTGAGTTCTATGGGAATATGAAAACCAAAGTATCTAAGTCCGCTTGGGGATGAAAGAAAAAAAGCTACTGAAATAGTGTTTGAAGTCTTGAAGGCCAAATATGAACCCATCTGGCAGATAGGCAGAAGACGTTGTTCCAGACAATTGGACTAGCATGTGAAAGGGGCAGATACAGAGCACAGGATCTGTGAGTAATCCCACAAAGCATAGGATCTTGCAGGTGACTTAGGGTATCAGGAATTAAGAGAACTTATGGCCTAGCAGCAGCAGAACATGACCCCCAAAGGAAGCAGAAGCTGGAGATAAATAACTTTGTTAGCCATGTCTGATAATTTAGAACCTAATCTAGCATGTGATGGAAGACTCAAAAAACTTCATTCTTGTCCATTCTTAGGCATTGGTTATTTCCAATTTTGCACAAATTTTAAATCCTGCGGTACAGAAGAATTTTACAGATACTTTACATTGTTTGTAAAAAGGAAAATATGATTTAATAGGAGTATAATTTGTGACAAATTTGTACAATATGGAAAAGAATAAAGTAAAAAATGAAAATCACTCCTACCTCAGTCACTTATCAGTAAACACTGTTAAATTTTTGGTGTATTTATCTTCATTTAAAAAATAAAGATATTTACGTTCATCCATGCCATTTGAATTATTTTTTATCCTGGGGTAATAGTGCTTTTTTTATTAATTTACAAGAGTTACGTATATATTGTGAATAGCAAGAGAGGGTCTGTTTTATATATACCTGTAATTCGTCATTCACCCTTTTAATTTTGTTTTTGTTTCAACTACTGAAGTCTGAACTATTACTGAATTAAATCTTTCAGTATTTTCTTTTTAAAATTTAAACATTAATTTTACACTTAAGCAACTCATCCAAAAATGTAACCATTCACTAAGAAACTAAAATTATCTAATTTTCTCTTATATTAAATTTTTAATACATTTTTCCATTGCATCTGGGATTGATTTTAGTGATGCTAAAGAAAAGAATATGTAACTTAATTTTCAGCCCTAATAATAATCTACCTCCACTCCCACTGAAAACCATTTGATGAATAATCTATACCTGTTGGACCAAATTTTGAAGGAGGAAGTTAGCAGTTAGAAGAAAAATGTTCAAAAAAAAAAAAAAAAAGGACTAGAAATGGAAAAATTATGTTCCCAGGGAAAGAACAGAGCACAGAAATTGCAGTCAGTGACTAAAGAGAGGGCAGAAGTAAAAGAGACAAACAGAGAGTGGGGTTCAGAGCACAAAATGTGCTGATCTCAGAAATTTAAATAGTACATGGAAATTGAAGATAACTATTCTCAATATGTACACAGATTTGGATCCAATTTCATTTTATAATATTCACCCTCCCAGTAATGATAAAGATAAGTTAAGGGAGATAAGTATCAAGCCAGAACAAATCATATGAATCTCTTAAAATAAGCTTATGGATTTTATATTCCAGGGAATATTTGAAAAAAGGGAACTAACAGAGGAATGGAAGCCTACAAAAGACAGAATGGAGGAGTTGCCAGATATGAGATATCAGGACCGAATGGTACCACATAAACTAGGGAGAAACTGTCTACAATGGTAAATGGGAGTTACTGTAGGCTAGGGAAAGAAACATTTTCCATTTTACCTGGTAATATAGAGGTAATATGCTTGCCAGAAACATTTTGTTTGAGTGGTAGAAGGAAGGCCACGTTTCAGTGCCAGTTCCTCAGTGGATTCCTGTGATATTGTCTGCTGGCATTTCCTTCTCTATTGTCCTTAGAATTGTCACTATTTACTATTCCTATGGCTACTGGTAATCATTTTACCCTCTTGCAAAATTGACACCTTTGTCATTGTATAATGGCCTTCTTTGTCTCTTCTTATAGTTTTTGTTTTGGAATCCATGTTGACTTCTATAAGTATAGCTACTCTTGCTCTTTTTTTGGTTTCCATTGGCATGGAATATCTTTTTCCATCTTTTTACTTTCAGTCTGTGTGCATTTTATAGGTGAAGTGTGTTTCTTGTAGGCAACGTATCATTGGGTCTTTTTAAAATTCATTTAGGCACTCGTCTTTTACAGAGGTAAAAGAGAAACTTTTCATAGGTTAAAAAAAAACTTTAGCTAAATTAAATTTAAAAGAGTTTAATTGAGTAATAAACAATTTGCAAATCAGGCAGCCTCCCAAGCCAGAGTATCCTCAGAGACCCCAGCATAGCGACATGATGGAAGAAGATTTACGGACAGAAAAAGGAAAGCAAAGTACAGAAACAGCTAGATTGGTTACAGTTTGGTATTTGCCTTATTTGAACATAATTCAAATAGTTGGCTATATTTGATTAGCCAAAACTTGCTGAATTAGCACAAGTGTAGGCTACAGTCTGTTTACACTTCCACTTGTTATCGTTCACAATGTACAGAGAAACCTTTAGGCAGAACTTAAAATATGTAAGAAGGCAGCTTGAGGTTAAACTTGATTTAACACTACTGTACAACTGCCACAATAATATAGAGCCTCTTGCAACTTAATCAACAAATCTCTTCCCAACAAGGAGGTGGGACAATTAGGAGAAAATCAAAGTCCCTGAAGAGTAGCTTAGAGGATAGGTAAAAGGGCATCTAAGGGCTTGTCAATCTATCCCCTTGATCATACAATTTTGGGGTGGCAGAGACCCATTTTAATGGGTCAAAAACAGAGCAGACAACCCAGAAGGAGGTTAATATTCTTACCTGCCACAGCAAGAATTACCCAAGGCTCCTCCAGAGACATGATTAGTTGTCCAATGGGAGCTGTGGTGGAAGGTCTCCGGCCTCATCACTCTTGGACTTGTCTAGCTATTTCAGCCATCATTGGTTCAGGTGCCAGTGGCTCCCTTTGGAAAACTAGGTGATCACTCTCCCAATTTTCTTACAGTGTGCACAGTGATTTATGCCCAAGGGACGCTGACTCAGATGCCCAGTGTTATGCTTCCCACCTTTCAGCTTCCTTTGTTCAGTCCAAGAGCCAGGAGGGCAACCCTATGTGGGAGGCGAGCTTAAGGCTGCAGCCAAGAGCTGCACCTTGTGGGAGGTCCTTCTTGCTCTTTCTGCTTCTCCTGCCTTGTCCCTGTTACGAAAAACTAAAAATGCCTTATCTAAAAGCTGTTCCATAGGAGTTTGAGGACTCATAGCTTCTTTTTGTAGTTTCTGTGGATATTGGGGCAGACTGAGTTATAAAATGTACTCCCAAAAGGGTTTGCTCTTCCCTTGAGGCAGGATCAGTGTTAGTATATTTCCTGATGGCCTCAACTAAATGCCCTTGAAACAAAACTAGATTTTCATCTTTGCCCTGAGAAACTTCCTTAACCTTCCATAGTTAACAAGCTTTTTCATACATTTCTCAGCCCTTCCAACCAAAGAGTGACCATATAATCTCTCCTCCCCAAGTCCTCACTGTCCCTTTGATAGTTCTACCCTGGATCTTGATCTGGAATTGCTATACTTCCTGTGTGATATATATCATGGTTTGGGTTGCAAGCCAATACCTCATCTGCATGGGTCCTAGCTGCCCCCAAAATGTGTTGTTTCTCTTCCACTGTACAATGCAGAGACAACAAAACATGCTGACCCTGCCAAGTTAAACTATAGGTCAGAGTTAATTCCTCAAACTTATCTATGAATTTTCCTGGGTCTCCAGAGAAATGACCAAACTCCTTTTTGTATACGGCCAAATCAGACATAGAAAAGGGAACATGTACTCTCACAGTGACTTCTTCCCCATTTGTCACCTCTCTAAGTGGACAAAAGTTTCCCTTTGGAGGTTCATAGGAGGCTCCACTACAAGTAGTACTTCCTGGGCTGAGTTCCTCAGGGAGTGGTGGGTATAGTGTGGGACTAGATGGGTAAAGAGGAGGGGACAAAGGGTTTCCAGGTGGGCTGGAGGGAGAAAGGACCAACACATCTGAACCTTCAGAGCTGACAGAAGGAGCTTCTGCTCTACCCAAAAAATGCCCCCTGAAAGGGGGCGGGAGGGGGTTGCATTAAAGAATCACCTAGTATGTCTAGCTCTTTTTCTTCTTTTCCCCTCATCAAACATGCACACACCTGCTGCAGGGTTTTATCCTGACTGAGCAGCAAAAATGCTTGAACATATGGTATTTCATCCCATTTTCTTTCCAGCTTACAAAACAAATCAAGTTGAAGTACAATATTAAAGACCATAGTCCCAGTAGGAGGCCATTTCTCTTGTTTTTACAAATAATACCGAGATCAAACAGTATTACCTAGAAACACCTGTTTTCTCATCTTAAGTCTATTCAGTTTAAACTGGTCCCAGTGTTCAAGAATACATCCTAGCGGTGAGTTCTTTGGAAATGATGCCGCAGTTCCCATGAATGAGGCAGGTGATGTTGAAAGAAAAGTTCCAAACCTGTGTGATTGTATTGTCGCTGCCCAAGTTCCACTAAAAAGGATGAGAGGTTTTTAAGGCCAGCTACATTAATGAGGGGATCCCAGTCAAAAATCGAATTCTCTTATTCACATTATCCAAATAATATAGGTGAGCTGAGCCATGAATCTTAGATAAACCACAACGTGGACTTTGACAAAAATGTTTAATAAGGCAAGGGAAATGAAAGGATTTAGATGGGAATGACCAGAGCAAGCAGGTTCTGGGCAATAGCGGTAGGGTGGATTGGATAAGCAAAGCCAGTTTGCCTGAATCCAAGAAGGAAATAAGTGTTCTTTTTATTTTTTTATTTTTTTCAGTTTGCAAAATGAAACAAAACATCAAGGAGAAAAATCCCCTGATTACTATCCTAGTGCTTCTCAATCACACCTAGTCAGCATAGTAACAATAAAACATAACCACATCTATCTAATCTTATTGCCTGTAGCTGTTAAATATCAAATCTCAATCAGCAATTTTAGAGATGGAGCCTTCGATGCTTTTTGTTCCCAATGTTTCACAAACAAATGGACAGAAATTGGGAGGGACACAGGAGAAGAATAAGTTCAAATACAGTTAAATAAATTCTCCTGAAAATGACAGTGAAACAGAGACAGCAACCAAGAAATTGATTAGTGCAGCAAAGAGAACAAGGCTGATGAATATAAACAGCATAGCCTGCGGTGCCAAACCCATTCTTAGCCAAGAGGGACTTTACTGAGAGGGGCTTCTAATCCTCTAAATCGTAGAAGTGATTCTAACTCTCTCAAGTTGGGCCTCTAACCCAAGGTTGGTCAAGTGTCTGTGCCTTTTATTGAGAGGAGCCTTTAACCCTCTTAGTCTTTAGGAGAGACTCTAACTCCCCTAAATTGGGCCTCTAGCCCAATCCTATTCTTTACTCAAGTATGCACCCCACTTACCCAAAGTCGTCCAATCAGTACTGCAGTCTATTTCCTTTGGGTTGGGGGTTTCTTCAGTGTCATCCATTGGGTGGTTTGCCAGAAATATGTTACCGGACAACCCCACTTACCCAAAGTCACCAGAAATGTTTCAGGGAAGGGGTGCCGATCCAGACCCCAAGAGAGGGTTCTTGGATCTCATGCAAGAAAGAATTCAGGGTGAGTCTGCAGTGCAAAGTAAAAGCAAGTTTATTAAGAAAGTAAAGTGATGAAAAAACAGCTACTCCATAGACAAGACTAGGACGTTCCCGAAAGTAAGAGAAGGAACGCATCCACCCTGGCTACAGTGCTTGTATATATGGGGGAGATGTGCTCTGCTACAAGGGTTTGTGATAAAGGATTAAGTTTCTTCATTACTATATTTTGCAAAAAACCAGTATTATTATCTTTAAAGCAAAATTAGGAATGCTTTTGTTCCCCAGATATTGGGATATGTGGACACTCCCAAGTCTGAGTCTGTTTAATAAACATTATTAATTTGTTCCCTTAACTGTAAACATCTGGAGGCTAGGAATGCCTAACTTTCTAAGAATGCAGCTCAGCAAGTCCCAGCCTCATTTTCCAAGCCCTCATTCAAAATGGAGTCACTCTGGTTTGAACGCCTCTGACATATATACAAAAAGCTAATTTAACCCAAGAAAAATTGAAGTACTACAATATTTAGTGTTTTTAAAGTAAAAATACCGTGGGTGAAGAAAAAATTTAATGGGAACAGAGACCTTCTATTAGATAATGTGAATATGTTTTTAAGTAGAAATCAATTTTACCCGGAACCTCATGATGCCCTGAACCTAAGATGTTGTTTATCTTATCAAGAGGCCCTTGTATTGCTCTGTAGATTGATATTGTATACCTCATCACATTGCTGATTTTCATGGATGTGCTGTGGAGGCCTTGACCCCAGGCAAACTGCATTCCTCTGAGGTTAGCACAAGCAGGGCTTTATGTAAAGCATTGTACAAGGGACAATGACTGCAGAGTAAATGCTGAGGGAGCCAGCTCATCACTTTCTAGGCAGCCTTAGTCTGCAGTAGGCAAATGCATCTCAAGACACTGGATTCCAAACTGTGAGAGAAAGAGGAACAACATCTTGTATTTTCCAATGTCTTTATGTTTTAGTTGTATATCCTTAGAAATGCCTTGAAACAACCAAAAATTAAACCACTATCCCAAACAACACCTCAGAATGGTAGTATTTAACAAACTTGGTTTAGATTTAATGCCAAAAACTAGTTTTGAGACAACAAAGAGCTGTCCTTTCATTATGAATATTCAAATGACCAGTTCCTGAGTAACGGACATTATTAAGTTGGTCCAATTAAATAAATACTATGGAGTTCCTAAGGTGGAAGAGATATATTACATATGTATACTGTATTTGTATTTTTAAAGATTAAAATATATATGTATTTATAAAAATATACTTTATTTTCCATTTATTTTAAATCTAAAAATAAAACAATCATTCAGGGAAATGAATCAGTCTTAAAGGACTGGTAGAATTGGAATGCGTGAAGAGAGAAGGATTAGCCATCTACAACCAGAATGAGCATGGCATTTTTTAGAAGAATAAAGAGACTGGGCTTTCTACTATCTGTTGGGTTAGAGGGGAGTGAAATAAATAGTCTGGACTAAAGGATGGAAATCTTAAAAGTAGAGCAAATCAATTTGCATACAGAATGCCCTTGAATACTATATGTGTGTTTGAATGGAATAATAAAGGTTATAGTGACTGTGGCAGAGAGAAGGATTTGGGGAGATGTTGAATGAAGTAAAGGGCATTAGGCAGCAGTTGATTGCAGGAATCCAGGGACCATATAATGAATATCTTAACCCTGATGGCTGTGACAGGGAAAATAAAATGGAGAGGACAGATAGAAGTATCAATTCATAGGGAAAAATTAGTTGTTTCCAACTGTCCTTTAAATTTGTCATCAAGTAAAAAATATATGGTCAGTCTTTCTAACCTACAGTATTTTTCAAAACTTCACTTTTTGGAGAATTTTATGCATACACAAAAACAGATACAACATTATAATGAACCCCAATCACTCAACTCCAACCTGCAGGCAATGTTGCCCTATCTATATCCTTATCTACTTCCCCCTTCTTTTGATTTATAGTTTGCAATTCCAATATTGTATCCCTTTTTTATTTTGTTACTTGTGTTGACATTTAACATGAGCTCTACTTTCTTAAAAATTTTTAAGAACATAAGACCTTTTGTTAGTCATAGGTACTATGTTTTACAGAAGATCTCTGAAACTTATTTATTTCCTGTATCTGTAAATTTATACAAGATTTATAAAAACTCCTTATATGCTCCTTCTACCATCCTCTGGTAATACCATTCTATTGTCTACTTCTACACCACTGGCTATTTTAGAAGCATCTTATGTGTAAGAAAAATCATGCAATATTTGTCCTTTGTGATTGACTTATCTCACTTGGGATAATGTCTTCCAGATTCATCCAAGTTGTCACAAAAGGCAGAATTTTCTTATTTATTTATTTATTTATTTATTTATTTATTTTTGAGATGGAGTCTCACTCTGTCACCCAGGCTGGAGTGTACTGGCACAATCTCGGCCCACTGCAACCTTCACCTCCTGGGTTCAAGCGATTCTCCTGCCTCAACCTGTAACTGGGACTACAGTCGGGTGCCAAGACGTGTGGCTAATTTTTGTATTTTTAGTAGAGAGGGTTTTCACCATTTTGGCCAGGATTGTCTCCAACTCCTGACCTCAGGTAATCCACCTGCCTAGGCTTCCCAAAGTGCTGGGATTGCAAGTGTGAACCAGCATGCCCAGCCAGGATTTTCTTTTTTTAAGGTTCTATTTTAGGTGTATAGCAAATTTCTGTATCCTTCATTTGTAATGGACGTTTGTGTTGTTTCCATATCTTGGCTATTGTAAATAATGCTGCCATGAACATAAAAATGTAGCTATCTCCCCAAAATCTTGATTTCAGTTCTTTTGGATAGATACTCAGAAGTGAAATTGCTGAATCATATGGCAGTTCTATTGTTAACGTTTTGAGACACCTCCATACTGTTTTCTACAGCAACTGAACCATTTTACATTCCCACCTACAGTGTACAGAGATTCCAATTTCTCCACCTTCTTTCTAATATTGGTTATCTTTTATTTGTTGTTTGATAATAACCATTTTAACAGGTATATGATGATATCTCATTGTGGTTTTGATTTGCATTTCCCTAATTTGAATTTCCCTAATGATCTATCTATCTATCTATCTATCTATCTATCTATCTATCTATCTATCTATCTATTTATTTATTTATCTGTTTTTATGCCAGTACCATACTGTTTTAAACACAGTAGTTTTTTAAATATATTTTAAAATCAAGAGTGTGATATCTCCAGCTTTGTTTTCTTCTTCTTCAGATTGTTTTTTCTATTTGGGGTCTTTTGTGACTTGAAATGAATTTCAAGATTTTTTTTCTATTTCTGTAAAGAATACCATTGGGATTTTGACAAAGATTGGATTGAATCTGAAGATTACTTTGCATAGTGTGCACATTTTAACAATATTAATTCTTCTCATCTATAAATCTGAGATGTCTTTCCATTTATTTGCGTGTGCTTTAACTTCTTTTATCAGTGTCTTACACTTGTCAGTGAATATGTTCTTCACCTCCTTGGTTATATTTATTCCTATTTTTTTATGTTATTGTAAATGGGATTGTTTTCTGAGTTTCATTTTCAGATGTGTCATTGTTAACGCACAAAAACTGAACTGATTTTTTATGTTAATGTAGTATCTTGCAAATGTACTAAAATTATTTATGCATCCCATCACTTTTTTGTAGATTCTCTGGAGCTTTGTACATACAAGATCATGTCATCCCCAAACATGGATAATTGTACTTCTTCCTTTCCAATCTGGATGCTTTTTCTTGCCTAATTTGGAGTTCCAATACTTCGTTGAACACAAGTGGCAAAAGTGTGCATCCTTGCCTTGTATTAGCTTTTTTTACTGCTGTAACAAATTACCACTAATTTAGTGGCTAAAAATAGCACAAATTTATTGTTGTACAGTAGGTCAGAACTCTGACACAGGTCTTATTGTGCTAAAATCAAGGGTGTTCCTTTCTAGAGGCTATAAGAAAAAATTAGTTGCTTGCCTTTAGCAGCTTCTAGAGGCCACCCACATTTCTTGGCTCATGACCTCTTTCTCTGTCTTCGAAATCTACAGAGGTGGGTTGAATCCTTTCCAAGCCACATCACTATGACATTGCCTTCTGCCTATCTTCTTCTACTCTTAAGGACTTCGTAATTAGATGAGGCCTATCCAGATAATTCAGTATAATCTGCCTTCTAAAGGTCTTTATAAAGTCCCTTTAGCCATGTAAGAAAACGTATTCATAGGGACTGGGGACTAGGACATGGGCATTTTGGGGGAGCCCATTATTCTACCTACCACAGTATCTTTGTGATTTGTGTGAATAATCTTTTTCTGGTCCATATGGATTCAGTTGTAATAATATAATATTGATAAAGCATTGAACAGTATATTTTGTCACTGCAGAATAAATTTGTGTGTATTTGTTTAAACATGAATCTACTGTTCTGTAGAAATTTTGAGTCACTCTCTGTTTCTTAGAACTCAATTTTAAGTATTATCCACCAGCTGCAGTAACAGAACCAAAAAAGTTAATATATTTTGGGAGGGAAAGTTCACACCATGGGGTTTTAGGCTTGGAAGGCAATGCATTTATGTGATAGCGTTAACAGACTTTCATTTAATATATTCATTAGAATGCAAGCAGGCAAATCTTGGTATTTACAGGCATAAAGGTCATAATTTTGACTACTTTTATTTTATCATGAAAGTCACTATGGCATAGTAATTTGAAATTTTACTTAGGCATCACAATTCTATGAAGCTGATAAGCAGAAGCATCATTTAAGCTTCCTAATTTTTGCTTTGCCAGTCTGTCATTTGAGAATAACAATAATATCTACCCTAGAAGGCAGTCATGAGAATTAAATTTTATAATGCTTATAAGGTTGTCAGAAAACTTTAAACAGGTAATAATTGTTGAACAATATTAGCTTTTATTTTTATTTACTAGTGAGTAATCCTGGATGAACTGCCTGCATGTACACTTTCATGTGGTTTTGTTGTTGTCCACTCGTATCCTATTATATATTTTGTGAAGGAAACCATGTACATTTAATAGCATCCACAACTTTGGGTAATTTTGAAAACTTCGGACTGGGGCATAGTGATTAGGAATATCTATTTGCAGCCAGTAAAATGTTGGCCACTCAAAAGAAATCACATAAAAGGATTATAAACTGATTTACTTCAAGGCCACTTTTTTGGTTTTGCTCTATGTTGGGGTCTGTGACTAATTCTTTTTAAAATGTTGAGAGATAATTTTTTTTTTTTTGCAAAAAACTAAATACCATTTGGAAGTTATTCCATTGACTAGAGCTGGGCTTCCTATTTTGGACCAATGAGGAAGGGTGAATGTGGAGTACTGAGACTCAACCCATTACTATATATTAGAATCACTTGCAAAGTTTTGGAAACTGTAATTGTATAGGGAGTTCATATGTCAGAGATTCATATTCAGCTATCTGGAGATAGAGAACAGGCATGTAGATCATTAAAAACACCCACAGGTGATTCTGATGGATAGCCCAGAATAAGAACCATGGCTTTAGTACAATTAAAGCAGAATCTTCAGGGTGTAATATTGGCATCAGTAATTTTTAAATCTTCCCAGGTTATTTTAAGGTGCAGCCAACATTGAGAACCTTTGCTTTTTTTTAATGAGACTAAACAAGATCTGAAGATGTTCTGCTTACATTTTGAGGAATGACTCAGCCTCAGGTGACTGCTGTTAAGGAAGAAATTCATGGAAATGTGAAGACTTATGTTCAAGTGTGTTTACTAAGATACCACCATCTTCTTACTTCATTCTATCTGATCTGAGCACCTTGAGTGGAATGTGGTATGGAATGTGTATTTACAAGACAGTCATCTGTTGCCTGCAATGGAAGCAAGGTATCCACAATGGCATGGTGGTGTTGTTGGGAGAGAAGGGATTGTGGAAATGACAAGGAGGAGTGAATGATCTCTCATAAGTGTACTTGAATTATTGAGAGATTACAGAAGATTAAAATAGAACATTAATATTATGGTTTCTCCTATACTCAAATATCTTTTCTGCAATCCTTCATCATTATTTGAAAGTCAGCGGATTTGCTAATACTCTCTGCCTGAGGATTTCCTAAATTTTTGGCTCCTGCATTTGCTCTCATGAATAGTAGAAGACAAAGGACTAACATTTGTGAGGAAAAAATAAGCATTAAGAGAAAAAGGAGCACTTGAGAGATGGATCCAAATCATTACCATATACATAAGTAAGTACCATTAGTTATATAAGCATCATTTACACTGGTCAAATATTCTTATCATTTCTTTCCTCTTGTCTTAGCCCTCTTCTGATAATCTGGTAAAAGCTATGAACCTCTCCTAGAAATGCACATATCCACATTCCCAGAAAGGTTTGCATATACATATATATGTTTAAAGTCCTCATTGAGTTATCAATAGACTACTCAGTATTACACAAACGCAAATCATTGCCTACTTCTCATTCTTACTCCACTATTAGCTGTAGCTGTGCAACGTATTAAGAGTCAAGAAAATTTCGATGTTAGATTTTGTGAGAGGTAAGTATTAGGGATAAGTGTGAACATTAGATTAAAAAAAAAAACCTCTTTTCATGCTTCATTTGAATCAATTATTACTTGAGAAGGTTAAGAAATGCCCAAGAATTCTGCCATTTTGGTATAGGCAGAGTGATCAAATCTTAGAACAAGAAGAGAAAACAGTAAAGTGTGGAGAGCAGAAAGACATGGGAATTATTGAGGAATGGGATGGAGGATTAATAAATGTAATTCTGTTATTGTTCAAAACTCTGTGATTCTCTGATAATTTCAATTTGTCTTGGAGGTTCCAGAAACTTAAGTAACAATCAGAAGAACAAAGAGGAATTAAAATTTTCCTACCCAAACATCTTATGTTTCTTCAGATCCTTTTGTAAAATGCAAGAGCAATAAGGAATGGTCAGATTATTGATTGCATGTGTTGGAAATACTGTGCCTGAAATCAGTACACAAGTAAAGAAAATGCTAGAGGGGGAAATAGGAAGCTCTAGATATTGAAAAGGGGTTCTTAAAATGTAAGGAAGGCAGCCTATAGTAGAGAAAGTAATGGGCTTTCTTAATTATAATTTTTATTTTATTGCCTTATTTATATATTTTATTTTTTTTAAAGGCAGAGTCTGGCTCTGTCACCCAGGCTGGAGTGCACTGTTGTGATCACGGCTCACTGCAGCCTCAGCCTTTTGGCCTCAAGCAATCCTCCCACCTCAGCCCCCCAGGTAGCTAATACTACAGTTGTGTGTCACCATGCCCAGCTAATTTTTACTTTTATTTTTTGAAGAGAGAGATTCTTGCTATGTTCCCCAGGCTGGTCTTGAATTCATGGGCTCAAGTGCTGCCTCATGCCTTGGCCTCTCAAAGTGCTGGGATTTCAGGGTGAGCCACAGTACCCAGTCCCAATTAGAGTTATCTTTCTAAGGCTCAGTAATAATCCACCCTTCGAGAAGCAAGGGGCATACACTTTTCCACAGGAATTCCTCGGCTTATTCATTTGGGTGGTGTTGAAGTTGTGCTCCTTACCTGTGCCCCTACAAAAGCATTCTATTTCTTCTTATATGTGGCACTAACTATACTGTCCTAACATCAAACGCATGTCTTCCTCCCAGACTACTACTTTGTATTCCCTCCTACTCTCTGTCTACAGTAGTTTTTAACACACAGTAAATCCTAAATAAATGTGTCTGTTGAATGAAATCGAATTGATCAGAATTAGACCTTAATGACAAAATACAATTAATTCTTACACGCATTTCTCAAAATGTTGTTCAGAATGCACAAAATAATTAAACTCTTAAGCAATGAAATACCAATTTTAAATAAAAACATGGGAGAAATATCCCATGGATGTCCTTTTGGATGCTTTTTCACAGTCTCCTAAAAATAAAATTTGGAACTTCTTTTGTGCAATTAGTCTTTCAACATAGATAAGCATAGATCTGGCTGGGGTTTTTGCAGAAGTAAAATTTTTTTTAAATCTCATATTTATGATTTCTTCTGAGAATATCTAGCTGAAATGATGACATTTGTGCAGTTTATTAGCAGTCAGCTACAAATGTATTGGAGTCGTGTTATGTAACACTAAATAGTTTGAATCCCTAAAGGGACAGCAAAGATTTTTTTTGGCTGACATGTCTTATTAGTCAAAACTCTTAGGAAATCCTCTAAATAACCCATTCACTAAAAACCATGGCTTAAAAATCCTAGTTTAATTTTTTCCAAGGAAGTACTGAAAGTTTTAACATTATAAAATACAAAGCAACCTAAGTGGAAATCAATCATCATGACATTTGCTAAAGTCTTAATTAATAATTAAGAGAAGACCGAAGAATAATATTTCCTTTTTTATGATCTCTTAGTATAATTTTGGAGTTTGACACACAAGCAAACATACATATGCTAAGAGAAAAAAGAAATGTGGAAGATACTGTAGGTTGATTTGTTCAACCCTGCATCCCAGCCTATTTTTGTCTTTTTAAATCTCTTCTATAGAGGCTAAATAAACATCTTTTGCAGTCAGGAGTGCCACATGACTCAATGTTGGCCAATGAGATGTGAGCCAAACCCTACGGTGAACTTTCTCTAGCACCATCATACTTCTTTCTTTAAACCCTGAATTTCCCAAAGAAGTATTTGTCTTATAATAGTGAATAAAAGGCCAAGAGAATCACACAGATAGCAGCCTGGGTATTTCGAGCAACTACATTATTGTCTACAGTTAATTACCACTAGACTTCTTGTCTCAATAGTATTTCCTTATTGCTAAGCCACTGCAAATTGAGTTCTCTGTTTCTTGAAAGGTAACTCACTCTTAACTGATGCGTCTATTTCAATAGTGCAATCTACCTTGGTAGAGAATTATGTTCCAATATAATGGCTCATGTTCTTTTTTTAAAATGTGTATTTTAAATCATCTTCTAAAAGGCTAGTTTTTTAGTATTATCAGTTGACTCACTTTGTTTTGCTGTCCTCACTCAGGTTTCCATTATGCCTTGATATTTACTCCTCCTAAGAGCTATGTAGATGTTTATTTGATACTGCAGTCTGAACCATGTCTTCCTTTAAGTGGACTGCTATGCCTTAAGGCATCCCCCTTCTCTGCCTTGCCTCTTATGCTTCTTCACAGCTTTACTTGGGTCTTTTCCTTGAGATTCTCCAACAACAAAGGCATCCAAATGCATTGTTCATATAAATGTGAAACGAAAAGACTGTGTGCCATGAACAGTTCAAGTTTATTCCTTAAGTTCATGAAGAATTATGACTGAACTCAGACAAAATATTTCCTTATAAGTAATATTACATCATATGAAATAAATTTTTCATCAATGAAAATCATAAAATATAAATAGAATTTTCTCCCATATATTTACATACTATAATGAAATTTTTTTTTAATGTGAAGGTTAGTTCATAGGTTAGAAACTTATGTTTGACAACTCTGTTATCTTAAGCAGCATTCGGAATATTTGTCCCTTGGTTGTAGGGAAAGACGCTATTTTCTCTGGAATTAGAAGGCTTTTATGTTAGGTAAATAATATAACAATGTGTTAACAATAAATAATAACAACAGTTCACTTTAATTATATGTTTACTTCATAAAATAAGTGTATGATCTCATTCAATATTTAAAAATATTGTGAAGTAGATTCTCTTTTCTAGGACCTAGTGCTTACATAAAATAAAAATTTAGTAAGTGTCTGTTGAATGGACAAATGAATGCATGAATCTTTGAGCTCATTTTTTTTTTCAACTGTGAATTGGAAGATATACTAAGTTGAATACTAAGACATGTTTTCTGCCTTCATATATATTTGAGTAGAAGAGTGAGTAAATAAACATGAAAATAAAAGTGATTATAAGTTTTATTAAGTGCTATGAAGGAAACAAAGAGAACATGTGCTAGAGATAAGGGGTATATAACAGCATGTTCTTAAATAAGGCAATTAGCTGAGGACATTAGTCACAGAGTCAGCTGATCATTGATGAATCAAATCATATTCACCTCTTCTGCCTCCTGAGTTGGTGCTGTGTCAACTACTTTATTCTGATATACAGGCAAAATTGTGTACTGCTCCTTAAAAATAAATTAGGCTGTTTGAGAAATAACATCAATTTTTTTCAGGTCCCAGATTGTTCTTGAAGTTGGACAAATGGTCAGGAGTAATGAGGGACTGACTTTCGTTGCCCTTCCACAATTTGGGAGATACTTAGAGTTACTTCAGTGTTTGGTATTGTAAAAAGACATCCATTGGTCTTGAAGTGGAGAATTTGAAAACAGTTTCCTAAGAAGCACTGAAAAATGGCTTCTTAAAAAGCACTGAGTTTCGTTTAAGCCTTGTGGCACCAGAGTTCCTATTAGTTATATAGCAACAACATAATTGAATCTTTTGTATCATTGCCTCTATTTTTTAAACATTAAATTTTATTAAGCATTTTTCATTTTCAGGTGAGAATACAAGACAAAGTGTTTATTTTAAAAGTTAATTCTGTGACCAGGCCTGTGGTTGAACTGTAAAGTTAGAAGTTAATTTACACATTCAGGATTTCTGTTTGCAAAGACCATTTGTTTTTTTTCCAACAGAGTAGGGAAAGCAGCTGAGCAAAATGGAATTCCAGTTTTTCTAAAGGGTTGTTGTAATTACAGGAGTTTGGTACAATTATGTCTATTTACTCGTCCCGACACTTGGTTATCTCCCTCGTGACCCTGTGGAGCCTGAGGTAATGCATTCTGCATGGTAGTTTGGGTCTGAGAAGGTTCTAAGAACTTAGTGACAATTATGCATTGTGCTTCATTATTTATCACACTGGGGTAACGTGAATCTCTCTGATGTCCACTGCTGGCTGATCTGAGGCCCCTGTTCACAAGGAAAGTCATGAGGAACCCTTATCCTACTTTCAAAACATTCCCTGCCTCCACCATTTTCATTTTATTCAGTAGGGATAATGTGCTTATGACTGAGAACAGCCATTCTGTATTTTAGCTTGACTCTGCTTTAAACTAGTAGTTGTGCTGTACATGATGTACCTTGTGTTACCAGAAATTAGGGATATTTGCTCTGGAAAATTTTCACAACTTCAAATGTAAATGAGCAGCCAGAAATGTTTCTACGAGGTCAGCTGCGTTCCACCAACACCGGAAGCCTGCACGTATCTGATGTTATAAATAAACAAGAGACATGATGTTTGAAAAAACGTGGTTTTCCTTGACCTGTGCAAAATTGGTTGGAATGTTTCTTTAACATTCCCACTTGCCTTTCAAGCTGTGGATTAATGTAAAATTCCAAGATTTTTTAGGAACCAACGTTTCCATTTTCTACTTGATGAAGAAGCTTTGGAAAGAACAATTGCTTCATTTAAAACTTTTCTAAAATCAATACTGAACAAAATTGTATTTACATGCATACTTATTCAGCTTGGGTATTTTCAACTTAGAGAGCTTAAATTCTAGACCCAGTAAAAAATAAGGAATGCTAAATGTAAGAAACAAAGATTCTAGAACATTCCAGTCCCCTGGTGGTATTTTCTGAGTGAAAAGGAAGCTGTAGAATGTGTAGCAGGATGAGCCGCAGACAAAACTCCTCAGACACCGAGTTAAAGAAGTAAGACATTTATTCGGCTGGGAGCATTAGCAAGACTCCTGTCTCAAGAGCCAAGCTCTGTGAGTGAGCAATTCCTGTCCCTTTTAAGGGCTCACAACTCTAAGGGGGTCTGTGTGAGAGGGTCGTGATCGATTGAGCAAGCAATGGGTACGTGATTGGGGGCTGCATGTACCGGTAATCAGATCGGAACAGAACAGGACAGGAATTTTCACAGTGCTTTTCCATACAATGTCTGGAATCTATAGATGATATAACCGGTTAGGTCAGGGGTCGATCTTTAACTACCAGGTCCAGGGTGTGGCGCCGGGCTGTCTGCCTGTGGATTTCATTTCCGTCTTTTAGTTTTTACTTCTTCTTTCTTTGGAGGCAGAAATTGGGCATAAGACAATATGAGGGGTGGTCTCCTCCTTTATTCCCCTCACTTTGAGACTCTCACTCATTTTATTAGTGGGAGTTATCACTTTCATCTTCACTATCTATGTCTTCTTTCATGACAGATCAGTAGTGATTTATGTAGTACATGTGTGCTGAAGCATTCTGGCGAACTAGAGCAGCGATGAAACCTTTTACCATTTGAATGAGTACAGGTAGTAAATAAGGGATCAGCAAGCAGGTTCCTATTTCTATTATAATTTTTATTATAAGAGTTTTAAATCTTTCTAGCACTGGGAACCATTATTAAACATGGCTTCAGGGTCAAATCCGTGCCACACTTGTACAGGCATATGTGCCAGTTTCATCATGTCTTTAACTATATGTTTGATTACTTGCCCCTGATCATCTATGTGCAGGCAGCAATTAGTAAGGTTAAATTTTCCACAGACTTCTCCTTAGCTGCTAGCAAGTAGTTGAGAGTCAACCTATTTTGATAGATAGCATTTCTCATCTTAGTTTCTTGCCAGGCCAGAATACTCAAGGCTCTGCCAGTCCTATTAGTGATTATTTCTAAGATAGCTTGTAACTGTATGATTTGGTTGAGCATGTAAATGGGGGTCCGATATCCTTACGCACCATCTTGTGGCTAAGTAGTAGGCCTATAATATTGTGTGATTCTCTCAGGGGGCTATTTACTATCTTTCTTCTTCTTACTTATTTATTTATTTTTTGGCTAACACTTTACTCGTATTGTTTATGAGCCCTCACTAGTCTTCAGTTCTTAATTTTATTTTAAAAACTGTGGTCATGGGAGGCTCAGATGGGTCATAACACACATCACGTTGGTCATTTCCTGGGCTATATACCTTGTATAGAATAACGTTATATAAATAATTTTTTTTTTAGAGTTCCAGTACACTTATAATAACTGTAAAATAATAGGACCGTAGTGACTTTTTGTCCTATCTCAGTGACTTGATGTATACACTGGGAACAGCCCTCAGTCTGAGGAAGGTCAATGGAAGTCCTTACTGTACAAGTACAAATTTTAAGGAAAATGAGTCTCACAATGAATTTTCTCATGCTTCAGCCATGCATGGACCAGTCAGCTTCCGGGTGTGACTGGAGCAGGGCTTGTCGTCTTCTTCAGAGTCACTTTGCAGGGGTTGGTGAAGCTGCTCCTATCCATGGACAGCTCTCAGTCTACTGATGTTCAAGGTTGGTCTCAGAGGTTGGTTGGGCCCACTAGAATAAACTGAGTCCAATACCTCTACACGGTTATAGTTAACTGGGCTCTCTGATACCAGGAGCAAGGTGGCAGGGTTTAGGGTGTTGTAAACTTCAATGGTTATGTGGGGATTTTCACAGAGCACACATTGGTAACTAGTTAGTCTATCATTTGTTAGTTAATGATGTCCTTTGGTATTTATTAAAGTCACCACAGCATGGGGGGACTTTATGTTTAGGTTTTGCCCAAGAGTTAGCTTATCTGCTTCTTGTGCTAACAGGGCCATTGCTGCCAGGGCCCTTAGACATGGGGGCCAGCCTTTGGAAACCCCATCTAGTTGTTTTGAGAGATAGGCCACTGGCCTTGGCGAGGGCCCTACAGTCTGGGTTAAAACTCCAACTGCATTTTTTTTTTCTTTCTGATACATAGGGTATAAAGGGTTTTGTCAGGTCAGGTAGCCCCAGGGCTGGGGTCAACATGAGTTTTTTTTTTTTTTTTTTAAACTCATGAAAAGCTTGTTGCTATTGGTTGTAATAGATGTAGTTTATCTAATCTATATTTTTATTAACTGTCACCCACTAAAATATTGACTTAAATCCTGTAGCTATTTGATTTCAAGCTTTAAATTTATGGGGCTCCAGTTGCATCTAAATAGATGTGAGAGTTGAAAGACCCATAAGGGGCTTCTCTCGCTTGATGATGTCTTATTTTTTCTCACTCTGGTTGATGAAATACCAGGGTGAGAGAGATAGCCAAATGAACTAAAGCACAAATGCCACTCTAGTTATTCAGCAGAGTGCCCAGTAAAGGTCCACCACAATACCACCACACATCCGCTCAGGGATGAACAAGGGTTGACTGATTGATAAGCTCTTGAAAATTCTTAAGCTCATTGCATCCCTTCAGGTCTCCAAGGAATGCTAAGTTTCCTCCCTGTCACGAGAGACATGAAGTGAACTTAGTGTTGGGAGACGGAAGCTGGATGGCCCTCAGTGGCTGACCTGCAGGGTGCCGGACTTCAGGATATAGCAGAGAGAGCTTGGTATGAGTTATTACTCCAGGCTGTAGAATCCTGGAAAAGAGCTACCATGCAGCCTATGCCTGGTCAACTGGAGGACCACCTTAGTGGAAAGGGGACAATCTGGGCCTCTGGCCTACCATGTGCACAAGCATAACAATTGCTTTTGTTTAACGTGCAGATGGAATATTTGATCCATTTTAACCAGGCATTTGCATCTTGGTATCCTGTCTTAATTGCTAAACTTTGTTTTAAGTCTTTAACTTCTATGATCCTCTAGTAAAATGAATGTATGATTTTAGGAAATTACAAAAACCTGTTGGGGCAGTCCATCCTTGCTCTTTAGTGGTCCACAGAATGTTGGACCAACTACGGCATAAAAGCTCTACATTGCGGGGCGAGGCTCCTGGTTGGCACTGGGGTCTGTTTTGAAATCTCCCCGGATTAAATGGTCCTAGTTTACTAATGCCCAGTCTAAGGAGAGTCAGGAGGGACAGAAATACTTTTCTGAAGTAGAAAGCTGTCTTTGACTTGGCAAGTCTCCACAGGGTATAACAAAGCAAGCATTAAATGCAATAGTTTGAGGCAAAATTGCCTTGGTTATGTTAATAACTAGATGGTCAGCAATAGAACAAGGAAAGAAGAAAGAGTAATAGAATACATGAAAAGAGTTAAATTTTTCTTAACTTTAGTTTGGTAGGATTTTCCCCTGGGACTATGGCCCACAACTCTGGAGGAGGTGGCACTTTCTTGACTCGGGTGTGATGAGACCATCCTTTTTTGCTGTATGAACAGCAGCCTTGGTGGTTAGCAGCACAAGGTAGGGTCTTTCTCAGGCTGGCTCGAGTTTTTCTTCTTTCCACCTTTTGATGAGAACATGATCTTCAGGCTGGTGCTGATTTACCGGAAATTCTAAGGGTGGTACATGTGCTAAATGACTTTGAGTTTTTGAGAGAAAGGAAAGTGAAAGATAAACCAAGTATATAATTTTTAAGAAATTGACCTTTTGTTTTAAACATGGGAACCTTGGCAGTGGACTTTATTGTCCTTAGTGTCTTTTTACTGAGAAATTTCCTTTAGCACCTATTTTTATTAGTTTTTAAACCAAAGAAAGTCAAATACCATTTTACATTTAACAATGCTCCCTGTATGATTTTTATACCAGATAAGTTAAATTTTACCTTTATATTAGTGTGTTATTAATGTTAAACTTAATTTTAATAAAACTTTGTAGACATATTTATCTAATTTTTAATATTTGACTATAAGGTAGAATTTTATAGACTCTTTTTAACCTTTTATAATTTTTGCTAAAGAGCCGGTTGGTACTTTAAGAAAAATCTGTTATGCTTTTATTTTAATGTCCAATTTACAGAAAAACTGGATGATACCTCTTTAATTTTAGCCAATGTTTACACACAGAATTTTGTTTTCAATTAACATTTTAAAACTTGATTCAACCTTTAAAACAAAATATACATATTTTTAACCTTTTAATGTAGGTAAAACTTTACATTCTTATGCCTCCTTATAATTCTTCTATTGAAAGTATATTTTACTTTTTTTATATACCTTGCACATAAACTGTTTCTTTAATAGTTTTACATTTAGGAAGCCTAATTACTTTTAAATTATACAACATTTCTTGCATGAATTTCCTTTTATAACCTTTTTTTTTTTCATGACTTTCACAGGCAATTCTTTGACATGCTTCAATTTTCTGACTTATTACAAATATTTCTCTTTTTAAACAACCAGCTAACTTATTTCAGGACAAGAATTTGCCATATAATACCCTTTTTACATAAATTCCACCCCCCCTTTTTTCCTTTTTTTTTTTTTTACGATGATAACCATTCTTTTCCAAAGTGAACTTCTTTTATGTCTGTGGAGTAGACTAAGGCCACAAGAATAGAAGTTACCATAAAACATGTTACACTGTTAACTTTTAGCATACTTTAGTTTTGCTGAAAACCTTGTAAGTTTGGAATTTTAATTATCCTTTGCTATTAACAAGATGTTTTGTCCAAATTAACTTAGAATTGGTATAGATGGCTTTTGTTTTTTTTCTAACAGAATAGCCCCATACTGTACGATTTTTGAGTTAGTAAGCTACTTTTTTGCTTTTATGATTTAGGATATTTCTGAACTGAACTAGCGAGGTGTGCTCACAATGAGGTTTCCTTTAAAAGTTATTATCATTATTATTATTATTACTATTTTACTTTTTTTGTGTTAGCAAAGCATTTGCCACTACAGATTGAATGCATTTGGGCCATCTGCGGGTTAAGGATTTTTGATAGGAAGGCCTCAATGCTTTCAGGATACTCCCTTGTTTACACTGACAACAAAGTGGTATTGGAGTGTTATAGGGTTATGGAGAATACCATCAATTATCAATTATAGGTTTTAAATTTACCTTGGCTTTTAAAGGAATAGATACATTTTTTTCTTAACTACTTTTATATCTCTCTCTTTCTCTTCTTTGTCTCTCTCTCTCTCTCTCCTCTCTGCCCCTCTCTCTTCTCTGTCTCTCTCCTCTCTGTCTCTCTCTCTCTCTCTTTCTCTGCCTCTGCCAGCCGCTTATGCTGCAGTTCTCTCAACCGCTGTAGAGGGATCTAAAACCAGTGGTAACCAAGCATCTATGTACAGGAACTGGTCTGGGTGCCCTGGATTTACAGGTTACCTTGTGCTATACCTTTGAAACAAGGGACCTGTCCAGGCTTCCTTCTGATGGCCAACCTACCTCCAATGCTGGCCAGTCTATTTTATATAAAGTTCTAAGCTTTCCTGGTGTCATAGTCTCGCTTAAATCCCTTTTTGAAATTTTTCAACGTAGTTCCTAGTAGGGTGGGCTTATTTGTGCCTGACCCATGCTTCTTCGAGACAAAACACCACACTCACATCACATGCACACCACAAAACAAAGAACGGGTGAAAAGGGCATACACACACTTTTACAGTTTACACCAAACCAAAATCAAAACCAAAATCAGAGTATCCAGAAATTCAAGCCAGGACAAAACCAAAACCAAAGTATCAAGCAATCCAAGTCAAGTCAAAAACAAAAACCAAAGTGCCAGTATGGGCACGCTGTGGGTGATCGGGTCATGCTTCCACTCAAATGGAGTATGCAAGTTCCCAAGACCAGTCCTGTCAAGCAATTCAAACTAAGTCAAAACCAAAACCAAAACCAAAGTGCCAATAAATGCACGCTGTGGGTGATCAGGCCATGCTTCCACTCAAATGGAGTAGGAAAGTTCTGAAGACTAGTCTTACCAAGTTTCAGATGTACAGATTCCAAATACCAGTTCCTTCCCAGTGTTCAGCCACTGCATTGATCCTCTACGGGGGCCTGCCACACAATGCTCTGGTAAGGCGTCCCACCAGGGCAAATGCCTATCCAGGAGCACTCTCAGGATCTGTGTTGCTCAGGCTGGCCAGAGTTCCTATCAGGAATGTTCCACAGGGCAGGTTTAAGTCACCTAAGGAGCTGCTGTGACCATCCGCCAATCACCTCACTTCCCAGTCAGGGAACCAAGAAATGTAGCAGGACAAGCCACAGACAAAACTCCTCAGACACCGAGTTAAAGAAGGAAGAGGTTTATTTGGCCAGGAGCATCGGCAAGACTCCCGTCTCAAGAGCTGAGCTCTCCGAGAGAGCAATTCCTGTCCCTTTTAAGGGCTCACAACTCTAAGGGGGTCAGTGTGAGAGGGTTGTGATCGATTGAGCAAGCAGGGGGTATGTGACTGGAGGCTGCATGTACTGGTAATCAGATTGGAACAGAACAGGACAGGAATTTTCACAGTGCTTTTCCATACAATGTCTGGAATCTACAGATAACATAACCGGTTAGGTCAGGGATCGATCTTTAACTACCAGGCCCAGGGTGTGGCGCCAGGCTGTCTGCCTGTGGATTTCATTTCTGCCTTTTAGTTTTTACTTCTTCTTTCTTTGGAGGCAGAAATTGGGCATAAGACAATATGAGGGGTGGTCTCCTCCCTGAAATGGACTCCAATAAATAAATGTAAGTCAGCTGTGGGTGTATGGATTGCTGTCCATTAGCAGGGATCAGCTTAGGTTGATGCAGCAGAAAGGTGGCAGAGTCTTAGGTTTGAGTTAGGCAAGATAGATGAGGAAAAGGCAGAGAGTGAACTGCTAAGATGGAATGTTTGTGCCATATCTGAGAAATGTCCAAGTCTGCATAACCAGGAGAGACAGAGGATGTCCTGAGTTGTCTCCCTGCACTCTTGCTACATCTATAGTCAATTCTCCACATCTCAGCCAGCAAGACCAAATGCAATTCTAAGTCAATTCAAGTCGTTCCCCTGCTCAAGACTTTCCAGTGTCTCCCAGTAACTGAATAAAGTTCATATATATTTCCAAATATAATTTAGAAGATAAACGCCAAATACATTTCTAACTCATTGCCATTGCCTACAAGGCCCTAAATGATCGGCTCTGGTAAGCTCTCCAACTTCCTTTCTTACCCTGCCCCCACTCCCGTCCAACTATACCAGACTCTTTGCAGATCCTGAAACATGCCATGCTGAACCTTTTCTCGCAGACTTCCTCTTGCTGAACCTCTTACCCCATTCCCACCTCTCCCAGACTTAAATGATCTATCCAAGTTGTCTGCCTGTGCTGATCTCTCACTTTAGTAGGGTCCTCACTTCCTTCCCAAGTCTTCTCCTTGGAGAAGTCTTCCCTAGTACACTCTCTAAAATAGGTTCTCCACCTGTCACGAGGCCAAATTATTTGTTTACAGTAACATCACTTTACCCCTCAGCTTTATTGAGGTAGAGCTAGTATACAAAAAAACTGCACATAATTAATGTACACAGTTTGGTGGGTTTGGGCAAATGTATATATTCATGTCATCATCACTACAAGCCAGGTAATAAACTTATCCATTACCTCCAAATTTTCCTTGTGTCCCTTTGTTTTGTTTTTGTGGTAACAACACTTCACATGAGATCTTGTCTCTTAAATTTTTAAGTTCACAAAATCTTATTGTTAACTATAGTCACTGGGTTGTTCAGCAGATTTCTGGAACTCACTCATGTTGTTTAACTGTAAATGTATACACATTGAACAACAACTTCCTATTTCACCCTCCCACCCATTCCCTGGTAACTATCATTTTATTGCCTACTTCAGTACCTTTGACTATTTAGGTATCTCATATATAAGAGGAATATGAGTATTTGTCATTCTGTGACTTACTTATCCCACTTACCATAATGTATTACAGATCCACCCATGTTATCATAAATGGTAAGATCTCCTTCATTTTATTTCATTTTATCTTTTAATGTAATGTAATTTTATTTTTTGAGATGGAGTCTCACTCTTGTCACCCAAGCTGGAGTGCAACGGCATGATCTTGGCTCACTGCAACCTCTACCTCCCAGGTTCAAGCGATTCTCCTGCCTCAGCCTCCCAAATAGCTGGGATTACAGGTGCCCACCACCAAGCCTGGCTAATTTTTGTATTTTTAGTGGAGATGGGGTTTCACCATATTGGTCAGGCTGGTCTCAAACTCCTGACCTCAGGTGATCTGCCTGCCTCAGACTCCCAAAAGGATCTCCTTCTTTTTAAAGGCTAAATGATATTCTATTGTATATATATGCCACCTTTTCTTTACCCATTCATCTGTGATGGACGTTTGGGTTGTTTCCATATCTTGGTTATTGTGACTAATGCTGCAGTGAACATGACAGGGCAGATATGTCTTCAGGATCCTGATTTCAGTTGCTATATATAAACACATACATATCTATATCTATATCTATCTATCTATCTATATGTATCTCCAGAAGTTGGACTGCTGGATCATATGGTAATTCTATTTTTAGTTTTTTGAGAAATTGCCATACTGTTTTCCATAGCAGCAGTACAATTTTACATTCCTATTAACAGTATACGAGGATTCTAATTTCTCCACAACCTCACCAACACTTGTTATCTTTTGTTTTCTGGACAACAGCCATTCTAACCAATGTGAGTTGATACCTGTTTGTGGTTTCAATTTGCATTTCCCTGGTGATTAATGATATTGAGCATGTTTTTATATTATCTGTTGGCATTTGTATGTCCTTTTGTGGGATATGTCTACTTGATTTCTTTTCCAATGTTCTAATCAAATTACTTACTTTTGCTCTCAAGTTGCAGAAATTCTTTATATAGTTTGGATCAGATATATGGTTTGCAAATATCTTTTACCATTCCATAGTTTGCCTTTTCACTCTGTTGATTATTTTCTTTGCTATGTAGAAGTTTAAAAAATTCGTTACAGTCCCACCACTATTTTTGCTATTGTTGCCTGTTCTTTTGGTGCCCTATTTAAGAAATAATATTTGTCAAAACCCATGTTGAGAAGTTTTTCCCTTACATTTTCTTCTAGGTGTTTTATGGTACTAAATTTTACATCACATCTGTAATTGATTTTGGTTAATTTTTGTGTATGGTGAAAGATAAGCATCCCATTTCATTCTTCTGCAGATGGATATCCAGTTTTGCCAACTCCATTTATTGAAAGACTACCCTTTCCCCCTTGTATATTCTTGGCACTCTGTAGAAAATCAGTTGACTATACATATGTGGGCTTATTTCTGGGGTCTCTGTTTTATTTCATTGGTCTGTATTTTTATGCCAGTGCCATACGGTTTTGGTTACAGCAGCTTTGTAATACATATTGAAATCAGGAAGTGTGATGCCTCCAGCTTTGTTCTTTTTGCTCAAGATTTATTTGGATGTTTGGAGTCTTTTGGAGTTCCATATGAATTTTAGAGCTTTTTTTTTTTTTACTACTTCTGTAATAAACAATCTTTGAGATTTTGACAGGGGTTTCATTGAATCTATAGATTATTTTGAGTCATATGGATGTTTTAACAATAGTGATTCATCCAATCCATGAACACAGGATGTCTTTCTATTTATTTGTGCCTGCCTTAACTTCTTTAATCAATGTTTTATAGTTTTCAGTGTACAAATTTTCCACCTCCATGGTTAGATGTATTCCAAAGTATTTTACTATTTTCGAGGCTATCGTAAATGGGATTATCGTAATTTCCTTTTCATATAGGTCGTTGTTGGTAGTTACATTACTTTTTGGTATTGTGTTATATATTTATTAGTGCAACTTCTTATTAATTGTCTTCTTCATATCTGTAGCCCCAGCACCTAAAACAATGCCTGGTACGTGATAGGCTCTTGATAAATAGTTGATGATTCATTAAGAAAATGAATACCTGTTGATATAAATTGTAAGGGGAAGCAATATGGTAATTTAATCCATGAGCTTTACAGCAAAGAAAGTCATGAAAAATGAGATAGGGAATGAGGTTTAAGTGTAGGAAAAGTGGTTCAAGAGGCTGAATTTTGGAACTATGAGCTGAAATGTATTTTAGGATGAGTTAGAAGTAAAAGACCTTGATTAGAGTCCTTGATTGTCAAGAGTAAAGGGATCACATCCATGGCTTGATAAGGCTTGGTCCAGCTACATTTTTTTTCTTGAAACATTGAAATTCATTTTTTCGATATGAAAATCCATTATTTTCTGTGCATCCTGAGGCACAAATAAAAAGATGTATCTTTTATAAATTTTGTTGAAATTTGAACATATTATATGTTTGGGGTTTTCTAATTTCTTGTGCAATTGTTTTTCCAAAAGTTAAGTGGGAAAAAGAGATTTAAGGAGGGAGAGAGAGAGAGAAGGAGAGATGGATTTTGCTTTTCTTCTTTGATCAGCAGAAAAAAAATGTGACTGCTAGCAGCAGCTTTTGGAGAGGGGAACAGGAAGCTAGATGTGCAGAAAACTGGAGGGGATATGTGGAAATAAATATCTTTCCTGCTAGTGTGACAGAGAGGTGGATATGATTGTTGTCCAAAAAATACTGTAAGAAAGTGGCAGAGAAGCAGATAAACTGACTCAGCACACTCTGAGGTTTGGAATTGTTCTTTTATAGAACTGATAATGGGAGGTGTTATAATAGCAGAGAAGGGGTAAAAATGACCTGTATATATTTTTTACTCTCCAAGAGTTTTGGTTATGTTTCTTTCTTCAATTATATTTATTTCATGGTAAAATAAAGTTATTTTATCATAAGATAATGTACACCTAGAAATGGACAAAAATGTCAATTAGAACTGTTGATAAGGAATGAAAATATATTAAAGTCTTTAACATGAATACTTTGTAGGTTTAATTAATTTTAAATTAATAAATAGAAAATCCATGGAATTGAGGGCCCTTCCTATGGCTTGTGCCACACTTCAGAAACACGTCTCAGTTGATTTCATCATGCGGAAAAAAAGGGGTTAGATTTAAAAAAATTAGGTGAAAGAGTAAATACTTGGGAGATTTAAATGAAAAGCTATGAGTTAAAAGTAAGAAGTGAAAATCCATGTACTGCGTCTTGCCATAATTAGAATCTGGGTGCGTTTGATGAACTGAAGATTAAATGGTTTCTGGGAACTTTCAAAGCCAGGGGCTTTTCCATATTCCCAGCATGACTCAGCATGGGAAATTTCCAGTCAGTGTAAGCATGCAGGGCATTTTCTGAGCAGAAAAACCCTGCCAGCTTCTAAGCTTCATGAGAGAAAACAATAAATATGGAAGCCACCAACTCTCTGAATTAAAGAGAATAAAAAATGTTCTGAAAAGAAAAGGAAGGGGTAGCTCAGTAAAGAGAACCTTATTACTGGGAGCTATTTAGTCATGGCAAAAGTTCTAGATCTTTAAGACAAGAGTTGTTGGTATCGATGATGGGAAAGGATTAGATACACATATCTAAAACTACCTGATATAATTGGAATATAAAACCATTTAAACAATGTAATGAGAAGTCGAGAGATTTGGAGCCTCAAAACCTGGGTTTTCGTCCCAGATCTATCACTTGCTTGTTGTTATTGAAGTTTAATATACATACAAAAAGCTGCATAAGTGATGGTGCTGTGACTTTTCACAAAAGACACATATGCACATAACCAGCATTCACGGAAATTGAGAATCAGGATATTAGCAACATCTCAGAAAGCCCCTTTTCACTCCCTTTTTGTTACTGACCCCCAAGGGTAACCAGTCTCCTGGTTCCTGATTTCTAACATAGCAGATTCATTCTGGCTGATTCATCATAACTTTATATGAATAGAATCATTCAATACATACTAATCTGTACTTAGGCTCTTTGGTTCAACATTGTATTTGTGATTTATTCATGTTGCTGTGCCTAGCTGTAATCTGTTAGTTTTCATTGCCAAATTACATTGTTTGGAATAAATAAACATATTTATATGATCTACACTTGATGGGCATCTGGACTGTTTTTACGCTTTGGTTATTCTCAGAATAACCAAATGCAAGAATGTTGCTAGGAACATTCTGTACGTTTATTTTTGTGAACATCTGAATGCATTTCTGACAGTCTACTAGGGCTGCCATAACAAAGTTGCAAAGACTGTGTAGTTTAAACAACAGAAATTAATTTTTTCACTGTTCTAGAGTCTGGATGTCCAAGGTTAAGAGGTCAGCAAATTTGGTTTATCCAGAAGCCTCTCTCCTTAGTTGCAGATGCCACTTTCCCATTGTGTCCTCATACCGTCT
Source organism: Macaca mulatta (assembly GCF_049350105.2). Taxonomy (NCBI): domain Eukaryota; kingdom Metazoa; phylum Chordata; class Mammalia; order Primates; family Cercopithecidae; genus Macaca; species Macaca mulatta. Next base: position 72,772,732 of record NC_133422.1, read on the forward strand.
TGCCTCTGTGCTCTGGTGTCTCTTTCTCTTCTTATAATTACATCATTCTTATTGAATTATGGCTCTATCCTTTTTACTTCACTTAATCCTGATGACCTTCTTCAGGCCTCTGCCACCAAATAAACACAGTCAGATTAGTGGTTAGGATTTCAACATATGAATTTTGGTAGGACACAATTCAATCTGTAATGGCCTTTCTGTGGTTTATGTTCTTAAGTAATAAATGCTAGGTCACTGCATTTCAGTACATTCGGCTTTAATAGACACTGAGAGTTTTCCAGATTGGTTGAACTGATTTGCATTGTTGTTGGAAATGCAAATCAGTTCAACCAATCTGGAAAACTGTCATTGTCTAGGGTTCCAGTTACTTCATAATATTGCTAAATATGGCATTGTCTTTCTCATTTTAGCCATTCTGGTGTGTATGTACATGGCATATCACTATGATTTAATTAGCATTTCTTTGATGATTACTGAAACTGAATATCTTTCACATATTTATTAGTGGCTTGGATATCCTCATTTGTAAAATGTCTGTCCAAAACTCTTGGCTAATTAAAAAATTTAATTGTCTGCCATTTTCTGATTGATTTGTGGAAGTTCTCATAATCCTGGAAATAAAATATTCTTTGTTGAATAGATACCTAGCAAACATCTTCTGCTAGTTGATTTATTTCCTTTTCAATCCTTAGTCATGTTCTGATTAATATAAGTGATTTTAACAGGGAAGTTTAATTTATAACTTTTTCTTTTATGGCTAGTACATTTTTAACCTTATTTAAGTAACCTTTGCTTAGTTTTAAGTTACGAAGGTTTTTTACTTTTTTAACAACAGCTTTATTATTTTACTTTTACATTTAGATCTCCTGTACATCTACAACTGATTTTTGTGTATTGTGTGAGGCTTGGGAAGGGGTCATGATTCACTTTTTCCATGTAAAATTCAGCTGACCCCAAATCATTTATGTAAAAAGGCCATCCTTCCTTGCTGCACTGCAGTGTCACTTTTGTCATAAATCAGGTGAGAGTTCTAATAATGGTCAGTTTCTGAATGCGCGCTTATTTTTCACTGATCTATATTTTTATCCTTGAGTCTATAGCAAACTTTCTTAAATATAATAGCTTCATATGTGACTGGCTTGACTTCTTGTATTAACAGTAATCTTTGTCCAGGGCTATTCTTGGTCTTTTGCATTTTCAAACCGTTTTAAAATTAGCTTATTAATTTCCATAGAAATACCTTCTGGAATTTTGGTTGGGAGGATTACATCAAATTTATAAGTTAATTTAGGAAGAACTGATATTGTTAAAATATTAAACCTTCCAATTCATGAACATGGTATATCTCATTATTTAAATCTTTCTCAATTTCTGTCAGTACATTTTGTAGTTTTCTTTGTAGCTGTCTCATACATCTTTCACTATATTTATTCCTATAAATTTTATGATTTTTAAAGTTATTTTAATTTAGCCAAGTGATTTAATTTATTGCCATTATACCTCTAAGTATGAGTATTTTTTGAATTTTGAATAACATTGATCCAAAGATAATCTAGCCAAATCATAATGATCAAGCAGTGTCTTCACCCATTCCTTCATGCATTTCTTTACTGAATAATCATTTATTGCATTCCTCTTGTATGCTGGGCACAGTGCTAGATGCTAGGCACACAAAATAAGGCACAAAATAGTAATTTATTGCATGCCTCTTGTATGCTGGCTGGGCACAGTGCTAGATGTTAGGTACACAAAATAAGGCAGTCTTTATTCTAGAGGAGTTAAACAATAACAATACAGGATGACAAATTGAAGAGATGTGACTAATTAGGACACCCAGAATTATGCTGAATAATAATCAGAATAATTACAGAAGTCATATTAAGGAGTAGGAACAGAAATAGCACAATTACTTCCCAAGGGACAATAATAATAAACTGGAACAATTGAGCGAAATGAAGGATAGTGTGAAAGAAAATAACTTGTTAATATTGTGTTTAAACTTGTAGCAAATAAAGAGATACTATTAAAACTTCTTACAGAATCATAACACACCAAACTGGTGCTAAATTAAACTCAAGCAAGAAAGTAGGAGCTTGGAATACAGTGTGATCTGTGTTGTCTTGATGTAATGGGTTTTTGAGGAGTAGGAGCCATAAACATAAATGCAGCAAGTGATCTTCTCCACACTGGGGCCACAGAAGAAAGGGCCTGTTTAGGTCACCAGGAGGAATTTATCTGGAAGCAGTGGGATGGGAACTGAGACAAACCCAGCTCCATTATTTATTTACAAGGCTGCAGTAGGAAGTATGGATCCTTTTGTTTTCTAGAAGAACTATAAACAAACTTCTCTGTTTATTTGTATAAAGGATACCATTGAATTTTTGTAAACAAAGTAGACTGTTAGGAATAAAGGATAGTTTGATTTAGGATATGTGTCCATAACATATATTATCTCAGGAGCATTATGCTGCCTACTGACAGTGGCAAATTCATGATATTAAAGCAAATGTAAGAACAATGAAAATACAGGAGTGAAAGGGCAAGGAATTGAGAAGTGAGGATTTTGAACTTCCACTAGTTCTGAAAAGCACGTCTAATTTAAACTAGAAGTAAATGGATGTAATAGAAATATCTTTCAACTAGGAAAGAGAACTAGTCCCAGTTTTTACACATACTTTTTAAGCTATTTAGCCTCTCTGGTTCTCAGTTTCTCTTATAGAATATATTGCTTTCCTTCCATAGCAACTCACCTAATAATTGCACTCAATAAATATGAGATAAATGAATGAATATACAGGAGATAATGAGTGGGAGGGGGCCTTTATTGGGTCTTCTTAGTTTTCTTACTCTCTGTATTTTCTTTAAACAATCATATATTCTCCTATGGGTTACAGTTTAAATCTGCTATTGACTCCTAAACTATAAATCCATCTCAGATCATTCCTTGAACTCTAGGTATGCATATATATTTTCTTTTAACTTGACATCTGCAATTGGATACTCCAGCTAAAAATTGAAATACCTAGTATGAACTCATTGATTTTTATCTTCCTCCCAACTTGCTCTCCTCCTGTGCCCCTACTTTCGTTAACGGCATTCAGCAACAGACCCTGTTGCCCAATATACCGCTGATCACAATTTCCCAAAGAGGCTATGTCCTAAATAGCTCTGGGAAGCAACCACTTCTCTCTCTATTCATACGCCCACAATCCTTGTTTAGGTCCTTGCAAAAATGGCCTGCACAACTCTAGTAGCCTTTCAAACAGGTCTCTGACTTTAGAATATTCTCTTTGAATTGACTGCATTATTTCAGACAGTGATCTTTCTAACATATAACTCAAATCCCATCACTCTCTGCCTAAAATCATTCAGTGATTCCACATTGCCCCAAGGATAAAGTGCCAGCTCCCTAAAGTGGCTTACCATCCTTGTTATACACTCCTGCTTTCCTCTCCAATCTCATTTCTTGAATGAATTCTATCTTCAGCCAGACGGTGCTGCTTTCCTCACCTGTGCTTCATGCTCTACTTTCCTGACCCTGAACATGATGTTCTGCTTGCCTAAGTGCTTCATCCTTCCACCCAGCTCTTACCTCCAGCCTCCACATCTTAGCCTCCTCACCTGACAATATTCTCGCCAACTGTATTGTTTCAACGTAGAAATCATCTTTGTAAACATGTCTTTTCCCCGTGGTTGCTACTACTCCTTTCCTAGCACATTTGTGTGCTGTATTATCTGTTAAATGTCTGAGTCTCCCACCAGATGAAAAAACTTTGGGAGTATGTGAACGTTTACCTGTCTGGTTCGCGTTCCTTGTGTTGTCTAATTGTCTGGCTCAGCACAGATTATTAATAAATATTTATAAAACAACATTACTCTCTTGCAATAGTAAAATACTATAATAGAATGTTAAATAAAATTATAAGGCTGAGACAACAGTTTAAATTTGGCTGGCGTGGGCGGGGGTATAAAGGAAATGAGAGCCTGGGGCACTTCAGAGGCATTTTATGACATGTAAAGTGCCCTTCTGGGGCACTTTATGACGTCAGAACAAAAAAGTTGTGCTTTTCGTTTGGGATTTTGGGAATGAACCAGAGGACAATCCTTTCACTGCTGCTGCTATAATATAAACTCTAGGAACAATAAAGAACATTGTGACCTGAAAAAATAGACTTTTGGGAAAAGCTCTTAAAATTTGGGGTGGTACACAAGAGGATGTGGTATGTCTTGCCCAGTGAATAAGGATCTTCAGAAAACTTCTAAAAAGAGGCTGCATCTGCTTTAGTTGTTCAGAGGAATCCATATTCTCTGAGCACTGTTTTCTCCAAAACATTTTGAGAAATGGGCCTCAGTTTTCTTACTTGTAAAGTGGGTATGGTAGAAAATGTACCTGTCATCTTGTACATGAGAATTCAATAAACCAAAGAAATAAACTTTTACAATGGCCTGGCACCTAGTAAATACCAGCTAAGTGTTTACTTCCTTTATTACCATTGTTATCAAGTTGACACTGAGATAAGAGCTAACACATAAAGTAGGAGGCATTGTTGTGGTACACCTGCAGAAGTCATTTGTGTTCTCCAAGTCCTTCCAGAGTTCTTCTGGGATGGTATATAAGAGTCCTGGGATTGAGTTCCTGCAGTCTGGCCTCGAAATCTGTGGCTCCTGGCTGAGCTTCAGCTAACAGTACATCTGAGTCTTCCTGTCAATCAAGGATATCTTATATGGGACTGAGCAATTTAGATTTGAAATGCTAAGTGTGGAACAAATGTTACCACATCAGATAGGAATGGAAACTGTTCTTTGTGGAGAGATACCAGGATCTCTCTTCCTTGGGAAGATGAGCTGAGAGAGGGACGCAGAGATGTCGCTCTGTGCAGCCACTAGCACTGGCCCCTGTGCCACCTTAGTTCTTCAGGGTGAGCTTTAATTGTTGCCCAGTTTCATGAGTTTCAGGCTCTATGCTATTGTGAGAAAATTGTGCTGAAAGCTACTGGGAGACCACACAATGACAGCTGGCACACTGATACACTGTGGAGGTCACTGCTAGAGTTCAAGGCTCTCTGGGATGCTCCAGGGCACAAACCCTCAGATTCGGGTGCTCATCCAGGGAGGTTTGGATCCGATCCGCATGAATCCCAGTGTGGTAGCAAGGAATTTCCTGCCTCCTACTGCTTCGGGACAAAATGCTCAACCCATTTTTAGAAGGCCTTCACAGCCCTTTTGGGGCATTCCCAGGGCAGGTGGGCAGGAGGTGGTGACCGTTGGGGCTGGGTATCCATCAGACCTGGGATGGAGTGGTGCCTCACCTGGATCTGCACACCCCAAAGTGGTACCCAATGCTGGGCGGAAAGGAAATGAGCGTACGTGTGTTGCACTTTGATCAGTGTCCTGCTCCTCCCCTTCCTCCCCCTGCACATCGTGTGAAAAGGAGTGGCGTTCTCCCAGACACAGATCAACTTCGGAAATTGGGATTGTGGCACTTTCTGAAAGTGTGCAGCATTTTAAGCTCGAGTGTGTAAGTCTAAGTATTGTAAAACATGTTTTTATATTTTAAAATCTCTTAAAGATAATTTTATTTTGTTGAACATCAGAAACTATCTGCATATTCACAAAGAATGCTTGATTAAAAGATAGTATTTCCCAGAGCCCCTGAAATTGTAGTCTAGTCACACTCATTTGGAATCAGCCTATTAGATACCTCTCTGACACTCACGGTAACAATTACCATATTCATAATTACTAAGGAATTCTAAGGAAAGTTTATATATGCACAAACACATTGTATACATATTCAGAATGTATGTGTATATAAATTATATACCATAAATATATGTTTGTTACCTGTCATTTTTTTTCCTATAAAAAGTAATTTTATTCATGCCTAGTATTAACTCCCAGGCAAAGCATATATTTAAGTATTAGGCTAATGTTTAAAGGTTTTCGAGAAGGCTACAACCCTGAAATATTATCTGATTAGAAAATAAAATTGGTGGCTCTGCAGTTAGCCTTTGGCTTTATTTCAGTATTGGTTAGTGTTCTACTGCTTGCTGGGTTTGAAAACTTACCTGAAAGTACATCCCTTATTGATCAGTAAATTTATTTGTAGGTTATTGTCGCAGCTGGTAAATGAGAAATTTAATTTTCTCTCTTTAATTCAATTTGGCTTTCTGACATGTTGCTGTTCTCTCCTTGAAGCAAGTGCTATTTGCCCATTTTCCTTACTCCGGTGCCTGTCACATAAAAGGGCTTAGTACATGTTTCCTGAAGTAATGACTTATCAGATGCATGGTCAGTGCCCCTAAATCTTGCTTCTCAGTGTGGTTTGGAGCCTGAGAAAGAATGGTAGCTTTGGAAAAGTAAATTTAAAAGTCAGAAATCATTAAAAAGCACAAAAATATCCCAAAGTAAGGTTTTCATATGATTCTACCACAGGGCTTATTGATCTTTTCTCATCTTTAGACTTTGTTTCTAGGTGCCCAACAGAAGCTATCACAACTTTAATGGTTGCTCACTCCCACTTTTTCATTATACTCTTGCTAAGTTGGAGAGTCTCCTCCTCTTAGGAACAGAAACGACTGTGCTATATATTGGAATTTCCAAAAGCCACCAAACACCAATGATACACCACAGATGGGTGTCCATGAGAGTCGAATTAGCACTACTCCCCTCAGTGTGGCTTCTGGGTCATCACTAGTGTACTGCAATCCCTGCCAAGGCAGGACAGGGGGACGATGAGTGCCAACTGGATTCCAGTCCAGACTGAATGATAAGGTTCTGCCACAGGGAATGGATTATGTCTGTTTAAGGCCACGATGGACAGTGTCCTTTTCTGTCATTGCAGCTACATCATCCAAACTCCCCAGATCACTAAGGAAACTCAGAAGAACATGAGCAGAACATCACAACAATGGGTGTGCACAACTGTGATAAAACATGTACATTTAAGGCTCTCTATTCTCTCTAATAGGTTAATTCAGGTGGTATGATGACAAAACTGCCATCTACAGTTTGGGACAGGTAGGGATGAAAGAGGATGGTGGAATGGGATCTTTTCAAATTTATCCAGTGGGGTAAATGGAGGATCTTCTGTTTCATAGTAGCTACATAAAGTAACTATAGAAGATTATTTTCAGAGAAAAACAAAACAAAACAAAAGCCACTACTAGGCATGCCTATTATGCCTGAAATGTCATTGTCTATTTATATACTTGCAAAGGCTATTTTCTGCTGAATTTAAACAGCACAAACATCAGAAAAACTAGATAATAGTCTATCTACTGGAAATATTTGGAACAGTTTCTTACAATCATAATATTAGAGCACAAACATATTCCCCTCTCCTTTTCTTTTTCTCTTTTGAATTTTCAGTAGAAGGGATGACAATAATAGGTATAATTTTTATTGGATAATACTTTAATTTAGATCACCGAATTATGTATACCTATAGCACCCAAAATGCTACTAAAGTCAAGTCTCTACATTTAAATAATAAATAAATAATCCGATTTTACTCACATCCACCTTCCATCATGGTCCAACTAGACACTCCCCCATTGTGACTGTTGATGGAAAATTCTTCCATGTTTGGAGAAACCACAGTTACTGATTAGTTTTAGCTCTAAGAGCTCTTTCCTCCTTCTCATCAAGCCTAGGCAAAGTTCCACAACAATATATTTTCCTGTTTGTCTCCACTCAGATGTTCTTAATCTCTTCAGGGAACAGGGAAAATGCAGGAGTCCCCTTTGTACATCGCTTGAAATAAATAAAAATATTATCCAAAACTCATGTCAGTACAGGAGTGACTGTTATAAAGAGAAAGAAACAAATTGTGATGATTGGAAATGACAAGAACTTGGATTTTTCTCATTTTTCAGCATGAAATTCTGAGCTTACAACCTGCAAAATCTTATTATAAAAGTAAGATAACTGCCATATAAAAATTGAAAATCATGCAAATATTTATGTATGATCCCACTAGTTCACTCCATATTCTTTTTGGAGTGTAAAAAACATTTATTATTTTAAAAATCACATCCAATTGAAAAAAAGAAACACAGAGTCATAAAATAAAAGAAGAGGAACACAGGCTTTGCACTCCACTAAAACGTTTTGAAAAATAAAATGAGCAACCATTGCTTTACAGCAAAAATATTATGTCATCAACAAGGTAGGAAAATAAGCAATTGCCTTTGAAACGGCCATAGATGTACTAGCACAGTGGTTGTGAGAATAGATGTTTGAGCCTAACCGTTTGGTTTCAAAAGCTGACTTTTCCACAGAGTTCTTCATGTAATATTGGTCAGGTTGCTTCATTTTCCTCATCTGTTAAATGGTGATACTCATGGTACCTACTTTATCTTGTTATTATGGCACTTTGAGGAGTTAATAACGAGAAGTACATAGAATAATGGTGTCTGATAAGATTAAGGTATTGTTACTATTCTTCAATTTCTAATATTTCAAAAGAAATACTGACCTGCACTGAAGAATAATTGACTTCCTTCTTCAAAGCTTCATTAAATAATAATAAATAGTTGATTCCTTTTTCAGTTGGGAAACCAAATTCAGTCAATCTCTTAGAATATTGCCATGAATTGTTTCTGAATTAAAACTCATCCCAAATAAATGAGGAGATACTTTTCTGTGATTTATGGAATAGTTTGGAAGAAGGATACTGTTATGCCAGGAGTTGAAAACTGCACTCAGAAAGTCTATTCATGCTGACTGCAAATATTACCAGTGGGATGAAAATCGAGTGTGTCCAATTTCATCACTGATAAATCTAGAATGATAACAGATCTGCTTTAAGGGCAAGGTCTAAGAATGCTCTTCTTATATGCAGAATGTTTTTGCTTAATTTCATGCTCTACAGTTTGAGAGTCATTTCTTATAAAATTTATAATAACTGATGAGGCAGCCAGTGTCCTGCCCTAGAGATTTCTATCTTATTTTATAAGGTAAAACTAAAGTTTCCTTTCAGGTTAAATAAGGATTATAATCTTCTTTGCACAAGGAAAAAAAAAGTGTTCTTACTAGATCACCTTTGGTAAGATTTGTGATTGTTTATCCTACAAAATATTTAAGTTTAGAAATTATTTCCTTTCTCCTCCAAGAGAGTATAAACTTTTCCCCTGTGACTATTTGTTTTTCTTCAAAATATATTAGCCCATATTTATCACAGTCATGGTCTCTATGTCAACGAGAGAAGATGTCATGTATCTCCTAATTTAGCAACACTTTTTGTTCAGGTTTCCAGATAAAGCACAATACAAGTTTTAAATATAAAGGGAACAGGCTGTTTCCCACAAAGCACACTGGTGTTCATAGGATGAGAAACTGGCCCCCCGTGGTGTTTGATAAGAAAGGAGTTCCTAGCATAAAGATATTTTTAGCACATCTAATAAAACATCAGTTCCATCTGCATTTCCTTAACATGTTGTGCTAAATTCTCCCTCCAACATTCCAGGATTAGTTTATTATTCAAAGTGACAGGGAAAAGTCACTTTAGATTTTTCTGTCACCATAGGAGAAAATGAAAATCTGTTATTATTATATTAACATATGTTTCTTTTTCTTTATCAATACACAACAGCATTTGGGTCTCTACTAAAAATTATCACACACTTTAAATGATAAACTGAGCCTCTTGAAATTTTTTATTTATTTTGAGACTATAACATCAATATGTTTAAATCAAATATTAATTTCTGTCTCTGTTTCAAACATGACTCCTAATAACTGAAAAAATAGAAGTTTGTGTTTACTGCTCTACATCTCTTTTCCTAAGTAATTAACTAACAAATTAGCTGTCAACTTCTTTATTCACTGAGATCTTAGTTAGAAGAGTATGTGTGTGTATATGTGTATGTGTGTATGTACATATACACGTACACACATATACATACTATTATATACTATATATAATAGTGTATATATATACACACACACATACATGCACAGAGAGAGAATGTTAAAACATAATGAAAAGTGGTATTTCAAAAGATCTGTTAAGCAAAATCTTGATCAAAATATAAGCTGGTTGCCAACATATAGAAAGGTTTATTATACTATAATTGGTTTTGAACATGGTTTGTAATATCTCTCCCTCTTCCATGTGTGTAATTTTGATTTATTACCAGGTTGATAATCACCTGGCCAGAATTAGATTTCTTGTTCATATAAAGGTAAATATCAAATTTACATATCAGTAATGCAAATGGGAAAAATTATTTGGAGTAATTTCTTTTCATTGGAACTATTTGTATCACTGCTCAATAAATCTATTATTTGATTTTATTTCTAGGGCATTATTAAAGAGATTTGTCAGAAAAAAATATGTTTATATATGTGTTTACATATATATACACACTATATAATAAAATAGAAATTGGAGATATATATGCATGTGTATATGAGTGTATGTGTGTGGTGGTATATAGGACTACATTACAGAATATTTTTCTAAAGTTAGGAATTTAAAGAGTGAATATCATACTAGGCCACATTTCTGAGTTGTAAAAAAAAATCAGTGAATTTTACAGATTTGAGGTTTTAAGCTTAAAATTTTAGTTGCATTTTTAAAAACTCGAAAGCAGTTGACAAACTGGTTTCAAAAAGAAGAGTTAATATTGCAAAAGTGAAATTACTCATAAAGCTAAATCTAGACAAGACAGAAATAAAATTTTAAAAATTTAAAATCCAAGTTTATTTTAAAAGCACATATGTTTTGCATTAGAAGGTGTAGCCCTACCAATCATCTTTTCCTCTAAAATATTCAGAGTACATTTTTAGAACATTGTAGAAACACTTAAATGCCAGTGGTTCATTATTTTAAAAGTATTGCCTCTTTTAACAAATGCAAGACTAATGTTGAAATATAGCTTTTATTCTGTTTTTCAGGCTTCAGACATAAAGTCTATTTTATGGTTTATAAACTAATAGGAGATAGTGACTTCTTTTATTGCTAGCAAGATTTTAAATGTTATTTTTGGGAGGTATAGTGACTATTATTATTTTTTTTTTTCTGCTTGAGAAATGTTACCTTCTGAGAAAAAAGCAAGGCACTTTTTCTACTGTTGTGATTCCTTAAAATAGTTTTTTTCCCTTTTGTTTTGTTTATAATACCCTTCCCAGTTCCCTTGGTCATCTGAGCATGGCTGATAACTTCACGTCTCTTTTTTTGATTCATGAATAGAGAATTCTAACTTTACGTTAAAATGAAGAACATATTTAGTTCTCAAGAATAAGCTCATCCTGGGACTATATTGACACCTTGGCAGATGTATTAAGCCAGAAAAAGAACATAGGAGGGACGTGGCCCTCCTTGTGAACAACACTCTCATGGTTGAGTCCTTGCTGAGGGTTAGGAAAACATCCTGGTATGTACATTTGAAGCTTATTGGTTTCCTGAGCTAAGATTAGGGATTAGGACAAGAGGTGTGGCTGGAATCTCTTCCTGAAGATTGTGATTCTGGAACTCAGAGGAGTCAAGACCAAGGTTCCCACAGCAGAGCCAGAAAAATAAATAAATAATAATTAGTCCTACACCTCTGACATTCGACTACCCCCTTGGGTATTGTATCTTGGTCCTAATATATTTTGTTTTCCTAGTTTAGGCTGGAACTGTGTGGAGCATTGAGCAAATATTTTGTTCTTACCAAATACATATGTATTTTTGGATTGTACAAATACTAAATAATAATAACCATATTCTTTATTTTTTGAGATGGAATTTCGCTCTTGTTGCCCAGGCTGGAGTGCAATGGCACCATCTCGGCTCACTATAACCTCCACCTCCCAGGTTCAAGCGATTCTCCTGCCTAATCCTCCCAAGTAGCTGGGATTACAGGCATGCGCCACCATGCCTGACTAATTTTATAGTTTTAGCAGAGACAGAGTTTCTCCGTGCTGGTCAGGCTGGTCTCAAACTCCTGACCTCAGGTGATCCGCCTGCCTTGGCCTCCCAAAGTGCTGGGATTACAGGCATGAGTCACCATGCCTGGCATGTAGCCCACCAAAGAGGTGTTGAGCCTCTCTCTTGTTAGATAACCTATCAGGCAATATTTTCTTATAAATTACTTCAATAACGATTACTGTTGAATCGTTAACTTTGTACATTTTTCCAGATGAGGATTTGTGTTAAAGTTTCATTTAACTAAACCATTTTGGGTAGCTTGTTATCACAAAACAGTCAGGACAGGCTTAAAATCAGTCAGAAGTTTACCTATTCAATTCTATAAGACAAAACAGGTACCTATGATATGCTAGGCTGGATAGCAGCTGCTGGAAGGTTTAGAAATGTATTGTAGTCTCTTATTTATTTCTGTGAATTCCAACTTATTTCAAACACAAAAATAGCCACACTGTTGAAGACAGTATGATGGAGACTTTGAAATCAGATAGATCTGTCCCAAGTCCATGACTACCAGTCATGCAACCTCAGACCATCATCCAGTCAGAGTCTGGACTCCTGTAAATGAGTGTGGTCACCACTCACTCACATGCTGCAGGGTTGTGACACATGCCAACACACAGCAGGGGACACGGGCTAAACATCTGGAAAATGGAAAATGCTCTTATTCTCAAGGCCAGGCCAATGTCTACATTCCAAAATACTAGCATGTTAACCTATCTATACATTTCAAATTGCAAAAGAATTCATTGCTTCTTAAAAATATAGTTGACATTCTAAGCAGAGCTGAGTGTTGACTAAAATAAACTAGGCTAGTAGTTATCATAGAAATGTTGATAAGATTACCTGGTATTCATTATACTTAAGAGCAAGACTGGTCCTAGGTAGAAATGAGAAACTACTTCAGTCTGTTTTTCCCACCTTCCTACCTCCCATTCATCTTCCTTTCATCATTCACACACTTACTGCCCAGAAGCTTCTTTCGCTGCCTTGACATTGTTAGGTGGCCTATTTCAGTAAAAAACAGTCTCTCTGAAGTGTTGGCTGGTACTGTTTGAACCTTTGTTAGCTCACTAGATGCTTTGCATTTTAATAGGGGTCTCTTGAATGCACAGGAGTTTTATGTTTTTTTCTTTTCTTTTTTTTTTTTTGAGATGGAGTCTCACTCTGTCACCAAGGCTGGAGTGCAGTGGGGTAATCTCGCCTCACTGCAACCTCTGCCTCCCGGGTTCAAGCAATTCTCCTTCTCAGGCTCCCAAGTAGCTGGGATTACAGGCGCCCACCACCATGCCTGGCTAATTTTGTGTTTTGGGTAGAGATGGGATTTCACCATGTTGGCCAGGCTAGTCTTGAACTCCTGAACTCAGGTGATCCACCTACCTTGGCCTCTCAAAGTGCTGGGATTACAGGCGTGAGCCAACATGCCCAGCCCACACAGGAGTTTTAAACCCAGGAGAATTGTGCTGTCTTGTGAGGCAGACTGTCTTCTCTGTAGCTACTCTCTCTCAGAAAGTTCATCGATTCTTACAACATTAACTTTCATTTTTATTGTTACTGTCCTTAAAAATATAGGTCAAAGATGTCTGTCTCTTTCTCCCAAGTTTTGGTCCTACAATTTCTTAATGGACATTTCAGTTCAACAGATATTTGTGAGGCATCTCTTATTACATGTGAGACTAGGATCAATACTTTAAATGTATTTAAAATAGACACCGTGTTTATATACCTGCCAAGAAATCTTTTTGTTCTCTTCTCCATAATCAATTTGTACTATGATTTGTCACCAAGTCCTATCAATTCTTCTTTTAAAGAATTGCCATCACCTTATACTTGGAAGATACATTAACTAGTTATCTTAAAAACAAGGATTATAAATCATTCCACTATGAAGACACATGCACACATCTTTACTGCAGCACTATTCACAATAGCAAAGACATAGAACCAACCCACAAGCTCATCAATGATAGACTGGATAAAGAAAATGTGGAACATATACACCATGGAATACTATGCAGCCATAAAAAAGAATGAGTTCATGTCTTTTGCAGGGACATGGATGAGCTGGAAACCATCATTCTCAGCAAACTAACCCAGGAGCAGAAAACCAAACACCACATGTTCTCGCTCATAAGTGGGAGTTGAACAATGAGGACCCTTGGACGCAGTGAGGGGAACATCCTATAGTGGGGCATGTAGGGGGTTGGGGGCAAAGGGAGAGAGAGCATTAGGACAAATACCTAATGCATGAGCGGCTTAAAACCTAGATGACGGGTTGATAGGTGCAGCAAACCACCATGGCACATATATCCCAGAACATAAAATATAATAAATAAAAGCAAACAAACAAAAAAACAAGAATCTTCCAGCTCCCATGTGATCCCTGTGGGAAGTGCGAACTGATCCGCTTCCCTTCACCTCCTTACTTCATGTCAGCGGCACTGGGCTCTGCCACTTATAGCTCTGTGACTTTGAACAACGCATTAACTTTAACCTTGGTTTATTTATCCACGAAAGATAATGAAAAATACCTACCCTGCCTTCCTTACAGGATTATTGTAATGATTAGTCAAAATGGTGCATAGGAAATCATTTTATGTATTAAATATTTATATCACACTGTTAGGCATAGTATTCTTGTTTTCTACCTCATCTTGACGTGTTGAGACAGACTTGAGTTCAAATCTTGAATCCTCCACATATTAGTCACGTGAATATTAGGTTACTTAACCTCTCAGAACCGCTACATTCTCATTTGTGAAATGGAGATGTGAACCTCCATGGAGCTTGGTATATGGATTAGATGGAGAAAACATTGGTGAAGTACCAAGGACTGTGCCTAGTGCCAACTTGCATGCCATAATGCTAGTTTTTTCTTTGTGTTCTAGTTGGTTCAATGTTTTTTTCTTTACCAGTCTTTCTTAGTCTTACCTGTATGATTTTATCTCTATTTTTCTGGACCAACTTTGTGTTTTCTAGGCAGATTGATGGGTGTGTGCATTTTCTGTGGCTGCTATAACAAATTACCACAAACTTAATGGCTTAAACCAATGCAAATATATTTTCTTACAGTTCTGAAAGTCAGAAGTTCAAAATCAGTAACACTAAGGTGTCTGTTTCTTCTAGAGGCTCAGGGGAAACCCATTTCCTTGCCTTTTCTAGCTTCTAGGGGCTGCCCGCATTCCTCAGATAGTGGCCCCTTCCTCACCATACTCCAATCTTAAGCTTTTGTCATCACATCTACTACTCACTCTGATCTCCTATTTCCTTTTAAATGATCCTTGTGATTATATTATTAGGATCATCTGGATAACCCAGGATACTGTACCCATCTCATGATCCTTAAGTACATCTATCAAGTCTATTTTGCTATATAAGGTAAAATTCACAGGTTGTGGAATTAGGATATGGGCATCTTTTGGGGACTGTTATTCAGTATACCATAGTCAGTTACCTGAAATTCCCACAGACTTATTATGGTCATGGTTACATTTTACCCTTTACCTATTTACATTCTCCTTCCTCAAATTTTTCCTTTTTTTTTTTTTTTTTTTTGTCTAAATTCTACTCAATCTCTTTGAGACATACTATTAAGTTTGTAGATCTCCATCTGTTGAAGTTGGAATATAGATCAATGCTTAGTTATGTGTTTTTTCCTAATGTTTACTATTTCTTACTAAATTTCAACTTCTCTCATTCAGGAACATATCTTTTTGTTTATTTTTAAGTCACACAACATACTTTCATTTATACATTCGTTCACCAAGGTGCTCTTAAGCATCTACTAAAAGCCAGGCCTTATATTCAGTGCAGGAGATACAAAGCTCAGTGAGCATAGCACAGTCCTCATCTTTTGAGAACTCATCAAGTTGTGGAAGTGTGGTAGAGACAGTAAAGCTCATATTCCCCCAAAGTTCCCAGCTTCCTTACCAGTGGGGAGGCTAATATGATATGATCTGGTCATGAAATGGGGGCAATATTGATATTGTGCCTTCTCTGGGATGAAGCAGTGAAACACTTACATGTAGCTCTTTGGTTGCTCTTTGCCACTGGGAGCAGCTACAAGATGGTGGAACTTCCAACAGCCTGAGGTTCTGAGAGACCATGTGCAACAAAGCCTCTGCAAATTCATGTGGGACATGGAAACATGAAAGAAGAAAAGTTTTGCTGTGGCAAGTCACATGAAATTTAGGAGTTATTTACTACCCCCTGGTCAATCCTACCCAATACCGAAAAAGAAATCTGGGATCCTGTATCATAGGCATAGCATGATAGCATATACTAATGTTTTGAAGTAGAAAACTGTTCCAAATGAGAATAGAGGAAGTACTTGAGTTGATTCTTAAAGGACAACAAGAAGGTTTGAGGTGGATGAGGTGTGAGAACAAGCATTTTCCCAAATAGCGAATAGCACATACAAAGACTTGGAAGCCTAGAGAGAATTCAGATGGCAGGGAAGGAGTACAATTTCCGTGTGGGTAGGGGGGAAACAGGCCAGAGCTAGAGGTGAGAGGGCATTGGATGCCATTCTAAGACATTTTATTTTCATTCTATAAGCTAGAGTTTCTTAAAAAATTTTTTTAAATTTTGTTCATTTATTTTTGTTTAAAATAGTAATACAAGTATATGATGTAAAATTAGAAAGACATTGGAAAGCAAATGAAGAAAATAAAATAATCACTAATATTATCACATTGAGAAATAACTGTTAATGCTCCTTTCATATTTTCTTCTAAATATGTGCATGTACAGATTTGATTGTTTCTCTTTAAAATTGAGATTATGTTTTATGAGAATTATTTTGTTTGTTTAACCTTTCCAATTAAAAGTCTTCAAAAAGAATTATCAGTTTGGGATGATAAAATTTCAGTGACCAAAAGATAAATCCTAATTCATTTAGCTATTTGGCATTTAGGAAATATCCATTGTTATGGAGATTATCTGTTTAAGCAGACTTTAAAATAAGCAGTTTAATTGTGGAATAATGTATATGGAAGAAATGCTATCTACTTTAAGTGTAAATTTGAGGGGTTTTGACAAATGTGCTTGTCATGTAACTACCACCATCATCCAGATTAGAGCATTTCTATCGCCACAAAAAAGCGTCCTTGTATTCCTCTGCAGTCAATTCTTTTTAGACCTCTCCAGCCTCTGGAAAGCCCTGACATGCATTCAGTCAGTAGAGCACTTCTTGGCTTCAATTTCAGATAAATTAATTCATCCTGTAGTCTTTTATGTCTGGGCTTTTTCACTTAGTATAATATTTTGGAAATTCATCCTTGTTGTTTATCTATTAATTATTTGAAGAAAGATCAACTTGCCTCTAGTTTTTGGCTAATAAATATATTATGAACATTCAGGTACAAGTTATTTTGTGGCCGTATCTTTACATTTTTCTTGTGTACCCAGGCAGGATGATTCCTCAGTGTTTTAAGTGTATCTTTAACTCCATAAGAAACGTCCAGACTGTTCCAACCAACAGTGTGTGAGACTTCCTCATGTTTTATATCCTCACCAAATCTTGTTATTCATGATCTTTTTAATTTTAGCCATTCTAGTGGTTATGGAGTGGTATCTTACTGCGGCTTTAATGGGCATTTGTAAAATGACTAATGATACTAGAACATCTTTTTATGTGCTTATCTGTCTTGTGTATGCCTTCTTTCAAATTTTGATGATTGTTTATTGTGTTGTTTCTTCTCATTGACATGTTAAAGGTTTTCATATATTTGATACAAATACTTTATTATGTATATGTTTATACATAATTATTTTATATATGTTCACAATTATTTTATACTTTTATAATATTAATTTATATCTATATTTTTTATATGTGCTTACATATATATATCTTACATATATAAAACATTATTATATACATATTTTATATATTACTAAGGCCAAGAACCAGGAGTGCTGATGTCCTATATAATTATATATAAACATATACATAATAAGGCAGTATAGAATACTTGTTATATATATAGAACAATATATTTATATAAACATATATATATTGCTCTGTGCACGTGCAGATTTGATTGTTTTTCCTAAAAATTGGGGTTATGTTGTATGAGAATTACTTAACTGCTTAGGAAAACCATTAACAAGCATAAATTCTAACTACTTGTCACCTAAAGCATATAACTTACATCACCTATTTGAGAAGCAGCTCATTGTCAAGTAAAATATCATGAGTTAATATGATTTCTATTCGATGACTTGTGTGTGATCATTATTTGCTGTCTCTTCCCAATGCAAATTAATTTTCGTGGCATATCTTTCCCAATCTGCAATTGTGTGGGCCTCTTTTGCCTTCCTGTATTACAAGTGCTCTGGGGAATGAATGCCTAACTCATGACATGCTTAATATGACACCTATACATTTAATTTTGTGAGTGCCATGTAATACACACTTTTTAATTTGATTAAACTCTGTCAAGCCATTTTTGTATACTGGAGTAATAGATAACTACAAAGACAAAAAACACTATTTTATTCACATAAATCTTCTTTTCTTCCTGTTTCCAAACTCATTGATAATTATCTTCCTCTACTTTGCCTTACTATCCCTTTTTTTTTCTTTTGTGACTTCTTGCATTAAAACGTATTAACTTCTTCAGTTTTAATCATGAAAATATATAAAATTATACACGTAATTAGTTTTTAGTTTTATTTTGCATTGTGGTGAAAGAAGACATCATATTTTCTTGTTTGTGATATTAAAGTAGCAGTTTCTCACTGCATCAACCAATGTGCAAAATAACCAGCTAGCATCATGATGACTGGATCAAATTCATACATAACGATATTAACCTTAAATGTAAACAGGCTAAATGCCCCAATTAAAAGACACAGACTGGTAAATTGGATAAAGAGTCAAGACCCATCAGTGTACTGTCTTCAGGAGACCCATATCACGTGCAAAGACACACAAAGGCTCAAAATAAAGGGATGGAGGAATATTTAACAAGCAAATGAAAAGAAAAGAAAAGGGATGGCAATCCTAGTCTTTGATAAAACAGACTTTAAACCAACAAAGATCAAAAAAGACAAAGTAGGAGATTACATAATGGTAAAAGGATCAATGCAACAAGAAGAGCTAACTATCCTAAATATATATGCAATCAATACAGGAGCACTCAGATTCATAAAACAAGTTCTTAGAGACATACAAAGAGACTTCGACTCCCACACAATAATAGTGGGAGACTTTAACACCCCACTGTCAATATTAGATCAAGGGGACAGAAAATTAACAAGGACATTCAGAATTTCAACTCAGCTCTGGACCAAGCAGACCTGATAGACATCTACAGAACTCTCCACCACAAATTAACAGAACATACATTCTTCTCAGCGCCACATAGCACTTATTCTAAAATTGACCACATAATTTGAAGTAAAACACTTCCCAGCAAATGCAAAAGAATGGAAATCATAACAAACAGTCTCTCAGACCACAGTGTAATAAGATTAGAACTCAGGATTAAGAAACTCACTCAAAACTGCACAGATACATGGAAACTGAATAACCTGCTCCTGAATGACTACTGGGTAAATAACGAAATAAGGCAGAAAGAAATAAGTTCTTTGAAAACCAATGAGAACAAAGAGAAAATGTACCAGAATCTCTGGGACACAACTAAAGCAATGTTAATAGGGAAATTTATATCACTAGATGTTCACATCACAAAGTGGGAAAGATCTGAAATGAACACCCTAACACCACAATTAAAAGAAATTGAGAAGCAAGAGCAAACAAATTCAAAAGCTAGCAGAAGACAAGAAATAACTAAGACCAGAGCAGAACTGAAGGAGATAGAGACACGAAAAACCCTTCAAAAGTTCAATGAATTCAGGAGCTGGTTTTTTGAAAAGATTAACAAAATAGGTAAACTACTAACCAGACTAATAAAGAAGAAAAGAGAGAAGAATCAAAACGACACAATAAAAAATGATAAAGGGAGATTACCACTGATCCCACAGAAACACAAATTGCCATCAAAGAATAATATAAACACCTCTATACAAATCAACTGGAAAATCTAGAAGAAATGGATACATTCCTGGACACATACACCCTTCCAAGACTAAACCAGTAAGAAGTCAAATACCTGAATAGACCAATAACAAGGTCTGAAATTGAGGCAGTAATCAATAGCCCACCAACCAAAAAATGCCCAGGACCAGACAATTCACAGCCAAACAACGAAGAACTGCTACCATTCCTTATGAAGCTATTCCAAACAATAGAAAAAGAGAGACTCCTCCCTAACTCATTTTATGAGGCCAGCATCACCCTGATTCCAAAACCTGGCAGAGACACAACAGAAAAAGCAAATTTCAGCCCAGTATCCCTGATGAACATCAATGTGAACATCTGCAATAAACTACTGGCAAACTGAATCCAGTAGCACATCAAAAAGTTTATCCACTATGATTAAGTCAGATTCATCCCTGGAATGCAAGTCTGGTTCAACATACACAAATCAATAAATGTAATCCACCACATAAACAGAACCAATGACAAAAACTACATGATTATCTCAGTCGATGCAGAAAAAGTCAACACCCCTTCATGCTAAAAACTCTCAATAAACTAAGTATTGATGGAACATATCTCAAAATAATAAGAGCTATTTATGACAAACCCATAGCCAATATCACCAAATGGGCAAAAGCTGGAAGCATTCCCTTTGAAAACCAGCACAAGACAAGGATGCCCTTTCTCACCACTCCTATTCAACATTGTACTGGAAGTTCTGGCCAGGGCAATAAGGCAAGAGAAAGAAATAAAGAGTATTCAAATAGGAAGAGAGGAAGTCAAATTGTCTCTGTTTGCAGATGATATAATTGTATATTTAGAAAACCCCATTATCTAAGCCCCAAAATCCTTAAGCTGATAAGCAACTTCAGCGGAGTCTCAGGACACAAAATCAATGTGCAAAAATCACAAGCATTCCTATATACCAACAATAGACAAGCAGAGATCCAAATCGTGAATGAACTCCCATTCACAATTGCTACAAAAAGAACAAAATACCTAGGAATACAACTTACATGGGATGTGAAGGACCTGTTTAAGGAGAACTACAAACCACTGCTCAAAGGAATAAGAGAGGACACAAAAAAAATGGCAAAACATTCCATGCTCATAGATAGAAAGAAGCAATATTGTGAAAATGGCCATACTGCCCAAATTAATTCATAGATTCAATGCTATTCACATCAAGCTACCATCGACTTTCTTCACAGAATTAGAAAAAACTACTTTCAATTTCATATGGAACCAAAAAAAGAGCCCATATAGCCAATACAATCTTAAGCAAAAAGAATGAAGCTGAAGTCATCCTGCTACCTGACTTCAAACTATACTACAAGGCTACAGTAACCAAAACAGCATGGTACTGGTACCAAAACAGATATATAGACCAATGGAACAGACAGAGGCCTCAGAAATAACACCACACATCTACAACCATCTGATCTTTGACAAACCTGACAAAAACAAGCAATGGGGAAAGGATTCTCTATTTAATAAATGGTGCTGGGAAAACTGGCTAGCCATATGCAGAAAACAGAAACAGGCCCCCTTCCCTACACCTTGTACAAAAATTAACTCAAGATAGATTAAAGACTTAAACATAAAACCTAAAACCATAACAATGCTAGGAGAAAACCTAGGCAATACCATTCAAGACACAGGCATGGGCAAAGACTTCATGACTAAAACACCAAAAGCAATGGCAACAAAAGCCAAAATTGACAAATGGGATCTAATTAAACTAAAGAGCTTCTGCACAGCAAAATAAACTATCATCAGAGAGAACAGGCAACCTACAGAATGGGAGAAAAATTTTTGCAATCTACTCATCTGACAAAGGGCTAGTATGCAGAATCTACAAGGAACTTAAGCAAATTTACAAGAAAAAAACAACCCCATCAAAAAGTGGGTGAAATATATGAACAGACACTTCTCAAACAACATATTTATGTGGCCAACAAACATACTAAAAAAAGCTCATCATCACTGGTCATTAGAGAAATGCAAATCAAAACCACAAGGAGATACCATCTCACGCCAGTTAGAATGGTGATCATTATAAAGTCAGGAAACAACAGATGCTGGCAAGGATGTGGAGAAAGAGGAATACTTTTACATTGTTGTTGGGAGTGCAAATTAGTTCAACCATTGTGGAAGACAGTGTGGCAATTCCTCAAGGATCTAGAACCAGAAATACCATTTGACACAGCAATCCCATTACTGAGTATATACCCAAAGGATTATAAACCATTCTATTATAAAGACACATGCACACATATGTTTACTGCAGTACTATTTACAATAGCAAAGACTTGGAACCAACCCTAATGCCCATCAATGATAGGCTGGATAAAGAAAATGTGGAACATATACACCATGGAATACTATGTAGCCATAAAAAGTAATGAGTTCATGTCCTTTGCAGGGACATGGATGAAGCTGGAAATCAACATTCTCAGCAAACTAACACAGCAACAGAAAACCAAAAGCTGCATGTTCTCACTCATAAATGGGAGTTGAACAATGAGAACACATAGACATAGGGAGGGGAACATCACACACCAGGGCCTGTTAGGGGGTGGAGGACAAGGGGAGGGAGAGCATTAGGACAAATACCTGATACATGTGGGGTTTAAAATCTAGATGATGTGTTGATAGGTGCAGCAACCACCATGGCACATGTATACCTATGTAACAAACCTGCACTTTCTCCACATGTATCCCAGAACTTAAGGTAATACAAAAAAATTTTAAAAGAAGCAGTTTCTTGATGGTTTTATTGTGAACTTAATAAATATAATGTTTGACAATATTCAAATGGCACAAAAAATGGTGAATTTCTAAATATTTGTAAGATCCAAATTTCCACATAGATATGTCTAGTAGTCAGAGTTCTCAAGAAAAACAGAATCATTAGAATACATATAAATATATGTAGAAGAGGTTACTTATTGTAAGAATTGAGTATTGTGGTTATGAAAACTGGGAGGTCCCACAGACTGCTGTCTGCAAGCGGTAGAACCAGGAAAGCCAGGCATGCGATTCAGTCATATTCTGAAGGTCTGAGAATGGAGGGTGAGGAGAAGGGAGGCAATGGCTGTGTAAACCTGTACTAAGTCCAAGAACCAGGAGTGCTGCTGTCGTAGAGCAGCAAAAGATAAATGTCTCAGCTCAGACAGAGAGTAAATTTGCCCTTTCTCCACTTTTTGTTCTACTCAGCCCCTCAAAAGATTTGGTGATGTCTGCACATATTGGGGAGGGTCATTTGTTTTACTGAGTTCACCAATTCAAATGCAGCTTCCTTTCATCATTCACACACTGCCAAGAAGCTTCTTTTGCTGCCTTGACATTGTTAGGTGGCCTATTTCAGTAAAAAGCAAAGTCTCTCTGAGATGTTGGCTGGTACTGTTTAAGCCCCTGTTAGCTCACTAGATGCTCTGCATTTTAATAGGGGTCTCCTGAACACACAGTTTTATGGGTTTTGTTTTGTTTTGTTTTGTTTTTTGAGATGGGATCTGGCTCTGTCACCCAGGCTGGAGTGCAGTGGTGCAATCTTGGCTCACTGCAACCTCTGCCTCCTGGGTTCAAGTGATTCTCCTGCCTCAGCTTCCCCAGTAGCTGGAATTACAGGCGCCTGCCACCGTGCCTGGCTAATTTTGTATTCTGGGTAGAGACGGGGTTTCACCATGGTGGCCAGGTTGGTCTTGAACTCCTGACCTCAGGTGACCCACCCACCTTGGTCTCCCAAAGTGCTGGGATTACAGGTGTGAACCACCATGCCTGGCCCACAAAGGAGTTTTAAACTCAGGAGAATTGTGCTATCTTGTGAGGCAGCCTGTTGTCTTCTCTGTAGCTACTCTCAGAAAGTTCATCGATTCTTAATACATTAACTTCCATTTTTATTGTTATTATCCTTAAAAATGTAGCTCAAAGCTATCTGTCTCTTTCTCCCAAGTTTTGGTCCTACAATTACTTTTTTTTTTTTTTTGAGACGGAGTCTCGCTCTGTCGCCCAGGCTGGAGTGCAGTGGCGCGATCTCAGCTCACTACAAGCTCCGCCTCCCAGGTTCACGCCATTCTCCTGCCTCAGCCTCCCAAGTAGCTGGGACTACAGGTGCCCGACACCGCGCCCAGCTAGTTTTTTTGTATTTTTTAGTAGAGACGGGGTTTCACCGTGTTAGCCAGGATCGTCTCTATCTCCTGACCTTGTGATCCGCCCATCTCGGCCTCCCAAAGTGCTGGGATTACAGGCTTGAGCCACCGCGCCCGGCCGGTCCTACAATTTCTTAATGGACATTTCAGCTCAACAGATATTTGTGAGGCATCTCTTATTACACGTGAGACTAGGATCAATACTTTAAATATATTTAAAATAGACAGCATGTTTATGTACCTGCCAAGAAATCTTTTTGTTCTCTTCTCCGTAATTTGTACTACGATTTGTCACCAAATCTTATCAATTCTTCTTTTGAAGAATTACCATCACCTTACACTTAGAATATACATTAACTAGTTATCTTAAAAACAAGGATTATAAATCATTCTACTATAAAGACATGCATACACATCTTTACTGCAGCACTATTCACAATAGCAAAGACATGCAACCAACCCACATGCCCATCAATAATAGACTAGATAAAGAAAATGTGGAACATATACACCATGGAATACTATGCAGCCATAAAAAGGAATGAGTTCATGTCTTTTGCAGGGACATGGATGAAGCTGGAAACCATCATTCTCAGCTAACTAACCCAGGAGCAGAAAACCAAACACCACATGTTCTTGCTCATAAGTGGGAGGTGAACAATGAGAACATATGTACACAGGGAGGGGAACATCACACACCGGGGTCTGTAAACGGTTAGGGGGCAAGGGGAGAGAGAGCATTAGGACAAATACCTAATGCATGAGCGGCTTAAAATCTAGATGATGTGTTGATAGGTGCAGCAACCACCATGGCACATGTGTACCTATGTAGCAAACCTGCACCTTCTCCACCTGTATCCTGAACTTAAAGTAATATTAAAAAAATTTAAAAAGAAGCAGTTTCTTGGTAGGTTTATTGTGAACTTAATAAATATAATGTTTGACAATATTCAAATGGCACAAAAAATGGTGAATTTCTAAATATTTGTAAGATCCAAATTTCCACATAGATATGTCTAGTAGTCAGAGTTCTCAAGAAAAACAGAATCATTAGAATACATATAAATATATGTAGAAGGGATGGCTTATTGTAAAAATTGAGTATTGTCATTATGAAAACTGGGAGGTCCCACAGACTGCTGTCTGCAAGCGGTAGAACCAGGAAAGCCAGGCATGTGATTCAGTCATATTCTGAAGGTCTGAGAATGGAGGGTGAGGAGAAGGGAGGCAATGGCTGTGTAAACCTGTACTAAGTCCAAGAACCAGGAGTGCTGCTGTCGTAGAGCAGCAGAAGATAAATGTCTCAGCTCAGACAGAGAGTAAATTTGCCCTTTCTCCACTTTTTGTTCTACTCAGGCCCTCAAAATATTTAGTGATGCCTGCCCATATTGTGATTACCCTCACAGATACAGCAGGAAATAATATTTTGCCAGCTATCTGGGCATCTCTTAGCACAGTGAAGTTGATGCAGAAAACTAGCCATCACAGTATGTTTCTATTGATTAACAGAATTAAATATTAAATTAGAACATAAAAACTAAAATAAATACGAATTTAAATTCTTATTTGGTTATTTAAGCACTCTATTCAATTTAAGTATTTTAATAACTTTAATTGAAACTTAAAATATGTAGAAAAAAGTATGTAAATAGTACACATTTTAAGAATGATCACAAATAGAACACAAAAATGTAAACTTTTCCAGGTCAATAAATTGCCCCCTATGTCTTTTCTATCCACTTGACATGTTGGACACTAAGCATTGTATGCAACTGTTGTTCCTAAATCGTTGTTCAAAATGGGGATTCCCAACTCCCTTCCAGGAGTTACTAATCAGAATCTTGGTGGTAGGTTCCAGCATCTGGGAAATTCTGGAACATCTTATCAAGTGATAGAATTTGGGAACAGATGTTTTTCTTCTTGAATTTTAACTGTTTTGAGTTATCTTAATTATGCATTTTTTTTACTGAAGTTACATTTCTTCAAATGATTTATGGTACTGCTATTGCTCTCTCCTAGTTTGAGACTTATGTTTTGCTACCACTAGAATGCAAATTCATCACACTGTCTCCAAAGTTACCCTCCAAAAAGAGAGAGATAAGTTCAATTAATTCCCTCCCCAAATATTGAATGCCAACTGGTGCCTTTAGATAAACCCTAAGTTCCTCAAGCTGGCACTCAAAGCATGTCATTATTTGGGCCCATTCTGCTTTCATGTATTCCTCCTTTCACCCCTTATTTACCTTTCATTCCTCAAATGCAACCTCCTGAAACCCTCACTTACCACCACCGGGGCCCATCCTATTTCTGATGACCCGTTGCTCAACCACATAATAAAATTTGTCATTTCTCAACAGCAACTCCTTATCCCATTGCTTATGTTAGTCATTCCACCTGGAATGCCCTTTCCCACTTTTCTTTGTTTATCTCAATTCCACCCATCCTTAAAAGCTTCCCATGCAATACCATCTTTTCCATTCTCCAGTAAGAAATATAATTTCATGTGTATTTGATTTTCTGCTGCCAGAGACTGTCCAGCTTTGAACATTACATCTGCCTTTTACCACAGCTGGGGCTACCTAATCATCCCTTGCAGCCTCAACTCCATCCAAGCTTCTAAGACCTATCGTAGCCTCGTTGAGAAAGAATTTCAGAGTCTGATCTATACTTGTGGAACTCAGGCACTGGTGTTGTAATCCAACATCAGTGTTTGACCCAGCACTGGAAACTAGGTTTTAGCCTTATTCTGGGAAAGTTCATTTCTGTTTATGGAAATTAGACTTCAGACTTGTTAGTAATTTACAGAGTCTTATTGTCTCTCTCTCCCTATAGGATCACCCCTGCTTTGTCAGGCTCACTCCACCTAAAATGTCCTAGAGGCTCATGCCTAAATCCCACCGCATAGGCTGGGACTCTCATTTGTAAATACCTTGCTATGGCTGATGATTGGTTTCCTGGTACTGGCTTCTTGAAGATTGGATCCCTCAACTATAGCTAGCTGTTGCCAGTCCTGTACCTTCACCCTGGGTTGCTTCTCTGGCTTAAAGCAATGTCCCAGAGCCATATTGAGCATTGTGATATATTTTGCAGCATCCCACATATTTTTATAACTTAAGGAAATGCAATTAATGTGACATTAAATGGAAATTATGTGAAAGCTTAAATTTTCTCTGAAGAGTTAAAGCAGTGAGCTGTCTGAAGGCATGTATTTCATGCCACAGTTCATGTCAGCAGTTTTTAAAAAGAATACTGTCCTTATTTCACACATTTCTTTCCAAGAGAAAATGTTGACTACATAAAGAGTTTACAAGAACAAAGCATTTAAAGTTTAATGACTTTTAAATAAATTTTTTATCCCAAAACATTACTAGTCATAAGCACACTTTCAGATTTATATTCTTTTTTTAAAAAATCTGTATTTAACATAGATGAGGCAGGGTATTAGAAAGTTCTACAAATATATTAGGGTTCTGTATTTTTCCATAAGCAGAACCCTTGAAAGAGCATGTGTGGGGTTGTGGATTTTGTTTTTTTTTTTTTTAAATCTGGTCATATTAAATAAATTAGAAAGGCAAATTAAAGATAATACTGTAATATATTGCTAAGTTACCAATTACATGACCATTATTAAGATACTATAACTGAAAATAGATAATAGATGTGATTTTCTCTCTCCCTTTTTTAGTGCCTCACAAGCAAAATTATTCACAATAAAATAAACTTAATATATGCCATATAATAGTTGGAACCTCTCCTACTCCGGCCAATCCCCAATTATTGCATATACCAAGTACATCCTGTTTTCACACACCTCCCACTAGAGGCAAAAGGAATGTTTTATAGGTAGTAAGCAAAAAGGAGATTTCTCTTCCTCTCCTTTTCTCCCGTCTCCTATTGTTTTATAGTCTGAGTAACCCATGTGATGTAGTCAGTTCCATCTTCACCAGCACAGAGGACCAATGAAGCCCTCAGGGTGATCTGAGCAGCACCCCTTTCCTAGGAAAAGCTTTCTCATTGCCTGCCATGTACTAGATTTCCACCATAAGAGATGGGTTCCTTTAGATAGGGTTACATTTCCAAGAATGACCTATGCTAATTACATTTTCAAAATTTTGTTAGTCAGAGTAGAAGACCTTGAGGTCCCAAAATGTGTGTGAGGGAGAAACTTTACATAGGCAGAGAAACGGAACTGAAGCATTAAGGAAAAGATCTAGCTAATATGCCATTGAGAAGGGGTACAGACAGCCAGAAAGAACATACAGAGACTCAGTAGGACCAAAAAATGTCTTGTCTTCATTCTTTTCCTTTCCTGTTTTTTTTTTTCAGTCTGGCTGAGTGTGTTGCCCTTGGGACCATCCCATCAACTGCAGCACATTCACACTTTTCTTGGCCATGTAGTAGCAACTCAACTCAATTATCTTGCTTTACTCTTTGTCTTTAAACAAATGTCTAGAGAATACAAAGAAAGTCAATTTTATTAATTATGTTACATGGCTTGACATTTTAAATTGTACTTACATAAAAAGAAGTTGGAATTCATAGCTATTTGGGAAAAAAAAAAGTGTGGAGAGGAGGAGAGATCTTTACCAAGCTCACATCAAGATATAACTTGTTTTAAAATTTATAAAAATAGAAAATTACAGTGCATGGCACATATCTTTATATCATCATAATAGCTGATCCTTTTCAGAATATGCTTTCTAAACTTCCATTTGTTTTTAAACACTTTTAGTTTAAAGTATTATCTATTTAAAAATGTAAAAGTCATCCTTGGCTTGTGGGCCATACATAAACAGGCAATGAATCACATGTGGCCTGTGGTCTGTTGTTCGCTGACCTTTGTCTTACATAAATGAATTAACTCGATGCCTGGAACATCATGAGTAGTTGCTTATATGATTACCATTATTCCTTAAGGAACTTACGCTCAGTGGAGCAAATCTTAAAAGCTAATTTAGAGGTTGGATAAATTATGTGTGAAAAAATTATAAAAAGAATTTTTTAAAAATTAGCAATGAAATCTTCTTCCAGTCCCCTATTCCCTAAATACTATAAAGAAAAAAAATTTTTTTGAATGAAGACTTTGATGAGGTCTGAGACAGAAACCCCCAACAGCCAGTCTTAAGAAACAATGGATGGCATGCCTTTTAAGGTGGAAAAGAACATCTTACTTTATTTTATTTTTTTCACTTGAGGTTTGCAAGCTGAAAGTCAAAGCCAAATTGCTCAGGACAATAGAACAAAGCTGAGAGTTGAAGCTAAATTGCTTAGGACAATAAAAGAGATTACAGAGATTATTTGTTTACTGGACAGATCAGTGCAGTTAAGAAGGACCGAAATTTGCTTTAAAATGGGCCTTGCAAAAGAGCAAATATAGTTTAAAGGAAATTTAAAATATATCACAGAGAAAAAATTTTCAATTTTCCACAAACTATATTATTTGCTAGCATTTAGTTAAGCTGGGTCTCTTTTAGAATGAGGCTTAGGGAATGTGAGAAGAGTCTGTTTATGGACTTTGGCTAAGCCAAAACCAATCATGGAGGATGGACACCTGTCTGGAATTCATGCAGTTTAGTGAACTGATTGAGAACACAGTTTAAGAGTCAAACAGAGCTGGTTCTAATCTAAAGCTCGGGTTTTTCAAATTAGCAGTATAAGATGGGAAAACTACTTAACTTCTATCAGTGTTGATAGCTTTGTTTGTAAAATAAATAAAAAGTATTGTTTTGCTCTAGGAAGAAAGGAAATTGTACCTTTAAAGCATTTTGACAAAATACGGCAAAGAATACATGCCCTGGAAAGCCTAATTATTATTTTATGTCTTTTTTTTTTTTAAAAAATTATTTATTATTATTATACTTTAAGTTGTAGGGTACATGTGCATAACGTGCAGGTTTGTTACATATGTATACTTGTGCCATGTTGGTGTGCTGCACCCATCAACTCGTCACTTACACAGGTATAACTCCCAATGCAATCCCTCCCCCCTCCCCCCTCCCCATGATAGGCCCCAGTGTGTGATGTTCCCCTTCCTGAGTCCAAGTGATCTCATTGTTCAGTTCCCACCTATGAGTGAGAACATTCGGTGTTTGGTTTTCTGTTCTTGTGATAGTTTGCTAAGAATGATGGTTTCCAGCTGCATCCATGTCCCTACAAAGGACACAAACTCATCCTTTTTGATGGCTGCATAGTATTCCATGGTGTATATATGCCACATTTTCTTAATCCAATCTGTCACTGATGGACATTTGGGTTGATTCCAACTCTTTGCTATTGTGAATAGTGCTGCAATAAACATACGTCTGCATGTGTCTTTATAGCAGCATAATTTATAATCCTTTGGGTATATACCCAGTAATGGGATGGCTGGGTCATATGGTACATCTAGTTCTAGATCCTTGAGGAATCGCCATACTGTTTTCCATAATGGTTGAACTAGTTTACAATCCCACCAACAGTGTAAAAGTGTTCCTATTTCTCCACATCCTCTCCAGCACCTGTTGCTTCCTGACTTTTTAGTGATCGCCATTCTAACTGGTGTGAGATGGTATCTCATTGTGGTTTTGATTTGCATTTCTCTGATGGCCAGTGATGATGAGCATTTTTTCATGTGTCTGTTGGCTGTATGAATGTCTTCTTTTGAGAACTGTCTGTTCATATCCTTTGCCCACTTTTTGATGGGGTTGTTTGTTTTTTTCTTGTAAATTTGTTGGAGTTCTTTGTAGGTTTTGGATATTAGCCCTTTGTCAGATGAGTAGATTGCAAAAATTTTCTCCCATTCTGTAGGTTGCCTGTTCACTCTGATGGTAGTTTCTTTTGCTGTGCAGAAGTTCTTTAGTTTAATGAGATCCCATTTGTCAATTTTGGCTTTTGCTGCCGTTGCTTTTGGTGTTTTAGACATGAAGTCTTTGCCCATGCCTATGTCCTGAATGGTACTACCTAGGTTTTCCTCTAGGATTTTTATGGTATTAGGTCTAACATTTAAGTCTCTAATCCATCTTGAATTAATTTTCGTATAAGGAGTAAGGAAAAGATCCAGTTTCAGCTTTCTACTTATGGCTAGCCAATTTTCCCAGCACCATTTATTAAATAGGGAATCCTTTCCCCATTTCTTGTTTCTCTCAGGTTTGTCAAAGATCAGATGGCTGTAGATGTGTGGTATTATTTCTGAGGACTCTGTTCTGTTCCATTGGTCTATATCTCTGTTTTGGTACCAGTACCATGCTGTTTTGGTTACTGTAGCCTTGTAGTATAGTTTGAAGTCAGGTAGCGTGATGCCTCCAGCTTTGTTCTTTTGACTTAGGATTGTCTTGGAGATGTGGGCTCTTTTTTGGTTCCATATGAACTTTAAAGCAGTTTTTTCCAATTCTGTGAAGAAACTCATTGGTAGCTTGATGGGGATGGCATTGAATCTATAAATTACCTTGGGCAGTATGGCCATTTTCACGATATTGATTCTTCCTATCCATGAGCATGGTATGTTCTTCCATTTGTTTGTGTCCTCTTTTATTTCACTGAGCAGTGGTTTGTAGTTCTCCTTGAAGAGGTCGTTTACATCCCTTGTAAGTTGGATTCCTAGGTATTTGATTCTCTTTGAAGCAATTGTGAATGGAAGTTCATTCCTGATTTGGCTCTCTGTTTGTCTGTTACTGGTGTATAAGAATGCTTGTGATTTTTGCACATTAATTTTGTATCCTGAGACTTTGCTGAAGTTGCTTATCAGCTTAAGGAGATTTTGGGCTGAGACAATGGGGTTTTCTAAATATACAATCATGTCATCTGCAAAGAGGGACAATTTGACTTCTTCTTTTCCTAACTGAATACCCTTGATTTCTTTCTCTTGCCTGATTGCCCTAGCCAGAAGTTCCAACACTATGTTGAATAGGAGTGGTGAGAGAGGGCATCCCTGTCTTGTGCCAGTTTTCAAAGGGAATTTTTCCAGTTTTTGCCCATTCAGTATGATATTGGCTGTGGGTTTGTCATAAATAGCTCTTATTATTTTGAGGTACGTTCCATCAATACCGAATTTATTGAGCGTTTTTAGCATGAAGGGCTGTTGAATTTTGTCAAAAGCCTTTTCTGCATCTATTGAGATAATCATGTGGTTCTTGTCTTTGGTTCTGTTTATATGCTGGATTATGTTTATTGATTTGCGAATGTTGAACCAGCCTTACATCCCAGGGATGAAGCCAACTTGATCATGGTGGATAAGCTTTTTGATGTGCTGCTGAATCCGGTTTGCCAGTATTTTATTGAGGATTTTTGCATCGATGTTCATCAGGGATATTGGTCTAAAATTCTCTTTTTTTGTTGTGTCTCTGCCAGGCTTTGGTATCAGGATGATGTTGGCCTCATAAAATGAGTTAGGGAGGATTCCCTCTTTTTCTATTGATTGGAATAGTTTCAGAAGGAATGGTACCAACTCCTCCTTGTACCTCTGGTAGAATTCAGCTGTGAATCCATCTGGTCCTGGACTTTTTTTGGTTGGTAGGCTATTAATTATTGCCTCAATTTCAGAGCCTGCTATTGGTCTATTCAGGGATTCAACTTCTTCCTGGTTTAGTCTTAGAAGAGTGTAAGTGTCCAGGAAAGTATCCATTTCTTCTAGATTTTCCAGTTTATTTGCATAGAGGTGTTCATAGTATTCTCTGATGGTAGTTTGTATTTCTGTGGGGTCGGTGGTGATAATGAAGCCCACTTAAACCATATTACCTGTGGGAACTGCAGATACTGGGCAAGCAGCTCCTCTGGAGGCAAAGGCTAAGGACATGTGGAGGCATCAGAGGTATGAAACCCAACGTGGCATAAGCCACCAGTGACATGCACTCAAGAGCAGACGACAGGAGGCCTGTAGCCCCAGGGTCTGGGGAATAGCTCCAAATAGCTGCATGGATGGAATACCAGGTAAGAGGTCCTGCGTTTAGACTTGCCCAATATTCCAGAAGTACCTGTGGTGGCCCACAGCACTTGACTATTGATGTTTTGGGCCAGATACTTCTTTGAGGTAGTAGTTGTCTTACATACTAAAGGATATTTAGCAGCATCCCTGGCTTCTACCCAAACATGTTTTCTCATCAACATAGCCCAATGTCCCCCTGGGAAGCAAAACATCCCTGGTTGGGAAGCAGTAATATATGAGGACAGTTTTAATTCCCTCTGGTGATCTACAGAAATAATGGCACAAGGTCAAGGGAGTGGATTTTGTGCAAGACAAAAGGTCCTTTAGTAGCCAGTGAGGAGACAAGCTGGTGAAACATGATTTACTTACATAAGGATAAAAACAACAATGGGTATGTACCCATGTTTAGGGCTCCTTACGGATGTGTGATTTCTGTTCTCAGACATAAAATAGAATAGAATATTTTGAAGTACACACTGGTAGGTGTTAGCTTCTGAATCTAAGAAGTCTAGAGATCACCCAGAGCCATCTTTGGCTCGTAGCACCTTTACACTTCATGTTCCTTCGCTTGAAACTTCCTCCCTGAGGGCCAGTACCCCTACAGCTACCTACAGCTCACTCACCTCATTCCTCTTTCCTTGACCAATTTTCCTGAATCTTTCCCTTCTCAGAACCTATTAGTTCTGGGTCTCCTTCCCTGAAGCTCTAGACTGACTGGATATCACTTCCCTGGGCCCCAGCCTGCTTAGTGGTCTATTGCTTCTTTTGGACTAACATTTCCTGAGGACAAAAGCAATATCTTATTCTCTCATGTATTCCTAGGATCTAACATGGTGTCTGGCATGTAGTTGGCAATCACAGGGTATTTGTTGAATAAATCGGTAGTTGCTTTGCAGGAAATAAGCACATCTGGGGTAATCATATTTATATTTTGTTTAAATCTCTATATCTCAACTCAAAAACAAAAAGTCAAATTCCACATGTTCTCAGTTATGCATGGGAACTAAGTCATATGTACACATGGATACAGGGTGTGTAAAAATGGACATTGGAGACTTGGAATTGTGTGTGTGTTAGGGGGTGAAGGATGAGAAAGGGGGGTGAAGGATGAGAAATTACAACACACACTCCTTGGATGATGGTTACACTAAAAGTCCAGACTTCATTACTGTGCAATATACTCATGAATCAAAACGGCATTTGTACCCTCTAAATGTATACCAAAAAACTCTCTATTTCAGCTGCTACTTAGGAATGAGTACCATTTTATGAATAAAGCACCATTGAAGTCATTGCTATTCCTTGAAGCCAAAAAAGGTTGTATTAGATTTAGAGGTAACCTGGTTAGTGCTAAAGTGCTTCATTCAAGTAATGAAACTAAAACCCACTGTATAATGTGAAAGCTGAAGAGGCCTTACTCCACTTTGAGTAGGAGATTTTTCTGTTCTGTAATTTTCAAAGCCTGCGTTTAGAAAGTTTTTTCTCGTTTTATTCCATGTTACTTATTGTTCTGCTCTGTGGATTTTTTCATTAGAGGTCTATTTGTGCCTGGTTTGCCCTGCGGGAAAGGATGATACAGAACTCTCATCTGTCTCTGTTACTATGTATTATTACTTGGGCAACATCAAGGCAAATGCCATATAAATAAATAAAACACTCTTGAAGCTTTAGTTCTCACTGCTAGGCAGCAAAAAGAGCAAATGTTTAAGTTTTAAGAGATAGACTTAATGAAAAGCTGACATTTTCCCATAGTATGAGAGAAAAAGGATATTTTTCTCAAGCATTTATAATTTGGCATTGAGGATTAATAAAATATTATTGAGTCTGGCTTTGTCGTCTGTAACAATGGTTATTTGGTTTTATCACAGCCTGGAAGTCTTAGTTCTAGGGCTTAGTGTATATACCCAGCTATTGCATAATAAAATTAATCTGTTGAAAGGAACAGAATACTTTATTAGGTGAGGATGGGCAAAAGAGATTCATTTTTCATTGCTCTGAAGGCTCATTTCTGGTTAATCTCTTTTTGGTTTCCCCAGTCATATGGAGTGTCAGTAAAACCCAGTCAGAATTACTGTCTTCTGAACTCCATGCAAGAAAACTCCATTACTCTGACTCTGTTGGATCTTCCACCAGGTACTCTTCTTGGGGTAGGGTGTGGGAAGTTTCAATTGATGTATATCTTCTGTGCAGCAGATAGCTAACATGTAAATGTAGAGATTGTCAGCACAAAGAGGATAGTGCAATTATTTTAATACAAGTAGAGTAAATCTTCTCTATTTTTTTCCCCAAAAGTAAAAGAATGCTTCCAGTATTCTTTCTGTGAATACTTTCACTTCTTTCCTGGAAGGGTTGATAAATTGAGTGTTCTAGTAAAATAAACATCCTTGATAAGAGAGATTCACTACATTGTCCCTAATGTGATACGCAGACTGTCATAGCACTTGCCACATATGGATTGCAAATTTGCACATAATTAAAGTCCTAGAGCTCTAAGGACCCTATTGCAGTCAGGTACTATGTGATAGCTGTTTGCCAAAGATGGCCTCTAGTATCCATGCCTTCGCATTGTCCCTCTCATTTTGAAGCTGAGCTGATCCTGTGACTTGCTGTTGCAAGAGAAGGTGGTAGAAGTGATGATATATTTGAATTTCTGAGAGCCAGAGTTTCCACATAAGAAGTTCTGTTGCCCTGAAGGAGAGACCACATGGAGAGACAACATGAAAATACTCTATAGAGAGGTCATATGAAGAGGGGACACCCTGAGGCTACAGGGAGAGAGAAGGAAGCCCAGTTTTCCTAGGATCCCAGCTGATCCCAGCTATCCCTGCTAAGGTGCTAGCTACATGAGTGTATCCATCTTGGACATTCCATCTTGGATATTGAATATGGAACTCCCATCTGACTGCAGTTGTGTAAGGATTTATGAGCAAGACCAGCAGAAGATGATACAGCTGAGACACAGTCAACCCACAGAATCATCGAAAATAACAGAATAATTGTTGGTTTAGCCACAGTTTTGTGGATAATTTGTTATGCACTCATAGATAACAAAGGTAGGCACCCTAAAATACGAATAATTTAGTCTAACCTTCTTATATTGTAGGTGAGGAAACTGAAGACCAGATCAATGAACTCATTTGACCAATGTTACAAAGTAATTTAGAAAAAAGTGCTGGAATTTGAACTCCCATATCTGGAGTTTTAATTACATTGTCTGTTAACCTTACTATGCTGCTTAACATATAACTGCGGCCCAGCAATTCCACTTTTGAGAATATATCATTAGGAAATAATGAGAACAAATTGTGTCTCAATATGTTCACCACAGTATGATTTATAACAAACAATTGGAAACAAACTGTAAGTAAAAGTATAGAGGAACAGTGCATTAGTTCGTTTTCAAGCTGCAGATAAAGAAACACTGGGCAATTTACAAAAGAAAGAGGTTTAATTGGACTTACAAAGAAGCCTCACAATCATGGTGCAAGGCAAGAAGGAGCAAGTCCCATCTTACATAGTTGGCAGCAAGCAAAGAGAGAAGGAGGAAGATGCAAAAGCAGAGATTCCTGATAAAACCATCAGATCTCCTGAGACTTATTCACTGCCATGAAAACAGTATGGGGGAATCACCCCCGTGATTCAATTATCTCCCCCAGGGTCCCTCCCACAACTTGTGGAAATTATGAGAGTACAGTTGCAGATAAGATTTGGGTGGGTACACAGAGCCAACCCATATCAAACAGTAAAGGGATTTCTTGTCTTTACACTTAAAGAATAACATAGCCATTAAAATAATGCTTACAAATATAATGAAAAACACGTGCCATTATGGTAAGTGAAATAAGTGTAACACTTGAAAGCAGGATACGGAATGCTTTATGTAAGACCCCCAAGTTATTTTTTTTCTTCTTCTTCTAAAGACTTGGTAGAAAAAGCAGATTGAAAAGATATCAAAAAACATTAACCATAATTATTGACAAGTAGTGATATTAAACAATGCATTTTTCTTTTTCCCATTTTTTCATGTTATTTCCATATTTTGATATTAGACACATATTTTACACTGAAAAAATGTGTAAAGAAAAGTCAGACTATGCTGACTTTAAGGCCTTTATTATTATTATTTTTATTTCCATAGGTTTTTGGGGAACAGGTGTTATTTGGTTACATGAGTACGTTCTTTAGTGATGATTTGTGAGATTTTGGTGCACCGATCACCCAAGTAGTATACAGTATACACTGAACCCGATTTGTAGTCTTTTATCCCTCACCTCCCTCCCACTTCTTCCAGTACTATGTTGAACAGACATGATGAGAGTGAGCACCCGTAAGTCCCCAAAGTCCATTGTGTCATTCTCATACCTTTACATCTTCATAAATTAGCTTCTACTCATGAGTGAGAACACACACACACACATATATATACACACACAGTGAAATTGTATATATACACATTTAATTCCATAAAATTGTGGAATATATATATATAGGAATATGTATATATGGAATATATATATATATATTCCACAATTTTTTTATCCACTCATTGATTGATGGGCATTTGGGCTGGTTTCATATTTTTGCAATTTCAAATTTTGCTGCTATAATCGTGGGTGCAAGTATCTTTTTCGTATAATGACTTCTTTTCCTACAGGTAGAAACCCAGCAGTGGGATTGCTGAATCAAATGGTAGTTCCATTTTTAGATCTTTAAGGAATCTCCACACTGTGTTGCATAGCGGTTTTACTAGTTCTAGTTTACATTCCCATCAGTGGTGTAGAAGTGTTTCCTTTCCATAGCATCCACACCAGCATTTATTATTTTTTGATTGTTTGATTATGGCCATTATTGCAGGAGTAAGGTGGTGGTGTCACATTGTGGTTTTGATTTGCATTTCCCTGCACATTAGTGATGTTGAGCATTTTTTCATATGTTTGAAGGCCATTTGTATATCTTCTTTTGAGAATTGTCTATTCATGTCCTTAGCCCACTTTTTGATGGGATTGTTTTTTTCTTGTTAATTTGTTTGACTTCCTTGTAGATATTAGTCCTTTGTCAGATGCATAGATGATGAAGACTTTCTCCCACTCTGTGGGTTGTCTTTTACTCTAATGGCTGACTTTTCCTTTTTTTTGTGCAGAAGCTCTTTAATTTAATTTAGTTTAATTAAGTCCCACCTGTTTATCTTTGTTTTTGTTGCATTTGCTTTTGGGTTCTTGGTCATGAAGTCTTTGCCTAAGCCAAATGTCTAGAAGGGTTTTTACAATGTTATCTTCTAGAACTTTTATAGTTTCGTGTCTTAGATTTAAGTTCTTGATCCATCTTGGTTGATTTTTGTATAAGGTGAGAGATGAGGATCCAGTTTTATTTTCCTGCACGTGGCTTGCCAATTATCCCAGCATTGTTTGTTGAGTAGGGGATCCTTTCTCCACTTTTATGTTTTTGTTTGCTTTGTTGAAGATCAGTTCACTGTACACATTTGAGTTTATTTATGGGTTCGCTGTTATATTCCATTGGTCTATGTGCCAATTTTTATATCAGTACTATGCTGTTTTGGTGACTATGGTCTTACAGTATAGTTTGAAGCCAGTTAATGTGATGCCTCCAGATTTGTTCTTTTTGCTTAGTTTTACTTTGGCTATGCAGGCTCTTTCTCGGTCCCATATACGTTTTAGAATTGTTTTTTTTAGTTCTGTGAAGAATGATGGTGACATTTTGATGTGAATTGCATTGAATTTGTAGATTCCTTTTGGCAGTATGGTCATTTTCACAGTATCGATTCTACCCATCCGTGAGCATGGAATGTTTTTCTATTTGTTTGTGTTGTCTATGATTTCTTTCAGCAGTGTTTTGTAGTTTTCCTTCTAGAGGTCTTTCACCTCCTTGGTTAGGTATATTCCTAAGTATTTTATTTTATTTTTTGCAGCTATTGTAAAAGGAGTTGAATTCATGATTTGATTCACAGCTTGGTTTGTGTTGGTGTATAGCAGACCTACTGATTTGTATACATTTATCTTGCATCCTGAAATTTTGTTGAATTCATTTATCAGTTCTAGGAGGTTTTTGGACGAGTCTTTAGGGTTTTCTAGGTATACAAACATATCCTATGCAAACAGTGAGTTTGACATCCTCTTTACTGATTTGGATGCCCTTTATTTCTTTCTCTTGCCTGATGGCTCTGACAAGGACTTCCAGTACTATGTTGAACAGACATGGTGAGAGTGAGCATCCTTGTTTTGTTCCAATTCTGAAAGGGAATGCTTTTCCCTTTTCCCTTTTCGGTGTTATGCTGGCTGTGGGTTTGTTACAGATGACTTTTACTACATTGAGGTATGTTCCTTGTATATCAGTTTTGCTGAGGGTTTTAATCATAAAACAATGCTAGATTTTATTCTGCATCTGTTGAGATGATCATGTGATTTTTGTTTTTAATTCTTTTTATGTGGTGTATCACATTTATTGACTTGTGTATGTTAAATCATCCTTGCATCCCTGGTATGAAACTCACTTGATCATGGTGGATTATCTTTTCGATATGCCATTGGATTCTGTTAGCTAGTATTTTGCCAAGGAGTTTTGCATCTATGTTCACAAGGGATATTGGTCTGCAGTTTTCTTTTTTTTCTTTTCTTTTTTTTTTTTTTTTGTTATGTCCTTTCCCAGTTTTGATATTAAGGTTATACTGGCTTCATATAATGATTTAGGGAAGATACCCTCTTTCTCTATCTTGTGGAATAGTGTCAATAGGATTGGTACCTATCCTTCTTTGAATGTCTGATAGAATTCAGCTATGAATCCATCTGGTCCTGGACATTTTATTGTTGGTAATTTTCTTTTTTCTTTATTTTTTATTTTACTTATTTATTTATTTATTTATTTATTTTGAGATGGACTCTTGCTCTGTCACCCAAGCTAGAGTGCAGTGGTGCGATCTTGGCTCACTGCAACCTCTGCCTCCTGGGTTCAAGAGATTTTCCTGCCTCAGCCTCCCAAGTTGCTGGGATTGCAGGCACCTGCCACTGCACCTGGCTAATTTTTGTACTTTTAGTAGAGACGGGGTTTCACCATCTAGGTTAGGCTGCTCTTGAATTCCTGACCTCTTAATCCACCTACCTTGGCCTCCCAAAGTGCAGAGATTACAGGTGTGAGCCACTGTGCCCAGCTGGCTTTTCTTTCTCCTAGAGTGAGACATTATTATCTTTCATAAAGTATTCAGTCAGTTACAACCAGAATTGAAGGTTCTGCAACATTACTGCCCCCACCACCATTTTTCCTGGTTGAATAAATCATGGTCATGACAATTCATCTGGCTTTACTTTGATCTCCATCTTTATTCAATCATGCTATACTGTTTTCCTGTTTTTTTTTTTTGCAATTTGGGGAGGAAATAGTGGTCACAAGGAAGGGGTGGGAGGTAGACAAGGTCAGGGTGGGAAGGTAGTATTGAACTTTACTTGTCGAAATGTAAAAAAAAAAAAAAAATCACTAGAGAAGAGCAATGGAGATTAATGGAGGAATGCTTTGCGATTAAGAATTCAATTTTCTCCCTTTTCCTCTATGCATCTATCTTTATATATTTGTATGTTTTGATAAGTAGGCAGAAAAGGATGCACTAACATTGACATATCAGTCTTGGACAAGGTGAAAGATGTCTTCTAACTTGTGCTCGATTAGCTCTGAGTCATTTTGTCCATGGAAGTCACAAAATCAAAGACAAAAATTTAGAACTGGAAGAAATGGCAGTAATTACATAATAGTTATTAATTTTGTCATTAATATGAATTTTTTTCAATTCTATTTTGTCCAAACATTTTATTTCATTTAATTTATGAGAAATATGAGTCTTCAAGGTGAAAATCCATTGAACGATGGTGGCTAAACCCAGATCTTCTGTCAGTGCACTCCTTGGTGCATAACACTAAAATTTGCTTAGATATTTTGAGGTTTGTTGGCAGATGATGAGTATATACAATATATTTTTATGTTTACCTAAATTTGTAACATTAATTATTCTCAAGTCTTGGGACTTGCTCCATTAGGGATTAACTCATTGCACTGAAATCAATTCATGAATTAAGATATTTGCCAGAAGTTGTGGAGATTGTACCCAATATTCAATCTCACTGAAATCAGTCCATGAATTAATTCTTCCAGTCAGCATATTTGCCCGTGTTGGATACCTACTCTGGTTTGTAGAAGAAGAAATCTGATTGAAATATAATTTTGTGGTGGATTCTGAAAATAATTTTATGAGAAGTTGTATAGTAGATGATTATAAAATGCTGAATATACTCTTTGTTTCATCTCATTAAAATAAGTTTTAAGAAGATTTTTGGTTAAAGAACTATATATGGGAATGAATATTTAGAAAACAACTTGAACTAATTTACACTTTTTGTAAGGATATTTATTTCAAACACGAACTTAATATTCATCTCAGTGGGCATTTAAAGGACTATACATATTTAAAGCAAAATTACCAAGCTATCACATGGATTCCCAAAGACATTTGGAAGAAGTCACATTTAGCTACACTCTTGTTCAGCTTTTATGGGCTTACCTGACTAAAAGATCAGGAATGTATAGCAGATAAATGACAAATGTTTAGGGACATTAGCAAGGCATTTGACAAGTTTTCTTATGAGATTTTAATGAATGAGATTGAAAAATACGAACTAGATATAAAACAAATATATTTAAAAGGAGTTGAATGATTTTACTCAAGGAATGTTTATATAATAATAATCTAGTAGCTACCTTTTATTGAGCACTTACTATGTGCCAGCATTGTACTAAATGTACACATTATTTCACTTAATATAATCTATGAGAGATATATTGTCATTTTACAGACAAAGAAAATGCAGATTAGAGATTAAAGTTTTCAAGGTCACTAAGCAAGTAAAAGGAGATGCCAGTATATGAAAAGATGGTTGACTCCAAAGCCATATGCCCCAACACTGGATTAATATCATGTTAGCAGATGTCTAGTGTTGACTTTGGCTCTGATTAGTTCATTTAACTACTTCCTTGAATGAAATATAGAAGGCAGTCCCAATGATTTATTGTATAATCATATAATTTTTATCTAACCTCTGGTACAAAAGTATAGATCATTTGTATTACTGACAGTTTTGCTTAATTTATTCTATTAATAGCGTTTGATTGGTACTTATACTTTGAATGGCAGAATCATGGTCTAGGATGATAGTGAAAGTTGGTATTATTAGGTTGATGTGAACAATATGAAATTTAATGAAGATAAATGTAAGAACTGGCCCTTGGGTCCAAGAAAGCAAAGTAAAAACAGGTGAGAGAAGGTATACATTTGGTTTAGCATATAGACAAAACACTCTGAGGCTTTGGCTTATAGTAAACTTCAAGAGAGGCAACACTTTGGTGTGGGTGCTCAGAGAATCTCTGTGATCCCAGGCTTATTAGCAGAACAATAGAAAAATGGTGCAAACAGTGCCAGACTGTTTGCCCTGATCAGATCACTTCTGGAATATTGTTTTAAGTTCTAGGTGCCTTAAAGCATATGGATATATATTCATATTAGACTGCTAAAAGAGTTGAAGTCATGCCATAGAGAAAACAAACAGAGAATGTTTGCTGGGGTGAGGGTGGGATAGTATTATAGCTATCTTTAAATATGAAATGATTTTCCAAGTGGAATGTGACCAAGGACTGGTATACAAAATATAGGGTTAGGGTGAATGAATGATAACTAAACCAGAACATTTTCTTTTAACTTGAGGAAGATATTTTTAACAAACAGAACTATTTCAAGATGGCATGGGCTGCCTCATTAGGAGGTCAGTGTTTAGCTCTAAAGGCATTCAAG
Source organism: Macaca mulatta (assembly GCF_049350105.2). Classification (NCBI taxonomy): domain Eukaryota; kingdom Metazoa; phylum Chordata; class Mammalia; order Primates; family Cercopithecidae; genus Macaca; species Macaca mulatta. The sequence continues at coordinate 72,815,590 of NC_133422.1, forward strand.
AAGATGCTGGAAAAGCAAATGTCAGAAAAGAAATGTCAGAAACAAATACAAGCTATCTCATTCCTGAGAAAACTATAACTTACTTGGTAGATCCACAGCTTTGGATAGGGAGGGTGAAAAGTGCCAATAATTTTGCAGATGGTCTCAAAGGCAGCAAAGGCAGACCTATTTTTATGGGTGTTTTTAAGCCGTTCAGGGTACTTAATTTGCTACTGTAAATGTTTTGCATATTTAAAAATAAGGCTTAATTTTTTTTTAGAATAACTTTGACTCACTCTAATGAATAACTCCCAGAATTAAAGTAGTTGATATGGTAAAACATATTGAAAAATATGACTACATGTCCTGTCTCTCCTAAGTCCTATATAGCTCCATTTTTCCTTTTCTTTCCAGTTAAAATAGATTAGTCACAGTAAACAGCATCTGCAGAGAACTGCAGAGAACCACAGTTGTGGGATCCACGGTTGTCTTTGCTTTTATTTGGTGTATCACACCTACTAAAGTCCATGAAAGTAATGTTTTTATGGTATTTTGAATAAAAGTGGTTGCTCTCCGGTGTGGTTTGATTCTTTCTCCTCTTTGAGGAGTCCACAGTACAGCCACACTTTGGAGAAAAGTATCAAAAAGTGGGTTTGTCTTTTGACTTTTTGACTTCTCCTTGTCCCCTTCCAGCCTCAATCATCTCCCTCCTATCAGACTCTGGGACGTGAATGTGTAATTACAGCCTATTGTCTGTGCAGCAATTATAGCCTAATTCGGCTTGTTGCACAGAAAGATCACAAAAGTGCTGGCTGTCAGGCAGGGTCGGAGGTCAGCCATTACCCCATGGACTACAGGCAGCAGCCTCATCAGGATTCTGTGGAAGGCTCTTCTCTGGGTAGAACAGGTCTGCAGCTGTCTGTGCGTCTTTGCAGATGACTCTTTGGGTGAAAACATGGACTGTTTTCAAGATAGACTATCCCAGCATGCAGTTTGGCTTCTTGCTTTCTTATCAAGGATGTCAAAATTGTTCTGCAGTGAGTGAAGCTATTTCTTGTGCCTTCTATATAAATTTTGAGTGGGACATGTACATAACCCAACTTTAAGATATTTTATCAACTTTTCAGAAATAAACTTAAGATTATGAAATGGTATTTAAAAGGAATGTTAAATCAGTATGCTACATTAGTATGAAAACTCCTGTGTGTTAAATAGGAGAATAACTTGGATGCAATTACATGAATTGTATTCAGATAGAAAGTCCTAGAGATGCTATAAATAAGAATCATAAAATCACAAAGTAAAACTAAAAAAGCATATCCTATATCAGTTAACCTAGTCCTTGTAGTTAATAACAAATATTCCTTAAATAATTTTTCTTATGTTTTGTCTATTCTACATTTAAGTCTCTGATGGTAGGCAAATTCAGATATGTTTCAAGAGAGAGAACATTTTACTGTTATTGAAAGATTCTTTAATTCCATTTTCAAATATTTGAAGTATTTAACATAATTGATCTTCTCCAAATTTAGACAGACATACTGCTCAAACGCATAGTAATTTCAATGAATGAAAGTAATAGAAATTATACTTGAGAGAAAATATTACCCTAAGTGACAGTGCCAATATTCTAGAAATCAGAAACAAAATACAAAATGACCTTGAGAAAATTGGTTCATTTAAAAAAAGATATTAGTAAGGGCCAATCTAAGGTGGATGAGGGCAAAAAAAGTTTAAACACAAATCTAGTTAGGTACAATAAAAAGTACATTTCGATGCCAATGCACTTAATAGGCAGTATAAATAGAATGCTTTTATGAAATGCAGCAATGTGATATTGTGATCCAACCAAATATGTTAGGTACTAGGAAGCATTCCTTACTATTTTATTCTATAAAAGAAGAGGATTGTGTTTGTTTCTACCACTCTATTTCATTATTTTATTCTTGACAGAAAGCTGTCATGCACTTAGAGGTTAGGGCAGGATTTTAAGCCCTAGAAAGCCAGGTAGTAATCAAAGAAAAGTCAGTTTTAGGTTCCCAGGCTGAGGTAAAAACATAGAAGTCAGGAAATGGTTTAATAATGAGTAAGCAAACAGGAAGTGAGAGCAGTAAGCCACACAGGCCAACTGACTTAGATGATCATGGCAGACTCAGAGACAAAGGAAATGAGAATTCAGCTGTCAAACCAGGAGTGTTGGCATCAGAGATTACAGTGGGTGTGTGGGAAACCTATCATCTAATTATTTGCCTGCAACGGGGGCATTTGAGATACATGATCATTTCAGAGATCTAGTTGTATGGCCTCAGTCACCAGATCCTTTGGGTTAATGGTAAGAGAACTGCCACCATTTCCATTATAACAAAAGTACCCTTTATTGAGGAATTGTTATATATTGGGCATAGTATAGGTATCCACTTACTCACTTATTCCCTTATTCTATATATGAGTACTGAGCTTAGAATGTGCCAATTACTGTGATACTTACTAGGATACAACCGCAAGTGAAAACAAATATGGTCCTTGCTCTCACAGCAAGGATGAGTTAGATATTAATTATATAATGTATATAACTTAATCAAATATCAATTCACATGTAGTTTAAAATGTGTTAAGTACTACTGACAATAGAAAGGGGTACTTGGAATATAGATAGATGAAGGATAAAATTTTATTTAATGTTCATAACCTAGCAGAAGCCTCCTTTTACAGAGAAATAGGCAGAAGTGTGGAGAAGCTAATTCCCAAAGTCACAGGCCTACAAGATGAAAGCTAAACTCTTCTGTACAGTCTTCCTGGTCACATGCTAACTAAAACAAGACTCATACAAATGTAGAACTGAAACAGAAACTTAGATCTTGTATAAATTAATTCATTGATTTATTCAAATAGTATTTGCTGAGTGGCAGCTCTAGGTACAGGGGATATCATAGAAAAAGGTCCTCTTTTTGGTGCAAATAAGGCTTATATTTTAGTGGGTAAAAATAGATGAGCAAACTGGCTACCTAAATATCAGTGATAAAATAATAGCAAAGAAACAGACTTGTGTGATGGACAATGACAGAATGGCTCCTTTTGCTTGGCGGTACCAGGAAAGGCCTCCCTGAAACCAGAACAGGAAGAAGCAGGCCCCTCAGAGGGCTCAGGGAAGAGTCTTTCAGGTAGAGGGAATTGCCGGGACAAAGGCCCTGAGAAGGAAATAGCTTGCATGTTTGAGAGACAGAAAGAACCTCCGGGTGACCAGAGGATCAGGAAGAGACATGTAGGATGAGTTTGAAGAGACGTTCAGGGTCCAGATTACGAAGGACCTTGTGGGTCTGGGGTTTAGATTTTATTTCAGTTGAATGAGAAGTTTGGGGAAGGTCATTAAAGGAGACAAGGTGAAGAAGATGGGATATGATTGCTGTTGTTGTTTTTGACAGAGTTTCTCTCTTGTTGTCCAGGCTGGAGTGCAGTGGTGCAATCTTGGCTCACTGCAACCTCCACCTCCTGAGTTCGAGCGATTCTCCTGCCTTAGTCTCCCAGATAGCTGGGATTACAGGCGTGTGCCACCATACCCGGCTAATTTTTGTATTCTTAGTAGAGACAGGGTTTCACCATGTTGGCCAGGCTGGTCTTGAAATCCTGGTGTCAGGTGATCCACCCACCTCGGCCTCCCAAAATGCTGGGATTGTAGGCATTAGCCACCACACCTGGCTGATTTGAGTTTTTAATGATCACTCTGACTATGAAGAGGCTGGATTAAAGGAGGCTACCATGGATAAAGGGAGTACCCAGGTAGGCACTCCCATATGCCTCACAGGCAAGAAAGGATGGTGGCACTGATGAGGTGGCAATAGTGGAGCTGGCAAGAAGTGATGGTCTTAAAGGCCTTTTTATTAAGGAAAATGTCAAATGTATACAAATTTAGAAAAAAATCGTAAAATAAACTCTGACACACCCATCACTCACATTTGACCATTATCAACTTGTTGCCAGTTGTGTTTCTTTTATAGCTCACCAAATTTTCCAGATTATTTTGCAGCAAATATAAAATGTTATATCATTTCACCCATAAATATTACAATGTAAATGTTTAATAGACAAGGATTTATATTTTGAATACTATACTAATTTATGCCTAAAGATGGACAATAATCCTTACCTTTTTTTCAGTTCTTCTGTTAGATTTTAATCGGTAACAACTTTTATCAAGTACAACTTTACTGCTAATATGTCTAATTTTATGTATGTATGTATGTATTTTTTATTGATACATAATAGATGTACATATTTTAAGGGTAAATGTGATATTTTAATACATTCATATAATGTGTAAAGGTCAAATCACGGTAATTGGAATGCCCCTCACCTTAAATATTTATCTTTTATTTATGCTAGTAACTTATGAATTGTTCTATCCTCTCTTCATTCTCTATTCCCCACTACCCTAGTGTTATCAAATATCCTGTCAGTGTTCAAATTTCTTTGTCTTATGACTTTTTAATGATTTATTTGAGTCAAGGTTCTTATGTTCATATATTGCATTTAGTTGATGTCACATTTATGTCTCTCTTGTTATTTTCTTTTCCTTGTAACTTATTCATTAAAGAATTTGTATGGCTTCATTAAGAGTGTTTGTCAATTTGGACTTACCTAATTGCATCATAAGGGTGTTATTTTATGTGTTCCTCTAACCCCTGTGTTTTCTGTAAGAAGTTAGAGCTAAAAGTTTAATTGGATTCAGGTTTAATTTTTTTTTTCTTTTCTTTGCCAAATGTCCTTCCATCAGGAGGCACACAATATCTGAGTGTCTCTTTCCTGGATGTTAACAATTGTTGATAATCATCACTCAGATCTCTAAATTAGCAGTTGCAAAATAGTGATAATGTAATTCAATTATTTAGAAATAGATGGCTTTGAAACATATTTTCGACATAGCATAGATAAGACTTGCTGATGGAATTCTGATGAGAGGGAGAGAAAGAGAGAAATTGAGAATGACTCATGCTTTTGGCTTAAAAAGTTAGGTTGATGGTATTGCCAATTACTGGTTTGGAGAAGGCTCAGAGCAGTTTTAGGGTATGTGGAAAATAAGAGTGAAGGATTATATATCTTATAAATATCCAGGTGGACATCTCAAGAAGGTAGAATAGATTTCAGAAAAGGAATCAGAACTATATAGTATAGTCACAGTATATACTTGTATTTAAAACTGGGGGTCAGGTTGAGATTACCTAGAAGGAGGTGTTTAGACAGAGAAGAAAAGAAGTTTTGAAGACTTATAAGGAATTTTGACTAATTGATCCCTAAGTAGAAACGTGCTAGGAATTGAACAGAAAGGTCAACTTGTCTCAGGAAGCTTCTCCAGGTACAACAGTATAAATCCGAGAGTAGGAGGTTCCCTGTATGATGCAGAGGAGAAATATTATGCTTGCTTTGGGACAAGTAGTGCTAATCTACATAAGGCATACCCCTGTACCTTGGACATCAGGAAGAATTTCTTCCTTGTCCACAAGGTGATATCCACTACAAAGCACTACAGTGGGAGGAGTTACAAACCCTACCTCTACTGTGCTAAGTGGAATTCTATCATGACTCCCATGCCCCTTGTTATGTGGTGTTACTCCTTTGATTAAGTTATGCTATGTGGCAAAAGGTGTTTTGCAGATATAAGGTTACTGATCTGTTGACATTAAAATAGAGAGTACTGGGTGTGCCTAACCTAATCACATGGGTTCTTTAAAAGCAGAGAGTTTTCTCCTGGTGGCAGAGGAGGAAGTCAGAGAGATTCCAAATGTGCGGATTTGATGCACTACTGCTGGCTTGAAGATGGAGGGAGCCACATGGCAAAGAAAACAGGCCAGCAAGGAAATGGGGATGTTAGTCCTACAAGCACAAGGGACTGAATTTGGCCCACACCCTGAATGAGTTTGGAGGTGTGTTGTTCTCCAGAGCTTCCAGATAACAGGACAGCTTGCCTGATTCCTTAATTTTGGTCATGTGAGTCTCTAAGCAGAGAACCCAGTTGAATCTCTCCCTCCTTCTGACCTACAGAACTATGAGATAATGAATGGGTAGTGGTGTGAGCCAATAAGTTGTGGTAAGTTGTAACTCATTGTTAGAAAACTAATGTGCCTATGACTTCCCAGGCACTGTGACCGGAGGTATACAAAGATAACTCTGCAAAACCCCGGCTTTCAGTTATTCATTCATGTAAAGAGAGGAGGTGGAACTGGGTCCTGTCTGGAGAGTTAAACCAGATCTTTTCTTCTGCGTGAAAACAAGCATCTTCAGCCCTAGTTCCTACTGCTTCTCTTCCCTGTAATAAGACAGCACACACCTGGAAGCTACACAACTAACTGACATAGAGCACATAAATTTGTTGTCTGTATCAATATAGAGTCTTTGACGACTTAAGCTGGAATGTTGTATAATGAATATCTAATATTTGCTCAAATTCATTCTTATAAAAAAGTATCCCAAATCTCCAATAAACACAAAATAAATACAGTATCATGCAATTATGAGATATTGGTGTCCTCCTCCTAAATTCAAGTTAGAATTTCGTGTGTGACACATTTGTATGGGGAGTTTACATTAAGTACTTTCAACATCATTTTCTGGAGGATTTTTTGAAAACTAAATTATTTGTGGTGTACTATCAGATCATCAAGAAGTGACACAGACTTGTTACTAGTAAAGTCACATCCTTTATCTATACATCAAAAATATATACATGCTTATGGTCTTTCTCCCTCTCTCTCTGTCTCTCTTTCTCTTTTTCTCTCTTTCTCTCTTTGCAGTAGACATGGCAACTGTCTACCAAATATTTGTGTGTCTTCTTTCAAACCTGTCACTGAGAGGCAGCTACCTAGGCCAGGACTGCATTTCCCAGCACCCCTTACGGTCAAGTGTGGCTGTGTAACTTGTTCTCACTTATAGACAATGTACATTGTCTGGTTTCTTCTCTTCATCTGCTCGCAATAGGCAGAGGATTCTTAGGCTCTAGTCTGAGTCCCCAAATAACCACATGGAAGATGGCAGGCTGACTAGGAACACATACATTGGACTATAACAAAGGTCAAGTAAATTTCATTGTGTTAAAGTAACAGATGTGCGTGTGTGTGTGCGTGTGTGTGTGTGTAAAGTATAAAATATAATCATTCTGAACAGTTGCTTATAATGATCTTTATAATCTGAAAATTTCATGCATCTAATCAAAATCCTCTTATCAGGCATCAAGATGTCACTAGTATTTTAAACTCATGTTACAAACAGAAAGTGTAATGAAAGTCATTTTCAATTTTGGTTTTTATTTTGAGAAAAATGAAGCAGATCTTTACTTGCAATGTGTAGACCATTGCTTGTATTCTTTTATCATTAAAAAACATAACCAGATAATTATTTTAGCTCTAGTAAATAATTTCTGCTTCCATAATTTATCTGTTGTTGATGTCATAACACATAAATTTCAATCTTCTTTAATAAATATTTGTCCCTCAAACAAAAGTGATATAACCAAAAAATTCAACAAAAATGTGTAGTCAACAAGTAATGCTTTCTTCTTAACTAATTTTTAAAAAATCAATAAGCATGCATCACTTAAATAGAAAAAGTCCAGAATTTTCTTTAACTGTGTTGAAAGGTCCAAAAGTTATAAAATAAGCCCTATAATGAATCTTTATTAATGAATGAATATAAAACAAAATAGTTTGTGTTTTCTTTACTAAAGGCCACTTCTTTACCATATGCCACTCAGAAATATGAAATGATATAAGAAACTTTTCAGAGAACTCATAAGACTACATATTATTGTGAAAGAAGTTTAAGAATCAGAAAAATTGAAGTGGGATAATCTGATAAATTCAAATATATTTTCTTATATAAGAATGTCAATGGATAAAAGTTGATAATAACAATGTTTTACTATTACTTAATTTGCCTTTGAGTTTTATGTCCTGATTCATTATAGCCTTCTCTGGAAGGGGAGGTATTGCTTTCAAATGGTTTGAAAACTAAATTCTTTGTGGTGTAGTGGGTAGAACAGGCAAGTAACAAGTAAAGTAGCAATTACGATGCAGTATGATGTAGCGCACTACAGAGAGCACAAACAATGATAAGGAAGCATGTAATGGAAGAAGCAGGTAACCCAGACTGAGAGGTCAGAAATCTCCTTGAAGAAATTATGTTTGTATTAAAGCCCAGGTGCTGATGAAAAGGTGTCCAGGTGCAGAGTCAAGGAAGGAGGTTTCTTAGGAGAGAGTACAGCAGGGGTTGAGGGCAATGTGGAACATCCAGGCTACAGTGCGTGAAGACTAAAGCAACTCCATCTTGGATGCAAATCTGCCATGTTGACTTCTAATTAACATTGATTCTGAGAATGCCTCTGAGATTTCTACTTCATCTACTGTCACTGTAAATTCTGCCCTGAGGTCACAACAACCTTGACCATACATCCTGCCCTTAGGCAGATTAACATAGCATTCTTGCCTTTCATTGAGGGGTCCAGTTCAATTATCCTACACATTCCTTCTCTATGGTTTATAAACCCTGAGTATACGAGGTAACAGTGAGAAGATCCAACATCTTGTCTCATGGTCAACCGAGATGCAGACGTGGCTTCTGTTCATATGTCCCTATTAAATATTTATTTCTAAGAAACTGTATTTGTTAGTCTCTTTCTTCAGTGTCTCAGCTTCCTGGGCTGTTGGAGGTAGGTTTGTGTAGACTTTCTCACTGCTGGAACAAGGTGTGAACAGGAGTTAGTACACACAGCCTTATAAGTCACGTGGAGGGTTTTGGTCTTCATCCTAGGAGCACCGGAAAGCTAATAAAGGGTTTTAAGCAGGATAGAGACACAGTTTTGTGCTGCAGGATGTTTATTCATGTAAGAGAGTAGGGAAAGAAGAGATGGGCTGTCAGGTTACCAGTGATGGAATGAATCCAGGGAAGAGATTATAGTGGCCAAACTAGAGTAGTGGCTGTGAGTATGAAAGAAGCAAACAGATTCAGGAGACACATTAGGGTGTCCATTGGATTTAGTGACTTTAGAGAGGAGAGGCAGGAGCTGAGGTCTTCTTGTACTTTCTAACCACTTTTTGGGTGGGTTTCTACTTAACTCTTGGGATCAGGTTACTAGCCCCTTGTCTGATCTCAAACTGAGGATTTTAGTCCTATCTCAGACCCAAATGAGAAGAGAAAAGCCATCAAAGTCTCTCCATGTGGTCTAACATCTAACCTCTCCCCTTCAACCCAGGAGCCCAGGTTTGTATTTCAAATAGTTTTATTTTCTGTAGTCGATGCTTGTTCCTCGTTCCTGCTATGTACCAGAAACTTAAGAGTTACTCATAATTTGAGATGGTGTGTTTTGATGTATTCTGACACATGAAGGTTTTGTATTATTTTTTCCTTGCTCCTTTCAGATTTACTCTGTCGCTCTCTGAGACTCCATGTAACAGCAACTGCATTTTAATGCAATGGCAACTATGAAAACCACAAAACTATCAGTCATTGTCAAATACTTCATCAATGGAGACAGAGAAGGGGTTCAGTTCTCTGTGTAACAAGGACAGAGGAGAAAGGTCAGTGGTCAGTGATATATCATGTGGTACAGGATTTTCCCTTCAGCAATCTTCCGCTAAGACTCGCTCACAGTGTGAAAGCCTTTGTCTGCCCAGAGACTGAATTCTAAAACCACTCCTCAACTTCAAGCTCCAAATATTCAAGTCTCTGCTCTGGATAGCATTGGAGAAAGTGAAGAAGGCACTGCAAATGCATTTAGGGAAAAAATTAATTTTTGCCATTCATGAAGGCCAGGAACTAATATTAACAGTTGTTTAACTTATGAAAAATTAATTAGATGACTTATAAATTATGTATGTGGGAAAAAGAAAATCTGTCAATGGGTGGTTTGAGGATTCAGAAGAGCACTTAAGTTGATAACAAAAGGTATTTTGTGCAGCAGGTCACACTGGGGTAGGCTTTTATTCTGCTTTTGTGCCTGAAAATGGTGAATACAGAATTGTTCTTATGTAATTCCCTGGTAGAGAGGGAACTAGTCATTCCCATAACACATTTATCATTATGTGTGTGTCCGCTATTTAGAAGTATAGAAGACAGTAGACAAAAATTTAATGAGAAAGTCAGAGAACTGAAAAGTCGCTAGAACAGCTAGAATATCTGAATGCTGAACCCGTCTGCCTAGCAACATGGCACAACCTCATAATGATCCCTTCTCCCAGATCTCTTGAGAAAAGAATAAACACAGCAACCCCAGTAGTCAAACTCATTCATACATGTGATGTAGAAATTAAACAACAGATTTAATTCTGAAACAAGTTTAGGTTTATCTGTATTTTAAAAAATATTGTAGAGCAATGAAATATATTTTCTTACTTAATCTGACTTTTAAAGGAATATTTAATTTATGGTACTTTTTCTGGTTAATTTTATCTTTTCCATACCAAGTAATATAGGCAGTTGCAACATCCATGAACAGTTGCTAATTGGAGCACAATGTATTAGAAATGTTCAATCTCACTTTGAAAGACACATTACAAATATGAATATCAATTAATATGTCTTTAAAAAAGTTACCTAAATCTATTTTTGGGACAATGTTTATTTTGAATAATTAAAAATAAATAAAGGTGATTTAAACTCAAAATAAATTATTCTAGTTTAAATTTTATAATGAAAAGAGAAATAACAATGATTTAGGAAACAGCTATTCTGAGTTAACGGTATATTTATCTTCACTTTCAACCTTTGTAGGCATAATTGGAATCTTTAGTGTAAATCAAATAACAATCTTCAATTAGTATATCATAGATGACTAAACATTGTATGAAAGAAATCAGATTCTGATACTCTCTGATTTTCTACAACTGTTTCCCTTTTACTCTTTTCCTTAAGCTTCTTAAAGAAAAGATATATTGTTTTCTGTATTTAAAGAAGATACTGCAATTAACACTAAGCAGCAGTGTCTCAAATAAATAGGAAGACATTGATAAACTTGGCCAGAATTACAAAGACTTCTAAAAGAAAAGTATTAATATACCTAAAGGGTGGTCTAAAATCCAGAGAATACTTTTCTTCACATACTTAATAATCAGGTAGTCATTTATAATTCCAGGTGGGTGTGGCTTCCTTCATTTTAGGGAAGTCTGACTAAGGGCTTCACTGTAGTATTGTAGTATTCCACTGGCTTTCAAGGTAATATTACCCTTGAGATTTTATCCTATACTTAGGATTCTACAGAAAAAAAATTATGCATGAAAATATTAACTGCAACTTTATGGTCAACTCTAAGGTCCTCTTGTAATCCACAGTTGCCCAAATACTAACTTAAAACTGAGTGACTGAAACATGCCTCATTATATTCTAGGCATCTGCAGTGTCAAATCTACAGAGACAAGTGCACCTGGAGACAAATGACCAGACTACCATAAAACAGAAGCCTAATTATGTTCACTTACATTTCAAATCATTCCCAACAAATTACCCTGGTAGGTGACACATCCATCAAGCCAAGACTCTAATTTCATATTCACGGTAATGTGTTTCTGTAAACTACTGTAATAAGGTTTTAACTAAATTTTCCCCTTGACCTTACTGTGCTGAAATATTGCAGGCTATGTGTTTTGCAGTTTCTCCAATTAATTTCTGACCTTGGTGCTGCCTGGGCACAATGAGGCAAGTGAAGGGTGGAGATCAGATTTAATTTTGAATTTCCTGACTGCTGCTGCTCTGTATCTCAACTTGAACATTACTTAAACATGTTATTTTTGGTCAATGACTTTTTTATGCAGCACACTGGGCAGATATAATTAAGCAGGCTAAGTTTTGTTCTCAGTTGTCCTCTAAGTTCTTGCATGGGAACTTGGAGTCTCAACAGGAAACACCTGTATGGTGGTTGTATACCAAGCATTCCCAGAGAATTAATATATAACATTGTTCCCGAGCTTCACAAGCTATTCCCCAAATAGAAATGCCCAGCTGTATTTGAAGGCTGTATTTTCAATTACTAGTGAGAATGCAAGCTCTCAGCTTAAAAGTAAACTTTATTTTAAGGATCTATTTGGCTTAGCTATATGATGGGTCAACCACATCATTCGTTTATTTCATCATTCAATATTAGACTTTTTAAAGTCAAACAACCTTTATTGAATGCCTACTCTGTGTAAGGACTGCAAAGGTTTAAGAGAAATCAGACTTAGATCAGGCGTGGTGGCTCATGCCTGTAATCCCAGCACTTTGGGAGACCAAGGCAGGTGGATCACCTGAGGTCAGGAGTTCCAGACCAACCTGGCCAACATGGTGAAACCCCATCCCTACTAAAAATACAAAATTTAGCCGGGCATGGTGGTGGGTGCCTGTAATCCCAGCTACTTGGGAGACTGAGGCAGGAGAATCACTTGAACACGGGAGGCAGAGAGTGCAGTGAGCCGAGATTGTATCACTGTACTCCAGCCTGGGCGACAGAGCAAGACTTTGTCTCAAAAAAAAAAAGAAAGGAAAAAATATTTTTAAAAAATATTAAAAAAAAAAAAAAAATATATATATATATATATATATATATATATATATATGTATGTATGTATGTATTGTTGTTGCTGTTGATGTTGTGGGTTATGTCTCTCTGGTGGGCCCTGTCTAATACATTGGGGCCTTTGTCAGTTTCAGCCCCAGCTAAGGATGAGAAAATAGGTTCCTCCCAAAAACTTGCAGTTACAATCTTTTCTCATTCAGCTATAGAATTTGAATTTACTACAACAGAGATGTCTAGATGACATCTAGTTAAGAAACTGAATTTATCAGGGATCTGTTCTGCCCCACGGAGTAGAACAGAAGCAAGCACAATTCTAGTCAATGATGATACATGTTCCCCCTAGACCTCACAGTATACCTACAGATAAAGCATCAACTCATAATAAAAAATTAGGATTTGTATCCAAAATGCACAAGTAACTATTAAAATTCAACAATTTTTTTTAGAAAACTATATAAGTTGAAAAATTGGCAAAAAATTCTGAATAGACACCTCGCCAAAGAAGATATACCAATGGCAAAGAAGCTATGAAGATATGATGAACATTATGTCATTAAAGAATTGCAAAGTAAAACAATGATGCAACACTACTACATGCATATTATAATGGTGAAAATCCAAACACTGCTAACATCAAATGCTGATGAAGATGTGGAACAGGAGAAACTGTCATTCATTGCTGGTGGGAATACAAAATGGTACAGCCACTTTGGAAGACGGCTTGGTGATTACTTACAAAGCTAAATATAGTCTTACTGTAGGATCCAGCAATCACATTTCTAGGTATTTAACCAAATAAGTTGAAAACTTATATTCATACAAAAATATGCACATAAGTATTTACAGAAGCTTTATTCATAATTGCCAAAACTTGGAAGGAAGCAAGATATCCTGCAATAAGTGAATAGATAAACAAACTGCAGTATATCCAGATAATTACCCAGTGATCTTACTGAGTAATTACCACTCATGGGTTTCAAGTTACTTAGTGATAAAAAGATGTGATCTGGCTGGGTGCCATGGCTCACACATGTAATCCCAGAACTTTGGGAGGCCAAGGCAGAAGGGTCACCTGAGCCCCCAAAAAACTTGTAGATAAATGTGCATTGTAGCTTTATTTAAAATATTTAAAAACTAGAAACAATCTAAGTATCCATCAACAGCTGAATAGAAGAACAAATTATGTTACAGTGAAATACTACTCACCAACAAAATGAATAAACAATTAATACATGATACAGTATGAGTGAATCTAAAAATAATTATGCCAAGTAGGGGAAGCCAGCCAGAAAAGAATATACGCTGTATGATTTTATTAATATAGACATATTGGTTAACATGAGGGCTCATTTACATCATCACAGGCTTTATGAAAAAAACATCAACAGCAAGAAAAGTAATTATAGAATGTCAAAATTGGAGAGTAAGAAATAAGATGGAATAAAAATACTATAAATAAAAGAAATGAATATAAATTAAGATCAGCATGGTTGAGTACTTTTCTCCAGTAATGTTTAGGGCATTGTTATACATAGAGTAGGCAAAGAGTTGGATCCAACTAAGTTTGGAGTTTGGTGAGGAGAGTATGTCTAAGAGCACAGCGGCAGGTGACTGAGGATATATAATAGGAAGTTATACGCAGAGTTCAAGGAATATAAGCTTAAAGCAGGAAAGTAAAAATTTGAATGGAATTAGGGTCAAAGACAAAGTAGAAAATTCCAGTATAACCAAGGAATTATTGGAATTTGAGTACTAGAGATAGTGAGCTAGAAAAATAGGAAGTATTACCATTAGTCAAAAAGTAGGATGATTGCACCTGAGATAATAGAAGGGGTACAGTTATTGGAAGCATCAATATTAGGATATTAGCATGAGAGTGGGTAGCTAGTGTGGGATAGAGAGCAAGATCTTTGGAGCAGAGAAGTCAAGGAACTGAGAGGCCAAGATGTTGGAAAAACAGTCCACATAGATACTGAAATTGCTAAGAACAATGACAATCACATAGGATAGAGTGACAGTCCTCTGCTAAAAGAAACTTTTAACAAATGACAGGAATAGCCCAGGGAAATGCACTGTGGCAAATCTTATAATAGGACAGGAAGAGCTTCAAAAATGAGGTTTTTTAGGGAGTAAGGAAGGTAAGCATTTGGAAATGGTAATTATCAGTAATAACTTCTCCGGTGATCTTTAGATCGTCGGATCTAAAGACGAGATGATTGTGGGAGGAAAAAATGCTCCATCTGAGAGAGCTTCTGGGGAAAGAATTTCAGGGGAGAGCCAGGTTTCCCTCAGATAAGGAAGGTGAAGGGAACACTCAGAAGACAGTTTGAGCATGTAGAAAATTTTGTTGGTGACAGATGTGAGTGCCAAGAAATATTGACAAAATTGTTTAGGAAGAAATCTTGTTTACATGAGGACTATGAATAGATTTTGTTCTGTAAACTGTGTACTTGGGCAGATGTTTATACGTAGATGGTGGTTGTGGTCGGCTTCCTATTCAATAAAGACAGCCTCTTTATGGTCAATATTATCATTTACAAACATCAAAGATCTTGTTTTTTTCCTCCCATTATAATGTCTGTATGTACATATGTATTGCTAATATAATTAACCTGGCTACAATTAACTCAATTTAAGACCCAAATATAAACCACATAGAGAACAGAAGTGTCAACATAGGCACAACGTAATTGGCATATCTCAGATCGGGAACAGGCATTAACCAGAACTTGTAAGAACGCTTAGTTCCATAGTTTTCTGTTTGCCTGGTTAAACAACAAGCATCTTCATACAGCTCTGATATTTCTCAATACGTTGAATAGGATACGTTCATTCTCATTGACTAGAAGGTGCAATTCCTGTTTTAGTAAATCCTGGTTCTCCATTACCTGATTTTACACAAAGTGATGTGCATTGCAAGTGCAGAGGAAGTTTGAGGGATGGGGTTGGGATTGAGTTTCACTGTGCCAGGACACCACTCGCTTCACTTTTCCTGAGATTTAAGGAAGGCAAAGGGAGCTGCCAGTGCTGCCAGTTAACTCCCACATGAGTAGCCCACCTCTCAAACTTCCAGTGGTCTGAAGAAGGGAAAGTTAATTGCTCCATAACTACAGCCTTGGCTGGGTAAACTCATTTTCAGGCAGGCCATGGAGACAAAGAGCTTGTGTTTTGTCTTTCCATGCAGCGACATTCATAGTGGGATGATTTTGTATGCTTTGAGGATCAAGAATCCCGCTATCCTATCCTATATGTGGTCAAAAAATTCTTAATATTTTTGCATTACATAACTTAAACACTAGATATTATTTTTCTATTGAACCTTGTTATTTGGCCTTTGCACAGTTAAAAGATCTAAAAATCGCAGTCATCATATGCCCAAAGTTTTAACGTGACTAGATCTAGCTGGCATATTAAAAATTTTAATGAACTGTTATTCAAGATATGCATCATTTTAGGAAACTTTAAAATTTACCAGCAAAACAGTTAAAATGAAATTTATTTTCTTCAAGTTATTTTATAACGTCCCAAAAACGTATAAAACCCAAAAAACAGGTGACTCCTGAATCTCACTACTCTTTAGAGAGGAAAAAAATACTGTTTTAAAAGATCTATGCTACTTTTAGTTTCATAATATCTCTGGGCACTATAAATTGGTGCTTTCTACAGAACAGTGTAGCAAGCTTGTTCTTTAAAGTCTAAATAGCTGCTAAAACTAATATTTAAAAAAGAATAGAATAGCTATATCATTTAATTGTGTCTATTATTCTGGCATTTAATCAATTTATCCTTTATTTTTATGATTCTCATCAAAACGATAGCAATGTTCAAGAATTTTTAGTCAACTTCGTCTTGAGCAATAGTCAGTGTTTAAACATGCCTAATATGCAAATTATTTGTCAACATTTTTAGACAACATATCTGTGTTGTTATTGTTTTATAATTTCTATCAGTTTAGATAGCAGAGGTGTTAATGAAACTCAACACATCTTTAAAATTGTTCTGAGATCTAACAGCTGTTCATAAGATAAATTTCTCTTTAAGAAAAAAACTTCACTGATGTTTGAAGCCTAAATTCATTCCATAGACAATAATCAGGAGTGTAGTATATGTCTGGCAGTCTACCAGACAATGAGAATGTGGATATGGGAAACATAGAGTCCTCTAGAGAGACCGAGAGAGGTTCCAATAATTCAGGGAACTCTCCTCAATGAGAAAGTATGTTTAAGTTAAATTTGTAATGTTAGTTTTGCCATGTAGAAGAAGCAGAGTGGCGAGAGGACATTCCAAATAAAATGAAAGGTATGTACAAAGGTCGTATGTATGAAGTGATAGGGTACAAGTATAGTAATTCAGTGTGGCTGACATGTGCTTAATAGGGAAAACAATGATGGAAGGGGCTCAAAGGGAAGATACCTCTCAATCACGAGGGACTCTACCTGCCATGGGATTTGTTATTTGTCTCTTGGTGATGGAAAGCCATTGAAGGATTTTTTTTTTTTTTTTAAGCAAAGGAGGGCTGGACTGAATTTATATTTTAAAAAATTGTTTTGGCAATCATGATCATCAAGTTATGAGTTGAATGCTTGCTTATATGCATTATCATAGTTAATCTTTAAAAACACACTGTGAATGAAATACTACCATTATTCACATTTTATAAATAAAGGAGTTAAGGAATGTGTCCAACATCATCCATCTATTAAGTGACAGCATGTTGGGATTTTAAACCAGGGCTGTTTAAACAAAGCCTGCTCTCTTAACTTCTACATGTCACTGCCTGGGTACATTCTACTGTAGTGCAGAGGATCGGGGATGGGTGAAGGGACTATTGAAATAGAATAGGTAAAAAAGTGGTTGATGAGAAACAAATAAACTTAAGAATTATTTAAGAGTAGAGTGTCCAAATACCTGGTTTTGAATTGGCTCCATCAGCATTTGAACTGTCTGAGAAATATATTGAGAAATATTTTATATTTTTAATTAAAAAGTATGATTACTACATTATGATACAATTTGTGTGTAGTCTCCTCGCTCATTCTCTGGGGCTACATTGTGAGTAATTCAGCTTATTTGCTGTCTGGATAGCTGAAGCCTTATTATATAATCAATGCAGATCACTACGGCCAGCTGTGTGGATAAAATTTATATGAGCTTGTCCAATAGGAGATAATATACAGATACACTACATTGCTCAAATTTTATTTTCATAAATATACTATTCCTGATTTTTGCTCAGCTTTTTTTTTTTGGTGAGAGAATACATTTCTGGTTTTTTATTTTATTATTTTATTTTTTATTATACTTTAAGTTCTAGGGTACATGTGCATAATGTGCAGGTTTGTTACATATGTATACTTGTGCCATGTTGGTGTGCTACACCCATCAACTCGTCAGCACCCATCAACTCGTCATTTACATCAGTTATAACTCCCAATGCCATCCCTCCCCCCTCCCCATGATAGGCCCTGGTGTATGATGTTCCCCTTCCCATGTCCGAGTAATCTCATTGTTCAGTTCCCACCTATGAGTGAGAACATGCGGTGTTTGGTTTTCTGTTCTTGCGATAGTTTGCTGAGAGTGATGGTTTCCAGCTGCATCCATGTCCCTACAAAGGACACAAACTCGTCCTTTTTTATGGCTGCATAGTATTCCATGGTGTATATGTGCCACATTTTCTTAATCCAGTCTGTCACTGATGGACATTTGGGTTGATTCCAAGTCTTTGCTATTGTGAATAGTGCTGCAATAAACATACGTGTGCATGTGTCTTTATAGCAACATGATTTATAATCCTTTGGGTATATACCCAGTAATGGGATGGCTGAGTCATATGGTACTTCTAGTTCTAGATCCTTGAGGAATCGCCATACTGTTTTCCACAATGGTTGAACTAGTTTACAATCCCACCAATATTGTAGGAGTGTTCCTATTTCTCTACATCCTCTCCAGCACCTGTTGCTTCCTGACTTTTTAATGATTGCCATTCTAACTGGTATGAGATGGTATCTCATTGTGGTTTTGATTTGTATTTCTCTGATGGCCAGTGATGATGAGCATTTTTTCATGTGTCTGTTGGCTGTATGAATGTCTTCTCTGGAAAATGTCTGTTCATATCCTTTGCCCACTTTTTGATGGGGTTGTTTGTTTTTTTCTTGTAAATTTGTTTGAGGTCTTTGTAGGTTTTGGATATTAGCCCTTTGTCAGATGAGTAGATTGCAAAAATTTTCTCCCATTCTGTAGGTTCCCTGTTCACTCTGATGGTAGTTTCTTTTGCTGTGCAGAAGCTCTTTAGTTTAATTGGGTCCCATTTGTCAATTTTGGCTTTTGTTGCCATTGCTTTTGGTGTTTTAGACATGAAGTCCTTGCCCATGCCTATGTCCTGAATGGTATTACCTAAGTTTTCTTCTAGGGTTTTTATGGTATTAGGTCTAACATTTAAGTTTCTAATCCATCTTGAATTAATTTTCATATAAGGAGTAAGGAAAGGATCCAGTTTCAGCTTTCTGCTTATGGCTAGCCAATTTTCCCAGCACCATTTATTAAATAGGGAATCTTTTCCCCATTTCTTGTTTTTGTCAGGTTTGTCAAAGATCAGATGGCTGTAGATGTGTGGTATTATTTCTGAGGGCTCTGTTCTGTTCCATTGGTCTATATCTCTGTTTTGGCACCAGTACCATGCTGTTTTGGTTACTGTAGCCTTGTAGTATAGTTTGAAGTCAGGTAGCGTGATGCCTCCAGCTTTGTTCTTTTGACTTAGGATTGTCTTGGCAATGCGGGCTCTTTTTTGGTTCCATATGAACTTTAAAGCAATTTTTTCCAATTCTGTGAAGAAACTCATTGGTAGCTTGATGGGGATGGCATTGAATCTATAAATTACCTTGGGCAGTATGGCCATTTTCATGATATTGATTCTTCCTATCCATGAGTATGGTATGTTCTTCCATTTGTTTGTGTCCTCTTTTATTTCACTGTTGCTCAGCTTTTATCTTTGTTATATCTCTATGTGCTTTTTTCAGGAAGGAAATATTTGGTGGGTTTAATAGGCTGATTATTCTAAATCAAAACCTTTGTTCAACACTGTCTTATGATAATTAAAAGAGAAATACTGGTTGTTGTAAAGAAAGCTATATTTGTATTGTCGAAAGACTTTTTTTCTAGTTGGTATAGTCAATAAACATACTTGTACATTTACATCTAAAATACTAAATACATATCCAAGAGTGTTCAAATATCTCATGATCTGGTTTCTTTCTGATAATTCACTCTAGTATGCCCTAAATAATTGTATCTGGATTATCAATAGATTCCCATCTAACTCAGTAAAAAGGCAACACTCTAACCGTGGTCTGTCGGGTCTTTCATGATTGATCCAGCTGTTTCAGTCCCCCATCACCCATTATCTTCCCAACATCATTTTCCATCCCCCTCCCCCGTATCTTACTCTTATTGGCCACATGGACTGATTTCCTTTTCTTCAAACGTGCCAAGCACTCAAGGCCTTTGCAATTGCTACCCTCGTGATTGGGATACTTTTCCTTCAGTCATCTGGATGGCTGGCTGCCTCATTTTCTTCGAGCTTTTGCTTAAAATATCCCTTGATCAGAAAGGCCTCCTAAACCACCCTACGTATACTACTTCTTCCAAAACTCTTTCTCTCTTACCCTGTTTCATTTTCCTCCATTGCACTATCCCCATCAAATATAGTATACGTGTATTTGTGTATTTGTTTGTCTCATAGGACTAAGATGTAATCTCCATTAAGTCAATACCTAGGATATAATATTCACTGACTTTGAATGGAAAAATACATTAATAAATGAACAACAGGAAATTTTTTCCACCTAAATGCACTGCTCCTCCAAATTTGTTTAAAGTGGTTTAATGTATTTTTCAATTGCTTTATCTTGGCAACATGGAAGGAATATTTAGCATTGTGTATAATCTATAAAGGGATAATTGCAAATATTTAAGGTTAAGTCAGTGAGGTGTAGATTTAATTTTGTTTAGTTTTTAATATACCATTCACTTCTTTGAAAGCAAAATGTCTTTTTAAAGAACAAAAACTACATTAAATCCACACTATCTAAATAAAACAAGGATATTATAGGTTGTCATCAAAAAATTTTTCATATTGTCAGTACATATTTTGTACACTGCAGTTTATTAAGTATTGAGAAACTTTTTTTTTTGTAAAAGCTAATTAAAGAATCCAAAGAACCAAATTACCAAATTGATGAAGTCAGCGTGAGAGGAGTTAATTAAGGTTTTATCTATTGGTGTGGGTAAACAGGTGGTCATCTCATTAACCCAGACTGAAACCCAGATTGAAAATTCAAGAAATAATTAGGGGAAAGGAGAGTAGAGATGGAAAAATACGTTGGTTTTGAGATACTGTTTTACGTTCAATTTTAGTTGTCCAATAAGTAGTAATTGGAATTGTAGATCCAAATCTTAGAAGTATGTTCTGGATGTAAATATTTTATAACTTTTAGAATATATACAGTCATTGAAATTATGTGGATAAGGAAGATTACTTAGGGAGGGTGTATATGTCAAGGTGAGAAGGTGCAAAATGTTATTTCATAAATGCTTAGCTCACCAATTATTTTTACCCCCATTACAGTTATTCATTTTTCTTTACTGTATCTGCATTTGTATTCCTCCATTCTTTGCTGTGTTTTTAATTAATTTCTTTTTTCTCAATAGGTGATGCTAGATGTATTTTATCACTTTATTCAAACAATCAACTTTTAGTTTTTATTGACATTTTAACAGCTTTTTTGTTTTCTTTTTTTGGGGGGGTTTATTCTTACTTTATAATTTCCTTCCTTCTACTTTTTTGAGGTTTACTTCGTTGTTCTTTTTCTAGTTTCTTGAGTTAAATGCTATGGAAAGAGAAAATTTTAAGTGTCATTTTCTTTAATGTAGTTATTATATACTCTGTATTCTGTGATTCAGTTCTTGATTTTTAAAAATTCTGTTTGGCTATTAGGTCACGGTTGAAGCCAAATTCTAAGCCTCTAATTAGCACTTGTCAGTGAAAATCTTTGGCAGAATAAAAGATTGTTGAATATAGTGCAGTACGTGTCGGTTAACTATTGCTACCATAGTTGAATATAGTGCAGTGTGTGTCAGTTAGCTATTGATACCTCATTGTCTGCCAAAGATGCTGCATAACCAGCTACTCACAAATGCCAGGGACTGAAGACAGCCATAATTAATCTTATAGATTTGTGGGCTCACTGATGGGCTCAGCTGTATGGCTCTGTTGATCTCAAGTGGGCTTGGTCTTTGTCTAGGGTTCAGCTGGAGGTGAGTTCTCATAGGTTTTATGTGGCTGGGATGGCTGAATTCTTCTGCCCAAACAAGCATGTTTTTCTTGTGGCAATGGCAAAGGCGAATGAGAGCTAGCTCAGGAATGCAAGCACTTTTCATGTTGTTGCTCATGTGACATCCAATAACACTCCATTGCAAGTCAAGTCACAAGACAGAAACCAAAGTCTAGGGGGTGGGGATACATAATCCTCTTTAGTCAGACTGCAAACATCTCTTGTCACAGGGAATGAGTACAGGGGTAGATGGAGGACAAGAGCTTTTACTGAAATTAATTGAAAACACAATACAATTACAGATAGTTTGACTCAGTATTATTTTTAAAAGCTTGATGACACCAGGAGAAGAAAGCTAACCAATGCTCAGATTAAGAACATTTTGTATCAAATTTTAAAATGCTTTGAATGCTGTATTTTAAAATATGCTTGTCATCATAAGTGTCCTTTGCTCCTTCCTTTCTCAGAAACCCCCTGAAACACACACACACAAAGCTGAACCTTACTTCTGGTGAAATTAACTGTTCATTTCAAAGCCGTACTTGTGAATTGGTGATGAAGCAAACACCATGAAATCAGTCTCTATACTTGGATATAGACAAATGGTATTCCACTGTTAGAAATATCTTAGATTCTGCCTCCAACAATAATATTGATCATTCAATTTTTGTTTCTTGTTATTTATGCGGCGTGTTGTTTTCCTTCTCTTTTTTATTAACTTTTTGAGTCATTTCATTTTAGAAGTGTATTTACTTTTTAACAGTGTCATCCAATAATTGACCTTTTAATCAGAAAATTTAATCCACCAAGTTTTATTGTGCTTACTCATTTATTTGAAATTCTACCTACTAATTTTTCTGTTTTCTCTTTGTTTCTGATTTGCTTAATTTTGATTTTTTTTTTTTTTTAATTTTTCCTCTCTTCTATCTTGCTTCCTGTTGAATTGGTAATATTTTTCTCCTTTATTCCCTCTACCAATTTGGAAACTATACATTGTATTTATATTTTATTATCACATACATATTTGACTCTAACTTTCTATAACTCAGAAGCTATTCTATATCTCTAGCTGATTTATTTATTTACTTTATGTATTTTGACAGAGTCTCACTCTGTCGCCCAGGCTGGATTCCAGTGGCATGATCTCAGCTCACTGCAACCTCCACCTCCTGGGTTCAAGCGATTCTCCAGCCTCAGCCTCCCAAGTAGCTGGGACTACAGGCACACGCCGCCACGTCTGGCTAATTTGTATATTTTTAATAGAGACAGAGTTTCATCATGTTGGCCAGACTGGTCTCAAACTCCTGACCTCAGGTAATCTCCCAGCCTCGGCCTCCCAAAATGCTGGGATTACAGTCTGAGCCACTGGACCCAGCCTCCTGCTGATTCTTAAACAAGACAAGGTACTACATTAAACCTTCCTCCTATTCTGCACCCCTATCTCCATGTATCTCTGAATATGATGTCTGTATCACTTTATAAGAGTTTTCTCTTTACCCTTAATAACCTTTATTTTTTGCCTTGGTATATTTAAACACAGGCTTATTTTTATTTAACCCTCTTGGTACTTGATGTTCATGGTCTGAGTTTGTATCTTTCTTCAAATCTAAAAGTTCTTAGCTATTCACTTTCTAAATATCATTTTTCTGCCATTCCCTCTGTTTTCTTTCTTTCCTTCCTTTTTTTTTTTTTTGAGTGCCAATTAGAATGTGTTGAGTCTTCTCAAACTCTTTTCCATCTCCATTAACCACTTTTTAATATTTTTAGTCTCTTTATACTTCCGCAATATTCTGGCAGAATGCCTCAGGATTTTCTCATGTTCACTAGCTGTTTCTATTACTAGAACTAATTGAGAGGTTTTCTGTTTTGATTTTTATTTCATTTACTATATTATTTGTTAGATTTTTACTTCCCTATTTTTTTCTGTTCTTTTTTGCTATTTTATATTTTCTTTTTTTCCCCCAGTGGTCTTGTACTTTTTATATCTCTTTGAAGATCCTTAACATATATGCTTCAAACTGATTTTCATATTTCTCTATTACATTTTCATATTTTATCTAGACTGAAAGCTGCTGCTCCTAAATTGGTATTCTTCATGAATTTTGGAAAACCAGTTTCCAGATCCATCTTGACTGGAAGCCTGTCATGTTCTGTAGTGTGGCCTGGGGGCCTCTATAGCACATCGATATTGTAAATAGCGCAATCCAGATGCCAAGCTATTGGGTGGTGTAGTCTTCGCCTCATTTCTTGGCATTATCTACTTCCTCTTTTCCTCCTAGTGATGCAAATTTATAATAGCTCTAACCATTGATTCACATACATGGTAGGCACCACTGTTCTGAGCTTCCATCATGGTGGGGAGAGCCCCACTGAAGCACCTCATTTCAGGTTGTGAGTCTTACTTAGTCCCATCTCCAGTGGGGCACTTTCAGTTTTTATCATGCACTGGAACCCAAACTGCCAGCAGGCTCTATTTGCTTGCATTTCTGGAACCAGCAAGCCCCATCTACTTTGTGTTTCGTTTCTATTTCTGATCCAGAACATGGATATTTTGTCTTTGAAAGTGGTTTTATCTTTCTGATTTCCTGTATTTTGCTTCAATTAAAATTCTGATGGGAAATGGGTGTGAATTTATAACACAGGAACTGGATACTGTTCATTTTTTGATAAAGTGGAAATGGCAGATATATTTCATTAAACTAATTAGTATTGTGGATATCACAGTTGCTAGTAGTGATACTCATGCTACTCTTACTTAGGCAAGTGGTTCAGTGACCCTTGGATGGAGAATGAAATAAGAGTTTGGTGCAATTTCCTCTGTATAATGAAAGTAAGACTGCTAAGTTACTTTTTGAAATACATACTTTGTTACATATACCTTGTTGATTCCAAATATTTGATTGCTGAATTTAATGACATTTTATTTAATTTTATTTGTTGGAAACCTGGGCTTGATACCTCATTGTCTGCCAAAGATCAGATGTTCTCAATGTGACATTCAGCGAGCAGGACCAAAATATACTTTAAATATACTTTGAAACCTTGTTATAAAAGATTAATGATCTTTCATTCAATGGGTACTTTTTTTTCTTCCTTCAAATTTTCACGTGACTGATAACTTATCAATGTGTATTGTATGTTACAAATGAACTTGTCAGAAAAGGAATTATAGATGTCCGGGAACCAGAGATAACTTAACCTTGAGACTCATTTCCCATGCCCCACCCTGGATAATGTACAGAATGTTCTTTTCTTAGGGGAAAAAAAAGTTCCTTATTGTCAGAAAATGATTATTATAATACATTAATCTCAGAGTTATTGGAGTTTTGCATATTGTAAGGTTTATTGTGCATTTATAGTATACAAAGATATACAGGAATACATGGGATACAACCACAATAAGTACAACATGAGAAGTTGCCATTTTGCTCTTGATGTTATGAGAATATCATGTTTGACAATATGCTTGTAATGGATACGTAAGGGTCATGATTCAGATAATCTTCAAAGGGGCTTGAAAGGTAAAATGTTTGATAAATTCTTATTGCACTCGGCAAAAACAAACATCTTCCACGCAGAACAATTTCATATATACCATTTAAAAACATCTCCTGTTTTTCTGAAGTTGACAGTTAACATTTTATGTAGCATGTGAACCAACTTTTCTTCAAACAAGAATTCAAGTTGTTAAACAGTTATTGTTGTTGTAAGGAATTTTTACCAACAAAATCATTGGTAGAAGTAATTTATGGGGATAAAGTAAGGGAGAAAAAATTTACCAAAACTGAGACTAAGTTAAATTAGGAGACTTTCATCTTATTCAATGAGTCCAATCTTGAGATGCTTATAAAAAGAAAAAAAAAATGAGGACAGTCTCAAAGCATCCGTAACACTGGACGTGTAATGTTAAAGGGAGAATTGTGAGACCAAGGCATAAAATAACAAGTAAAAGAAAGCCTGGGATTTCAGATCTTCTAAACGCCATGGCTGCTCCACGATTTCTGAAGAAATAGGGGCTCAAAGCTAACTTTTACGTTAGTATTAAAAGGATTTTTTTTTTTTTAGAAGGAGTATCACTCTTCATACTGGAGTGCAATGGCACGATCTCAGCTCATTGCATTCTCTGCCTCTTGGGTTCAAGTGATTCTCCTGCCTCAGCCTCCTGAGTAGCTGGGATTACAGGCACCTGCCACCATGCCCAGATAATATTTGTATTTTTAGTAGAGATGGGGTTTCACCGTGTTGGCCAGGCTGGTCTCGAACCCCTGACCTCAGGCGATCCGCACATCTAGGCCTCCCAAAGTGCTGGGATTACAGGCATGAGCCACCTCACCCAGCCAAAAGACTTTATTTTTAATATTTTAAAAATAATTTCAACTTTTATTGTAGATTCAGGGATGCATGTGCAGGTTCGTTACATGGGTATATTGCATGCTGCTGAGGTTTGGGGTATCATTGATCACATCACCCAGGTAGTTAGCATAGTACCCAATGGTTTCTCAACCTTTGACCTCCTCCCTTCTTCTCTGCTCTAGTAGTTCCCAGTGTCTATTGATTGCCATCTTTATGTCCATGTTATACTGAATGTTTAGCTCCCACTTATAATTGAGAATATGCGGTATTTGGTTTTCTGTTCCTACATTAATTTGTTTAGAATAATGACCTCCAGCTGCATTCATGTTGCTGCAAAGGACATGATTTTCTTCTTTTTGATTGCTGCATAGTATTCCATGGTGCATATGTACCACGTTTTCTTTATTCAATCCACCACTGATGGGTACCTGGGTTGATTCCATAACTTTGCTATTATGAATAGTGCTGCAGTGAACATA
This sequence comes from Macaca mulatta, assembly GCF_049350105.2. Lineage (NCBI taxonomy): Eukaryota > Metazoa > Chordata > Mammalia > Primates > Cercopithecidae > Macaca > Macaca mulatta. The sequence continues at coordinate 72,842,262 of NC_133422.1, forward strand.
TGTGTGCAGCTGTCTTTTTGGGAGAATGATTTATTCTCTTTTAGGTATACACACAGTAATGGAATTGCTGGATCAAACAGTAGTTCTGTTTTAAGATCTTTAAGAAATCTCCAAACTTCTTTCCACAGCAACTGAACTAATTTGCATTCCAGCCAACAGTGTATAAGTGTTCCCTTTGCTCCATAGCCTTGCTGGAATTTGTTGTTTTAATAATAACCATTCTGACTTATGTGAGATGGTATCTCATTTTGGTTGCAATTTGCATTTCTCTGATGACGAGTGATATTGAACATTTTTTCATGTTTGTTGGCAAATTTTGTGTGGTTTTGAGAAGTGTCTGTTCATATCCTTTGCCCACTTTTTAATGAAATTGTTTGTTTTTTGCTTGTTGAGGTGTATAAATTCCTTACAGATTCTGAATATTAGACTTTTATCAGCTGCATAGTTTGTGAATATTTTCTCCCATTCTGTAGGCTGCTGTTTATTCTTTGATGTATTTCTTTTGCTATGCAAAAGCTCTTTGGTTTAATTAGGTCCTGCTTGTCAATTTTGTTTTTGTTGCAATTGCTTTTGAGGACTTTATCATAAATTCTTTCCCAAGGTTGATGTCCAGAATGGTGCTTCCTACATTTTTTTCTAGGATTCTTACAGCTTGAGGTTTTATACTTAAACCTTTAACAATCTTGAATTAATTTTTCGATATGGTGAAAGGTAAGAGTCCTGTTTCATTCTTCTGTATATGACTAGTTAGCTATTCTAGCACCATTAACTGAATAGGGAGTCCTTTCCACATAGCTTATTTTTGTCAACTCTAAAGCTACTTTTGTATAATACTTTTCATATGATATAGGAAAACATCAATTATATATCTCAAAAATTATGGGGAGAGAAGAAGTTGGAGATTATAGCCAGACCAATTCCTTACTCTTTTCCCCTGTCTAATGCCACCAGGTGCTCCTAGATCCACATGTCCCAAAAAAGCCTATGTACTTTGTGCCCTATAAGCTGCCCTTCCATTTTACATACTGATTAATACGAAAATGCAAAAATCCTGCATTGACAAGTTCAGTGCTTCAGGACCATTCTATGAAATAAAACAAGAGAAAAATTTACAACTTAGGGCATTGGAAATAGGTTCTTGAGAAGGCTAAAATAGACCAAGTCAAGTCACAGGCTATGTGGGTCACCTCTAGTGAGGTGACCTAGTAAAGGTGAGGATGTCCTAGTCTTACGTGGCTGTAATTGATGATATTTGCTTAGAAATCAATAGGTCCATTTTATGCATATTCAGCTGTACCAACCGCAGCCAAAAATGTGGAAGGAAAAATAGCTAATAGACTTTTCTTGGAGGGGGTGGTGAGAAGGAATTACAGTGTTTAAATTGAAATGAGATGAAAATCAAAGTGCTGTCTTGCCTGAATGAGAAAGGTTTTCAAATAAATTTGATGACTCAAAAAATAAAGGTTTTTATTAGACATAGGTTAACTCTTAGATAACAAAATCACTTTCTAACAGTATATATTTTTAAAGATTATCAGCATTCATGAATATTTGCATGAAATTTTTGTTTGTCCTACTTGAATGACTACTTGGAAGGCACCTACAGAAGGATCCACCAAAAGCTCACAGATGCTGCCATTCACAAGTAACTTTGAAAATAAACATGAAATAACAATTACAGTTTGGGCTCTGTTGATTAGAAAGTAGGTGGGCTTATTTTAATAGGCCAAGGATGCTGGATAGGTCAAAACATAGTATTAAAAACTTTTAAGTGACTATCTTTTACTATGTATAATTTACTATGCTTAAGTAACTACCTCTCTCTCCTTTTTGGGGACATCTTATGCCCAAGATACTGTACATAAAGGAGTACAATGTCATGATCAAAACCTAGTTTCCATAGCCAAACCACTCTGCTTGTGTAACCTTCAGCAAGGTACTTAACCTCTCTGTGCCTCAGTTTCTTCATCTGTAAAATGAGGATAACAGTACCTATTTAAAGAGTTGTTGTTAATATTCTAAGTGTTAATGTACTTAAAAGTAGACTTAAAAATAGCTGTAAGAGGACTGGCACATATAAGCTTTAAATAACTAAGTGCTACAAAGGATACAGTACTTGCATTTTTTTTTCATATATGGTTTTTTAGTTTTTAATGAATGTTTTCATGTATACTATTAATTATAAAATTTCTGTGAAATATCCATTGTTTACCCTATTTTTCGCATATGGGAACTGAGCAAAAGAGGTTGTTCAAGGCCACCCACCAATAAGAGCCAAATTTGGAAAGAGAGTGCAGGTCTCACAGCTGCTGCTCCAGGATGCAACCCATTGTGTTGCACTGTCCCTTGATAATTGGATTTTAATCAGGTCTGTGGATAAGTCACACACACACACACACACACACGCGCGCACGCACACACAAAACAGAGCTTTGGATAGGATACAAGAAAAATAATCTCACCAAGAATGTACTTTAGCGACAGGAAGCAGTTACTTCAACATAGACAAAGGCAAACAGCAGACAAGCAGGAAGCAATTAAACAGAAGGAGTCCCCCAGTTTGTTTCATTTTATTTATCATTATATTGAGCATAGTGTCATTCAGAGGCTAAGAGAAAGACGCCCACCTTTGAGCCTATGCTAAGGGGATCCTGGAAGCTTTCGCCAGGGTAGCTGAGGCAGTGCTGTGAGGTGAACAGAACCTCAGACCCTGACACCCTTAGAGGGAAACCAAGGGAGTGACTGTCAATAATTAAACCGTCTGTAACCCTTTATATTGTTTTGGTTCTCAGAAGCAAATCAAGGACACCACACATAGAATGTAAATTGGCCTTTGTAGTCTTGCCCCCTGGTATAATTAGCAGATGCTCTTTCTTAATGCAGGCCAGTTCAGGGGAAATCTATTTCCATAATGAAACATGCTATTTCCATGTGTGCTGAAACTCAGCTTCTCCAAGTTTCTATGTTCCTGTCGTTGGGATGACTTGGAAAAGAAGTATTTTATTATTGTCCATCCCCAGAATAGAAGCTCTAGACCTGGGAGTCCCCAAAATATAGTAGGGATAAACAACCATTTTTAAAAATATCCACAAATGAAAGAGAAATGTATTAAGTGCTGTAAGCGATCCTAAAGGATAGCTAAGAATCTTAAAGGATTCTTTGCTTTGATATGCAATCATGAAACACTGATAGCATGAGTGAAAAAAAATGTAACTTTAATAAATATGATGTCTTTGGAAGAACAAATGTTTCAAAATGAGGCATATAGAGGAGAGGAGAAGAGAGAGAGACAGAGGGAGAGAAAGAGAGAGGAAATGTTGAAAATATTTTCTTAGTAGATAAAGGGAGGTCAGAGAAGTGATTTTCAGGTTGGAGAGATAAAAAGAGATGAAGGCTCAGGGAACTATAAAGGAGGAAATGGTACAAGAAGAAACTCTGAGGGCATTGTCACAAAGACTTTTCAAGGTCTGGAAAATGTTTTCGGCGTAACTATAGAAGAGAGAGACATTAAATATTGCTTGACTACCTAAGTCTTCTCTTGCTTCATCTGCCAAAGTACACTTCACTGGAAAAGATGGGAGACCTTTCCAGCCAGTCTTCTACAGGATTTCTCTGCAATAAAAATGTACAGAAGTAGCACACATGTCCACCTGTAAGCTGGCAACTCCCCGATTAGTAGAAAGTCTATAAGTAAATTTAGCTAAATATAAAAGAGTACAACTTAAAGTACAATATATTAAAGTTAAGAACATATAACTAATAATTTTTTAAAATAGTAGTTATGATGAGATTATCATAGCCCAGGTGGTACTATTAAAATATTGAGAGTAAGACGTGTGTCCATGTTTAATGTTGTTTACAATATGATTTTTTATTAAAAACAAACAAACAAACAAAAAACCCCAAAAAACCTGTAGGCAACTTAAATTTTAAAACCTAGATAAAAGAGATAATTTTATAGAAAAATACTCCTTACTCAAACTGGACCCAGTAGAGAGAATATCTAAAGAGAGCAATTGCCATAGAAGAAAAGGGGAAGCAGCTAAGAAGCTCCCTCATAATAAAAGAGTTAGACCTTGATGGCTTCACAAACTTCTCGCTTCATTCTCCAAAGTGCACTGTAAGCATCATATAATCTCAATGCACCTTAAGTCTTTCCAGTCCAGGAAAAAAGAGGTTAAACTTTTAAGTTTATTTTTATAGAATGAGCAAAATATTTTCTTCTATAACCTGACAGCTTCAACCAAAAAAGAAAACTGCAGACTGATCCCATTTATAAATATCTGCATAAAAATCTTAGATCAATTACTAGCAAATAGAATTTATTTTAAAAAAACCACTACACATTATAACCAAGTAAGCTTTATTCTAGGAATTGAAGAGTGGTTAAATATCAGGAAGTCCCATTAATAAAATCTAACACATTAGAGTTAAGATAAAATACTTTATGCTTATATCTGCTTATATAGACACAGAAAAGGCATTTGACAAAATTCAAAATCTATCATGTTTTTAAAAAGTAAAAGGATCGAATGAGGTTGGAATTGATGGATTAAGTCCTTAATTCAGCACTATATGTTATATAACTTCAATTCTAATAATCATCACTTTATTTCACAGGAGAATATTTCTTGCAAAATTTATAACAAGATCAGATGTGTGTTTACTTATAGGAAAAAAGTCAAGGTAAATAATAATAGATTAAAATAAAACGATTTTCTATAATTCTAAAATGAGCTATGGAATATAAGCAGAGTGAATTGATAAGTTAAAATATCTGCGAATAATGTGAAAAAAATGCTTAGTCTCACTCACAATAAGCGAAATACAGATTAAGAACAAGATTATGCCAGTCTGGCCAACATGGTGAAACCCTGTCTCTACTAAAAATTAGCTGGGCATGCGGCCGTGTGCCTGTAATCCCAGCTACTCGGGAGGCTGAGGCAGGGAAATTGCTGGAACCAGGGAGGTGGAGGTTGTAGTGAGCCGAGATTGCGCCACTGCACTCAAGATTATGATCCAATTTCTGATTTATCAATTTGAAAAATTTCCCTAAATTTGACAAGTAGTCTGTTTGAGAGATTATGAGTGAAAATGCAATTATATTTGTGACTGAAGAGAATGCAAAAATATAAAACCCAATGGAAGGGAATTTAGCAATATCTAGAATAATTGCATATAAATTTATTCTCTGACCAAGTAATACCAATTCTAGGAATCAATAAAAAATAAAATAAAAAGGCTTATGCTCAAAGCTATTTGATACAGAACTATTTCAAAAGCAAAAAGCTAAAGAAAAAAAATCTATATGTAGGGGACTACTGGAATAAAATATGGTAGACCCAAGCAATGAAATACCATACAGCTATAAAAAGAAATGAGGGTCAGGTGCCATGGCTCATGTCACTAATCTGAACACTTTAGGAGACTGATGTGGGAAGATCACTTGAGGATAGGAGTTCAAGATCAGCCTGGGCAACAAAGTGAGGCTCTATATCTACAATAAAAAAAAAAAAAAGTATTAAAATGAAAAAAAATGGGCGTGGTTGCATGCACCTGTAGATCTAGCTACTTGGGAAGCTGAAGTGGGAGGACTGCTGGAACCCAGGAGTTCAAGGTTACAGTGAACTGTGATCATGCCACTGCACTCCAACCTGGGAGACAGGGCGAGACTCCATCGTTAACTGAAAAAAATCAAAAAGTAAAATAAAGGAATGAGGAATATCTCTACACACTGCCGTGAAGTTTCTTGAGAATATAGTAAGTATCTGTCACACACAGACAGGTTTAGAGATTTGCCAGTTTGGTTTGGAGCAGGAGGGTAGACAGAAAGGAAGATTCACAGAATAAAAGAGCACTTGATGTGGTAGATGGACAATTTGGAACTAACAGTATTTGATTAACATATATGGCAAGAGCAAGAAAAAGTCTGAACCACAAAAGCAAATAGAATCATAGTAACTTTCTGACTGTTTAATCAATGATTATATTTACATAGACTTATTAATGTAAGGCTTAACTGTTAAATGAAATATGATGATATATCTAAAATGGGAAGGCAGGGTATAGTGCAAGGAGGGTAAGTCCTTTACTCGTCTAATGGTAAGTCAATACATGATGTCTGAAACTAACCAATTGAGAAATAGCTACGTAAGCATGTACTGTGGAAACGTAGAGGCAACTACGAAAACAGAAGCCTTTGCTTCTGTTGATTTGGGCTGAGTTACATATGCTTTTCAGCACCATGTAAAGTTTTCCAAAAAATCAAGTGAAAGTATTACATAGATTACAAAGATAGAAAAACAGTATTTTTTTAAAAGATGTTCAGATACATTTCCCTAAGTTCATTTAAAACAAAGTGCACTAGGCTACAGTGGTATCTGACTGGGCAGAAAATAGAGAAAGAGACAGACTCCGAAAAGACCTGAAGTAACATCAGTTAAGCCTGGAGACGATCACCAGAGCTAGTCTTAAGGGTGAGTCCACAACGAGTGAAAGGGAGAGGGGGTGCTTTCTGTCCATTTAAACTACAGCAACAGCGTGGAGATTCTCCATTAGTCATTTTTTTTCTCGCTCTCCAGGTTTTGATGGTTCAGATATCTCTAGGGTGATACCAATCTTTTTATTATATTTCATGTAATACCAGCTTAAGAAACAACGTAATGAAAAGTCCATGTGCTATTAATTTTATTGCCCTATCAAGAAGATCCAGGATTTCCTCCCTCATTCTACTTTTTAAAAATCATTTTCTCAACTTTTCTGATGTGATTTACACTTACTGGGAAGCTTTTGCTTTTTGGAATTCTTTTAAGAATTATAACCTCTTAATTGTAACTTACACATTTCACAATTTTTGTTTGAAATGAGGAAAATGCTTTTGTAACTATATTTCAATTTCACAAGTAATTTAGGGTAAAAGACAGCAAGGGATGTTGGTAACGTTGCATCCAAGTTTATTCTATTTGTCATTATTGTGCAGACACCTGTAACTTCTCACTTCACTTCTCTAACCCCTCTGGACGGATAGTCAGAGAATGAGGATGAACATTCCTCTGAATACAAAGACTTGGGACATTCTTTCCCTTTAACTTAGAGAAAGAAAAGCAAACTGAATAGGCATAGAAATAATAATGTGCATCACAAGTTGGCAGTTTGAGTTCACCTTAAGGCAATGTCACTGACTAGGACATTCCCTGAGTGTGTGTGCTATATCTTAGGCACTGCCATGGCCCCGGTTGGGGCTTAGAACATGTCATCCCAAAATATGGCACTTTGGTCTGCTGAGTACTTTCAATGGAAGGAAATTGGAAGGGCCTCAGAAGCAAGAATTTCTCTCTGACCTTCTCCTATTCTCCTTTCTCCTTTCCCCATTTCTCTATCAAAAGTGGGTCATAGAAACTAAAACTCTTCTCCTTGAAAGCAGGCCATAAAACCTATAAACTTTACTCTCTGGTCTTCTCCCTTTTCCCTTGAGGGTACTTATGTGACAGGTGTCATGCCCTATACCTGGAAGAAGGAATGCTACATAGAGAGGCCCAGAAGAATCGGAAAAAACAGGCCTTACTGGGCTCTTCTGGTTTATCACCATTACAACATACCCTTTTTGTCCAATCGTATATCTATGCAGCTGATCCTGCATTGAGTGCAAGCTTAAAACTGTAGTTTTCCCTGGATCTTTGGGCTTTCATTTCTGAAGTCTCCTGTGTCATGTAAAACTTTGTTAAATAAATTTGTTATGCTTTTCTCTTGATAACCTGTCTTTTGTTGTAGGAGTGTCAGGCAAGACCCTTGTAATGAGTGGGGAAAAGCTGTTACCATTTCACTCCTATAGCCTCAAGACCTAGCACCTTGTCTAGCATCCATTGAATTAATGAAGTTGGATGATTGAATGACTGATATCTCAATAATTGCCACTGATTTGACTATTTAAGCAGATCATCTTTTCCTCCTAAATATTCCCCCCATGCTATACCGAAAGTCACAGAACATCATGTTTGCAGAAGAATAGCTTTCCTCAGTCAAGGCTAAATAAGTAACAGGAGCTGACAGCGAACACCTCCTATTCAAGTTAGAATGAACACTATTTGGTCTTAGACACATAAATATTCAGACAAGAGGTTTCCATTTAGAAGAAGCAAATCAATGATGAGTTCAGAAAACATTCCTGTTAACACACTCAAAAGTTGTAATCAAAAGTTGGGCATCACCTGAAAATCGTAAACTTTTTAAACAAATAGAAGGATATGAGGATAAAGGGATGTTTCTAATTAGATTCACTTTTCTAAAATCTTTCACTTTCCTTACTAGTCTGATGCTCACAGGTGTAAGGTCATTGTGAGATTTTTGATAACATACATAGGTCTGCCGAGTTCATAGCACCGCAGACTTGGGAAGATTTTGCATGGCCAGTGCGTGGCCCAGAGGCAGCAGTGTTTATTTTAGCCAGTAACAAACATGATAAATGATGTGCCACCCTCCATCACTACTGGTCACTGGAAGTGCTGGCTGACCATCAGCTCAGAACTCAATTCCCACAGGTTCCCTGCCAGACTATTTGAATAAACCTAGGCAAGTTTACAATTTCTGATTTGGCAGAAAAATATCTTTCACTTGGTAGTCTAAATATGTTTCAGGGCGTTTGAGGGTGAACGGTTGGTTTCTATGCTTAAATAGTAATTTTAGGTATTTTTAAAACATCTTCCTTGAAATATAATTCACATACTGTATGATTTTTCCATTGCTTTTAATATATTTACAGAGTTTTTAAATCATCGCCACAACCAATTTTCTAATATTTGCGTTACTGCAACAAAAAAACCTCTGTACCCCCAGATCATCCCACCTTGCCTAGTCCTAAGCAAACACTAATGATTCCCCTTCCCTGCTAGATGGGGTTGTTTTCATTGTCATTTCCTTGTTTATTGATTGGTGACATGACCCGTCTATTTTAATGAAGTCTATTTCCCTGCGGTGTCTCTCCTAAGGAAGGCACAGCTTTGGACATGCATAGTTACTTGCGAAAACAGTGGTTTTAGCAGGGCTCTGTCTCCTCTCCTGATCTCTCTGTTAAGCTGCCTGCCTTGTTTGGTATCACATCCGAATTATCAATTGATTGTTCTATTGTTTTGGACAATGCCCTGGGGCATAAATTGCTCTGTAGTATTATCTGATTAAATCCATGCAATATTGTTTTTATTTCTTGTTTCGTTTTTGTTTTTTTGAGACAGTCTTACCCTGTTGTCCAGGCCAGAGTGTGGTGGTGCGATCTCGGCTCACTGCAACCTCCGCCTCCCAGGTTCAAGCGATTCCCCTGCCTCAGCCTCCTGAGTAGCTGGAATTACAGGTGTCAACTACCAGTCCGGCTAATTTTTGTATTCTTAGTAGAGCCGGGGTTTCACCATGTTGGCCAGGCTGGTCTAGAATTCCTGACCTCAGGTGATCCACCTGCCTGGGCCCCCAGAATGCTGGGATTACAGGCATGAGCCACCATGCCCGGCCACGGAAGTAGTTTTTAAAGACAGTTTTTGAGGTTTATGGAGACCCCAGGAGGGCACTTCTTATCCACCTCTTTCTCTTTCTGTCTGGCGAACTAGCTGGCCTATGGTTAAACTTTTTGCTCTTACTTAAGAAGAGCTATTTGTTTTCACAAATACCCTTAGACTTGAACTTCACCATATTCTGTTTAAAATAAAATTAATTCATTTGGGGGGCATTCAGATGTTCCTTTTCCTGTGGTTTCCCCTTTCATTTGGTTAAGATGTCTCAACCCTACTCCAGGAACTGGCTGGAGGAGTTAGCCTCTGGTCCTCCGGACTTTTTGTCTTGACTCTCCTGGTGTGGGATACTACCCAAAGATCGAGTTCATGTCAGGAAAATCGGAACCCCAATGTTCTTGCCAGCCATGCACAGAGTAGACAGTCCATCCTGAGTGAGAGCTGTTGGGAGGAAGATAGCCACCAACACTTTGGCAACATGCACCTGGAATATATCCTCTTCATGGAGTTGGAGAGGATGAAAAATGTTAGTGGTTCCCCCTCCCAATAAAATATGGCAACCTTTGATCAGAAATTGAAAAGAGAAGGAACTCATCTTTTTGGCACTTGGATTGAAGTTTCTGTTAAGCTGAGCTTGGGGTAAAAAGGGAGAGTGTAGAAGGTGGCTCAAATGTTACAGACTCTCATTGTTCTGAGTTTTAGTAGGTTTTCTTAAATAGATGTTTCTTCATTTGCTGTATGCTATATGCTATTTGGACAACTTCCACAGATTAGACTAAAAAAAATAAAACTATTGTTCACTGGCTTTGCTTGAGTTGTTGCTGAAGAGTGGGAAACAGACCTCCTACTGACGTCATCTCAGAAGTGGAACTTTGATCCCTTTCAAGTCTTTTTCTTGAGTATTCTTATTTATTGTTTGAACTCTATGGATAACTAATGCTTAAACCAATGGCAAAGAAAATGTAGTGTTTCTTTAAAGCCATTTAAGTTGCAGTGAATTCACTCTATTATTGCTATTTTATTGTTGGATAAAAACTATTATGAAAGGATTTTTTATAAATTGGTAAATAAGGAAATTAAAGAGAATTAGCATAAATAAAAATTATTACTGTATTAACTTTACAACCTTTGGAACAGTTAAAACTATTGATTCCAAGCCATTTAACTCCCTGTGTTTTAAATAAACACCTCTTTTAATTTTTCTGACTTTAGTTTCAGAATTGGAAGGAAAATATTATAGCTGCCTATTGTCCTCTTCTACTCAGTCCAAAGTGTAAAATCCTGGAAGTAGCTAAAATATGATTAAAATCTTAAAAGCCAATAAAATAAAACTTTCACTCACTTTCCACTTTGCAGCCATAAAAAAGAACAAAACTGTGTCCTTTGTAGGAACATGGATGCAGCTGGAGAACATTATTCTAAGCAAATAAATGAATTAGTGAGGAACAGAAAACCAAATACATGTTCCCACTTACAATTGGGAGATAAATGTTGGGTACACTGGACATGAAGATGACAACAATAGACACTGGGGACTACTAGAAGGAGGAGGGAGGAGTGGCAAGGGTTGAAAACTAACTATTGGGTGCTATGTTCACTACCTTAGTGGCAGGACCAATAGGACCCCAAACCACATCATGCAATATACTCATGTAATAAACCTGCATGTGTAACCCCTGAATCCAAAATAAAATTAGAATTTTTTTTTAATTGAAAAGAAAAATATCTTTGGAGGCACTCTGCTTTGTGACATTGCTATAACAAACTTCTTCCTTTAATCTTCAAGAAAGAAAAAAGCATGCTCACTGCAACTATAACGGAAAGGAACAGAACTTCAATGTCTGTTCCAGAAGGAAGTATCATGTTGGATTTTACCGTACAATGAAGCAATGGGAAGAGGGGTCAGATGGAAGTCGCTGAGGTCTGGCTTCTACTTTGACATTTGTTCATGTGTGGGCTTCATCAGTTGGCCTAAGCATAGTATCAGAGATGTCTCAGCCTCAACAATTATTGTGGTCATAAGGATGATGTGGGAGACAAGAAATGGCATCTTTTACCCCTCTTTCACATTGATGAGATAAAACCAGAAAACAAAATACTTTCAACAATTTCTATTTCCTGATAACAAGACTTCTACAAGTGGAGGTGGCCAATGTTGACGCCAATGGCAGGAGATATCAAAGTGGCCTGTTCACGTTCCTCAGGCTCCTGTTTCCTGGGAGGTCAAAGGAGTCGTAGCCTCAGCTCTGCCTAAAGAGTTTCCCTTTGCCTCTGCAGGGTGCAAAGCAAGCTGGGCACAGTTCCCCAGAAATCCCTTAGGCAGTAGCAATGGGAATCAGTGGGTAAACACTCAACTTCCTCACGGGATGGAGCCTCCATTGTACACAGCTGTCACCTGCTCTTTAATACAGCCTCTGCTGGCATCTTCTCCTTTCTAGTCTCACTTCCCCCTCCCCTACTAGTGCTTCCTGAGATCACCTCCCAGATAAATCAGTGGCACCCAAGTCCCTATCTGGGGTCGGCTGGGGTGGGCAACATTAGAGGGCCTTCTCTCCCTCTACTCTCCACTAGCAGGTGCCTCCAAACATGCCCCAGAGCCATCTGTGTTCATACTCCCGCCCCTCACCTTGGTGAGATCTGACCCTCAAAACTGCTCAAGTTTCTCATCTCTTCAAGACTTGCCACCTTTCTTTAGTGGGTAATGGGAGCTCCTACCTCCGAGTTTCTGCTGTGACCACTGTAGACATGAAGTCCTGGCCACACATCCTACCTCAGGGAATTGCAGGGAACCTATATGGCTCAGGTTGTCCAGGACGTTTTCTCTGTCTCTGACAAGCTTCCTGGCTCAGTGTTCTCATGCATGCAAGGGGCATAATACCTGCCTACATTTGTTTACCGAGAGCCTAAAATTCATTCTTTTCAGTGTGCAGCTGTAGGAGTTTTGACAAATGTGCACTGACCTCTAACCCCCATGACAGTCAAGATAGAGAAGTTTGATCACCCCCCAAATTCCCACATGCCCACTGTAGTCAACCCCTGACCCACATGTAATCTGTGGCAACCACTGGAGAAGTCATACTCAAAAGGCTGCATTCCATGTGATTCCATTCACAGGGCACTCTGGAAAAGGTACAACTATAGAGGGAGAGAACAAGGCAGTGGCCCCTAGGCTATGAACCCAGGGAGTCTTGTCCCTGGTGTCCCTCCCAATTTAGGCATACAGCAGTTGAAAGGGCAGTTATGTGAGACCCGTTCCCCACCACCCTTGCCAGGGCCTTACAACTGATAACCCAGTAGTTTAACAACTGGAACTGGGTCTACAACAACATAGTAGGTCAGGATGAAAACGAATTGAGTAAATTAAAGTGAGGTACATATTCCTATGGTGGCAAATGGAGGCAATGAGCGAACGTCCTTCCACTGTGTTTCCAAAATCCATCTACAAAGACAGAGGAGAGAGAGAGAGACAGAGAGGAGAGAGAAGCAGAGAGGAGAGAGAGAGAGACAGAGACAGAGAGGAGAGAGAAGAAGAGAGAGAGAGAGACAAGAGGGGAAAGAAAAGCAGAGAGAGAGAGGGGAAGGAGGCAGAGAGACAAAGAAGGAGTCAGAGAGAAAGAAAGAGAAAGATAGAAGTAGTAAAGAAAAAAGTGTGCCCTATTCCTTTAAATTCCAGGGTAAATTTAAAACCTGTTATTGATAATTGAAGGTCTTCTCCATGAGTCTGTAACACTCCAATACTACCTTGTTGTCAGTGTAAACAAGGGAGTAGCCTGAAAACATTGAGACCACTGACAATCTGTAGCCTTCTTATCAAAAATTTTTAACCCAGTAACCCACAGATGGGCCAAATGCATTCAGTTGGTATCAGCAACTGCTTTGCTAAAAGTAGAAAAATAACCTTTAGAGGAAACTTCATTGTGAGCACACCTCACCGGTTCAGATACAGTTCAGATAGTTCAGAACTATCCTAAGCCAAAAAGCAAAAATGTAGATTACTAACTCAAAAATCTTAAAGAATGGGGTTATTCTGTTAGAAAACGGTGATTTAACACTAATAGATATGACACTAACTGCTGAAAATTCCCTTAACCCAGCAGATTTCCTAACATTTGATTTAAATCTTAATTATCATACAAAGGTCCGACTAGACCTAGCAGGAACCCCCTTCAGGACAGGATGATAGATTGCTCCTTCCAGATGATTGAGGGAAAAATCACAATGGATATTCAGCAATTTATAGGGAAACTCTTGCAGAAGCAGAGTTAGGAAAACTGCCTAATAACTGGTCTGCTCAAACGTATGAGCTGTTTGAGCTCAGCCAAGACTTAAAGTACTTACAGAATAAAAAAAACTATCTCAATCCTGACTCAAAAGGTTACCTACACCCTCTCTGAAACGAATTTGCATAAGAACTGTTGGTTATGGGAATGCATCTTGATGGGGCAGCTGGGTTGTTATGAAATACTCAGGAACCCAGCCCAGCTCTAGAACTCTCACCCCTGAGGGCAAAGGCAATGTTGGGCAAACTGGTAAAGGACCACTAGAATCCAGCAGCCCAGAACCTTTTCTTTGTGGTCAACAAAGGCAGGAAAACAGGTGCAGGACTGCTACATTGGTGAGCATAACTAATTTGATAAGCAGAGGTCCATGGGTGGTTAGGCACCCTGGAAAGGAATAAGCATTAGGACCATAGAGGATGCTCTAGGACTAATACTTATCAGAAAATGACTAGGGGTGCTGGCATCCCTATGTTCTTTTTCCAGATGGGAAATGTTCCCCTCAAGGCAAAAACACTCTTAAGATGTATTCTGCAGAATTTGGCCCAGTCAGAGTGCATGTACCTTTTCCCTCTCAGCCTTGAAGCAAATTAAAATAGACCTAGGTAAATTCTCAGATAACCCTTATGGCTATATTGATGTTTTACAGGGGTTAGGACAATCCTTTGATCTGACATGGAGAGATGTAATGTTACTGCAAGATCAGACACCAAACCCAAATGAGAGACGTGCCGCCATATTTGCAGCCCGAGAGTTTGGCAGTCTCTGGGTATCTCAGTCAGGTCAATGATAGGATGAAAACAGAGGAAGGAGAACAATTCCCCACAGGCCTGCAGGCAGTTCCCAGTGTAGACCCTCAGTGGGACATAGAGTCAGAATATGGAGATTGGTGCTGCAGACATTTGCTAATTTGCGTGCTGGAAGGACAAAGGAAAACTAGGAAGAAGCCTACAGATTATTCAATGATGTCCACTATAACACAAGGAAAAGAAGAAAATCTTACTGCCCTTCTGGAGAAACTAAGGGAGGCATTGAGGAAGCGTATCTCTTTGTCACCTTTCTCTATTGAAGACCAACTAATCTCAAAGGATAAGTTTATCACTCAGTCAGCTGCAGACATTAGAAAAAAACTTCAAAAGTCCACCTTAGGCCCAGAGCAAAACTTAGAAACCCTATTGAACTTGGCAACCTTGGTTTTTTTATAATAGAGATCAAGAGGAGTTGGCAGAACAGGACAAACGGGATTTAAAAAAAGGGCCACCTCTTTTGTCATGGCCCTCAGGCAAGTGGACTTTGGAGGCTCTGGAAAAGGGAAAGGCTGGGCAAAGCTTCCAGTGCAGTCTACAAGGGCACTTTAAAAAAGATTGTCTGAATAGAAATAAGCCACCCCCTCATCCATGCCCCTATGTCAAGGGAATCACTGGAAGACCCACTGCCCCAGGGCATGAAGATCCTCTGTGTCAGAAGCCACTAACCAGGTGATCCAGGAGCAGGACCGAGGGTGCCCGGGACAAGCGCCAGCCCATGCCATCACCCTCACAAAGCCCCGGGTATGTTTGACCATTGAGGGCCAGGAGGTTAACTGTCTCCTGGACACTGGCCCGGCCTTCTCAGTCTTACTCTCCTGTCCTGGACAACTGTTCTCCAGATCTGTCACTATCCGAGGAGTCCTAGGACAGGCAGTCACTAGATACTTCTCCCAGCCATTAAGTTGTGACTGGGAACTTTACTCTTTCCACATGCCTTTATAATTATGCCTGAAAGCCCCACTCCTTTGTTAGGGAGAGACATTCTAGCAAAAGCAGGGGCCATTATACACCTGAACGTAGGAGAAGGAACACACGTTTCTTGTCCCCTACTTGAGGAAGGAATTAATCCTGAAGTCTGGGCAACAGAAGGACAATATGGACAAGTGAAGAATGCCCATCCAGTTCAAGTTAAACTAAAGGATTCGGCCTCCTTTCACTATCAGAGGCAGTACCCCCTTAGACCCGAGGCCCAACAAGGACTCCAAAAGATTGTTAAGGACTTAAAAGCCCAAGGCCTAGTAAAACCATGCAATAGTACCTGCAATACTCCAATTTTAGAAAGTACAGAAACCCAACGGACAGTGGAGATTAGTGCAAGATCTCAGGATTATCAAGGAATATCAATGAGGCTGTTGTCCCTCTATACCCAGCTGTACCTAACCGTTACACTCTGCTTTCCCAATTACCACAGAAAGCAGAGTGGTTTACAGTCCTGGAACTTAAGGATGCCTTCTCTGCATCCCTGTACTTCCTGGCTCTCAATTTTTGTTTGCCTTTGAAGATTGTTCGAACCCAATGTCTCAACTCACCTGGACTATTTTACCCCAAGGATTCAGGGATAGTCCTTATCTATTTGGCCAGGCATTAGCCCAAGACTTGAGCCAGTTCTCATACTTGGACACTCTTGTCCTTCAGTACATGGATGATTTACTTCTAGCTGCCTGTTCAGAAACCTTGTGCCATCAAGCCATTCAAGCACTTTTAAACTTCCTCACCATTTGTGGCTACAAGGTTTCCAAACCAATGGCTCAGCTCTGCTTACAACAGGTGAAATACTTAGGGCTAAAATTATCCAAAGGCATCAGGGCCCTCAGTGAGGAATGCATCCAGCCTATACTGGCTTATCCTCATCCCCAAACCCTGAAGCAATTAAGAGGGTTCCTTGGCATAACAGCCTTCAGCCAAATATGGATTCCCAGGTATGGCGAAATAGCCAGGCCATTATACACGCTAATTAAGGAAACTCAGAAAGCCAATACCCATTTAGTAGAATGGACACCTGAAGCCTAAGTGGCTTTTCAGGCCCTAAAGAAGGGGCTAATGCAAGCCCCATTGTTAAGCTTGCCAACAGGGTGAGATTTTTCTTTATATGTCATAGAACAAAACAGAAATAGCTCTAGGAGTCCTTACACAGGTCCAAGGGACCACTTTGAAACCTGTGGTGTACCTGAGTAAGGAAATTGATAGTAGCAAATGGTTGACCTCATTGTTTACGGGTAGTGGCAACAGTAGCAGTCCTAGTATCTGGAAAGCAGTTAAAATGATACAGGGAAGAGATCTTACAGTGTGGACATCTTATGATGTGAATGGCATACTCACTGCTAAGGGAGACTTGTGGCTGTCAGACAACTGTTTGCTTAAATATCAGGCTCTATTACTTGAAGGACCAGTGCTGTGACTGCGCACTTGTGCAACTCTTAATCCAGCCACGTTTCTTCCAGATAATGAAGAAAAGATAGAACATAACTGTCAATAAGTAATTGCTCAAACCTATGCTGCTCGAGGGGACCTTCTAGAGGTTCCCTTGACTGTTCCCGAACTCAACTTGTATACTGATGGAAGTTCCTTTGTAGAAAAAGGACTTCGAAAAGTGGGGTATGCAGTGGTCAGTGATAATGGAATACTTGAAAGTAATCCCCTCACTTCAGGAACTAGTGCTCAGCTGGCAAAACTAATAGCCCTCACACAGGCACTAGAATTAGGAGACGGAAAAAGGGTAAATATATATACAGACTCTAAGTACGCTTACCTAGTCCTCCATGCCCACGCAGCAATATGGAGAGAAAGGGAATTCCTAACTTCCGAGGGAACTCCTATCAAACATCAGGAGGTCATTAGGAGATTATTATTGGCTGTACAGAAACCTAAAGAGGTGGCAGTCTTGCACCGCTGGTGTCATCGGAAAGGAAAGGAAAGGAAAGGGAAATAGAAGGGAACCGCCAAGCCGGTATTGAAGACAAAAGAGCCGCAAGGCGGGACCCTCCATTAGAAATGCTTACAGAATGACCCCTAGTATGGGGTAATCCCCTGCAGGAAACCAAGCCCCAGTACTCAGCGGAAGAAATAGAATGTGGAACCTCAAGAGTACACAGTTTTCTCTCCTCAGGATGGCTAGCCATCGAAGAAGGAAAAATACTTTTGCCTGCAGCTAACCAATGGAAATTACTTAAAACCCTTCACCAAACTTTTCACTTAGGCATTGATAGCATCCATCAGATGGCCAAATCATTACATACTGAACCAGGACTTCTCAAAACTATCAAGCTGATAGTCAGGGCCTGTGAAGTGTGCCAAAGAAAAATCCCCTGCACTTCAGGCCATACATTTCAGTCCCTGTATCTTTAACTTCCTTGTTAAGTTTGTCTCTTCCAGAATCAAAGCTGTAAAACTACAAATTGTTCTTCAAATGGAGACCCAGATGCAGTACATGACTAAGATCTACTGTGGACCCCTGGACAGGCCTGCTAGCCCATGCTCCGATGTCAATGACATTGAAGGCACTCTTCCCAAGGAAATCTCAACTGCATGACCTCTACTATGCCCCAGTTCAGTAGGAAGCAGTTAAGAGAGCTTGTTGGCCAACCTCCCCAATAGCACTTAGGTTTTCCTGTTGAGAGCGGGGACTGAGAGACAGGCCTAGCTGGATTTCCTAGACTGACTAAGAATTCCTAAGCCTAGCTAGGAAAGATGATGCACCTACCTTTAAAAACAGGCCTTGTAACTCAGCTCACACCAGACCAATTAGGTAGTAAAGAGGGCTCACTAAAATACCAATTAGGCTAAAAACAGGAGGTAAAAAATAATCAAATCATCTATCATCTGAGAGCACAGGGGGAGGGACAATGATCGGGATATAAACCCAGGCATTCGAGCAGGGAGCGGTAACCCCCTTTCGGTGCCCTCCCATTGTATGCGAGCTCTGTTTTTCACTCTATTAAATCTTGCAGCTGCACACTCTTCTGGTCCGTGTTTGTTACGGCTGGAGCTGAGCTTTTGCTTGCCGTCCACCACTGCTGTTTGCCACCATCACAGACCCACCGCTGACTTCCACCCCTTGGGATCCAGCAGGGTGTCTGCTGTGCTCCTGATTCAGTGAGGAGCCCATTGCCACTCCTGATCAGACTAAAGGCTCGCCATTGTTCCTGCATGGCTAAGTGCCTGTGTTCATCCTAATCGAGCTGAACACCAGTCGCTGGGTTCCACGGTTCTCTTCTGTGACCCACGGCTTCTAATAGAGCTATAACACTCGTTACATGGCCCAAGTTTCCTTTTTTTGGAATCCATGAGGTCAAGAACCCCAGGTCAGAGTACAAAAGGCTTGCTGCCATCTTGGGAGCAGCCCACCCCATCTTGGGAGTGGCCTGCCACCATTTTGGGAGCTATAAGAACAAAGACCCCCATAACATCTAGGAAGGCTGGAGAGGTTTTCCTGGATTATTCCCCCAAATATGTTTTTCAAGCTCATAGAATTCTCTTCTTCCTCAAGAATACCAATTAATTTTAGGTTTTGTCATTTAGCATAATCCCAGACTCTTGGAGGATTTGTTGATATTTTCTTATTCTTTTTTCTTTGTCTTTGTTGGATTGGGTTAATTCAAAGACCTTGTCTTCGAGGTCAGAATTTCTTCTACTTGTTCAATTCTATTGCTGAGAATTTCCAGAGCATTTTGCATTTCTAAAAGTGTGTCCAAAGTTTCCTGAATTTTTTATTGTTTTTTCTTTAAGCTATCTATTTCCTTGAATATTTCTTCCTTCACTTCTTGTATCATATTTTGGATTTCCTTGCATTAGGCTTCACCTTTCTCTAGTCCTTCCCTGATTACCTTAATAACTACCTGAATTCTTTTTTCAGGTAAATCAAGGATATCTTCTTGGTTTGGATCCATTGCTGGTGAACTAGTGTGATTTTTTGCGGGGTGTTGAAGAACCTTGTTTTTCATATTACTAGGGCTAGTTTTCTCATTCCTTCTCATTTGGGTAGGCTCTGTCAGAGGGAGGGTCTAGGGCTGAAGGTTGTTGTTCAGATCCTTTTTTTTTCATGGGATGTTCCTTTGATGTCATATTCTCCCCCTTTTCCTAATGGATGTAGCTTCTTGTGAGCCAAACTGCAGTGATTGTTTTCTCTGTTTTGGGTCTAGCCACCCAGTGAGTCTATCCAGCTCCAGGCTGGCACTGGGGGTTGTTTGCATAGAGTTCTATGATGTGAACTGTCTATGAATCTCTACCATGGATACCAGTGCCTGTTCTGGTGGAGGTGGTGGAGGGTGCAATGGGCTCTGTGAGGGTTCTTAGCTTTGATGGTTTAATGTTCTATATTTGTGCTGGTTGACCTCTTGCCAGGAGGTGGTGCTTCCTAGAGAACATCAGCTGTGCTATCATGGGGAGGAATCAGCAGTGGGTGGGGCTGTAGAACTCCCAAATTATATATCCTTTGTCTTCTGCTACCAGGATGGGTAATGACCTCTTGCCAGGAGGTGGTGTTTTCCAGAGAACATCAGCTGTGGTATCATAGGGAGGAATCAGCAGTGGGTGGGGCTGTAGAATTCCCAAATTATATGTCCTTTGTCTTCTGCTACCAGGATGGGTAGGGAAGGACCATCAGGTGGGAGCAGGGCTAGGCAGGTTTGAGCTCTGACTCTCCTTGGGTGGGTCTTCCTGTGGCTGTTGTGGGGAATGGGGGTAAGATTCCCAGTCACTGGAGTTGTGTACCTAGGAATATTATGGCTGCCTTTGCTGATTCACGAAGTTTGTCAGGGAAGTGGGGGAAAGCTGGCAGTCACAGGCCTCACCCACATCCCACACAAATCAATAAGCCAGTGCCAGTCTCACTCCTACTATGCCCCCACCGCATCAGTCCCCAGATGGTTTCCAGGTAGACAGCGATAAGAGCTTGAAAACCTGCCCTAGGCTATCCACCTCCCAGCTCTGAAAGAGAAGGCCTTGATTCTTTCCCTGAGTGTGGAGTCTGCCCTCCCCCAAGTTCTGGCCGGGAGGTTTCTCACCCCTTTCTAATTGTCACTAAATTTAGCTAGAGATTTCCTTCTCCCTGTGTAGTTTTACCCCCTGCTCCTCTCCCCTTGCATCCCTGTGGTGCCAGGCAGGAATGACCTACTTGGGACCCAGCAAGCTCCCAGAGCCTTTCTGCTGCTGCTTCTACCTCTGTATTTTGCTCAGTTCTCCAAATTGACTCAGCTCCAGGTAAAGTCAGAAACTTCTCCTGCAAACAGATCTTCAGCTTCTCCAGTGGTGATGTGTGTTCGAGAGGGTCTCCCTTTCCCACTTCTGCAGTTGGGGCACCCACAGTTTTGAGGGCATCTCCTGGGTCCTGCAGGAACAGTCTGCTTCCTTCAGAGGGTCTCTGGACCATATATTTAGCCATACAAAATAGATGGAGGTAAAAGAGTGAAACGTCTTGTGAGCAGAATCATAATGCTTAAATAATGAATTACAAGTTTCTGAGGCTTAAATTTCAGAAATGGCTTACACAGAGGTTCTCATGTCATGACGAAGAGATCACAGGGTGGATCTACACCCTTCATGCTGATCAGATGATTGAAAGATTCTCCCTGGGGCCTGAAAGCTTAAGGGAATGAATAACTCCTCCCTCCTGAGGCCCAAGTCACAAGGTCACTTGCGCCAGTAGCATTGCGTCAGCAAGATAGCAAAAGCAGGGACAGAGCGGGCCAGAAGACACATACCCCCTGAAGATTGAGAAAGAGGCCATACGGGTACTCCATAGCAGTCAGGTCAGACTGGAACACTTCCTATTTACAGAGGACTATAAACACTTCCTGTTTACAGAGGGCCTGCTGTCCTCACTTGGGACTGACGCCATTTTAGGCCTCAGCCTGCCTGCACCCAGGTGCTCATTAAAATAGCGTGTTGCTCCACACAGCCTTGTGTTGTTTGTTGGCGCACTCTCAGGGTTCGAACTGATACAAGAGCCTTGCAATGATTACACTTGTGAAATGTTCATCCTTGTGGTGTAATTAGCACTGTATCCCTTTTTCCATGTGTCCTTTCCACACTCCATTTCAGGAATCCTGCACTGTCTATTATCCTTTCTCACAACTATCTTTGCAATTACCTTGACTCGACTGCTTCTATCCTATAAGCAATTGAACCTGCTGCAGCCTTAACGATTTAACACACAAAAGAAACAAAGCCCAAAGCCTCCTTTCATATCTATTTCCCATTCAGTTATCATCCCTGCTATATCCAAAACCTCTTGAAAGCATTGTCTGTATTTATTATCTTCATTTTCTCAAATCCTACTCAGTTTCAGACCTACTGTAGTCTGACTTTTATCATCCGTGTAGCACCAAAAGCCCTCCTTTAGAGGTCACCAGTGACATGCATGTCACTAACCCCAAGGCCATGTTCTCATTCTCCTCTTACTTGATCCATCTGGGATACTGAGGCAGTTCACCATACGCTTATTACTGAAACACTCTATCCTTGCCTTTCATAAGCTTACACTCTTCTGATTTTCCTCCTCCTTCACACTTTGGCCAGCTCATTCTTTTCCACCTGGTCTTAAATAAGTCAGGATTTCTCAGAGTTTTATCTCAGACCTTTTCTTTAATCCTTTTTCCCTAGTTAATTTCAACTATCACCAAATCACCATGGCTTCAATCACTATCTATAACTGTGCTTTTTATGTTTACTCCAACTTTTCTCAGAGCTCCAGATCTGTAGAACCAACAACTGTCTCCATGCCATCAGTACTTGTTGATCTCATGGGCATCCTATGCTTCACATCTTGAAAACTAAGCTCATAATTTTCTTTCCACTCCTGGCTTCCCCCCAGTATTTCTGAGCCGAGAGTATGGTTCATGCCAGAAAGTTGGAAATTATCGTTGCTATCTTTCCTTCATTGGGATCAGTATTCTACCAATCACCAAGATTTCTAATCTTTCTTCTAACTATGCCTCAAACTGACCTATTTCTCTTTATCTCCATGGCTATTCCCTCTCACATAGGCTACTTCAATATCCTCCATACCGGTCCCTTACATCTGCTCTTATACTCCTTTAATTTATATACCACATTGTGAACAAAATCATCTTTTAAAAATGAAAGTCTGTTCATGAAATTTCTCTGCTTAACCTACTTTAATGGCTTCCCTTTTATACCTAGATAAAATCCCAGATTCTTATAATGGACCTCAAGATTATGTATGATATGATGTCTGTCTGCCTTATCAGTCATATCTGGAGACATTTAGTCCTCCATTTCTTCTACTTCTGCCTAATCCGCTTTCAGTTCCTTGAATATACTTCTTCCTGTCTTAGTGCCTTTGCCTACACTATTCAGTCTGCCAGGAATGATCTGTCCTTCAGTGACCAGCTCACTCCCAGTAATTCACATGATGCTAATTGTTTATGTATTACTTCTGCATTTCCTGATCCTACTAAAATAGTTGAGTCCCCTGGTAGGATGATCTCTTAGCTCCACGATAGCACTTATTACAGCTGCAATTAGTTGGTTGTTTATTATTTGGATTATCCACTCAAAAATATGGTTGAATGAATGACTCCAAAGGGAGTCTAGTTCTGTATCTCTAGTTCTGTCTCTCGCCTTGGGCTTTTTTTCCCCTTCTTGAATATGACCTCTAAATGTGCCCACTCTTAAATCCACAATTTCAGCCAACAGTCTCACCACCCACATCATCATCAAAATCAGAGACAAGGGAGTCATCTCAGAGTCGTCTTTTCACCTCATTTCCATAGCCTATGGATCTCCAAGTCTTGTTGGTTTAGCTTACAAGGCAGTTATCGGTGACTTTTTTCCTTCAGCTTTTATTTTGAGTTCCGGTATACATGTGCAGGATATGCAGGTTTGTGACATAGGTAATCGTGTGCCATGGTTGTTTGCTGCACAGATAAACTCATCACCTTAAGCCCAGCATTCATTAGCTATCCTTTGGGATGATCTCCCTCCCCAGTCCATCCCGACAGGCCCCAGTGCGTGTTGTTCCTCCCCATGTGTCCGTGTGTTCTCATTGTTCAGCTCCCACTTATAAATGAGAACTTGCTGCATTTGATTTTCTGTTCCTAAATGAGTTTGCTAAGGATAATGGCTTCCAGCACCATCCATGTCCCTGCAAAGGACATAATCTTGTCCTTTTATTTTATTTTATTTTATTTTAAGTTCCAGAATACATGTGCAGGACATGCAGGTCTGTTACATAGGTAAACGTGTGCCATGATGGTTTGCTGCACCTATCAACCCATCACCTAGGTATTAAGCCCCAAATGCATTAGCTATTTATCCTGATGCTCTCCCTCCCCTACTCCCATAGGCTCCACTGTGTGTTGTTCCTCTCCCAGAGTGTCCGTGTGTTCTCATTGTTCACCTCTCCCTTGTAAGTGAGAACATGCGGAGTTTGGTTTTCTGTTCCTGTATTAGTTTGCTGGATCTTGTTCCTTTTCATGGTTGCATAGTATTCCATGGTGTGTATGTACATTTTCTTTATCCAGTCTATCATTGATGGGCATTTGGGTTGATTTTATGTCTTTGCTATAGTGTTGCAATGAATATTTATAGTAGAATGATTTACATTCCTTTGGGTATATACCCAGTAATGGGATTGCTGGGTCAAATGGTATTTCTGCCTCTAGATCGTTGAGGAATCGCCATACTGTCTTCCACCATGGTTGAACTAATTTACACTCCCATCAACAGTGTAAAAGTATTCCTTTTTCTCTGCAACCTCCTTACAAGGCATTTATTATATGTGTGCTGCTGTCCACTATCTTCACAACAACCTTTAAGTCTTTGCTTGTCTCATACTTTTACTCATCAGTTCTTACATGTTTGTTTGTTTGTTTTTCAATAACTATGTGGTTGAAATATTGACCTATCAAACCACTTATCCTTTTATAATTCTGTTTTGAAACTGAATCAACAAAAACAGACACTGTTTGGGCAGCTTTTATTTCCAGCTTATAATCCAAGAATTTTCCTCAAGGGAAAATTTTGATGCTATTTTGATGAAACTCATTCCAAGATAATGAGTTCTTTTGGGGGTAAAAAACCATTGCTTTCCTTTATAATATAAATAGTTCTAGAATTAATATCCAGAGATAAGTTTCTAGTTTCTATTTAACTTTTCAATAATTTCCTGAATATTATTTCATTTCCAAAGAATTAAAAAATGAACAATGGAAACCCTGTGAGAGACCGAATATGCAAACAGACAGTGGCCAGACCACATATAAAACAGAACACTGACCCATTCCTGGTCAACAACCAGCCTAGGAAGCCAAACCACAACCTCTGCAGCAATCAGCCCCAAACAGTCAGCACTTACTCGGTTACTGCCAGCTCCCCTAATTTTTACCCCTGCTTTCAACTCAAGCTCAACCAGAGAAAGCCAAATGTGCTCCCCTAGCTAGTCATATAGGATGCTTTGTTTCTAGTTAGCTCACCTCCAGGGTCCTCATTCTGATACAGGAGTGGGGACAGGGAAGAAAATGGTGTGGTTCCTGGTGAGGGCTCCACCCTTTGGCCTGTGCCCATGGACCTAACTGAGAACAGGCACTCCTCTTTGCACCCAAATGTTGCATTTCCCAAGACCACTCTTGCCTGCTACACCCCCCATCCTGTGCCCATGTAAACCCAAGACCTTAGCAGGCACAGAGGCAAGCAGCTGAACATTGAGAGGAGCAGACGAATAGACCAGCAGACACCAGAAGACCCCAGCAGACGAGTGAAGGCAGAATGACAAAGAAGGGAAAGACAACAGAGAAGGGAGGTCTGGATGCTGAGGGGAGTTCAGCTGGGGGCAGTAAGAGAAGAGGCTGAATGCTGGGTGGCCCAACTCCAGGGAAAGACTACCTTCCCACTCCATTCCCCATTCTCGCTCCCCATCCATCTCTCTGAGAGCCACCTCCACCACTCAGTAAAACCTTGCACTCATCCTTCAAGCCCATGTGTGACCCAGTTTTCCTGGTACACTGGGCAAGAGCTCGAGATACAGAGAGCTGTCACACTGGCACTCTGCACTTGCCATGTGGCTGAGGGTCTATTGAGCTGATTAACACAAGCCATTTGCAGATGGCAAAGCTGAAAGAGCACACTGTAACATAAGCCCTCTTGAGTTTCAGGAGTCTCAGACACCCATTTTAGACACTGCCTTGGGGCTGGAACCCAAAAAATGCTCCCCACGGCAGCTCACCACACCTGCCCGTCTGCATGCTGCCCTGGGGGTCGGAAGTAGCGAGCCACACCCCCGTCACATGTGATGTGGATAAGGGAACTCTCCTGTTTCAGTTCCAAAATTTGACCATCAGAACAAACCTGAAGCTTTCTCTCTCTCAATCTCTCTTTTTTTTTTTTTAGAGGCGTCTTGCTCTGCCGCGCAGGCTGGAGTGCAGTGGCGTGATCTTGACTCACTGCAACCTCCGCCTTCCGGGTTCAAGCGATTCTCCTGCCTCAGCCTCCCGAGTAGCTGGGATTACAGGTGCACGCCACCATGCCTGGCTAATTTTTGTATTTTTAGTCGAGACGGGGTTTCAACATGTTGGCCAGGATGATCTCAACCTCCTGACCTCGTGATCCAGCCGCCTTGGCCTCCCAAAGTGCTGGAATTATAGGCGTGAGCCACCGCGCCGGGCCGCCTTCTCTTTTTTTACTGTAAAATTTCCCACTTCCCCGCCTGCCCCTGGGTCTCTGCCAAATGCAAGCAATGGAGGCTGAATCTCCTGCTATGGCAAGCTCCCAATGAGTAACCTCTGCTTTTTCTTATGTGAGTAGTCTGTTTATTTCCAAACCTTCGTTTTTGTTTTCTTTAAAAATCAAGTTCACACCTGAATGATGCAGTATTCTTAAATCTACCTGATCTACCTATGCGAATCTTATTTTAGTTATATATATATATACTATGTATATATATATAGTAGCTTCATAAAGAAGAGGGAGGATTTTACCTGAAACAATGCGTTCTATTTAGAATCTGGATGGACTGGCTGAGGTCAGAAGGGCTGGTACCCTTGAAAATCCGGCCATTTCCTAGGAGATTTGTGAGGCCTAAAGTCCCTTGTGTAAATTTCCTCTGCTCTAGCCTTCTTTAATGAACTGAAGGGAACACCCATCCTCAGATAAGGCAAGTAAATAGTCCATTGTTTGATCTAAATTTAAGAGTATCTTAAGAGCTTTTATAGGTGCTCTTATCTCCTTAATATTTCTGAGATGGCTCCTAGGCTTCAAGGGTGGGAAATATAAACAGTGAGCATTGTGCTTCCAAAAGGGCTGAAGGAGGAGGAGTTAGGAAAAGGGCAAGCTTTATTGGGAGGTAAGATTTTTCCAGTCTTAAGTGTAAGACAGAATGCTCTTGACAGTAGAGATTTTTCCAGACTTAGAGCCATAGTATTGCTTTCGCATAAGTGAATTGAAAGAGAGTATTTAATTTCTGAATGGAAGCTACTGTATAATAAAAGAATCCAATATATAAAGGTTCCAACAGATGGCAACTGTCTGTGTAACTGCAACCCAGATATTTATTATATTAGGAACATTTGAAATCTTTGCAAGACCTCCCACCTTCTGACAGAGTCTGTCAGCATTAAGGCTGTTCAGATTGGCAGTGTTTCTTCAGGAAAGCAGGGTGGATTAAGTCGTAAAAGCCAGCCTCAGAGGCTGGCAGCAACTGATGAGTCCTTGTTAAAATACTTTGTTTTCCCTTTATTCTTAAATTGGGTGTAAAGTTTGTAATACATATTTGAAGTTGCAGGAAATGGTTTTTATTAAACCCTGTAAATACTCTGAGTTTTTTGTTGTTTTATAGTATGCCTTTGTCTTCCAATTTGACCTTAATATTAACTTCTCTTTGTCACTACAGAATTTTAATGCTTCCTTAATCATTTGAGCTGAATAAATGTCATCTTTCTTAGACTGTTAGCTATCAAACATGTCTGTTTACATATTGAAACTGATACTGAGGTGTTCCTAAAATTTTTATGAAGGAATGCTATTTTAACATTGGACCAAAATCTTCTAGAGTGTTAATATAGCCTCAGAGCTTTAGTTCTGAATTATTGTCAATTAAATTCAAGACAAAGCCTTTTACTGCCTACTGTAAGGAAGATATTCTGGAAGGTGGGGGGGGCGGGTGGGAGTACAGAGATAACTGCCTAATATATATGCAAATAATTACAAAGTTGTGCAGAGTGGTCAATGATATCAGAGATGTATGGACGAGCTGTTATGATGACCCAATGGATGGAGAAATTAATTCTGGTGAGACAACCTTAGGGAGGGAGGGTTTCCAAAAGAGGTAAAACTTAAATTGGGCCTGAAGATATTGGTAAATTTTGAAAGGTAGTGATGCACTATTAAGGACACCCATACGATGGCAAGTGCAATGCTTTCAGGGAAATGCACTGTATGGCAAGTGCAATGCTTTCAGGGAAATGCACTGTATGTCAGAAGGAAGAGTTTGAGCCAAAGCAGAGTGTTGGAAACCTCCTGGGCAAGTTTGGATGAGAAACAGTTGTCCAGTTCTCTAGGCCACATGAACCATAAGGCCTGGGTAGTAAGTTAGGTTCTGATTGTAGCTGGAAATTCCATGTTGAGATTTAACTTGAACATGGTTAGACATGAAGGAAAGTCACTGAGGATTTTCATGCAGAACAGAAACACAAAATTTGTATTATAGAAATACCTTTTTGTGTTTTAGAAAGTTTTTTTATATTCAGACTAGATTCAGTATGGATACACATAATAGGTTTTGATAGAGATGCAGTGATTTATGAGAAGTGATAATGATGTGGTCATGTGAAAATGTGGCAAATGAGGACAAATGCAGAGCACTTTCAGGCTTTGGAGGTGCACTACTTTTATTTAGTTTTTAGAACATATCACAAGATTGTTTATCATAACTGTGCTTTTAAAAAGTAGAAAATTTGAAATTAATCTTACGATTTCTGCATAATCATATTTAAGAAGAATAACGAAGTGCCGCATCTCATATTCACCAGTTCATTTTCTGAAGCATTTGTACATCTAGAACATGTGAAATGGGCTTTCAGTGCTCAGATTTCCTATTTCTTATGTCTTTTCACATGCCTGAGAAACAGAGAGAAAGAGGGAGAAGTATTCTTTTACCCAAGTAAAATGAAGAGAAAAATTGGGCTACTAGTCAGTTTATTTGAATAATTTAAAAATCAAATCTAAGGATGTGCTTTGACTTGGGCTTGTGGGAATATTACAGGGGAAAAAAGCAGTGAAAGGGAGTTCATCTAAATACCTAAGGTGTCAATAACCAAACATCAAGGTTCTCTGATTGATCAGGGAAGGTTGTGATGACCCCATCGGCAGTTCATCTGGGTTTTCTCTCTGGTCAAACCCAATTCTGTTTAAGTGAAAACGGAGTCTTGGATTAAATGGATCTGTTCTCAGGTTCAGCATCTTAAGGGGGTTATACTTAAAGACCTCAAACCTTTCACAGATTACTTCATTTAGGCTGCTGGGATGTCTTCTATTAGCAAGGTGGTTGGAGTGTCAAAACTTCAGAATGACTTATAAAACATTTATTGAAAATGTCCCTGGCTTGAGTAATCTGGAGATACTGATTCTGATGTTGGGCTCTCACAGCCCTGAAGACATTCCTTTGCCTCTTTTCGTTGACTCCCTCTCACTCTTACATGTAACTAACTCCCAGAACAGTCAGTCACATGCCCCAAACGTAGGCTAGCTATTTGGTGTATTCAAATTGCTAAACAGGGTTAACCTTCCTCATTGTGTACACGGATGAGGATGCCTCTAGCTGATGCTGCTGTCAATTACATCTACCTTTACCCTTTTCTTTGCCATTAAATAAGTTTACTAAATGTTGTGCAATTATTATAGAAAAGCAACTTCGTTTGACGTTTTTACAGTTCCAGTCTCAGTTGGTATAGTTATTAATGTCAAATCCCTACCTTCTGCTCGATTTTGCTGTAACCCTAACACTGCTCTAAAAAATAGTCCACTAAAAATTAACAAGCATGATAACATTTTAAATCCTCTATGTAAACAGTTTTCTTTTTATGACTTCAATGGAAGTCATCCAGTAAATTATTATTTATGACTGTATATATAATCATATCACCATCTGTCCGGGGTTGTTCTGGGAACCAGATTTTATGAAGAGCATTTGTCTTGTGAAGTACTTCAGTACTTAAAAGACATATGGGCCTCCTTCAAAGATCTTTCATACCATTCAGCAATCAATGAAATTCTTTTCCTCCGTATGGAACACCAGACCAAGAAAGTAAATGTTTTGTTGTTGTTGCTTTTCAAAATATGTAGTAAGAATTTCTTAAACTGCTTGGAAAATATTAACAAAATTTAACTGTTGGCAAGAAAGTTTTACTGAAATAAGTCAAATTCTGTTGTGTTTCTAGTTAGATTGTTGTTAATAATCATAAATATTTTTGAAGATATAAAGTGTTAGATATAACTAAACTCTGATAATGAATAAAACAGCACATTATTCATGTACCGTATCTAGTGAAGAAAGTGGGGCTGGTATATTAAAACAAAAGACACTGAATGATTTACTGACTATAGAATTGATTTTGAATGAGATGAAATGTTTTGTTAAAAATAAATACAACTTAAAAGAGGAGGATCATGTGTTCTTGGTCTTGTATTTTTATTGCCTACACAAGAAAAACTCAAATAATTAATGTTTTATTACTTATATTGATTAAAATGTATAGACCTCAACAAATTTGATTTCACCTTGTGGTCAAAAGACTACAAAAGATGTTGAAAGATGTTGAAAGATGTTCATCTGCTTTCTAACTTCAGTGTGTAGTTTAATCAGAAAGCCACATTGTGTCTCAAAAGCAAAAAGAAGAAAGAATTAGATGAAATATTCATTACTTTATATAAAGGGCTATTATGCTACAAAGAGATTCCATACTGTAAGATATCATAGAAGTTAGAAACTGAAAAGACACATTAGGTCATCTGGTTGGTCTCTGTACTGAGAACAGCATTGTTTTGCACAATCTACTCTTCAGTATTTTGTAATGTCAAAATATTCTAAAACACTAAGTTGAAGCAAAAATATCTTGTAACCCTGGAGTTGTGAAGTAAATCAAAGTGATGGGAGACTGGATTACTATTCAAAGCACCATCTATGCTCCAGAAGTCTACTAATGCATGAAGAAATCACTGAGAAAAGCAGTTTTTAAAAGAATAAGGAATATAAAACACTGACACAGCAGAGAATTGAGCTGGAGAGGGCAATGCCTAAATGACCTGGAGTCCAGAGAAACTCAGATGTACATATTCAAGATGTAGAAGACATCCCCTAGGAGTAAACACTGTAGTTTCTTAGAGGTGAATAAAATGAAGGAGTTGATGTTGAAATGGGAAACAACTTTCTATAGCTAGTATGTGTGTGGGAGGAACAAGAGGAGCAAAGACATTAGAAGGTCAAGGAGAAACAACCAGGCCAAGCCATGTCCTTTCTGTCACGTCAGCTTCTGACAAGACACACCCTTAATGAAGCTCTACCTTTAATGAAGTGGGGATTAGAAAACTACCAGCCTCTCAGTCAACCCAGTTTAGACACATTTATGCTGAACTATTCATCACACACCATAGGTAACCCCCTTTTCCCTAATTTTTCAATTTTAATGAGAAAAAATAAAAAACACAACAACTTATTAGGGACTCACCCACATCTTATGATCAATCTTTACACTAAAAGCTTATGAGGCATATTCATCCCATTTAACATGAGATAAAATTAGAGCTTCCAGACACAGAGCAACTTGATCAAGGTAGACAGTTACTGGTCTATCTGATTCCAAAATTATCCTGCATTGCTGTATTAGTCTATTCTTGCATTGCTGTAAAGAAATACCTGAGACAGGGTAATTTGTAAAGAAAGAGGTTTTATTGCTCACAGTTCCACAGGCTGTACAGGAAGCATGATGCTGGTCATCTGCTTGGCTTCTAGGAAGGCCTCAGGAAACTTACAATCAAGGCAGAAAGTGAAGGGGAAACAGGCTCATCTTAAATGACCAGAGCAGGAGCAAAAGAGAGAGATGAGGGATGTGCACACTAGATACTTTTAAACAACCAGAGCTCACTATAACTCACTCACACACTATTATGAGAATAGAACCAAGGGGATGGTGCTAAGCCATTCATGAAGGACTACCCTCATGATCCAATCACTTCCTACCAGGCCCCACCTCCAATACTGGAGGTTACAATTCAACATGAGATTTGGTGGGGACACACAGTAAAACCACATCAATCACCAAATGCATCTACATGCCTTCTAACATGTTTTTGTTGTTAACGTGGGCATGTATATCTATGTCTACACATGAATTAGTTAAGTATTATTTTCTCCTCTTGTCTGGATACTCCATGAATACCCACTCATGTTTTAGACTTCTGTCTTACATAATGGCCTATTCTAAGACCTTGACATCACACTCATGTTACCTGTTGTTTCACAGGGGACATATTATCAGGCTGTTATCAGCATGTTCCTCTTCTCTCCAACCTGGAAACATTAGAGTTCCTAAAAGGCAATTCTTAGGACTCTTCTGATTTCTCTCTAAATTACTTTTGAGAAGATTTTATTTGTTTCCATAGTCATATGGTTTAGCACTGTGTCACCACCCAAATCTCAACTTGAATTGTAATAATCTCCCTGTGTCAAGGGTGGGACCAGGTGGAGATAATTGAGTCATGAGGGTAGTTTCCCCCGTGCTGTGATAGTGCGTTCTCATGAGATCTGATGGTTTTATAAAAGGCTTCCCCCTTCACTTGGTTCTCATTCTCTCTCCTGACACCCTGCAAAGAGGTGCCTTCTGCCATGATTGTGAGTTTCCTGAGGCTTCCCCAGCCATTCAGAGCTGTGAGTTAATTAAACCTCTTTCTTTATAAATCACCCAATCTTGGGTATTTCTTCATAGCAGCATGAGAATGGGCTAATATACGTGGCTTTATATTGCATCTGTAAAATAGAAATCCAGGATGAGTCCCATATTTATATCTCTAGCTCAAAGTTTCCCCCTAAATTTTGGACTCATATGTCCAACTGCCCACTCAATATATCTGCACTCATATGTCCAACTGCCCACTCAATATGCCTCACAAGCATTTCACATTAATTATCTGAAATAAACTCCTGATCTTTCCCTACCCCCAATTCCAACACTTTCTTCCTTGAGTCTTTCCTGTATTGGAAAATAGCACCACCATTCCATCCAGCTGCTCAAGAAGAAAATCCTGGATTTAGGATGGAAACCTACTCTTTGTCCCATTTGTAGCCTTCATTTGAAATTTCCAACAGTCCTGATCATGAAGTTTAGCTCAGGAATGGGCATGTAATCTAGGCAAAAGTTGATTTAATCAAAGTAAATTTCAGAGAATTATCCTGGACACAGGATTTTGTTTATCATCTTCCTGCAACATGGTAGTGGAGCTGCCAAGGTTGGAATCAGGACTAATGGAGCAAAGCTTTAAAACGGGGAGAGAAAAGCTGTTTTGCAACTCATAAACTGTGTCCTGGTCATATCACATGAGGCACTAGACTAAATCCAGCCTGAATCTGATCCTACTATTGAATATCGGTGGCCAGTCAATAATTCCTCTAATTGTTTGTGTTTCCATTGAGTTTTCCACTACTTGCAACACAAAGCATACTACCACAGTTGTATGTGAAGTTTAAAGTTAAAATAATAATGGGAGAACTAGAAAGTGATTACATCAATGAAGAGAATGAAATCTGAAAACAGATCCACGTATATATGGAAATCTAGGGTGTAATCAAGGTGAAATTTTTAGTCTGGATAGAAAGCATACACAATTCAATGAACAGTTTTGACACAATGAGCTTTCCATTTGAAAAACGACTTTTATTTACTGTAGCCTTGTAGTATAGTTTGAAGTCCGGTAGCATGATGCCTCCAGCTTTGTTTTTTTTTTTTTTTGCTTAAGATTGTCTTAATTATACAAGCTCTATTTTTGTTTCATATGAAATTTAAAGTAGTTTTTTCTAGTTCCATGAAGAAAGTCAATGGTAGCTTGATGGGAATAGCATTGAATCTATAAATTACTTTGGTTATTATGGCCATTTTCACGGTATTGGTTATTTCTATCTATAAGCATGAAATGTTTTCCCATTTGTTGGTGTCCTCTCTGATTTCCTTGAGCAGTGGTTTGTAGTTCTCCTTGAAGAAGTCCTTCACATTCCTTTTAAGTTGTATTCCTAGGTGTTTTATTTTGTTTGTAGCAATTGTGAATGGGAGTTTACTCATGATTTGGCTCTCTGCTTGTCTATTATTGGTGTATAGGAAAGCTTGTGATTTTTGCACATTGATTTTGTATCCTGAGAGTTTGCTAAAGTTGCCTATCAGCTTAAGGATTTTGGGGGCTGAGACGATAGGGTTTTCTAAATATGCAACCATGTCATCTGCAAAAAGAGACCATTTGAATTTTTCTATTCCTATTTGAATACCCTTTATTTTTTTCTCTTGCCTGATTGCCCTGTCCAGAACTTCCAATACTATGTTGAATAGGAGTGGTGAGAGAGGCCATTCTTGTCTTCTGCCAGTTTTCAAAGGGAATGCTTCCAGAGTTTGCCCATTCAGTATGACATTAGCTATGGGTTTGTCATAAATAGCTCTTATTATTTTGAGATATGTTCCATCAATACCTAGTTTATTGAGAGTTTTTAGCATGAAAAGATGTTGAATTTTATTGAAGGCCTTTTCTGCATCTATTGAGATAATCATGTGGTTTTTGCCATTGGTTATGTTTATATGATGGATTACATTTATTGATTTGCACATGTTGAACCAGGCTTGCATCCCAGGGATGAAGCTGACATTATCATGGTGGATAAGCTTTTTGATGTGCTACTGGATTCGGTTTGCCAATATTTTATTGAGGATTTTCGCATCGATATTCATCAGGGACACTGGCCTGAAATTTTCTTTTCTGTTGTGTCTCTGCCAGGTTTTGGAATCAGGATGATGCTGGCCTCATAAAATGAGTTAGGGAGGAGTCCCTCTCTTTTTATTGTCTGGAATAGTTTCAGAAGGAATGGTACCAGCTCCTCAGATATACAGATTAATGGAACAGAACAGAGGCCTCAGAAATAATACCACACATCTACAACCATCTGATGTCCAACAAACCTGATCAAAACAAGCAATGGGAAAAGGATTCCCTATTTAATAAATGGTGCTGGGAAAACCGGCTAGCCATATGCAGAAAATTCAAACTGGACCCCTTCCTTACACCGTATACAAAAATTTAGATGGATTAAAGACTTCAACGTAAAGCCTAAAACCACAAAAACCCTGGAAGAAAACCTAGGCAATACCATTCAAGACATAGGCACAGGCAAAGACTTCATGACTAAAACACCAAAAGCAATTGCATCAAAAGCCAAAATTGACAAATGGGATCTAATTAAACTAAAGAGCTTTTGCTCAACAAAAGAAACTATCATCAGAGTAAACAGGCAACCTACAGAATGGGAGAAAATTTTTGCAATCTATCCATCTGACAAAGGGCTAATACCCAGAATCTACAAGGAACTTAAACAAATTTACAAGAAAAACAAACAACCCCATAAAAAATTGGACAAAGGACATGAACAGACACTTCTCAAAAGAAGACATTTATGTGGCCAACAAACCTATAAAAAAAAGCTCGTTATCACTGGTCATTAGAGAAATGTAAATCAAAACCACAATGAAATACCATTTCATGCCAGTTAGAATGGCAATCATTTAAAAGTCAGGAAACAACAGATGCTGGTGCAGCTGTGGAGAAATAGGAACACTTTTACACTGTTGATGGGAGTGTAAACTAGTTCAACCATTGTGAAAGGCGGTGTGGTGATTCCTCAAGGATGTAGAACCAGAAATACCTTTTGACCCCACAATTCCATTACTGTGTACATACCCAGAGGATTATAAGTAGTTCTACTATAAAGACACAAGCATACTTATGTTTATAGAAACACTATTTACAATAGCAAAGGCTTGGAAGCAACCCAAATGCCCATCAATGATGGACTGGATAAAGAAAATGTGGCATATACACACTGTGGAATACTATGTAGCCATAAAAAAGAATAAATTCATGTCCTTTGTATGGACATGGATAATGCTGGAAACGATTATCCTCAGCAAACTGACACAGGAACAGAAAACTAAACACCACATGTTCTCACTCATAAGTAGGAGTTGAACAATGAGAACACA
This sequence comes from Macaca mulatta, assembly GCF_049350105.2. Taxonomy (NCBI): domain Eukaryota; kingdom Metazoa; phylum Chordata; class Mammalia; order Primates; family Cercopithecidae; genus Macaca; species Macaca mulatta. The sequence continues at coordinate 72,878,081 of NC_133422.1, forward strand.
TGGACACCAGGAGGGGAACATTACACACCAGGGCCTTCTGTGGTTGGGGGGAAAGGTTGGGGAGAGCATTAGGATGAATATCTAATGAATTCAGGGGTTAAAATCTAGATGATGGGTTGACAGATGCAGCAAACCACCATGATACATGTATACCTATGTAACAAATCTGTGTATTCTGCACATGGATCCCAGAACTTAAAGTAAAATTTAAAAATTAATTAAAAATAAAAAGTAAAACTACTTTTAGATCCTTCCTCCTCACTATTAATAAAAGCACATGAAAATGGCTTAAATATTTAAATGTAAGCAGATAAATAAACTGACAAATCTAAGAAGCAACTATTGAAACATGTACATATTAATTGGGGTAAGGATTGCCTTTTAAAATAAGAAAAAAAAAACAAAGTTACAACAAGAGAACCACAAAAAGAAAAAAGTAAATTCAACAATAACAAAATTTTAAGCTTTATATGACAAAAGATACACTAAAACTGTTAAAAAGAAATATCAATTAGCAGAATATATGAGACAAAGAATATTCAAAAATATAAAAAACTTCTACAGATATATAAGAAAACAGTCAATAACAATAGAAAAATTGTTACATAATTAAACAGATAATTGACAGAAATAAAATTACCAAAGGTCAAGAAAAATATAGAAAGCTAGTCAAGTTTTCTAGGAACAGTGAAACTACTTAAACCAAATATGAGAGCCCTTTTCACCAATGAGAAATGAGCTCTTTTCATCTACTAATAGTACTTTTCTTCATTTTTCACCTGCTGGAATGGCAAAACAATAATAATAATAATCAAGACTTGGCCATTGTATAGCTAAGTACTCTGTTGATAAGACCATAAATTAATTCTACTTTGTGATAAATTTGACACTATCTAGTTAAATTTAAAATGCAAAAAGCATATGACCTAGTAGTTACATTTTGGCTATCTATTCTAGAGCAATACATGTGATGTTTTCAAGTAAAAAAGGAAGTATATAAAAGATGTTTATTGCAGCCTTAGCTTTAATTAAAAAAAAGAGAGAAACTTTAATTGCTATCAAAATGGGAATTGTTAAACAAGTTTTGACATATTAATGCTGCAGAATGCACTGCAGCAGTTAAACAGAGTAAGATAAAAGACAGCCAAAATAAAATTGCTAGATCCTATGTTACTTGTATTTTTAATTTAATCAGACAGTGTCACAGCCAGTGTCAAATTCATCACAAAGTACAGCCAATTTATAATCTTACCAGTAGAGTATTTACCTATGTCATTTATTCCTAGAAAGTTCTAGTAGATGAATTGTTACAATGCATTTAGCACCATGACATGGAGTAATACTTTTCTATAAATATGCAAAAGACGATATTCACAAAACTATAAAATAAGTGTATGTGTGTAAAAAGAAAAATAAATACTAAATTATACCATATGGCCTGATATGCATGAACAGAAAAAATTCTGAAAGGATACACACCAAATTCTTATTTGTGGTTAACCCAGAAGAGAGACAAAGACTAGGAGAGGTGATCAGAAGGAACCGTCTAATCTGTTATATTTTTAGTTTAGCTTAATTTTAAACTAAGAGAAAAGAAATTCCTGTGTTTCCTATAGAATTGAAAGTAGTGGTTTCTAAAAGAATCTCTCTTGGGATTATTAACATATTTGGACACTATTTATGCAAACTGGAAAATGGAGTCAAGAATCCGTTGTTAAAATAGGCAAAATATTATGCAGTATCCTTTACAATGTTTTGTCTTAGCAAAGCTAATTCCTTCTGGTTCTGCCATATGCTGCACTTGAGTGTTGCAGAAGCAAGTTTTGACCAAAGATAAAGCCTGGCAAGAAGCAGAGCGCAGAATTTTCAGGGATAATACTCACTTACAAAAACCATTTAGAGTCGTTTTCTGGCAGGGACAGGGCAGAGTACTGCCAAGATTATGAGACCAGCCTGCAGGAGGTATTTAACATTTTCTTTGGATAAGCTACTGAAACCCAAGAGTAGAAATTCCTGGTAAAGCATCGTAAAAGAGAATACATACAAGTGTTTGATGACAGCTAAGTTCACTGACAAAGAAACTATTCCTTGCTTCAACCTGTACTTTACCTTTAGTTCTAACAAATGTTAAGTCGACAGGAAGTATGCAGTGCATTTCCACATGTTTTGTTCTCTAAATTCCTACCCCTTGCGTCTACTATGAACCCCGACAGTCCACTCTCCCCACAACATTCAAAGTGATCTTTTACCAAAGGTCACTCGAATTCCATCATATTTGAAATAAATCCAAATTTCTGACATTGCCCCATAGTCCCACTTGATCTGACACTAGATCCACTCTCCAATCTCATGCCTATACAACCCTCCACTCACACGAGGCTTCTTGCTTTTCCTTAAAAGTGGATGCATATCCTGCAATTCTCTGTTCCTGAAATATTCTTCCCCTAGACATGCCTCTCTTCACTCCCTAACTTCTTTTGGGTCTCAGAAAAGCTTTTATTTATCACCCTATCAAAAATATCACCCTCTACAACACTAAACTCCTTACACTGCTATATTTTAATTGTATTTTTAAGGTGTACAGTATAGGCTCTTTTTAAATAAAAATTATATGTTATAGTGTACAGCATAATGTTTTGAAATATGCACAATAGACCTCTTGAACTTATTCCTCCTAGCTATTGAAATTTTATATTTTAAATAAACATTTCCCCAACCCTGCTCGCTCTCTTCAATCCTTGGTAACCACTATTTTACTCTCTACTTCTACAAGTTCAACTTTTTTAGATTCCACATGTAAGAGAGATCATTGTAGTAATTGGCTTTCTGTGCCTGGATTATTTCACTTAATAGAATATCCTTCAGTTTCATCCGTGCTGTCAAGAATGAGAGTATTTCTTTGATTTTGAGGCTGAATGGTATTCCATCGTGTATATATACCACATTTTCTTTATCTACTTATCCATTGACTACATGTCTTTTTTATTATGAATAATGCTGCAATGATATGAGAGTGAAGATAGATTTTTGGCATACTGATTACATTTTCTTTGAATATATACTAGGTAATAGGATTTCTGGATCATATGGTAGTTCTATGTTTAGTTTTCTGAAGAACCTCAATACTGTTTTCCATAAAGACTTTACTAATTTACATTTCCACCAACAATGTCCAAGGGTTCCCTCTTCTCCACATTTTCTTCAACACTTGTTATCTTTTGTTTTTTGATGACAGCCATTCTAACAAGCATGAGGTGATATCTCATTGTGGTTTACTTTACATTTCCCTGATGATTAGTGATGTTAAGTATTTTTTCATTTACCTGTTGGCCATTTATATGTTTTCTTTTGAGAAATGTCTATTCAGTTCCTTTGTCCATTCTGATATAAGGTTATTTGTTTTATTACTATTAAGTTGTTTTTCTTAAATATCTTGGATATTAATCCCTTATCATATGTATAGTTTGCAAATATTTTCTCCCATTCCATAGGTTGTCTCTTTACTCTGTGTATTGTCTTTTTTCAGCTATGTGAAGCTTTTTGTTTGATGTAATTCCATTTGTCTATTTTTGCTTTCACTGACTGTGCTTTTGAAGTCATATACCAAAAATCATTGTCCAGACTAATGTTGTGGACTTTCTCCCCATATTTTCTTTCTTTCTTTTTCTTTTTCTTCTTTCTTTTCTTGAGAGACATGATCCTTCTCTGATGCCCAGGCTGAAGTTCAGTAGCTATTGACAGGTGCAATCATGACATACTATAGCCTTGAAATCCTGGGCTCAAGAGATCCTCCTGCCTCATTCTCCCAAGTAGCTAGAATTATAGGCATGTACCACTGTGCTTGGCTACTCTCCTATGTTTTCATCCAGTAGTTTTCTTCTAGTAGTTTCAGGACTTACATTTAATTCTCTAATCTCTTTTGATTTGATTTATGCACATTATATAAAATAAGAATCCAATTACATTTAAGTTACTAATCCATTTTTATTTGATTTCTGTATATTATGTAAAATGAGGATCCAATTTCATTCTTATGCAAATGGATATCCAGTTTTCTTCATTCTGTTTATTAAAGAGATTGTCTTGTCCACATCATGTGTTTTTGGCACCTTTGCCAAAGATTAGTCAACCATATATGCATGGGTTTTTCTGGGATCTCTGTTCTGTTCTATTGGTCTCATTTCTCTACCAATATATGCTGTTTTGATTACTATAGCTTTGCAGTATATTTTGACATTGGGTACTGTGATACCTTCAGCTTTGTTCTTTTTGCTGGAGATTGATTTGCCTATTTACAGGTTTTTAGGGGGCTTCATACAAATTTTAGAATGGCCTTTTCTGTTTCTGAAACATGTCTTTAAAATTTTGATAAGAAATATATTGACTGTGTAGATCACTTTAGGTAGTAGCACATTTTAATAATATTAATTTTTCTAATTTGTGAACATGGTATGTCTTTCCATTTATTTGTGTCTTCTTCAGTTGCTTTTATCAGTGTTTTACAGTGTAAGGTCTTTCACATTTAACATTAAATGTATTCTTAAGTATTTTATTTTATTATTGTAGCTATTATAAATGGGATTGTTTCTTGATTTCTTTTTTGGGTAGTTCGTTGTTGGTGTATAGTAATACTATTGATTTTTGTATGTTGATTTTATACATCTCACAACTTTATTGAATTCATTTATTAGTTGTAACAGTTTTTTTTTTTTTTTGGTAGAGTCCTTAGGTTTATATATATAAGATCATGTTGTCTGCAAACAGACAATTTAGCTTCTTCCTTTCCAATTTGAATGCATCGTATTTCTTTCCCGTGCCTTAATTGTTCTGACTTGGACTTCCAGTACCATATTGAATATAAGTGGCAAGAGTGGCATCTTGTATTTTTCTGGTCTTAGAAGAAAAGCCTTCAGCTTTTCACCATTGTGTATAATATTTGCTGTGGGCTTGACATATATGATCTTTATTGTGTTAAGGCACATTTCTTCTATATATAATTTGTTGAGAGTTTTTTAATCATTAAAGGAGGTTAAATTTTGTAAAATATTTCTGTTCATCCATATACACCATGGAATACTATGTAGCTATTAAAAAGGATGAGTTCATGTCCTTTGCAGGAACATGGATGCAGGTGGAAACCATCATTCTGAGCAAACTATCACAATGACAGAAAACCAAGTACTGCATGTTCTCACTCATAGGTGGGAATTGAACCATGAGAACACTTGGACACAGGGCAAGGAACATCACACCCTGGGGCCAGTCATGGGGTAGGGGACAGGGAGAGGGATAGCATTAGGAGAAATACCTAATGTAAATGATGAGCTAATGGGTGTGGCAAACCAACATGACACAGGTATACCTATGTAACAAACCTGTATGTTGTGAACATGTACCCTAGAACTTAAAGTATAATTTAAAAAAAGAAGAAAAAAAATTTCTGTGCATCAATTGAGATGATCTTATGGTTTTTGTTTTTCATGCTGTTTGTGGTATAGTTATAGATTTGTGTATGTTGAACCATCCTTGAATTCCTTGGAAAAATCCCACTTGATCATGGTAAATAATTCTTTTTAATATGTAGTTGAGTTCAGTTTGTTAGCATTCTGGTATGGATTTTTGCATCTATATCCATCAGGGATATTGGTCTGTAATTTTCTTTTATTATAGTGTATTTGTTTGTATTTGGCATCAGGGTACTACTAGTTTCTTAAAATGAGGAAGGAAGTATTACTTCTTCAGTGTTTTGGAGGCATTTGAGAAGAATTATGTTAGTTTTTCTTTAAATATTTAGTAGAATTAATTTTTTTTACTGGTTCAATCTCTTTAATCTTTCTTGGTCTGTTCAGTTTTTCTATTTCTTCATGATTCAGTCTTCATAGGTCTTATGTATCTAGGAATATATTGATTTCTTCTAGGTTATTCAATTTGTTGGCATGTAATTGTTTATAGTAGCCTCATGATTCTTTGTATCTCTGTGACATCAGTTGCAATATCTCCTTTTCCATTTCTGATTTTATTAGTCTTTTATCTTTTTTCTTAGTCTAACTAAAGATTTGTTGACTTTATATTTTCAAAAATACCACCTGTCATTTCTATTGCTTTTCTAGTCTATTTAATTTATTTCTGCTCTGGTCTTTATTATTTCCTTTCTTCTGCTAACTTTGGGCCTAGTTTGTCCTTGTTTTTCTAGTTCCTTGAGGGTGAACTTAGACTCTTTATTTTGGATCTTTTTTCTTTTTTGATGTCAGTATATATTGTTATAAACTTCCCTCTAAGGACTGTTTTTGCTGCATCTCATAAGTCTTAGCATGTTTCTATTTTCATTTGTTTCAAGATATTTTAAATTTTTATTTTAACTTCTTCATCGATTCATTGGTTGTTTAGGAACATGTTGTTTATTTTCCTATATTTGTGAACTTCTCAAATTTCTTCCAGTTACTGATTTTCAGTTTTATCCCATTGTGATTGGAAAAGATAATTGATATGATTTCAATTTTCTTACATTTGTTAAGCTTGTTTTGTGGCCTAACACAACCTATCCTGGAGAATGTCTTATGTACACTTGAGAAGAATGTGTATTCTGTTGCTGTTGAATAGAATATTCTGCATATATCTGTTAGGTCAGTTTGGTCTAAATAAAGTTTAAGTCCAATGTTTCACTGCCTTGTTTTTACTCACGGAATTTATCACAACTTTATGTTGTATTTCTTAACTGTCTTCCTTGTCTTTGGGGTTATAAGCTCTAAAGGAGCAAGAATTTGTTTACTTATCTTCTTTACTGCCTAGAGCAGTCATTGGAATGTATTAATCATTCAATGAATAAATGTATTAATCAACAAAGAACTGAAACTAAAAGCCTAACCCAAGGTTACAAATCCTGTAATAGCTAAAAGCAGAATTTGATCCAACGTATTTAACTCAAACTTAGTGTTTATTCTATTATACCAGTAATGTCACAGTATTTATTTGTGTAAACTCAGAATATCTTTCTTGGGGAAAGGAAGCAAGTGCTTGGTTAGGGAATGGTAGAAACCCATTATCAGCGATAGTATTGAGATTTGAAAGCCAAAGCTGATACATTTCAGGTTACTGTGTTCCATTTGCAATGCTTGTATCCTGAATGTCTATTAAATAGTGAGGTTGAAGAGGTCTATGGGATACGAGTATTATTTGCATCCCAAAAATTCTAGCACATATTATTTTGGAGCTAAAGCTATGGGAACAATATCTTCTTGTGTTGAGGTAACCTAAAACAGTAGTGAGAAATTGGCACTACTAGAAGATATCACCTGTCACTTGGTGGCTACTGGTTTTCAGACTTAATGCACAGAAAAGGGTCTTACCTTGAAACCCCAGTCCTAAATATAGTAGCCTTTTCCTGGTATTGACTAAGTTATCAAATACTGGATTTTCAATTAATCTGCAACATAATTCAAACATTTCCCTAATACCTAGTTCTTTATCATGAAAATGTGTCATTGATCTTGAAACAGTTGATGCTTTGCCCACATGAAAAACAGAAACACTGGTATCAACAGCCAACACCACTTAGTCAAATAACCTTGTTCCTAGAAACAAATGCTTAACACTATTGTGTACAGAGTCCTGGACATACTGTAACTTTTCTGATTATCACAATGCACTAAAATACATCATCTACTAATGCACTGTATATAAATCCAAACATGTTTATTCCAAGGAGAACGTCTCTCCCTCCCTAATTTTTTCTTTTGTAGATTTATTTCCTTTTTGGGAAAACGCATTTCCTCCCTTTCCAAATATTTAGGTCAGTGAACTCATTTCTGGAATTCAGAAGTCTGGAGACTTTAAGATTTGGCAGGAAAGTTTTGAGACTGTCAGTTAAATACAATGAGTTTTGCATTCTCTAATGAAATAAAAATGTAAGCTTACATATCCAGCCTTACTTCAACATTCTGTACTACCACTTAAAGAGAGCAATTTGTGTCAGATCTAAGAGTCAGGGACCTTGTGTTACACTGGTTTATGACTAAGTCAAATCTATATCTGCCCTCTAAATAATATATCTTATTATATCAGCACTTGAGAGGGGACGAAGGCCAAAAGGATGTGTATCAAGTGAGTTAACTGGCATATTACAATAAAGTACACCGGCAGTTAAATAATATGTAACAGAAAACTTTCAGAACTCATACTGAAAAAAACTCAATTTCCTTTCTTTGGGTAATACAGAGAAAACAGAGCAATCAAAAGACAAAATATAAATTTAAAAAGCTCTTGAGCTTTTATAATAATTCTACTGCAACTGGTAGTTCTCTGTACACAAGAAGAAATATAAGGCATTTGGCTTTATACATATTATATATAGGTAATTGTTCATTTTGCTTTGTATATGTATTTTATATTTCAAAATAAAATATGTATAATAATTATCACAAAACACTTACATTTTCATTGAGAACCTGTAAGGTGCCAGATCCTCAGGAAACTGAGACCTAGTGGGTTAATTTGCTTAGCTAGGATGTAGAGTCCATGGTGCACCAAGCTGACTCCAAAGTGCAGAATAGCTAGTATTTATTGCATGTTAGCTAATTATGAAGTATTCTACCAAGCTCTTAATCCTCAGAACAACTCCATGAGGCAAGTACTACAGATATGAACATCCTTGCTTTACAGATGATTAGATCAAGGCTTAAAATGTCTAGCTGTGCCAAAAAGCTGCACAGCGAGCCTGTCATGGAGTCCAGACATGAGGCCAGTTCTGTCAGCCAGAATCTCTGAGTTTTGAGAACCCCTTTATGTAGAGAACATGCGATTTCCTTGCAGTGGCCAAGGCAGCCGCAAAGGTTGGGAGGTGGGGGTGAGAATGGAAGTGGTGGATTGTTGGCCGAGTGAGACTTCCATGCAGACCTTCCTGTCCTGTGTGTTCCCCCTGTAGCAGCTCCCTGAAATGATCTCTGATGCTTCTCAGGGAAGAGGCTTAGTTGAAAGCCTTCAATGAAAATTCCTGCAAATTATCATTTCCCTTCCTTTTCCTCTCCCTCCCCACTCCCTTCCCCTTTTCCTTAAGGTGAACGTATAAACTTATTTTTCAATTTTATTACAGCATGCAACACCTAGGTTGAACAGGCAAGAGTGTTAAGAGTGAGAAAACAATTAATTACAGCAAATAGAACGCGTAAGTTTTCTCCTTTTTGTGTTTAATTCCACCCGAGTTGGCCACTGAAAACCTGCTGACTCACTCTCATTTTCTTTTCTTTTCTGTAATTGCTTAAAAAGTATACTCCAAAACTGTCACCCAGTTCACTTAGTCAATGTTGTGGGAATGCCAACTATCATATTCCATGAGGAAATTCTATCTCTGATGCCATCCTTGGGGGCAGGTGGTATAATTTGTTTATACAAAGGTCAGTGTCCAGCTCTGTGACTTCTCTATTTTCCATGCATATAAGATAGCACACTCTTTTCTTCGCATGAGGATATGTTAGTATGTTCTCATGTAAGAAAGAAAGAATTGGATCTAGTGTTTTCTTTTCTCAATCTTTTTTTTTATCTTTGGTTAACATGTTCTCATCAAAGTCATGATACAGAGAGCCACTTGCCAATCCAGTACTCCTTATCTTCCACCTTACTAATAGAATGCCCATTTTTTGCTGACCATAGGGCCACTAGGAATAAAGATGACAATTCCAACGTGACTCAGGGCTGTTGTACCTAACCATTTAGACCTGTGAGGGTAGATGCGTTGTGAGAGGCTTCCAAGAAGGCCCCTTAAAGGACCCTTAGAAACAAACTCATTTTGACTTCTTCTATTCTTTTTGCTCTCTGGAATGTGGGTGAGATGGCTGGAACTCCAGCATCCACCCTAGAACATGTGGTTACCTTGAGTATGGAAATGACACACCAAAAATGGCAGAGGAGAAAGATAGAGGAGCCTGGGCATCTAGTGACTTCTTGGAGCTGCCACACCAATCCTGGACTTCCTAACCCTTGTCTTCTTTTCCATAAGAAAATGACCACTTGAGTGTTTGAGCCACTGTTATTTTGAGATTATTTCCACTTCTAACTGATGTAAGACCATTTAAAAAATAAAAATGATTATAATTTTGGGGAAGGAGCCAAGTGTAGTATGCTAAACTTGGTTGGTTATAAATAATTAACTATATAAGCCCCACAATAGCCCTATACAATGATGAATATAACCACCACTTTCAAATTATAGACAGTAAGATTTGGAAAGGCATGTTTGAGGATTTACTCAGTCTGTACAGCTAGTTAAAAACAGAGACACAATTTAAAATCAAATCTGTATAGTTAGATTCTGGATGTTATTATTTTCTCTTTTTACTATTCTTGCTTCTGGGGCAGTTTGTTCATACCACAACAAACTCTCTTCGAATCAGATCCTGCCTCTGACTTTTCTGACTTTGGTTCATTTAACTCTAAGCCTCAGTATCCCCATCTGGAAAATAGGACTATTAGGAGTGCATATTTCTTACAATTTGGGGAGCTCAAGTATGTTAACTAATGAGAAACACTTATCAAAATAGCGTTACATATAATGTTCTCAACAAATAGTTTTATTGTGTAATTTTATTATATTTACACTTTATTAGAGTTAATGATTTCTATGCCTGTTTTACTTAGTAGATTCTAAGGGTCTTGGTGGCAGGAAATATACTTTTGTCATCTCTGTGTCCTCTGTACATTTTGAATAATGCTTTGCACTTGGCAAGTGCTCTATAAATGTTAGTTGAATTTAACTTACTTAGGAAGCAGTCTTGTGGGACTTATTTTGCTTGACAGTTTGTTTAAACTTTATTTTTATGCTTATTTAGGTATATTTCATGGTCATTTTCATGATCCAGACGAATACAATTTGCCTGAGTGAAACAGAGGTCATTTATCAGTCATTTCTTTAATCTTAAGTTAATCTTTAGCTAATGAGATTTAGCCATAAAAGCATTAATTTATAAAACATTCTGAGATGCAAAAACCGTTTCATGGCCAATATTAACCCTTTTGAAATATTTACACCAAATTCTATTTTAATATTTGTCATTGACAAATATTAAACAAAGAAACCCTCTGTGTCATTTGTACTTAACTATAAAATACAAGATAATCTTTGTTTTGCCCATGTGAAATAGTACCTAAACTGAAAAACTTGTTCATTATACTCAAATCTCAATTGTTGTTGTCAAAATGTGTCAAACTAGTTCTTTCTTCAAAAGCCTATCCCATAAGTATTTCTATCATAAAACGTAAATAACTGAAAATTTGCATAAATGTTTATTTTTCTCTTAGACATACTTCAATGGCACAATCTCGGGTCAGAACGTGAAATGCTGTTAAAAGAAAACTTAAAAGTAAAATGCAGTTCAGTGTCCCTTGGGATCTCACATTTTAGGGCAGACTTCTCCAGAGTTATCTTCTGTTATTTGTTAAAGTAACATGTGAACTTTGGAAGAGGTGGCATCTTTCAGCAAAGGAAATATCAATGTTAACAGCATGAACTTGAACTTAAACTAATGAAAACAAAATTATACTTTTTGGCAAGATAAAGGTATTTCTGATAAGTAAACAAAATGTTACTTTTTCTCATTCTTTACAACTAACAGAGGCTTTGATTGTAGCTATTTGATAATCAACAACATGACTCTTCCACATGATGCATTTTGCACACTGCCAGAAGCAAAATGGAAGATTTGGCTCTAGCCCTTCACTGGAGATGGTAGACTCCTATGTGATCAATTTACAAATTTTGGTTCTGGCATACTCCTAAATTAAAGAGTTAGTTATGGAGACTCTACAATCAGATTTTACCATGACTGAGACAGTATTTTGAAAACAATTATTTGATGCTTCTACTCTTGTCTCCCACAAGTTATCTTCCTGGGAAGCCGTTATACTATATACCTAGGGAAACAGCATGAGTAGATGCTTCCAAGGGAAGGAGATGCCAGAACATGAGCAGTGAGCAAGACAACCAGCGACACTCTAACTGCAGAGGCCAGAGAACCTCTGTGGGCAGCGCCGGTCCCCACTGCTAACCCACAGAGACTTCTGGACTTTCCTTCACCCAGATGAGGTTTTAAGGAGCCTCTGAAACAATTCCTTTGCACAGAAGGAAGGGGGGTAGGAGAAAAGGTAGAGAACAGAAAAATAAAATTTGTTCTTATAACGTACTTTGGCTAAATAATTTTAAAGACATCTCCTTTTAAATCGACAAAATCTTCATACTCCAGCCCAAGAAAATTATAAAATAATTTATAAAATAAAAAAATGTGTTCCTTACGCATATTTTTCCTGTCTGGAAATTCAACTTAGGTATTTTTGTATCTTCCATGTTTCTTCTTAACATAATGTATAAGTGTATATGTAAGTACTATATGGACATATACTTTCTAAATGTATGCTTATAGAAACATAAATACTATATATAAGTATATATAATACTATGTATAACTACTATATTTACTATAAGTACTACTTATAGTTTCCTTATCCCATTTTTAACAATCATTGATTAACCAATTGAAGATTATCCTATAGTTTATTTTTTTCATTACCTTCAATGTAATGATGCCACTCTAGTTTTATAAAACCAGGTGACAATATTACATTCTCTGAAATTTCTTTAGACACAGCTACTATAATCCTGAATGGGGAAAAACTGAAAGCTTTTCCTCTAAGATCTGGAACACTACAAGGATGCCCACTGTCACTACTGTTATTCAACATAATATTGGAAGTCCTAACTAGAGCAATCAGACAAGAGAAGAAATAAAGGACATTCGAATTGGAAAGAAAGAAGTTAAATTATCCTTGTTTGCAGATGATATGATTTTATAATTGGAAAAACCTAAAGACTCCACGAAAAAAACTATTAGAACTGATAAAACAAATTCAGTAAAGTTGCAGCATACAAAAATCAACATACAAAAATCAGTAGCATTTCTATATGCTAAGAGTGAACAATCTAAAAAAGAAATCAAAAAAGTAAATCCATTTAAAATAGCTACAAGTAAAATAAAATACCTTGAAATTAACCAAAGAAATGAAATATCTCTACAATGAAAACTATAAAACATTGATGAAAAAAATTGAAGAGGACACAAAAATCTGGAAAGACATTCTATGTTCATGAACTGGAAGAATCAATCTACATATTTAATTTAATTCCTATCAAAATACCAATGACATACTTCACAGAAACAGAAAAAATGTCCTAAAATTTACATAGAATCACACAAGACCCAGAGTAGTCAAAGACATCCTAAACAAATTGCACGTTACGCACATGTACCCTACAACTGAAAGTATAATAATAATAAATAAAAAAAAATTTTTATGTAATTATAAAAATAATAAATTATAATCATTATTTAAAAAAAAAAAAACTGGAGGAATTATTTTACCTGACTTCAAATTATACTAGAGAGCTTTAGTAACCAAAACAACATGGTACTGGCATAAAAACAGACATGGAGACCGGTAGAATAGAATACAGGACCCAGAAGTAAGTCTATACATCTATAATAAACTCACTTTTGATAATGGTGCCAAGAACAGACATTGGGGAAAGGATAGTCTCTTCAAAATATTGTGGGAAAATAGGATATTCATATGCAGAAGAAAGAAACTAGACCCGTATCTCTCACCCTATACACAAACCAAATCAAAATAGATTCAAGACTTAAATCTATGACCTAAAACTATGAAACCACTCCAAGGAAACATTGGGGAAGCTCTCCAGGACGTTGGACTAGGCAAAGATTTCTTGAGTAGTATCCTACAAGCACAGGTGAACAAATCAAAAATGGACAAATGGGATCACATCAAGCTAAAAACTTCTGCACAGCAAAGGAAACGATCGGCAAAGTGAAGAGAAGACCCACAGAGTAAGATAAAACGCTTGCAAACTATCTATCTGACAAGGATTTAGTAATCAGAATATATAAGGAGCTTGAACAATTTTATATGAAAAAAGTCTAATAACCTAGTTTAAAAATGAGCAAAAGATCTGAATAGACATTTTCAAAAGAGGACATACAAATGGCAAACAAGTGTATGAAAAGGTGCTTAGCATCATTGACCATCGGATAAATACAAATCAAAACTACAAGGAGATATCATCTTGCCCTCATTAAAATGGTTTTTATCCAAAAGACAGGCAATAAAAATGCTGGCAAGGATGTGGAGAAAAAAGAACCTTGGTACCCTGTTGGTGAGAACGTAAATTAGTACAACAACTACAAAGAACAGTTTGGAGGTTCCTCAAAAAAATTAAAAATAGAGCCACCATGTGATCCAGCAATCCCACGGCTAGGTATATACTCAAAAGAAAGAAAATCAGTATATCTGATAGATATTTGCAATCCCATGTTTATTGCAGCGTTATTCACAATAGCCAAGATTTTCGTGCAACCTGAGTGTCCATCAACAGATGAATGATTAAAGAAAATGTGGTACATATACATAATGGAGTACTATTTAGCCATAAAAAAGAATGAGATCCTGTCATTTGCAACAGCATGGATGAAACTGAAGGTCATGATGTTAAGTGAAGTCAGCCAGGCACAGAAAGACAAACGTCACACGTTCACAATTATTTGTGGGAGCTAAAAATCTAAAAAAAAAAAAAATTGAGCCCATGGATATAGAGAGTAAAACAATTGGTTATCAGAGACTGGGAAGAGTAGTGAGAATGGGAGTTGGAGGAAAGGTGGGGGTGATTAATGGGTCCAAAAAAAATAGAAAGAATCCATAAGACCTTTTATTTGCTAGCACAACAGGGTGACTACAGGCAAAAGTAATTTAATTGTATATTTAAAAATACCTGAAAGAGTATAATTGGATTGTTTGTAAAACAAAGGATAAATGCTTAAGGAAATGGAAACCCCATTTACCCTGATGTGATTATTACACATTGTATGCCTATATCAAAATATCTCATGTAACTCATAAATATATATACCTACTATGTACCAATATTTTTAAAAAAGATCCTTTAGATAATTCCTTAATAATGCACTTTTGAAAATCAGCAATTTGTGGGAAGTTATATTCTTCAAAGATTCATGCACTGAAACTTGGCTACAAGTACATTTTAAGAAATGACTTATTAATGTCCTTAACTTACATTATCCTGTTTTGGCTATCTATAGTACATAGTTTGTGCTCTTTCTCTTTTCCCCTTACAACCAGCCTGAGGGTGATATTAACATGAAAGTTTAATAATTTTCTGTTTCCCTTTTCTGTACTATCTTCTGGCATGCTTTAGCTCATATGATTACATTATTTATTTATTTATTTATTTATTTATTTATTTATTTATTATTATACTTTAAGTTCTAGGGTACATGTGCATAACGTGCATACATTTTTTTAATCATTACAAATTTGTAGGGCTTGTAGCACTGATGTTACTCAGTTCTTAAAGAACTGAGATTTGCAAACATTTCATTGCAAAGAAATGGACTTGGCCAGCTATGGAAAATGTCCAGCAACGCAGTCTAGAGCTTTTTGATTAAATCACAAGCAAAATAAGTAAAGCAGATCATATAAAGGAGGATCACACATATCTAAATTATTTTATTTAGTTTATCATGGCAAAGTTTCTGATAAAACTTAGAGCAGGTTTAATAATGTATTAATAAATGTTGACAAATGGTTCACTAAATCATCCTCTTACAGTGCTTACAGGCATAATGATCATGATTGTATTTGAGCAGTTTAGTCCCATAAGAGTGAGTGGAAGAAATGGGGGAGACTATGAAAGTCCCTGGGATTCAGGTCTGCAGGTTAAAAATTATCACAAGCCATATTTTCTGATGGTTTTGATTCTAATAAAGTAATTGCAACAGGGGAAAATAACCTAGAGGTACCCTATGCAAACTTTTTCATTGAAACAAAAATGTCTAAGAACAGAAGGAAGCTGAAGCTGTTGACTGAACAACTGAAGATATTTTTGTTTCATTTTTTAATTTAAAAAATTTGTATAAAATTTGCCTTTCTAATATAATCATGAGTTTTAATATAAATATAACACTAAAATTAGTTATTGATACAATTATATAACTATTTCCCTAAAATTTTTACAGTAAAATTTTTTTGTCAGGAAGATATACCATATGTATCTTCTACTGTTTACATATTTTGTGTCACATCAAAAGGGATGTCAACCACAACGTTAAGGCATTAAACAACACTGTTGCTTACGTTATTTTTAGGAGGACTTAACCTTAGTTATAAATTTATGGCTACACTGACACAGCAAAATAGACTAAAGGCACTGCAATTGTCTATTTCATTCAGGAAAATAATTGAACAGATGAATGAGGCAGTATTAAGTTTCATTTCCAGAAATTATAATTGTATTTCTAAATTATGTTATATAGGGTTTTCTTCACATCTTGTTACATGAATTCTACAGGGATAAGAGTTGATAGTTATTTGGTGTTTTAACATTTTAACATGTGGCACGGCTCCTGGCATGTAAAAGGAGACCAGTAAATAGATGTTAAATAAATGAATGGATAAGTGAGTTACCTGTGTAGGATGCACTCTAATTGTAGTGATTTCTTACGTTATTTTTAATTAGCTACTAAAATATAGACTACTTTGAATAGTATCAAAAGTAAAAATGAGGTTTCAAATTTCGGATACATTTTAGAGACTCACAAAAATATGCTAAAATAGTTTCATGGCATATGAACATGGCTATTGAACACTAAGAGAAAAAAATGGTATTTAGATAAGGGAGAATGTTCAGTTAAAATGCTAAATTAATTTTACTTTTAGATAAGAAAAGATTGAAATATAGGCTTTCAGAATGTAGGACTGTGGTTTCCTAGTAGGTAAAATTCATTTCCAAATATATGCTTCCTGTTTTTTCATGAATAGTACTAAATGCAGGCCTTACTCCAGAGATTGTCTTCTATGACTTTATTCTTACTCTTCGTATTTTTCCTCTATTCTTCGTTGTGCATTATCTTTAAGAGTCGGTGCGGTTCTTAAGTAGTTACAAATTTTTAATAACAGGACTCTAAAGGTTTTAATTATCTTCTTAATGTACTTGCCTAAAAATAGGTAACTCCTGGCCTGGTGCAGTGGCTCATGCCTGTGATCCCAGCACTTTGGGAGGCTGAGATGGGTGGATCATTTGAGGTCGGGAGTTTGAGACCAGCCTTGCCAACATGGTGAAACCCAACCTCTACTAAAAATACAAAAATTAGCTGGATGTGGTGGGGGGCACCCAGCTACTTAGGAGCCTGAGGCAGAAGAATCCCCTGAACCTGGGGGGCGGAGGTTGCAGTGAGCAGAGATCGTGCCACTGCACTCAAGCCTGAGCAACAGAGAGAGACTCTGTCTTTAAAAAAAAAAAATAATAATAATAATAATAAATAAAAAATTAAAAGGTAACTCCTAACTTTAAATATAGCTTTAAATTAAGGCAGAGGAAATAAAGTTTGAAGTAAATATCTTTTGTTAAGTTAATTTTAGTTTAACAATCTCCAGCTATTATCTAATTATAGGAGGTTGCTTGAAAGAGAAACTTACTAACATCTGACATAATAAGGCACGTTCTTCATGTTCAGTGTTCTAGTGAAAAGAATCTTCCAAGTAAATGTATCCACAGTGTTTTGAGTTCACCACTGTTTTGGATTCACTGAACTAGCACATTTTTACTGCAAAAGAGAGTTTCCTTCAAAGAAAATTAACTATCCCACCAAAGCTTCATTTGAATACAAATTTTAAAGTTGACACAAATGGAGCACCAATAGGTTAGTTATACACTTGGGGATTTTGTGGGGCTTTGAAAACATATGGTTCATCTTGATGTTAAAAAGAATACACTTCTATCTATGTTATATCTTGATAGGGCATGAATTAATGAAATAGATGAAAATGATGATATATTAAGCCTACATTGATCCTGTAGAAAATATTAATCCATATTTAAAAGTACGTCAAGATACTTCCAAAAAACTGGAGTAAACATATTTTTCCTATCCCTTCCATTAACAACAACTAAAAACCTTGGACATTACATATAAAACGAAGATTAAGAGACCAGCCAGGGCTCTTGCGATCCAAGGAATGACAAAGTGGTGAATTCCCAGGTTTTTGTTTTTCTGCCTCTTATGTATGAATCCATTTAAAATGTCATTGAAATGATACAGTATTGGAATGAAGAACTGATTAGTGGTTGCTAGGGCCCAAGGAGTGCAAAGAGAGGAGCAGAGGAAAGTGGGTGTGGCTATAAAAGGGCAAGAGAGATGCAATGGCTAACTTTCTTTTTTTTTTTGCATATCCAGATAGTTTATTATATTTCACATATTGGGATTTATATTCACTTCCATTTAATTTTAACAACTCTGTGGTGGTGGTAGTATTTTTTTTTATTATTATACTTTAAGTTCTAGGGTACATGTGCACAACGTGCAGGTTTGTTACATATGTATACTTGTGCCATGTTGGTGTCCTGCACCCATCAACTCGTCAGCACCCATCAACTTGTCATTTACATCAGGTATAACTCCCAATGCAATCCCTCCCCCCTACCCCCTCCCCATAATAGGCCCTGGTGTGTGATGTTCCCCTTCCTGAGTCCAAGTGATCTCATTGTTCAGTTCCCGCCTATGAGTGAGAACATGCGGTGTTTGGTTTTCTGTTCTTGCGATAGTTTGCTGAGAATGATGGTTTCCAGCTGCATCCATGTCCCTACAAAGGACACAAACTCATCCTTTTTTATGGTTGCATAGTATTCCATGGTGTATATGTGCCACATGCAATAGCTAACTTTTTGTGCCAACCTAACTGGATTAAGACTTGCCTAGGTAGCTGATAAAACATTATTTCTGAGTGTATCTCTGAGAGTGTTTCAGGGAAAAAAATATTATTTGAAAGACTAGACTCAGAAAGACTAATATTTCAAAAAAATATTATTTGAAAGAAGATGCATCATTACCAATGTGGGTGGGCACCATGTGATTCATTGAGGGCCCTGATAGAACAAAAAGGAGACGGAAGGAAGACTTCTCTTACTCTCTTGAGCTAGGGGATATCCCTCTTCTCTTGCCCTTAGATATCATAGCTTCTGGTTCTCTGGCCTTCATATTCTGGGACTTATGTCATCATTACCCTTGGTTCTTAGGCTTTCTCACTTTGAATTGAATTGCCCCACCAGTTTTCCTGGTTTTCCAATTTGCAGATAGCATATTGTGGGATGTCTCAGTCTCCATAATTGCCTGAGCCAATTTCTATAGTAAGTCTTTCCTTATCTCTATATTTTTCTATCATCTATCTCTCTGTTTATCACATTGTTTCTGCTTCTCCAGAGATCCTGAATAATACAATGAAAGATCTTCATGGTGATGAAAATGTTCTGTACCTGAACTGCATCAGTGTTAATACCCTGCCTGTGATATTGTAATATAGTTTGGCAATTTCTTACTTTCGGAAAAAAACAGGGTAAAAGGTTCAGGGATCTTTCTGTGTAATTTCTCACAATTGTATGTGAATCTAGACTTCTATTAAAACTTAAAAGTGTAATTTAAAAAACTGTCAGACACAGTATAAGACAGATCATTAAGGCAGAAATCTAACAAAGGTAGGCAGGAACTGAACTTGACATTTTAACAAGTGGACCTAACAAACATCTATAGAACTCTCCCCCCAGAACCAATAGAATATACATTCTTCTCATCTGCACATGGCATATACTCTAAAAGCAACTGCACAATTTGCCATAAAACAATTTTGAGCAAATTCAAAAACACTGAAATCACACCAACCATACACTCAGACCACAGCACGATAAAAATACAAATCAATAGTAAGGAGATTGCTCAAAATCATACATTTATATGAAAATTAAATAAGACCTCTGGGTAGACAATAAAATTAAGGCAGAAATCTGAAAATTCTTTGAACTGTATCAGAGCAAATATACCTCTGGGACACAGCTAAAGCAGTGTTAAAAAGAAACTATGGTGCTAAGTGTCCACATCAAAAATTTAGAAAGATTTCAAATTAACAACCTAACATTAAACCTAGAGGAACTAGAAAAACAAGAACAAACCAGCCCCAAAGCTAGCAGAAGACAAAAAGTAACCAAAATCACAGCTGAATGGAATAAAATTGAAATGTGGAAAAGCACACAAAAGATAAATGAAACCAGAACTTTGTTCTTTGAAAGAATAAATAAGATTGATAGACCATTACCTAGAGAAATAAATAAAAAAGAGATATCAAAATAAGCACAATAAGAAATGACAAAGAGGATATTACCACTGACCCTACAGAAATACAAAACACCCTCAGAGACTATTATGAACACCTCTATGCACACAAACTAGAAAACCTACATGAAATGGATAAATTTATGATAACATACAACCTCCTAAGATTAAACCCAGAAGAAATTGAAACCCTGAACAGCCTAATAATGTGTTGTTGAAATTGAATTAGTAATAAAAAGTCTACCAACAAGTAAAAGCCCAGGACCAGAAGAATTCATGGCCAAATTCATGGCCAGACATATAAAGAGAGCTGGGGTACCATTCCTACTGAAACTATTCCAAAACATTGAAGAGGAGGGACTCATCCCTAATTCATTCTATGAGGCCAGCATTCTTATAATACCAAAACCTGGCAGACACACAACAACAAATGTAAACTTCAGGTCAATATTCTTGATGAACGTAGATGTAAAAATCCTTAACAAAATACTAACAAACCAAATCCAGCACATCAAAAAGCTAATCTGCCATGATCAAGCAGACTTTATCTCTGGGATGCAAGTTCGATTCAACATATGCAAATAATAAATCAATAAATATGACTCATCACATAAACAGAACTAAAAACAAAAGCCACCTAATTGTCTCAATAGATGCAGAAAAGGCTTTTGATAATGTTCAGTATCCTCTCATGTTAAAAACTGCCAACAAACTAGCCATTGAATGAACAACCCTCAAATAATAAGAACCATTTATGAAAAACCCAAAGATATCATCATGCTGAACAGGCAAAAGCTGCAAGCATTTCCTTTGGAAATGGAACAGGACAAGAATGCCCTGTCTCACCACTCTTATTCAACATAGTCGTAGCCAGATCAGTGATGGAAGAGAAGGAAATAAAAAGCATCCAAATGGGAAGAGAGGAAGTCAAACTATCTCTGTTTGCAGATGATATTATTTTATACCTAGAAAATCCCATAGTCTCTGCCCAAAAGCTGCTCGATCTGATGAACAACTTCAGCAAAATTTCAGAATACAAAATACATGTACACAAATCAGTAGTATTTCTATACACCAACAACATCCAAACTAGGTGCCAAATCAAGAATACGATCCCATTCACAACAGCCACAACAACAATAAAAAATACCTAGGAATATACTAACCAAGGAGATGAAAGACCTCTACAATAAGAATAACACAACACTGCTGAAAGAAATCAGAGATGACATAAATAACTGGAAAAATATTTCATACTCAGGAATAGAAATAATCAATATTGTTAAAATGGCCATACTGCCCAAAGCAATTTACAGATTCAATGCTATTCCTTTCAAACTACCAATGACATTCTTCATAGAATTAGAAAAAAAAAAATTCTAAAATTCATATAGAACCAAAAAAGACCCTGAATAGCCAAAGCAATCATAAGCAAGAAGAAAAAAGCTGGAAGCATTACATTACCAGAGTTAAAACTATACTACAAAGCTATAGTAACCCAAACAGCATGGTATTGGTACAAAAACAGACACATGGATGAATGGAACAGAATAGAAAGCCCAGAAATAAAGCTGCACACCTGCAACCATCTGATCTCTGACAAAGTTAACAAAAACAAGCAATGGAAAAAGGACTTTCTATTTAATAAACAGTGCTAGCATAACTGGCTAGCCATATGCAGAAGTTTGAAACTGAACCCCTTCCTTATACCATATACAAAAATCAACTCAAGATGGATTAAGACTTAAATGCAAAACCTAAAACTGTAAAAACCCTTGAAGGAAACCTAAGAAATACCCTTTAATTTTCATTAGATGTATGGTATATAATTTGTCCAAACTCTTAAAGACCTACAAATCTCAAGTCTCAGTTTCCTACTATCTTAACAAATTTCCTTCTGGAAATAGATTGAAGTCATCTATAAAGAGTCCACACAGAACTAGTCCATTAAAGCAAAGATAAAAACTAAAAGTTGTATAATAAAAGCAGAGGAAAATGGGAAAGAAACTATTACATTTAAAAAATCAAAGTCTTTTGGGGGAGGGGGTCAATAAAAATTGAAAAAATAATTAATCTCAGCTTTCTTGTATATTTAACAAAAAGGACACTGTGATGGATTATATTAACTTCTATCATGAAATAAAAGTGAATATTACTAGTAAATCATTAAGACAGAGAAACTTTACACTAGTACTAAATTCTGAGAACAATTTACTGTGTGACTGTTAACTAGTGATCTTTAATAATAAAATTAATTTTTACAAATGTGTGTTTACAGAAACTGCATATTGTAAACCATGTGGCTGGTTAAAAAAATAATAATCAAAACCAGAACAAAACCAAAATACTGATATACATATATGTGTATATCCAAACACCATGTTACATACCTTAAATATATGCAATCAAAATAAATTTAAAAACAAACAAATGAAAATTCCCCAAAACTAAAGAGCCTGAAATAAATAATAAGCCCATCACATTAAGGGATTTTTGACATTGTAGGTAAAGAGGATCTAGACTATATCACAGACTCAGGGTATCAGGCTGTCTGGTTGTAAACTTGAACTCACATCTAAAGATTCTATGCCAGCCTCTGCAGTCAGGCGGACATCCTCATCTACTTCTCTGCCATCTAACTGCATTCCTCGCTACACCACTTGCTGGCTCTGTAATCTTGAAAAGCTTGCTTAGTTTTTTCTGAATCTTTGTTGCATCATCTGTATGGATGTGGAAATAATTGCATTATATATCTCAGAAGTTGGTGAGGATTGATGTAATTTATACGCATATAGTTCACAAAACAGTGCCAAGTACATCATGAACATTCAGTAAGTGTTTTCCATTAACATCTCTTGTCTGTATTAGTCAGCACTGTGTGGGAGAATCTTTATCAACCTTTATATAATTAAACAAATACCCTAGAGACAAAGCCTGATCACCAAAACATATGTTCTCCTATTCTGTCGAAGCCTCAGCTGAACCCTGTTTCCCAATTCTGTCTGAGACTCTGTTGGCCAATAAAACGTGAGAGGGAATGACATATGTCGTTTCAGGTCTGATTCATTAAAATCCTCCCACATGTGCTCCTCCACATTCCTGGCCCTCTGGAATGCAGATGGCAGAGAACATGGAAGCCACATTTGAAAGATGGCAGAAACTCTGTCAACGTGGCCACCACACCAAACTGTTTGGCTACCTGATTAGTTGTGTCAGGTTCAAGAAATCAGCTACTGTTGGATAAGACCCACAACACATGCCTTGGGTCTGCTATAAGCAGTTTTTACAACCCTGCTGTTGTGGTGAAGAGCTTTAAAAACTATGCACGTGAAAAGCAGCTCAATCCAAGTAAATGCCTCTGTCTTGGGGTATTTGTCCATTTGTCCTCTATTCTGGGCCTTACATATAAATAAATCCTATTTGTTTGCTCTGTTCATGACATCTCTATATGCATGGCAAGGCTCTCCTACTTAGTGATCTGATCGGATTCCAGCTGTATCTTAGTTTTAATTCTATTAAATATGATCACCTATCATTTCTGGTTTATCCCAGGACTCTTTAAAGCAAAAATGGCATTTGCTGCCTAGCCTCTGTTTTGTCTAAGTGCATCTCAAACACCAAACACTACCTCCAGAATTTGTTTAGCATTTTTCAAATGATTTGATGACAACAGAGGCATCCATATGTTTGTGATTTTCCTAAGTCACATAGCACAAGGCTGGCTGAACTCAATAAAATGTAAATTCATAGATTAATTGAGCAAAGTCTACCCTACTCACACCTGCCAAAGCTGAAGTAAGGCATTCTCCTGGGTAACAAGAAGATCATAGGTTGGAAAAGGCAAGTATTCCTGAGGGATCACTACTCTTTCTTCTTGGAAGCAAACTTATCTGCTTATCCATGTCCCTTGATTTTCTGCTTTGTTCATTCAACAGGCCTGGCTTTATTTGAGGTGATAGGAGTATCGAGGTGTATCACTGCACACAACATTCTCAGGAGAGTCACCAATGCACCTGCCCTTTTTGTGATTTTACTGAAGAAGCTCTATATAAGCCACTTTATGGAGCATTCCTGTATGGGACTGGAATTTTGGAATAAGAAAAAATATGTAAGACAAGACCTCAGAAGCATATGGAGTGGGCAAGATTGAGTTCCAAAATAGGAAAAACAAAAACAAAAACAAAAACAACGTTTGGTCAGGATCAGAAGTGGTTTTCTTTTCTTTTCTCTTTTTCTTAAGAGATGCAAATTTGGGATCCTTTTCAGCCCCCTTGTGGTTTGGGAACAGAGCTCCCTGTCCCTAGAAAGTGGAGTACATAAGCTGTTTCTGTGAGGCACCTAGACTATAAGAAAGTGGCCCTAGGACTGTTTCTAGTAATAACTCAGTCCAACCTGGAATGGGGTGGATTCTGCACTCTCACTGGGGACTCTGGGATTGCTGGAGTGGTCTCAACATGATAATATCTTGGTCAATAGAAGCTTGTTCCAATTTGCCAGTGCTTTATGCAGGATGAACCAGCACCAGCAGCCAAAGAAAGTAAGATTGAGCAACAGTCCCCTTCCTTTTCTGTCCCAACTTCCCTTCAGAGCAGCTGCATCCAAGTCCCAGCAGATGTTAGTGTATGTGGGATGACCTTGCAGATGGTTGCATCAGGGCAAATTTGTGAGTTCGTGAGTTTCTCTCTCTGTCCCTTCCCTCCCCATCCCTGGTAGCTGACGGTGCTGGAGAGAAAGAGAAGTTTTCGGTGGTAAGGGCAAAACAAGAAACAAGTCATGAGTTTGCTGTTTTTGGATGAGTTATTGCTGTATCACACATTGTTCTTAGTAGTCTCAGTATGACACAGCAATTTTTCATCACTTAAATGCAGTTTTAGAATTTTTAATAACACTTTAAATTGCTAATCATAAGACTGAAGGTTGATGTCTTCTAATCCAGCAAAATACATTAGTCGCTTACCAGCTCTGTAGTAGCTTTTTTAAAAATTCAGGATCTTGGTCATGAGGGCTTAAGATCCAAATCAATTGCTATATAAATCCTTTTGGAAATTTATTCAGTGCTATAACTACACATGCACTACCATATTCTAGTATTGTCTTTTTAGCTCCAAAATGTAGTTGTTATAGAAATCAAAGATAGTTGTTCCTGGAGTGTCCAAACCATCTAGACCAACTGTAATTGAAGAAAGACAATATTGTTTGCAGTCTCAGTATGAATGTGGATTCCTTCTCCAATAATCATTTGCGCTTGCCACTTGGACTTTGTCTGAAGGAAAAAAAAGGCAATATCACAAAATATGATGTACAAGCATGTGCATCTCAACATTGTTTAAAATAGGACTAATTGGAAAAAATCTAAGTATGCTACAATATAATACTGGTTAAAAGAATTAGATTCGTAAAATGGGATGCACCGGATCAATTTAAAATAGTATTTACTGACATGAAATCATACTTTAAAAGCATCTTAAAAGAAGAGAATAATAGCAAACCAAAACTGTATATTAATTTGGCAAAATAACGTATACATACATAGAAAGTTTATTAACATATAATTATATATACATTAAAAGTTATCTATATTATCGTAGAAAAATACTATCTCTACCTTAACAATAATGATTGCCTCATGGCAGAATTACAGATGTTTTTGTTACTTGTTACATTTGTGTGTGTTTATGGATATGTATTGCTTGTATCATAATAATAGTTATATTAAATATAGATTTTAGAGTAAAAGGGCAGAATAAAGCCAGAACACAGAAGTCCTCTCACCCAGGAGATAATAGAGTGAATCAAATATTATATAAATAAGTAAAAGTGTTACAAAGTTCACCCAACAACAAAACAAGAAAAGAGGAGGAACCACGTATCACCAAGTTCAAAAAGTAGTGATCGAGGCAAAGAGTTCTGACATGGAGCTGAATACAGAGACTCCTATCTATACTCCCATATTACAGTAGCAGAATTGGAGAGACAAAATTCTCAGTGTTCTTATTTAGAATTGTGCCCACCATCACCAGGTTAGAAAGCAGCATGCCAGCTGAAGCTGAGAGGATAAGACAGTTCTTTCGGGAAGAGTCAAGGAAAAATCCAGTAGAGAAAAGGCCACACCAACAGAGCCAATAGAAACGGACCAGAGAAAAACCTCTGGAGAGGACTGACATTTTCCAGGACTTCCTGATGAATTTCAGACAAAATTCAAAGTCCCAATAGATTCTGTTTTAGGATTAAAGTTCTTTCCCAAATAAGTGAAGTGATACAGAACATTTAAGTGAAGAGCCTGTGACCTTCTCTGAAGGATGTGCCTAGACCCTAATGAGCTCCTCCCCACTTCCATTTTCCTCCTAAAAACACTTAACTACTGCCATCAGGTTACAGAAAAGTGGATGAAACAGCTAATCTGAGCCTTCAAGGGGGCCAAGTGGCTGAAATAAATAGATTTGGGTAGAGTTACTCATCTCAACCAGAAAGAAAATGCAAAGAATTGGCATGGCAATTGTGAAAATATACCACATTTAAAAAATAAAAATCCCATAAGACTAGTTCTAGAAGGATACAGACCACAAGGAACAAATGAAATTTCCTTTCAAATTCAGCCCACAATGAAACAGTTTAGTATTATTGTAAGTTGACTAATACAAGAAGTTATTGGTGAATTAAGATTGCAAGTAACATTATTACAGAAACAACATCTAAAAAATAACACCCAGGGACAGAATAAATGGTTGAATACCAAATTACTTTTCCAGAGAGGCTTGAGATAATTAGAGGAATTGCTAAGAAAAAGTCAATAAAAAATTATGAATATAACAATAAAATGTGATTTCAAAGATAATCCAAAATAAATCAATAAAAAAGTAATTGGACATTTAAAAATAACTAAAAGGGTATAATTGGATAGTTTGTAAAACAAAGGATAAAAGCTTGAGGCAATGGATACCCCATTTACCCTGAGGTGATTTTACACATTATATGACTCTATCAAAGTATCTCATGTAGCTCATAAATATATACACCTATGTCTCCACAAAAATTAAACATTAAACAAAAATGAAAATCAGTGTCCACAAAATAGGAAATTCAGTAAGCAAAACAGAAAAAGTATTGAAAGGAATAATGGAATAACACTTTTTTCTGAAACATACATTGACATCTAGAGTTTTTAATGAAGGGTAGTGTGTTTTAGGAAACACGTCATCATCATCATCATCATCATCATCATCATCATCATCATCAAGCAACCAACACTGAAAAATGTCACGTTTAACTTGTTGAACTTTAAGAATAGAAGAGTAAATTTTCAGGTAACCGAAAAGAAAGCCACCTGTAAGGTGTAAAAACAAAACAGGTTGGAGTTTGATTTCTTAATGCTAACGTTAAATGCCAGAAAACAATGGAAAATTCTACCCCTTGGTCTCTGGCCATGAACCTCCCGCAGAAAACGATGACATTTGTTATCATCATTTACATTTGGTGCAGCATTTATGGCATGTATATAGCAATAGCACCAACACAAATATGCCTAACATTTGGAGAAGTCAGTACAGGGATAGATTTAAAGAAATAACTGATTTGTCCTGTAAACCCATTATGTACATTTTTATATCCTTGTGTTAATTTTATTATTCTTTCCCCCCTTGACCTACCGTTACTTTTGTCTTATGATAAGCTTGTGAAGAACTATTTAACACAGAAATCAGAGGATGATGAGCCAGATCCATTTCTTTCAGGGGCTAGTAGTTACTGTGCATAAGATAAAAATGGTAATACATAAGCTGTATGTCCTGAAGGAGCTTTAAGTCAATCTCCAAATACATTTTATAATCAATATTAGCATTGTCATAAGTCTTATTACTTAGTGTAGTTGGATCTTACCAACAATGCCAGTATTACACAATATTATAGTATGACCATGGTATAATTCAGTTATATTACAGAATACAGAACAAAGTAGTAAAAATTACAGAGGTATTTGTTTTGCCTTCCCAACAGAATCAACAACAATTGAGGACAAAGCCAATCATTTCTTCTCATCTTACAGGCTCAAATCTAGACTGGTTTCTATTGTGTGTCATTATATAGCAGGGCTCACTTCCCTCCAATGGGGAAGTCATGAATAGTATTTAGCAAACTACTCTTGAAGCCAGAACAGTCACAAGACAGCAGTGTAAAGCAAAAGTGCCTCCAAAGAACTTCTACATGTTTGGGGAGTAATAAGATTCCCATAGGTGTGCCCCTTGAGCTTCAGTAGCTAGAATAGAGGGCCATTGACTTATGCCCACTTCAGCTTCCCTGTGTATTAAAATAATTGAGACACAACCAGGCTTGTGTCTTTCCCTTCAGGGTAGTAAGTTTCCCCCAGCCAGGCTGAGTCCAGAGATGCCGTCTAAGAGCCAGGGGTGGAGAGCCAGTTCCACCTGGGCACTGCTGATGTTTGCCCAAGGTCTAAGGGCTCTTTGATCAGTCTGTGGTAAATGTTACTAGGCTTGGAACTTTCCTTTCAGGACAGTGGGCTCCTCTGTAGCCCAGGGAAGGTCCAGAAATACCATCCAAGAGCAATGGCCTAGAATAGAGGACCCCAAGTGCTCTACCCGACTGTGCTTGGACTGGTACCTAAGCTGCAAAACAAAGTCCCTTTTACTTTTTCTTCTCCTATTCTCAAGTAGTAGGAGTCTCTCCATAGACACCACAATTTGGAATGCGCTGGGTCACACCTGAAGCCAGCACATGTCTCAGTCTCATCCAAGGCCTGCAGAGAGTACTAGCTGGGTGTCACTGTTGATTATTGAGGGTTTAAGGGCTCTTTAGTCAGCAGGTGATGAATCCTGCTGACTAAAGGAGAATAGGTGCTTTTTTCCTGCTAAGGCAGCAGATTCCCTTCTGACCCAGGGTTTGTCTAGAAATGCCATCTGGGAGCTAGGGCCTGAAATCTGGGCCTCACAACTGTGCATGATTCTGATTTTACTGTGGCTGAACTGGTATCCAAGTTGCAAGACAAAGTAATCTTCTCTCTTCTCTCCTCAACTGGAAGGAAGGAGTCTCTTGGAGCAGTGAGCTGCCCTCCCTGGGGTTGGGGAATGGGTGGCACAAGCTCTACCTTGGCTGGCCCAGTTGGTATTTCACTAGTTTTCATTCCCCTCAAATCCATTGGCTCCAACTCTGGCACAGCACCAGGACCTGCCCAGTAATTACTATCCTTGTGGGCCAGACTGTTTTTCCAGTTTGTTTAGGATCCCAGAGCCCTTTAGCCTGAGGTAGTGGGGTTTCCTGACACTCAGGTTCCCACCACTGGGATGAACAATTCCCTTCTGGCTAGGAATGATCTAAATGCTCCCTTCATCAGCACCAGTTGAGTTCTGCCCGGTACTGTTTTCTGCTGTGACAGGGCATCACTGAGTTACAGTGCAAAGTCCCACAGTCACCGCATTCTCCCTCCCTCAAGTGCACAGATTTTCTCTCTGTGCCATATGGCTGCTGCCAGGAAACAGGGGAGATGTGGTATATCAGTCCACTTTCAGATTGCTATAAAGAACTGCCTAATTCTGGGTAATTTAAAAAGGAAATAGAGTTAATTAACTCACCGTTCAGCATGACTGGGGAGCCTCAGGAAACTTAGAATCATGGTGGAAGGCTAAGGGGAAGCAAGGCACTTTCTTCACAAGGCAGAAGGAAGGAGAAGTGCTGAGTGAAGGGGGAAGAGTCCCTTTTGAAACCATCAGATCTTGTAAGAACTCACTCACTATCATGAGAATAGCATAGGGGAAACCACTCCCATGATCCAATTATCTCCTTGATATGTGGGGATTATGGGAATTATAATTCAAGATGAGATTTGGGTGGGGACACAAAGCCTAACCACATCAGGTGACGATGGCAATTCAAGATTGTCTTTCCTACCTCTTCAGTGTTTCTTTCAATGATATTTAAAACCAGGTACTGTGATTGCTCACCTGATTTTTGTTTTTTATGAAGGTGCTTTTTTGGTGTGGGTAGTTGTTCAATTTAGTTTTCGTGAGGGAAGGAAGAATGATGAACGCTTCTTTTTAGCCATCTTGCTCCACTCTCCATTCAGAAAGTTTTTTCTTGATGATTCAAAACAAAAAAGTACCCAATTTTCATTCTCTATCTTTATCCTACATATTTATTTCATAAAATATACCACTACTTGCTATAATTTGTATACATTACATATAATATGTTTATGTTTCTATGTTTTCTAAATATATATTGTGCAAATTACATTTTTACATACATCTATATGTAAATGAAATATATTCGGTAACTTAACTGTTGTGAGTGCGCACACACACATACACACACTAGAATGTAACCTATGAGAAGAGGAACTTTTTTCTTTGGTGTTATAATACCTATACTTAGCACAGTGCCTGGTGCATAGTGACTATCTTCACTAAATATTTATTTAAAGAATATTCAGTTAAGGGAAACCAAAGATACCCATTGAATATTCAAATAGCTAATAAAATATGTTGTTAAGCTAATCATAACTATTTTAAATCAAAAGAATAAGAACAGATACACAGTTCGTCCTCATAGCTTTATGGATGTGAAAAATGAGGCCCAGAGACGTTAAATAATTTACCAAAGGCAGTCATGAGGTGCAGTGGGGAACATGGACTTTGGAATCAGACAGAAATAAAATTAACTGCTTCTTAGATGAGTGACCTTAGGAAATTAATCATCATTGGCCCTTTATTTTCTAATGTAGATATTTTATATTTTAAACCTTGAAGAACGATCAAAATAACTAATGGCAATAACTAATGCGAAATAGGGTGTTAAATAGGATTTTTCCATTGCTATATAATTGGAACAGGAATCCACAAATGAAAACAAAGAAGAGTTAAGGACTTCATTGTAAAGAGAGAAAGTAATATATTTCTTACTCCCAGCCCCAGCCAGCACTTTCTAAATGGCAGAGCCAGCCCAGTCACCACTGACATAAGCATTCTTTACTTCCCAGAGTGGTAGAGAGGACTCAGAAAAGGGAAGGCCATTCGGGGCATGGGCCTGGAGGGAAATTTAGTGTTACTAATGAAAGATTTTTACCTCACCACCCTGTGATGGAAGAGAAGGGGTTCTTCTACCCAAGTGATAGAAAAGACCCCTCCCAAGTCATAGACATTGGGGTTGTTTGCAAGGAGCGGGAAACTGACATCTACTCCCTGACTGGATGCTCGTTGAGCTGTGAAATCTTCAGGCCAATTATTTTGCCTTGGTTGAGCTAAGTAGACTATAGTGAAGGAGTTCAGCTTTATCTGGAGTTGTCAGTTTTGCATTTAAGGCACTGGTGACTGCTGTTCTTCCAGATATTTTAGGAGATTCAAAACTTGCTGGTGTAGACCACACTAACGTGAGAAGGATAGCATGCCTTTTCTGTTCTCCACAACACAGGGAAGACCTCGGGGTTCCTTTGGCTCCATATGAAGGGGAACAGAGTTCATAGGTGACTCCAAGTTAACCAAGGGGCCATCACACAACACAAACAGTGCTTACCAGGAGGAAGGGCACAAGGAAGCGTTCTGCTTTTTGAGATGGTCAAGAAGCAGTGAGCTGTACACCATCTCAGAAAAACCACAGACACAATCTAGTTTGAGACAGCATGTCAGCAGAGACCACCAGCATCAGTGGAACCAGACCAAATCAGAGAATACCAGAGATTCCTCTACACCACTGATATGGGTGGTTACAACTGAAGATTCCTTCAGTGTTGCTTCTTGCTTGGTGAAAAAAATATATATATTTCTGCCTCCTCTTGTCACCCTTCTCCTTTTTCTCCCTGTCTGCTTTCTACCCTCTGCTTCTTCCTTTCTCTCTCTCCTTTCCCTACTCTCCCTCTTCTTCCATCACTATTACTACCATTCTTCTTCCTCTTCTCCTCCTTCTCTCCCTCTTCCTTCTCCTTCCTCTTACTCTCCTCCCTCCTTGTCCTCCTCCTCACTATCTCCTCCTCCTCCTCCTTTCTTCTTCTCATCTTTAATACAGATATATTAGAAAGAGAGAATGTTAAAGAATGATGTATAAAGAGTTGAGTAAAGGTTTGTGTACGAAAGTGTGTTGGGGCTAAGGGGCAAGAGTTGGCATGGAGGAAGGTGGTAAGAAGGCAGAACAGACACTGCTGACACTGTAGCAAGTCTTATAGTGGATGTCTGTTAAGCCAGTCCAAATATTTTAGACTCCAGCTATATGAACAGATGTTCCCAAATTGGTGAACTGTTTACATCTAACAGAGGACATTTAATCTTTCAAGAGACTCTGATCTAAGGTTGTCGTCTTTTAAAAGTTGATATGTTTGTCGTAAGACTTTATTCCTAGTAGCAAATATTTAAAGCAACACTTTTTAAAGAAAGTAGAAACTGGTATGATGGTGTGTGCTTGCAGTGCTGGCTACTCAGGAGCCTGATGAGGGAGGATCACTTCAGCCCAGGATTTTGAGTCTACCCTGGGTAACACAGTGATAACTCATCTCTTAAACAAACAAAAAAACAAAAAACGAAAGTAAGAAAGTTGTGGAAAATTGCAATTTAAAATTATAATTTCTTAGTAAACATATTGGAGACTGAAGTTATTTTGATAGTATTTTTTCCAAAATCATACATGATAGATGTGTCAGTCCAGTTTCACACTACTATAAAGAACTTCCTGAGACTGGGTAATTTATAAAGAAAAGAGGTTTAATTGACTCACAGTTCCACATGGCTAGTGAGGCCTCAAGAAACCTACAATTATGGCAGAAGAGGAAGCAGGCACATCTTACATGGCGACAGGCAAGAGAGAGCCTGTGAAGGAGGAACTGTCAAACACTTATTAACCCATCAGATCTTGTGGGAACTCACTCACTATCATGAGAACAACATGGGGGAAACCATCCCCGTGGTTCAATCACATCCCACCAGGTCCCTCCTTCAACATGTGGGATTATGGGGATTACAATATGAGATGAGATTTGGGTGGGGACACAGCGCCAAACCATAGCAACAGAATATGGAGTTATATAGTAGACTTAATTTTTTTAAGTAAGTTTTTAAAATTCTGAATAATGCAGTGTAATTTTTTGTAACTCTAGCATAAAGATATCTCTGTATGTATTTATGCAACAAATTAGATAATCTCATAATTCACTGAGGGCAAAAGATGGACAATATGCCACATTCTAGATCATCTATATAGCCATCACTATATAGACAAAATCAGATAGAAGGATCTATCTATCTGAAAAAAACGTTTCAGATCAAAATGAAAACGTTTGGATCAAAATGCCAAAGACTTAACTAAGTACCATATTATATGAGAATCAAAGGAAGAGATAGTTTCCTGATCTGAATTATTTGGATTGATTGCACAAAGTGACAACCAGAAAAAAAGAACAGAAAAACAATAAAATTATTCTTAGATGCAAATTTTATTAGCTTCTCTTTACTCTAGTTTAATCTTTTCTTCATTTTACACACACTTTAAAAATTAAGTAACAAGAAAATATAAGATTTACTTACAATTCAGATACCTTTTCTTATGAGCTAGAGAGGCCAAAGAAACAAACCAACAAACCAAAATACAATCCCTTCCATTAAACCCCTGAGTAAAAGTCAGCAAGCTGACCATATGCGATGATGCGTCACCTCGTAATCACGGATAAAGGACATTGGTGAATAGTCAGCAGGACAGCAAAGCTGTAGTGCAGTCACTGATAGGACATCAGTAGTTACTCCTGGGAAAGTGTAAGAAATTTTGAAGAACAGGAGAATAGAGCGAAGGACTCAGCTCCCTAATAGAATCAGAGCATTCATAGGCTCAGATAAAGGTGACTCGTTTCCGTATTTCTATGTCAGAAATATAGAGGAGGCCAGACGC
Organism: Macaca mulatta; assembly: GCF_049350105.2. Taxonomy (NCBI): domain Eukaryota; kingdom Metazoa; phylum Chordata; class Mammalia; order Primates; family Cercopithecidae; genus Macaca; species Macaca mulatta. Next base: position 72,912,184 of record NC_133422.1, read on the forward strand.
GGTGGCTCACGCCTGTAATCCCAACACTTTGGGAGGCCGAGGCGGGCGGATCACGCGGTCAGGAGATCGAGACCATCCTGGCGAACACAGTGAAACCCCGTCTCTACTGAAAACACAAAAAAACTAGCCGGGCGTGGTGGCGGGCGCCTGTAGTCCCAGCTTCTAGGGAGGCTGAGGCAGGAGAATGGCATTAACCCGGGAGGCAGCGGAGCTTGCAGTGAGTGGAGATCGCGCCACTGCACTCCAGCCTGGGCAACAGAGCGAGACTCCGTCTCAAAAAAAAAAAAAAAAAAAAAAAAAAAGAAAGAAAAGAAAAGAAAAGAAAAAAGAAATATAGAGGAGCTCATTCCCCCAAAAGTGAAGCAGTCTATAGTCACAAACAAAACCAGAGAAAAACTTAGGGCATCTTTTACACAAACTTTTTTTTAAGTGCTTTTTGTTATTCTAATGGAAGCTATATTCAAAACATTCCAAGATAATCAGTGTCTCTCTGCGGGAAACTCTGCTTGATTTTAGGAAAGTGATTAATAATCTGTTACTTTCTCTGCCCCTTTTAGCATCTCTGAAGTTTAGTGAGGAAGCTTAAAGAATTCTTACACCTCCCCCTGCTGGCAGCAATCAAGAAGTGCAGCTTTGGTAAGTAAAACACGTTCATGCTGAAAGTAATGGCTAAGATCAACTTTTGATTCTAAAAACAAGATTCTTTCCATCTGCAATCTGTGAAAAAGTTTGAAACATGAATTTAAAACATGAAAAATAATAACAAAATTTTTGGAAGTACTGCTTTTCAGAAGTCAAACTAACAATGACTATTATGTTAAAATGTTTAATTCAACAGCATTCCTTCAAAAATTTATATTACTGAAATCTGACTCCAGAAATGACTTTGTTGTGATATTTCGGTCTTTTCAACTGTGTCTCTACTTGCTGCCATTCTCTCTATAGATCACATTATTATCCGTGGCAGAGACAGGAGGTTCACCAATCACTTCATCTGCTCCCCTACACTTTCCAACTCCCTTGCTGTTCTTGCTACTGGGCAGTAGGGATGGGTCACTTATAGGTCCACACACAGAGCACCCAGCCCATGACCCCCATCTGTCTCTGCTGCGGCAGGTACTGCAGATGTTCCGGAGAGTGGAGTGTCCATCAACCTAGATGCTTGAGTGCCTATGTTGAGCAGGGGACTCTGTGTGTTCCTCCCCTCTTTGATCTACAGCTGAATTTGAGTGACTGTGAACTACCTATTAGTTGTTAAGCAACTGAGAGTTCATTTGTCCTAAAATAACAAAGTAGCTGATGACTTTAGAATGTAAACCAAAACATATCTGATACTAGTCTAAATCAATTTACAAAGTTTATTTTGCTAAGGTTAAGGAGGCACCCCTGACACAGTTTCAGAAGGTCCTCACAACGTGTGCTCAAGGGGTTCGGGGCACAGCTTGGTTTCATACATTTTAGGGAGACGTGAGACATCAATCAATATGTCTAAGATGTACATTGGTTTGGTCTGGAAAGACAGGGCAACTCAAAGTGGGGCAGGGGCTTCCAGGTCATAGGTAAATAACAGACAAATGGTTTCATTCTTATAAGTTTCTGATTAGCCTCTCACTGAATATACAATTTACAGGAATAGTCACTTATGCTTAGTCCGGCTTAGTGAAACAATAGGGCAAAGGAAACAATCCGATATGCATTTGTCTCACATGAGCAGAAGGATGACTTTGAGTTCTGTTTGTCCTTTATCCACAAGGGATTTTCTTTGCAGACAAATTAGGAGAGAGGTATTTATCTTTTTAATCTTTGTAGCTTTTTTTTTTTTTTTTTTTTTTTTTTTTTTAGGAGTAGAATGGGAGGCAGGTTTGTCTGCAGTTCTTAGCTTGACTTTTCTCTTTGGCTTAGTGATTTGGGGGTTGCAAGTTTTATTTTCCTTTCACAGGAACATTAAGAACAATCCTGAGCATTCTACATGTCTCATTTGATCCTTACCACTGCCCTCTGCAGTACTTTATGTAGATGTTACTAGCCACATTTTATACATGACAAAACTCTGGCAAACGTAGATTAGATACATTGTTCCAGGTCACATGGACAGGAAGTGATGGAACCAGGAATCAACTCAGATTCCAAATTTCCTCAATTTTTATTTCTACTTTACATCGTCTCATAAACCAAAATTCACAATTATGTAAGATTAATTACATCAAGTTGAACATCATCACTTCGTTTAAAAAGTTATAGGGGCAAATACATTTAACACAAAAAAATTATTAAGTCCACTTTGTTGAAAGCACTATTGTAAGCATTGCAATATATACAAACAAGTATGAGATGTAGTCTTTATCTTCACAGAAATTACATTCATGCTAGGAAACCCAGTCAAAGAAACATGGAAAGCTCAAGAGCAATATAGAAAACTTTACAACTAGTCCCTGTTTGTCAAGTTAGCTTTTCATACATTAGGTGATCAGTAAATGTTTGCTGGGGAGAAGGCAGAGGACAGATCACGAAAGAAGGGTGGAGAAGAACTGGTGAAGAAGTGAATGATGGGATTGTAGTGCAGTCTCCCATCTTACAAGATAGTCAGGCAAGGCTCCATGGAGGAGGTGTGGTTTTAGCATAAACTTAATGGATGGGTAGGGTTGTATTAAATTGTATTGAATGATGGGCAGGTTTTGATCATTGTCACCAAATTATGAAGGACCCTGTAATGGTTAATTTTATGTGTCAACTTGGCTGGGCCATGAAATGCCCAGATTATATGTGATTTCTGGGGTGTATGTATGAGGGTGCTTCTGAGATTAACATTTGAATTAGTGGCCTCAGTAGGTTGCCACCCCCAATGTGGGTGGGAATCATCAACCCCTTAAAAGCCCGAATAGAAGAAAAGGTGGAGAAAGGAAGAATTCATCCCTTTTGTTCTGCTTCACTACTTGAGCTCGGACGTCCCATCTCCTCTTCTACCCTTGGACTGGTATTTACACCATTCATTCTCAGGTCTTCAGACTAAAACTGAATATACCATTGGCTTTCCTGGGTCTCCAGCTTGCATAATGCAAATTGTGGCACTTCTCGGCCTCCATATCACATGAGTCAATGCCTTATAACAAATCTCTTTTTTTATACAGATACATACATGATAGATAAATAGATACATGGTAGATAAATAAAGATAGAAACATAAATATAGACATAGGTAAATATCTCTGATTTGTTTGGTTTATCTGGAGAATTCTGACTAGTTCCTATTAAAGAATTTGTATTTATCTTATGGGCAGGAAGACATCCTTAATGTTTGTGGAATATTGCACTGTCAGTAAAATATCTGAGGTAGTGCATAAAGGAGGTATAGCCAGAGACCAGCAAGAGAGATCATTAATATACACACAGGTATACATACTTACATTGTGTTATCTATAACCATCTCTCTTTATGATGTCTACAGATATGATTTTTCTAATTTTGTCTGAATCAACTATTTACCTGTACAAAAATTGGCATCCATTAACAGTTTATTTTATTCTAGTCAATTCACTTCCATATTCTTTAAAACAAATGAAGTACCATAGATGAAGTATATTGAACATTATTTTTATTGGAGGAATACACACTTATGGGGTCTATTCGGGCTGCTTTAACAGAATACTATAAATTGGGCGGCTTATAAACAACAGGAATTGATTTTTCACAGTTGTGAAAGCTGGCAGGCCAAGATCAAGGCATCAGCAAATTCGTTGTCTCATGATTTTGAGGCGGTCCCAGTCCTCATAGATGGTGCCTTCTTGCCGTGTCCTCACTTGGCAGAGGAGAAAAATGATGGCCCCTTGAAGCAGCATTGTTGTTTGGGGTAAATACCCGGGACAGGTCATCTCACACCAAGAAGATTTAGGACAGGCACACACATGAAGAGTGGGTTTAGGAGCAGAGGTGTAACAGGCAAAAGAAAGAGAAAGGAGAGTAGCTCTTGTGAGAGAGAAAGAAGGTGAGGGGAAGAAAGGGAGAGGGAGAGAGAAAGGGAGAAAAAGAGAGAGAGAGAGAGAGAGAGAGAGAAAGAGAGAGAAAGTCCGAAAAGGAAAAGCTGGCATGCAGCGGACTGCTCCAGATTTTTCTTTTTTTTTTTTTTTTTTTTTTTTTTTTTTTTTTTGAGACAGAGTTTCACTCTTGTTGCCCAGGCTCGAGTGCAGTGGTGTGATCTCGGCTCACCACAACCTCTGCCTCAAGCAATTCTCCTGCCTCAGCCTCCTGAGTGGCTGGGATTACAGGCACAGGCCACCATGCCCACCAATTTTTTTTTTGTATTTTTATTAGAGATGGGGTTTCACCATGCTGGCCAGGCTGGTCTCAAACTCCTGGCCTCAAGTGATCGGCCTGGCTGGGCCTCCCAAAGTGCTTGGATTATGGGCATGAGTCACCGCACTGGCCTGCACCAGATGTGATAGGCAGGCTTGAGGAGGCAGTGTCTGATGTACGTGGGGCCCACAGATTGATTCTATCAAGTGTGACATTTACCTGGTGCAGCTGGAAAGGTGTGTGGCCCCACCCTAATCTTGTTATGCAAATGGACTTTCTACTTGGCCACTGCTATCTTGTCTGCTCCTTACTGTACATGTGGTTGGCAAAGGGAAGAGAAGATGGATCCCCCATTTTGAATGTTCCTATCCCCAGGTAGTCAATGCCTACCTTGCCGGCATTCGCCTGTGCAAGCTTCCAACTTGCTTGCCTATGTCTGCAGCTCGATTTTACAAGCTACTCTGCATTAGAAAAGCAAATTATTTGGGGGCTGCTTTTCATTAAAAGGAAAACCTTACCAAGGACTTCCTTACCCTCACTATCTGCCTAAATAATTTATTTTTAACTCCTGTATCACCCTCAAGCTCCTTTGTAAGAGCACTAATCCCATTCTTGAGGGTGGAGCCCTCATGACCTAACCAACTCCTAAGGGTTTCACCTCTTAGTAATATCACTCTGGGGGTTAGGTTTCAACATCAGGTTAGGTTTTGGGAAGATGCAAACTCTCTGACCTTACCGGGGTTGTATCAAATATAGCAAAAGAAGGTCTAATGGCCACCCTTGGTTCTACTTCTCAAAGGTAAGCTCCTTTAACTGTCTCTTTTAGTTTGGGGTGATAATTACCTTGACGACTCTGAATGATATGCTTGTACCTCTATTTCTTGACTAAAAAATTCTAAAATGTATCTTGTCTTCATAATTCTGTATATGAGGATTTATCTCATACTATTCTACCTTCCCTCGGTTAGATATTTTTAATATCATCACTTTTAAGATTTTTAAACTACTTTTTAAACTCTCAATAGTATTCGTAATCTCTTCTCTTTTTTTTCTCCATCAACTTCTGCCGATACTTCTTGACTCTCTCTTTGTGAGATGAAGAAATGAGTGCTTCTTCCCTTTCCTCCACAGGTTCTCTTCCCCCTGAAAGTCCAACGTGTTTACTTTGATCTTGTGAAGATTGCTAACATTTACCTCTCCAGCAACCCCAATCAAGTCTTCATGTTTTGACAATAGATTGATGATAAAATTTGAAAATCAGTAACTAAATATTAACACTGGTCTGATCATACTCATATTATTCAATGCTGAGCCAAGTCATTTGTCCAAATTAGTTTTCTTTCCATAGGCCCATTGCCTTCACCTCTTGCTCACCCTAAAAACTATTTTTAGAGTTAAAGTCAATTTGATTCTTCTTTTAAATACAACATTAATTATTAAGTTCATGTTATATTTAATTTGCTTTTTATCTAGATAATGAATTTCATGACCAGGACTATTTGTTTATTTTCTTTGAGGTTTTTCATTGTCTGTCTTTCTAACTTGTATTGGTCATATTCATTATATCCTGTTTTTTCCTTTGTTCTTACCTTGTGTGCCTAATATGTCCTGGATTGCTCTAAAAATTTTATCATCCTACTGAATATATTTTCTCCAGGGTCTATGTTTCTTCTGGTTGTTATTTTCTTCCTGCTACTGGTTTTTCTCATTTGCCTGGTGATGCTTGGTTATCCATTCAGGGATCTCATAGAAGAAAAGGGTACCTGGTGTGAATTTCCCCTGCTATTGGATTTTCAATGGAAGTTTTACCTTTCCTGGGAATTACACTTGGCTCAGTTGGCTTTTCTGTATGTGGCCAAGTCAGGCCAAGTGGGTGGCTGTAATTCCTGCTCAACTCTCCAAATCAATAGAGCTCCATCCTTTAGGACTGTAGGTGGAGGGGATAGTGGCCACAATTTCTTCACGCCCCCTACTTACCTGAACAAGTCTACTTTGATAGCCCTAGGGCTAAGAAGTTGCAATTTAGGGGAAGTGGATACAGAATTGGTTGTCTATGTCTCCAGCCCTCCAAATTCCAGGATGAGGAGGGCAGTTAGTGGATGGGGAAGTAACAAGAGGTCATGCCTGGAGGGAATGCCAACCTCATGGCCCCTGTGGAGCTAAGGTAGTGGGATGGGCACATAGACTGTATAATGGCCCATCAAATATCTTTTATTGATTCTTCTGTTTCAACTTCACTTCTCTTTCCTACAATTGGCCATCTGCTAATTCTGAACCCAGAATTTCTTCAGGGTTCTATAAGACAGATATTTCTCACTTCCTGGTAGAATATTCCAGGCTGACTTTATTCATTGTTTCATTTAAATATTTACTTCTATCTGCTCTGGCTCTGATAAATTTTTTGGAATATTTGTACATTGATAAGTTTTATCAGCCGTTATGTTGTTCTCTCAGACATTTGGGGTATATTCTTTTTGTACCTGATACCTACTTCATCTCATGCCTGCTCCCATTAGTGATTCAAAAAAGATGAGAGGCAAACATGGATGTTACTCATATTGTCTTCTGTTTCTCAGAGACATCACATAGTTCAGAAGCCCTAATGGAAGAATCTCTATGTTCCAAGAGGAATATCAATATGAAGGATAAGAAATAGAGGCTGCTACTTGAGGAGTCAAGTGGTACAAAGGAAATGAACACATAGTGGCAATGGGCTACTGATTATATTTCTCAACTTCATGAAAAAAAAGTGGGTTAAACTGATTTTTGATTAGGAAATTGTATTAGTCCATTCTCACACTGCTGCAAAGAAATACCTGAGACTGGGTAATTTATAAAGAAAAGAGGTTTAATTTGCTTCTGGTTCTGCAGGCTGTATAGAAAGCTTAGCGGCTTCTGTTTGGCTTCTGGGGAGGCCTCAGGAAACTTACAATTATGGCAGAAAGAGAAGAATAAGCAGGAACGTCTTATATGGCCGGAGCAGAAGCAAGAGAGAGAGGTGGGAGAGGTGCTGCTTACTTTTAAAACAACCAGTTCTTGTGATAACTCACTCACTCTACAGTACCAACAGAGGATGGTGATAAAACTTTCGTGAGAACTCATGATCCAATGCCACCCATGATCCAAACACCTCCCACCAGGCCCCTCCTCCAACATTGGGGGTTATAATTCAATGTGAGATTTGGGTGGGGACACAGATCCAAACCATATCAGAAATATACTTGTATTTTTAAAATTCATTATTCCCCTCTTTTCAACTTCATCTGTTTCAGCATTTGCTCTGTTTCAAGCTTACTTCTGCACATTAGATTTTTTAACTTGTTGTCTTAAAGAAGAATGTTTTCTTTTGCATGTCTCTATGTGATACCTCCACAAAAAAATTAACCAGAATTTTTGTTTTGTCACCATCATCATCATCGTTATTACTACTTAAAGGATTAGATTTCACTGTTTCCTATTTCTAACCTCTTAAAATCCCTTCGGATTTTTAATCTGCAATTCCCAGTGTTTGCCAGTTTAGTGCCATCTGCAAATTAGTTAATGTGCAGTTTAGCCTTTCTTTGAAATCAGTAATTAAGATGTAAAGTAAGACTGAGCCCAAGACTAATTCCCTGGACTTCCCACTGGGACCTCTCCTGAGCTCCCAAACTCTTTTATGACCACCTCTGGTTTATCATCTTCCAGCCAAATCTCAAGCTATTTTACTAAATATATAATTAAGTTGATTTATGGCAGTCACTAGATTAATTTTATTTTGTAAAATGTTGTCTGATACATATATTTATTTTACTTAGCTTCATATTTGCATATGTTGAAATATTATAGCCAAAGAGGAAAAAAATATTTTTAGTCAGGATAACCCTAACATTTTCTATTAAATGATCACTTGGTCTGGAGACATACAGAGATAGTCTCTTAATATTAGTTCCATTATTTGACTGCAGCCAACGTTCATCAGCTAGAATGTAATTACAATGCAATGATCCTTTTTTTCTTTCTTATTTATAGGTTTTAAATAATTTTTCAGTCTTCTAGTATCATTCTACTTCTTTAGGGTAAAAACAAAAAAATTATCTCCATTTTAGCAAATCTATTCACTTATTCCCTGATCAGCCATAGAAGAATCTTTTGTTTTCAGGTCTTAGGCATTTTCTATTAGCTGCCAATTATCTATGTCTCAGACTGACATTCAAATAATTAACTATTCAGGTGCACTGATCTCACCACCAAGGGTTTTATGAGCATTTGAGAAATTTGTTTAAGTTTAATTGGGAAATTAAGCCATGGGGCAATGTTATTGCAAAGCTATACTGCTGTGTTCTGAGTAACTAGACTAATCTAGGTCAGAAAAGCACAATAGGACATACAAACAGCCGAAGAACGCAAAATTGTGCTTTTAATAACTGCCAAATCTAAGATACTTTAATCTTACCATTCTGAGACTCCTTCTTTTTTTGGTGTGCAGATCGGGCTCTGGTTTATAACTGAAATCTTCTTAATGATTTTTAGCCCCTGCCTCTTCCCTCCAGCTCTCCTTTCTCCTTTCAGAACGTACTCAAGTATTTTATTACTTGTGTGTTTGCAAAACATATTGCTCTTTTCTCTGTAGTGTCAGATAACATTCCTAGCACTCTGAGTTAGACACTGGTTTCTCCTTTTCTGGGAAATGCATCCACACAGGCAGTAAACATTTTTATTTCGCTGTAAATACGTGAGAGTTTATGATGTATAACAGGACCGTAGAGTGACTGAGTATTTCTTCCCAGCTGATACTTAGCTGTCAGAGAAGACTGAATGAATGGGATTTTTTAATTTTATATTTTCCTTAAGAACTTTTCAAATTTTTCTTTAATATAACTGAAAATTATCAAAAGGAAAAGGCAAAATAGGAAAGCAGAAAGGAAGCGAGGAAAGAGAGAAAAAGCCTGAGAGCATGTGAACTTGTTCCTAATCTGGAACTCCAACTTTCCCAGCATTTTTCTATTATCTTCACAGTAACTAGACTTAAAAAAAAAAACAAAAACCCCCCCAAAAAAACAAAAATAAAATCCATATTCTCTCTGTGTGAAAATTTTTGAAGCTATACAGTCACATTTCTCCTTTTTTGTCTTCTTAATAAGTAAAGCTATTAACTGAAGAAATGTAAGTTGCCTTAAGAAATAATCTTACATGTTTGAGACTACTGACCCTTATAAGATGAATACAAAAATATTAGGTTCGTTTCTTAAATAGAAGTATTTTAATTAGGAGCTTGAATAAAATTAGAGAATGTTGTCAATGTTGTTCCAAGTTTGGCTATTTGTTGTACTTTGGGTGGTTACCTGTGTCTATCAGATTTAATGAGCTTCTGTGATCCTGATTTTGGCTTGTTATTGTTGTATTCTTGTATTTATTCTGACTTGTCTTGACAGTATATTATTTTCTTCTTTATGCTATTTTATATTGATGGTAACTTACAGTAAAGTGCTACTAGACCAGAAATGTAATATATAAGCATAATTAGGATGCCTTTTTGTTTCTTCACACATATGATATGAACATAGCATACCCCTACCTATATGAAATACATACTCTTGAATATTATTTAAATCATATTAACTCATATTTATTCTGTGTGTATTTTCTTACTTCTTGGTTAAAAATGATTTTATAATTGCTTATGTTTTCAGATAATATGATAGACTACTTTAACACCAAAGGATAATAGTGTTCTTAATAGCTAGGTATAATACTTACTTATGAGGACTAAAATAGCCAACCAGAGTAGACCTCTACTAGTGAATGTGTGTTTACAAAACATATTGCTTTTCTCTGTAGTATCTGATAACCTTCCTTTTCTCTGTAGTATCAGATAACCTTGCCACTGGCAATGACCAGATTGCCAATGAGTAATGGCAAAAAACAATAATTACTTGTGCACCAACCTAATAGAACTAATTTTTTAAATAAATTGTCACTATTTCCCATCTCTAGCTGTATCATTGGTGAAAAACAGCTATGACTGTAAAAACTTTGTGACCATCACATGGAAATAAACTGTAATACTACATGCATCTTAGTTGGACATGTCATTCAAATGACATACTTTGGGAACTATATAGAAACTTAGAAATCAGCTACTATATTCTCTCAATCAAGAATAAGAAAACTGAAGTTCAGAGAAATAAATATCTCAGCCAAGGCAATACAGTGTGCTTGTAGCAGCTCCAGGACTAACGCTGAGCAGTTCCATTCTCCCTCCATAAGATTATGGCTTCATATAATATAGCAAAACTGAAAAACACATGGATTTGTTCTTTCAGAGGAAACACCTATGGTCAAGGCCAGCCCCTATGTAAACCTCAGAAAATACGCACAATAATAATAAAAAAAATTTGTATGCTACTTGTGAATTGTAAAATTAATGGTTAGATTGACAATTATTGAAAGTCTTGTCTTTGTCTTTAACTGAGGTAGAAATTATCAGAATATAAGCCATGAAACTAAATGGTCTGAGTTAACTGGGTCGACATTAAAATCAGCTATAAAAGAATTCACTATTTAAATATGCCAACAACTTAAAACACTGTTTCCAAATGTGTTCATTCTATGCATTGTGTGTATATATATATTTTTTTTCTAAAACTTGTTAAAATCTAAGGATTATGTCTTAATTAATATCTTGTTCTTCCATTAAATAGGATATTTAATTAAGTATGGAAGAGGTCAAGCATCATGGCCACCATTAGATGGCAGCATTACACAAAACTATTGTTTGCATTTTGTACAAAATCATGTTTTAAGTGGCCAAAAAAGTTAGTTTACAATCGAATGTACATACTCTACAGATTGCTTTAATAGTAAGTTTTTAAATTAAAAAAATGCAAGTTGGAGATTCTGGCACAAGAAAATGAGACAAAACTTAGAGAGAAGGAAAATAGAAAAGACGGGAAAGAGGCATAAGAACATGAAAACCAATGGCAGGTAAAAGATTATCTCAGGAAAACAAATAGGACTTCTGTCTATCATGCTGACTCCATTACTATCTGATAGCATACATGATATTGCAAAGTTCTGTAACTGTTTCGATCAAAATTATTTTGTTAAAGAAGTACTAAAAGTAAAATCATCACTCTGTTATGTACTCTCTTAATGTCAGAATAAAAAGTAACCACAGGCCAGGCACACAGGCCATGCCTGTAATCCCAGCTACTTGGGAGGCTGATGCAAGAGAATCACTTGAAGCCAGGAGGCCGAGGTTGCGGTGAGCCGAGATCCCTTCATTGCACTCCAGCCTGGGCAACAAGAGCGAAATTCCGTCTCAAAAAAAAAAAAAAAAAAAAAAACAAAACAAAACAAAACAAAAAAACAGTAACTACATTCTATCTATCAATAAATAAGTAGAGATTGATAATTTTGAGTTCCTAGGAGTTGGGTACTTAAATATAATTTTATATAATGATTTAGAATGGAAAAATACTTTTTTGAAGAAAAGACTAAGTTTAATAAATCTCTTTTAGTAATAATAGAATTCCTTTTTGGAGACAGGTGTTATCTTACACATTTGAATATAGTATATGGAATGTAATTTACTCTAAAGATTTGACTTGCCTAGTAGACGTCCTATGTGATAGGTGTTAACAGGAAGAAAAACACGTGAGTAACTCCAAACATTTTACATCCAAAAATTATGCATAAGGTACAATAAAGTATAATAGACCCATGCCTAGGTAGTATTCTTTGCTGATGTACAAATACTGTATTTCCAGGTAGGAATGTAGAAGGCAGCAAGACTGAAAGACTCTGCCCCTTGTATCTTTTCATTGGTCAATCGTGGATTTAAGTTTTGAAGAGCAAAACGTGATTACTCCATTTTAACAGTTTTCACTCCTCCACTCCTTCCTTTGTATGACCAGCCTCTGACATAATGAGAGAAAAAAAGCCTATTGTGGCCAGTTTAATTCTATGACATATTTTAACTGGGCAAGATCCTCATTAATGCCAGGGACTTTTCGGAGTCCCAGTCATATCCCCTTATGAACATAGTTTATCCAGTGTGTAGATCTGCAATAGTATAGGATTTACTGCCAAGTTCTTTCTCCAATTCATTCTCTACAGTAGAGGTCTACTCTAGTTGGTCGAGTAGTTTAGTCCCTATCCATATACTTTGTTATATTGACAGTATTTGCTATTGTCTGTATATGTGGAGAGTTTTGAAGCTAAAATTGTTCCCCACCCTTCCAGAAGAAGCACACTGAAGAGAAGAGCTGTATTGAGGGTGCTTGATTCTTTCCTGCTCTGGGGCATATTGTTATCACCAGCTGCAGTCAGGGGAAAGAAAAAATCTCCATCCCTGTTATGTAATACAGTACAATTAGGCACATAATGTAGATTTTATGCTTTTCTCTGAAACATCTGGCATGTATTGCTCACCAAAACCAAAGCTTGGAGAGCCAGACCTCCTGTAGCATTTTAATATCAATGTGCCTTTTGACATAGTAGTTATCTAATGTTTGTGCCAGTTTTTGAAAACACTACATCTTAAATATCACCTCTTGAATGAGTGTAAATTCAAAATGCCTGCCAGGGGGTTATGTGTTTGTGGGAGGAACTAATATCTACCCTAATCTAAATACCAAATGAATTTTAGATTGTCATTCTAACCCAACATTAGCATTGGCCCTCGGGAAAATCATTGTTTATGTATTCTTTTCAGATACTCAGAATGAACAGTCAATCTATTTAAACCTTGTTGCTGATATTATTTTTGCATTTCTGACATGTACAGGGTTTTTACATTTGTCTACAGACAAAAAGTTACCAATAAAAAGTTTTAACTAATTATCTTCAAATTCTCTGGAAAGAAAGATCAAGTCACTTGGGGGAAAAGACAAAATATCCTGAGATCCTTGTGAACAAAAACCTCTGTCACTGAGATCCATGATCTTCTTGTGGCAGGGCAATAGGGGTTAAAGTACCATTTCTAGCAAAATGTACTGCTCTAGCTTGTCAAGCCACCTTCAAAAGATTCCGTGTTCTCATAAAATCCACACTGGAACAAACAAAACATAAAAAAAGAAACACAAGTGACATAAAAGTAAAACAAAGAATAAAATGAGGAAGAAAAAATTTATGTGATTCATATATTCAGAGATTTTAGCAACATAGTAAAATGTTGATAAAACATTTACACCTGTAGCTGCAAAATGTTTTGTATTAGTTTACAAAGACTCTTATTTGGCTTTAGTCAGGATTCCATTAATTATGTTGAAATTTTAAAAGTAAATTATGAAACTGTTAGAACTGCTGACAATGTAAGTGGACTCTAACATATTACAAAATTAAAATGAAAAGTGTTATAAGTTACATAGACAATTTTTTTTTTTTTTAGAGACAGGGTTCTGTTTTGTCACCCAGGCTGGAGTGCAGTGGCACAATCATGGCTCACTGTGGCCTTGAACTCCTGGACTCAAGGGATCCTCCCACCTAGCCTCAGGAGTAGCTAGGACTACAGGTGCACACCACCATGCCCAGCTAAAATTTTTATTTTTATTTTTTGTAGAGACAAGGTCTCGCCATGTTGCCCAGGCTGGTCTTGAACTGCTGGGCTCAAGTCATCCTCCTACCTCGACCTCCCAAAGTGCTAGGAGTATAGGCATGCGTCACTCAGTCCAGCTAATAACTGTTCATTCCAGATAGTCGCCTTAAGATTTATTAATAAGTTTCATAAGAGATTATCTAGATACTTATTTTACATTGGAGTGTTGAGTTGATTCTGAACAGTGCACGGTGCCTTGGTGCCATTTTGGTAGAGGTTTTGCAGAGACCTTAGGACATTGTTCTTGAACTCTTAGGGCCTAGTTTTCTCAGTTATAAGAGTTGGTTATTGTAAATGGTTTGTAAGGTAGTTTTCAGATCTAAAATATTGAGTTCATGGATTTTAATATAATACTCTACAACTCTCTACAACTGCATAGTGAGTGCCTTGCTGTAAGAATGTTAAGTGAGTTATTTCTACATTTCGGTACTTTTATACCATAATGATTCTTAATAAATATAAATTTTCAGTGACCACAACACTTACTATAAAACATGTTCAAAACAGATGGTAGTGCTGGTTGTCTCTAAGTAAAAGAACAGATGGAGCAGGAGTTTAACCCTGGAAGCTTTGAAGGGGTTGAATGACAGAACTTATTTTTTACTCTAATTTAGCGAGAATTTGGTGTGAGGATGTGGCGTACTATTTCAACTATATGAAACAGTATACGTAGACAGGAAAATACTTGAGTTCCAGCAATATGGTATACTGACCTAGTGTGAGCCACTTTCCACTAAAACTTGTGAAATGCTATATAAAATAAAATAATATTGCTTTAGTAAAAATCTGAAGATGAGTTAGAAGGAAAATGTCTAGTTGCAGAGTCAAGGAGGTTAACCATAGGCAGAGTGTAAGCATATGAATTAGGGCTCTGGTTCTTGGGATATTGATAATCAAATATACGTCCAACAGGGAAACCATGCCATGAGGCCTGAGACATAGTTAGGCCTGGAAGGGTTGCCCCTTTTCTTTCTTTCCCTCCCTCCCTCCCTCCCTCCCTCCCTCCCTCCCTCCCTCCCTCCCTTCCTTCCTTCCTTCCTTCCTTCCTTCCTTCCTTCCTTCCTTCCTTCCTTCCTTCCTTCTTTTCTCCCTCCCTTCCTTCCTTCCTTCCTTCCTTCCTTCCTTCCTTCCTTCCTTCCTTCCTTCCTTCCTTCCTTCCTTCTTTATTTCTTTCTCTTTCTTTCTTTTCTTTTTAGATGAAGTTTCACTCTTTGTTGCCCAGGCTGGAGTGCAATGGCACAATCTCTGCTCACTGCAACCTCCACCTCCTGGGGTTGCCCCTTTCTTAAAGGTTCTTTCTTAAAGAACAGCTCTGGGAAAAGCTAAGAAAGCTTTTCTCTAGGCAAATAAATACACCTCCCAGGAGAAATCAAAACCTCAATTCTGAAGTCCAAATTTTTACATCCATGTTGTATATGATTCCTGAGCAGAAAAACTAATGGAATATCTGAAACCAGCAAAGTCTCTGGGGCATTCTGCGAAAGCAAATATAGGGACTATTCCATAAGAAGAGGGCACACAAGAACCCCTCGGGGGAGACAATCATATAAAACAACAACAATAATAAAATACTAACTTAAGATGAGCTCACGATAAAAATTATAAACTACATAAGGAAATGATAACATAAGGGAAAGTCAGTAGAAACAGAACTACCTCAGTACTAAGACAATCAAATGGTTAGTATAAAATATGTATGTGTCAACAATATTTAAGTCGAAGGAGCGAAAGTGATATTTTTTTTGACTATCATTTTTAATTTATACTTTAGTCTCTTGAATGTTTCACCAATAACTGGCATTTAGTTTATAACAAGAAAAATGTTGCAAAGGTTTCTGTTTTGAAGCATTCAACATACTGATTCTTGGGGAAAGTTTCAGGTTGCTCTCGGGTCAGTGGTAACACAAATTTATAAAGTTTCTGTTGAATTCCAGGTTTGTTTGAAATGCTGTGGGAAATCCTAATATACTGGTTCACAACACAATTTTATTTTTATCTTCAAATAAATGTTTCACTGCTTGTTTTTTGTTTCTTTAAATCAGTGTTCTGGAAGAGCATCAGCAATCATGGAAATAATTACTTCCTCACTCAATATTGCATCTCAAAGACTTCTACACTTACTCTCTGATGGCAATATGAAACATGCAGCAGTCTCAATTATCAGATGATATCTTTATTAGTGCATTATCTTAATTTGATGATTAAGATATATGGTAATCCATTAATATCAGTTTGCAGACACAAGGTAAGTAAATTGCATTCAAAGGCAAAGGGTTTTGAGCTATAAGTAACCGCATCTCTCCCCTATATGTCTGCAGGAGTACAATAACCTTTCTTTTTCTTCAAAAAAAAAAAAAAAAAAAAAAAAAAAACTCAGCTTGGGGCCCAGAGGAGGGGCACACACAGCTCTCAGAGAAAGGAGCGGGCAGGGCTAACAAGAGGCTGCCTTCAAAGGTGGTTGAGACCCAGGGGGATTTTCATCACAGATTTTTGGCGTTGGAAGGTCTTTGAAGATTTTTGGATTTTCGCTTAACATGTGGTCTCTGAGCCTGCTGTTCTCTCTGCTGATCTGAAGCCACATAGCCCAGCACGACTCCTGTCTGCTTGGTTTTCTGGAGGTAAGGCCCCAAGAACCTCTCCTGTTTTTCATCCAATGATTACTTTTCTTATGGGAGGGTTACAATTTCCCTCCCCCTCTTCCCTACCCACAACCAACTGGCATCCCAGACTTTCAGCATCGGTATCTGTCCCTCGATTGTATCAGACAGGGAAAGTCGGAAAGGAAAAGTAGTAAGATGGAAAGTAGCCACTAGATGGCAGAATTGATTAAGCAGAATAGTGTGTTAAGGCTGTGCATTTCAGCTACAAACAGGATGGGAAGAGACGGCTCTAGGAGCTGGTGCCTCCACACTTCCCCCCAGTACTGTTCCTCCCCCGCCCACAGGTGGTCTGGCTGATCCTGGCACACTGTCTGTACATTCCACAAGGAAGTGGTGCTTTAGGGAGTGACCTCATAGAGTCTGCCAATTAGCATGTAAAACTCTTGTGATGCTGCCCCTGGAGGTTAGAGATGCCTCTGAAGGCTCTAGTTCAGGAAGTGGTGACCTCCCAAGCAGCATGTGTCCGCCCACCCAGAAAGTCAGACACCTACTGTTTAATGTCCCAAGCAGAATACTGGCATCATCTCTTTATCTTAAAATTTTAAATTCTGAATATATTATCTACAAACTCTATATTCTATTTTGGCACATCAGCCCAACCCAAGTAACAGAAAGTGGACAGATTATCCATTCAGTTTGCAGCTCGAGTTTACACTGGCAAATTATTCATTGCATTGTCAGCAACCGTTAGTTTTACAAAGTACCACAAGATTGAGACAAATATGAAAAAATATGAAGGACTCAGCATTCAAATATACCCTAACTTGTTCAGCTGTAATTTGGACTCATCTAACATCTGCCCACTGTATTGGCTTGCTTCGTGCAGCAATCCTATTTATCAGCAGTTTTGTGCTAGTTAGAAGAAACAGAGTAGTTCAGGGCCTGAAGTTTAGACCAATGCCCATCTGTGTACTGTCTACTTTTAAAAGAGTATTCTGAGACACTGTACTCTGTCAGGCTAGAGTACGATGGCATGATGACAGCTCACTGCAGCCTCGACCTCACAGGCTCAAGCTATCCTCCCAGCTCAGCCTCCGGAGTAACTGGGACTACAGACATGCACCACCATGACCAGCCAATTATTTCTATTTTTTTGTAGAGCTGGGGGTCTCACTTTGTTGCCCAGGCATGTCTGGAACTCCTGGTGTCCAGCAATCCTCCCGCCTTGACCTCCGAATATGTTGAGATCATGGGTGTGAGCCACCACACCTGGCCAAGTACTGTCTGCTTTTACAGGCAGCCTTTATGTGAACAGCCCTGGGATTCCAAGTGATGTTGAAACCCTAATAAAAAGTGACAGAATGCTTACTTTGTCAAGAATGTGCCTATGTTATCTCCCTTTTTTTTTGGTCAAACTTTGGACCCAGATTCTATTAGCAGCTCCATTTTTTTCGGTAGCGAAACGGAAGCATAGGGCAGTTAAGAAGTCCGCAAAAATCCCCCAGCAAGCAATGATAAAGCAGATCTGGATGACAGAATAATTCAGGACAGTTTCAGTCTTTCTCTGGAAGTTGTTCTTTTTTTGTTGAATTTGAATCTTCTAAACATTACATCTCTATTTAATGGTTGCATATAGGGTCAATTTTATATTTTCCCTAATTTGTAAATAGTCACAGAACCCATGCACGTTCTGAATAATGGCTTGTATAAAATGTGGACTCTTAATTAATTTAATTAAATGTGACCTAGAACATAAAGCTTATCTTTTTCAGACAAAATGATGGGGTTAGAGTGTTATAGGAAAATGAAACTCTGTTGTGAGTAGTTGTGTGACTCAGCCTAGTGATAGCCAATTGTCTTTTACTTTTTCAGTTATATAAATTATTGGTGTTATAATTTCTGTATGTGCTGATGGGATATGTTACTGAGTGATAACTGCATCGTAGCTCTTACCTGTCTCCTATAACAACAACCCAATAGCTGAAGAGGAATCAAGAACTACTGTTCTTGTTCTCTTTTGTTACCATTTTAATTTGGAATAATTTTAGATTAAGAGAAAAGTTGCAAAGATAGTACGAGAGTTCTCATTAATACTCCATCCAGCTTCTTCTCATGTCAACATGGTACATTTGTCAAAACTAAGTAATTAACTTTGGTAAAATGCTATTAACTAAATTGCAGCATTTATTCAGATTTCACTAATGTTCTTTGTCTGTTCCAGGACACCAGGGTGCATGCCCTGCCCTTCCCTTTTTTATCTAATTAGCACTGAAATGTGAGAGTGTATCAGCGCCTCTATCTTTTGCTGCCTGTGTGTTTTGCTGTGAACCACCTTAAAGCCCAGAGATCTAATGCAAATCTCGTGAGTGCTGGGCCTAGTGGGAACCCCTCTTGTGCTGTTTGGGCGAGTATTGGTGCCTTAGGCTCATTTCCAACTTTTCTGAGGTACCTCACTGAGCTACTACAAAAAGATACCTTTTCATCCCTTCTGTTAAAAAATAAAACAAAACAAAAATACTCCGAGCAGTACTTTGCCATTGAGGACAAGATACAAATGGATTTTAAAAGCATCTTTTATGACACTATTCCTTTTCATTATTTCTTGGTTTATCCACTAAGCTAGCCACTGCTTCTCTGGGAAGACTCATACCATCAAGTGCTTTTGATACATAAAATCCAGATTGCCCTGCTTTGGCCATCTTATTTTGTTTCCTCACTAGTTTTTCAGCATCATAAGTCATTCAGTGTCAACACAACGAAAACTGTTGCAATTCTCTATTGATCATACAAAATAATTGTTAGCTCTTCTGGAAAAAGAATTTTAATATAAATGTATAAAAGGGATCTTAACACAAAATCACTTTTAATTTCATACCTAACCAGAGAGATCTTTACAGGCTGACCATGACTTATAAACACCACACTCAAGACAGTCACTTGGGTGGTATGAAGAAGTTACATTTATTATTATTATAATTTTGGTCTAAATAATGAGGCTTCCTATACATGATTGAAAAATAACTTTCTGGTTTCTCAGCTGCCAGCTCTGTGCTCAGGTTATGCCCGTGGCAGTCACACAGATAGGAAGCTTATATGAAAACCAGAATCAAAGGCAGCAGGAGTGGGAATCAGCCTACGTTAATGAACCATTCAAGCCTCTCTCCCGCACGCACGAACGCTAAATCACTGGTTAGATCTCTGGTGATTTCTCACTTGAGAGATGTGAAGAAAATGGCACAGTCAGGGTAACAGCAAAGCCGTAGCAACTTGTCAAAATAGTATCTAACATACAGGCTTAAAATTATTCTTAAAATGATCTTGATAGAGCTACTGGAAATATTCCCACCGAGTATTTGATTCAGCAGTGGCCTTGAAGAAGCAAGTCAGTGAATGTGGAAGCTTAGAGATTCACTAGATAGGCCTTGTCTGAGATCATCAACCACTTTCGTCATAGTTAACAAGGGTTCTTTTACGGCTCAAGATAGAGATGAGAACTAAGTGACAGAAAATTACGAGTCTTTTCTCAAACTGACTAGGTAATGACGTTGACTCTTCTCTCTTTTACTTGTGAATAGCTGTACTGCTGTCAAACCGTCTGACATTATTGTTGAGTAAACTAGACAGTGCTGAGTGTTAGGCTAATTTCTGCCACAAATTAAAAGACTGGTAATAGATCCTGATGCTAATTATTCCCTCTTATAATTAGAGTTCACATGATAGAAATAACAATTTGATTTTTTGTCCTTTGTAAGGGAGTTATACCTTCTTTCATTTTATTTTAGAGTCAGGGTCTCACTTTGCCACCCAGGCAGGGGTGCAGTGGTAGGATCTCTGCTCACGGTAGCCTTGACTTCCTAGGTTCAAGAGATGCTCCCACCTCAGTCCTCCAAGTAGCTGAAACTACAGGCATGCACCACCACACCTGGCTACTTTTTGTATTTTTTTTTTTTTTTTTTTTTGGTGGAGACAAGGTTTCACTGTGTTGCCAAGGTTGATCTCAAACTGCTGGGCTCAAGTGATTCACCTGCCTCAGCCTCCCAAAGTGTTGGATTACAAGCATGAGCCACCATACCCAGTCTTACCCAGCCTATACGTTAATTGAGAGTACCTTACTTTCAATTAAGGCATAGGCTGGTATGGTGGCTCGTGCTTATAATCTTCTTTCATTTTGAAGATACATACATTGAGCATCTCTTCTTTATTTGTTTAGCTAGATGCATTGTTGTTTGCAATTTAATTTGCATGTTTTCATGGGGACATTCTATGTGATAGTTAGTATGGGAGTTTGAGATTAATGAAACTCACAGTCCTTAGAGTTTTGTTTTGTTTTGTTTTTTGAGACAGAGTCTTGCTTTGTTGCCCAGGCTGGAGTGTAGCAGTGGCGTGATGTCGGCTCACTGCAACCTCTGCCTCCCGGGTTCAAGCAATTCTCCTGCCTCAGCTTCCCAAGTAGCTAGGATTACAGGTGTGTACCACCACGCCCAGCTAATTTTTGTATTTTTAAAAGAGACAGGGTTTCACCATGTTTGCCAGGTTGGCCTCAAACTCCTGACCTCATGATCCGCCTGCCTCAGCCTCCCAAATGCTGGGATTACAGGTGTGAGAGTTGAGGAGAGAAGGAAGTGGATAAGTGGGAGGCAAACGAAAGAAAACAGGGCAGAATGAAAAAATAGATATGATGTCAATTTTTATTCTGCTAAAATAGAATCTAGCTTATGTAGTTTGTGTTTCGTATTTAATAGCAGTGTTTCTGAATCATGGAAGTCTCATGTTTAGAAGAGTAATACATTTTATTAAGATTTGGATTAGATGATAACTAACTTTGCTACCAGCTGTATGATCCCAGTGTCAGGTCTTAACAAAAGTAGAGAGTTTTTCTTACTTTTCATTTGATAATTATAAAATTAAAATAAATAAAAGCGTTTCCAGCTATGTCAGAAAGCTGAAAGATTTCATGAGCCTAGATGGTTCCTGTTATCTGCAAAATGGATTTTTAATTAATCCATGGCCCAAGATGTTAGTTTAGGTTGTGTTCCCCTTCATTTTAGTTCAGAATCTGGAGAGGATACAAAACTCAATAGATTTTTCTTTCTTTATTTCCCCCCCCCAGCCTAGGACCTACAGAGTAAGGATGGCTCTGCAGGT
Source organism: Macaca mulatta (assembly GCF_049350105.2). NCBI lineage: Eukaryota > Metazoa > Chordata > Mammalia > Primates > Cercopithecidae > Macaca > Macaca mulatta. The sequence continues at coordinate 72,933,796 of NC_133422.1, forward strand.
ATATGTAAAAGCTAATTCTATGAGGAGCCAAAGACAGGGTTTCAGAAAGTTCAGTTTAAGACATGAGAGAGAGATGAACAATGTGCCTCCCGAAGTATGCATAGTCCACAGAACCAATTATGTAGATGAGTTGAACTGGTGAGGAGATAAACACTTTTGGTTAGTTAAGACTTCATGGAAGACATGGAATCTCCATAAGACTTGGAAGAACAAGTTACTTTTAGAAAGTGTGAGAGAAGGTCCAGTTGCCATGGCGCATGCCCATAATCCCAGCACTTGAGGAGGCCGAGGCAGGAGGAACACTTGAAGTCAGGAGTTTGAGATCAGCCTGGCCAACATAGTGAAACTCCATCTCTACTAAAAATACAAAATTTAGCCAGGCATGGTGGTGCACGCCTGTAGCCCCAGCTACTTGAGAGGTGGAGGCTGCAGTGAACTGAGATTGCACCACTGCACTCCAGCTTGGGCAATAGAGCAAGACCCTCTCTCAAAAAAAAAAAAAAAAAAAAAAAAAAAGAGTGTAAAAAAGTATGAGAGAAGAAGCAAAGTACCTGTAAGAGGAAATATGAGGAGAATAAAATTCCAGAGTTACACAACTGCAAGATATTTCTTGGAAATAACAGTAGACCTATTTGATATGGACACATGGGGAGAGAAAATTACAAAAATGAGGACAGACCTTTGATGTTGTGCTAAAGAATTTAGACTTGGTCTTGAAAGCAACAGGAAGATACCCTCAGGCCCTGAGAATAGGGATGACATGACTGAAGTACTATTTTAGAAGGTTTACCTAGGAATAAACATGAAGAGGTTGATACAGGGAGTTATTGGAGGCAGAATGACAAATCGAAAAGTTTTTTTACAGCAGTCCAGCTATGTAACCAAAGGGCCTAAAATAAAGTAGGGAAAGTGGAAATATAAAGAAAGAATAAACTGTGAAAGACAATTCAAAGCTGAAATTGGCAGGACAGGATTTCATGCCTAATTGGATTCAGATAACCAGGTAGAGAAGAGGTGAAAATGCATGAATGTTCTGAGTCTCTGAGACTATGGTAATAATAATACAATTAGTCCAAACCGAGAGCAGGGATAGAGTCTCTAAGACTATGGTAATAGTGATAAAATTAGTTCAAACTGAGAGAAGGGATACCTATATTCTTGGGCTGTTGTGAGAATTAAATAAAAAAGACATAAAAGCTGTTTTAAAACTTCTGAATTATATGAAGATATGGCCTGATTAGATAATAGAAAGTCTAAATAACAACCAATAGGGTAAGAATGAGATAAATTCTGTATGAGGAATCTTGGGTTTATGGTTATCCAAGTAGAGAGAGTCAAAGTGCCATTCTCAATGATCACCATTGGCATAAACAGAGGAATGGATTAGGATGAAAAGAGACCAGCATAGAATCAGTTGTAGGTGTTACCAGAAACATGACCCACATGGCCACCTCCATTTGACAGTGTTTAAGTAAATGAAGGTAGCAAGGCATCACACCAGGAGAAATAAAGGATATTTTTTGAGGGTGTATGCAATGTGCCAAGTGCTTTTACTCACACGTTTTATTTAACACACTCATTATGTTGGGTGGTAGAAGCCTCACTTTAGAGATGAGAAACATGGCAATCAGATTTTAACTAAATTATGCTATCTCAATTAATAAACAGTGAAGCTGGTTTTCTGATTTCAAGGCCAGTGTCTTTTAAGTAGACTATCTATACTTTAGTCTTGGCATGGACACATACAATGATGACTCAACTTGGGTAATGTAACGCCTGTGACCCTTGGTTCCTACTGTAAGATGGGAAGGATCATATTTAACTTATGTAGTTGCTGTAAGGGTAAAATAATGTGAAAGAGTTGTGACAATTGATATGCATGGGACAATATAACATTAATTATTGTTAGTGTGTAGTGATCAGTTTAATTTAAACACATGATTGTACAACTCTACTTGGAAGAAGTTGCTGTGAAATGATTAAAGTAGGGCTGACATTCTCTAACTATCTGACTTAAAATTACCAAAATTAATTTTCGCTGGGCAATCTCTCCGAAATATATATTTCACCTGATTTATTTATATAAAACAACAGAAATTTCTGTTCTAGTTAGATGAAAAGTTCTAAGAATCATTTAAAATTTACTCTGAAATTCCTTACTCTCTAATCTTAAAACTCATTGAATATATTAATTTAACATATCTCTTTCGTTAGGACACCACTTTCATACTGAACTGATGACAGTGCTTATTTTAAAGCTTTTATAATGCTTAAAAAATGCCCAGATCTTCAAAATTATGGTCACCATTTTGTTCTGTAATATTGTGTTTGTCTTCTGTGAAAACCTGCCACATTCAATAGCCATATGTATGTTAATGAAAGAATAATAATGACAACTAATAGAACACAAGATGTGTCAGTGTACGACCATCAGAGCAAAATCAAAACAAAACTGCATAAAGACATTATGAATCTGGATCTGAAGCTTCTTGGTTCTTAACTAGTTTTATGTTAATGAAACAATTATTAGAACACACAAAACCCTTCCTTTTTAATTTGATAAATTGAGTGGTGATGTGAGTTAATTGAGCCATCGGTGTGATAATAAGATGCAATTGGTATGATTTATCAGAGGATGACATGGTTACAGACATTGCTTCTACAGAAAATAATGGCTGCTATTACCACTTCCTGAGGTGAGCAGGCAAGCCATAAACCTAGCTTATTGCTGCACAGGTCAGAGGATGAGGGGTCCATTTTGCCTTTTGTCTTAGTGGATCCTTTAAGGCTGCCACTTAGTAATTTGGAAAATATTTTTCCATATTCCACAAGCGATATCAATACTGAGTTTGTTGAGGTTATTCTATAATCTTAACCTATTTAGCTAAGTAGTAAAGTGAAAAACCCCTAGATCTCCAAGAGCTTTGAGTTCTAATGTTAGTAATTAAGGGGTCACCTTGGGTCTTCTTTTTCAAGTTGCATTGTCTTGTAGAGATATTTTCGCAAGTGGTTATTCGAGCGGAATAATCCTCTAGGGCTCTGCCGTTTGAGAAGTAAGGCCTGTGTTTTTTCATATATGATTCAGAGAGAATATTACATGCTACTCATCTTCTGGTGGAAGAGAAAGAAATAAGTGATCACAAAGCCCTTTGGTTTGCAAAGAAAACATTTGAATTTACAATGTTATATTTCTTTGTATCCCAATGACTTCAAAGTAAATAAAAAGTAAATTAATGTCACTGGATCCATGAAATATATTTATTTGGACATGGGATCTATTTCTGCCACATAATGATATTAGGAAAAACACTTGCCATATGTTCATACTATGAAAAATTAATCCAAGATCTTGGAAAGAGCTTGTGACTATGCTGAAAAGGTTATATCTTAAAATACTAATAAAATCTTTATTCTTCATTAATCTTATATTCATTTATTGGATTTATTATTTTAAACCTCCATTTATACATTTGTCAAGTTTTTTTTTATACACACAGCCACATATGTTCATTTAATTCTTACAACCATTCTGAAGTTGACATGTCATCATATAATTTATCACAGAAAATGAGAAGCTCTGGAAAGGAAAAGAGGAAGGTCTTGTTAATTAATCCAAGACAACAAGTATAAGCCAGGACTTCTCTGCAATCAGAAAATACAGTCACTCTAGGTAAGAAGTTTATTGAAATTTTAAAAATTTACCAAGGAAATACAGTGGGAAAGTGGCAGAGCCAGAATTTGCTTCCATGCTTTTAGGACCTAACCTTTTCTAACAGTCCTTCCCAACAGATTTTGGGATTTCCTGATTTACTAATTTGAAATGATTAGAGGCAGAGAAGTCAGGGATCCCTGCTTGCAAAAATATGAATGCAAAGTAGATACTATGTCTTATATATCTTCAGTTATTTAACTTGAAACCCATCAGGTCTTCAATGAACATTTGTGCATCTCAACCAAATCATACCACTTGACACTTCACCATTTTGGATGTATTCCTTTAGATAGTAAGGAGTTTTCTGTTTTCAAAAGTCAGTGATCAGAAAAACAACATACCCTGCCCCGACACATATATTTTATATATCTATATATCTATACTCATACACTCAGATCAGCCCTTCCTTCATTGTCTATTAATCTTAGTTTGCAAAAATCTGCACATAAATTTTACAAAAAATGATGACTGTTAGATATTTTCTAGGCTCAGAAGAGAACAGAATCACACTGTTTTGGGAGATAGCAAAAGGGCAACAGCTTTGGTCTATTTAACCATTCTTCAAATAGCTATTATGCCAGTTTTAACCTTGTCCATTTTCACACCTTTACTGGCTGCACAGACAATGCTAATTGGAAACATTTGTTTGTAGGACCTTCTGGTCTAGGTGGAAATTTTAATTTGTTTAACCACATTTAATTATGAAATACATCATCTACAGATTTGTAGCTGCTAAGAGGAATGGCCTAATGAGAGGATATGGACAATATTAAGGAAAAGAAATCAGACATTGTAATCATGATACACTGAATAGAACCCTAGATCTATCATTAAATACCTATGTGACCTTAGTTGAGTAACTTCATTCTCTGGACCTCAGATTCCCTATCTGTAAAGTAGGCTAATTATGTTAGCTGGTACAGCATTTAAAACATAGTTTTACTATGCCATTGTTTTGTAAACCAGAAAACTTGATGCAATATAATTTCCAATAAGACCTGAGAAAGTTTCCACAGCTTCCATTTTTTCATCCTTTTATCTTTAGCGCAAGTCACCTGAACACTGAATGCTTTTCCTTTTCTAAAAGAAAGAAAAAAGAAGGAAGTCTCAAACATTAATTTTCCATATTGCTACCATATTAATAACAGCTATAAATAAAGATTAAATTTAAGAAGAATTACAGCATGGAAAAATCTCTGCTTCCCTACATATTTAAATATTAGGAAGTATTTCTGGAGATTTTGCTACATCATTGGGTTATCAAGATGACACATTTCCTTTTAATATTTAATTATATTATCCCTCAATTGTTCACTCACTCCCTTTCTTATTCCCTAATGATTTGCTTTTAAATCTAACTTGCCACACTTCCCAGCTGTGGTACACTGGATGCCTTTATTATCTTTTCTGAGCTTGTTTATGCATCTGCAAAATGGGAATGGTGACGTCTCCACTTGATCTTGGAAGAAAATGATATAATTCCATTTTAATGCTGGATGTAAGTAAAGACTTTTGGCTATCTTTAAAAAAATTAGATAGCCACAACTCAGTAGCCCATTGTTTATGAGTCAGATCTTAGCTACTTATTTCCATGTTGCCTCCCTCTGGAGCACTCCCAAGAGTGTTGCTCTTGGATATTTCCAGGAACAAGAGACATCATGAAGGACTTGAGAAGTGCGGTCCTGAAATATTAAAGATTTTCTATCCATGTTTTACAGAAGGCATGCTTTACAGATTACAACAATTATCTCTTATTACCCATGTTATTTTTTTTTTTTTCACGACAGGACAGGGGCTGCAGAAACACAGGTTACGACTCCAATTTCCTTATATCATATTTAGCTGGAGCCATATTTGTTGTCCTAAAAAATGTGGTTTATCTATAAATAGCTTCTTACATTTTGGTTAAATAAATACATGTAAGAGTAATTTTTGAGAACCAATTTAGCTTTGTTTCTGGCACAATTAATAGTCAACACTTAAGTACATCTTTTTGGATTGTGACAATACAGAGTTTCCCATGCTGTGGTAGAGTTGTACTCTTATCACACAGCATAAAGAGTAAGGAGCAAGAAATTGTAAAATTCTAAAGGGAAAGGAGATTATCCCCTACTCAATTTCTGTCTCCGACAAATACATGAGTCAGTATCTTCAGTGCTTAGAGACTTATAGATTTTCGGTATTTCAAATAAGAAAGCTCAGAGGACATAAAACCAATTTTTTGTATGGTGGCAAATTTTAATACTGTGACATTAGTGTTTACACTTAACATAGATAAACCTTTCCAATTCTTAAAACCTTTGAATTCAGAAAACACTTAAGACACCCAATTGTTTAGACTGAAGATGATTTGATTACCTCTCAAGATAGAAAACTGGAAGGCAATATGCTTAATACAAAGTTGATAATCTGTATTTCTTACCAACAAGTCAAAGAAGTTTAAGGAAAGATGAGGAAATACAGACATTCATAATTTAGTTTCAATACAATGCAGAACCATTTTGTCAGTATTCAATCAATATTCATGAAAAAAGTGGGTGTGGGGCATGACAAGAGATCCACAAATGGTTGCTACAATTATTATCTGGCATCCTCTAAAGGCCTATTTTAAGAATGCAACCTTGATTGTCATTAATAGAACAAATAGTGAAAAATCATACTTTCATCTGTTGGAACACCTACACTTCTCCACTGCCTGCAAATACTATAGTGAGTTCTTTGTATCAAATAATTTCTATTGAAATCAGGCTAACAATGTGATGCTAAGTACCAGTGTGGTAAGACTGATGTGATTTGAGCACTATGTCAGTCAAATGAATGGTGCCAGGAACAGCCTCTAAGCAAATACATTAAATCATGAAATGGACGAAAGCATCCTACTGTCATCATGAGCCTACATTCAGGCAGTTGATATGGCTTCCACCTAGAAATTTATATTCATCAATCAATCTGGGCTTACTGGGAATGTGAGAGGTACAGCTAGTTGTGTTATGTTGTATTGATAGTATTTTGTGTGATTTGTTCCGTATCTCCAGTGGTCTGGGGGGAGATTATGTTTCCAGCCTTTTAATACACATAAGAGTACATGAAATAAATTGTTGACTCTATTGCACTGTCAGCAACAGCTACAGGCCAGCAATCTGACTTCTAAAGGTTGAGGTTATGCACCAATCTGCTCTAGAGAAACCCTATACCTGCTTACAGATTCCTAAAGCTGACACAGGGCTCAAAGCTCCAAAAGAATGTTTCTATATTGCAATGTGATCTATAATAATATATACCCCAGACTACATAAACTAGAAAATAAGATTTAGGCAGTAGTGTAAACTAGAAAGTGCTGGAAACAGCAACAAAAATTGTCAAACTTGTTAATTTGAAATGCAAGTCATGTTCTCCACATCATTTAACATTTCTTCTTTTAATTAAGAGAAATATGAGATTAAAATTCAATTAGAATGCATAGTAGACAAACAGACCAATGAAAAATCACAAGAGAAGTTATATATATAAACCCAAATACACAGGGCAATTAAGGTTATAATAAAGGTGGCAATTCCAATCAATAAAGTAAAGATGGGCTAGTCTATATAATTAATGCCATTAGAGCAAATGGTAACCATTCAGAAAAAAAGACAAAATTGGATCCTTAACTAAACAAGACATTGTACATCCAGAGAAATAAATAATTTAAATATGATATGTGAAACTATCAAAGTACTAGAAGACTTTTTAATAATAGCCATTCTGACTGTTGTTCGATGGTATCTCATTGTGGTTTAGATTTGCATTTCTCTTATGATCAGTGATGTCCACCTTTTTTTCATGTGATTGTTGACCACATGTATGTTTTCTCTTGAAAAGTGGTCTGTTCATGTCCTTTGCCCACATTTTCGTGGGGACCCAAGTCTACCTATGTAGCAAACCTGCACCTGTACCCCTTGTGATGGTTAATACTGAGTGTCAACTTGATTGGATTGAAGGATACGAAGTGTTGATCCTGGGTGTCTCTGTGAAGGTGTTGCCAAAATAGATCAACATTTGAGTCAGTGGGCACAATCTAATCAGCTGCCAGCGAACATAAAGCAGGTAGAAATATGTGAAAAAAGAGAGATGGGCCTACCCTCCCAGCCTACATATTTCTCCCATGCTGGATGCTTCCTGCCCTCGAACAGCTGACTCCAAGTTCTTCAGTTTTGGAAGACAGAGATATATATATATCCATCCTATTAGTTCTGTCCCTCTAGAGTACCCTGACTAATACATCCATGAACTTAAAAGTGAAAAAAAGAAGGGCCAGAAGAAAATATGGGTTTATTGTTTCATAATTTGGGACTGGAAAAAAAAAACCTTTCTAACTATGACCCCAAATCTAGAAGCATAAAAGAAAGAATTGGCAACTTCTGGCATGTAAAACTAAAACATATATACCCAAGACAAAAACAAGACAAACCTAAAACTTATCCATATGGAAAGTTAAAAGACAAATGTCAAATTAGTGAAACATATCTGTAACTTACAATAGATAAAAAGGTCAATCTTTATTATATGTAAAGAGCTACTGTAAATTGACATAAAATAGACCAATAATCCAACTGAATTGTTCAATGCTCATTTTTATGAGCTAGACAGTTCATAAGAAAAGGAATACAAATGGCATTAAAATATGAAGAGAACCATTAGTCATAATAAAAGATATGCAAAATGAAACTAGATATCTTTCCCGACCTATTATATTGGCAGAAAATACATTTTTAAAAAGTTGTTGATATATTTTATTGATGAGACCATGGAGAAACAAACACTGTTAGACTTTTAGGGAAAGAGCATAGCATTGTGCAACCCTTATGAAGTGGAAGTAGGCAATAGCTATCAAAATTACCTCCAGGTAATTTCTTTATTAAAATAAAATATCCATCCACTAATTGATTTACTGCACTGTTCTCAATCATTCTGTTCTCTGTGATATCATACACAATCTCATCTAACTATGAAGTGGTGGCATCTGGCTTTAAACCTGTGCAGCCAGCATGCACCAGTAATCACTATGCCCACATAGCCTCCAGGAATTGATATCTGCATTGGATGTCCCACCTTCATCTTAGTATCAAGATTGCAGACCCAGAGTGGACAAAACTAGACATGAAAACCTCTTTGATGTATTGCTTTCAATCATGAATTTATTTTTTTCTGGATATGTTACATGTTACCTTGTTATCTCTCATTTTAAAAAATGTTTCAAGTGTATGGGACATTTGTATTTAGTATTTAGTTAGCTATAGATGTATCTGGTTATTTAGTATAACAGGGAATCCTTTAAGGTACAACATTTATTTTAATTTTCATGGTGCTTTATTATTAGCTTTCGTATAAGGACTTCTCAATATGTGTTGATAAAGAAATAAATGAAAACATGGCCTAATCTTAAGGGTTTTTCTACCTTCTACAGTTCTCAAGCTCTTCTTTAGCTTCAGAAGAAGACCAAATTTACATTCACTAATGGTTAAAATGAAATGGGCAGCTGACTGATAACTCCCTATATAATATTTTTGAAACGTGTGTCTAAGATAGAATCATATAAAATAAGACTGCTATAAATTTGTGTAAAATACCTCTAATTCAACAATCTGTGGAATGATCTACTCATTACTTCTTGCATAACAAGTACTCAAAGCATTAATATATTTTATTAGATTATCTTCAAAATATTTTCATCTTAAAGAAGCCATGTTAATGTGCATCTCTAAAATTCTTAAATCTTAAACATAAGACCTCACTCTATAGGAATCCTAAAAGAAAATCTAGAAAATGTCACTCTAGACATTGGCCTTGGAAGAGACATTACGACTAAGTACTCAAAAGCAACTTTAATGAAAACAAAAATTGACAAGTGGGACCTAGTTAAACTAAAGAGCTCCTTCACAGCAAACTATTAAGAGAATAAACAAAATGCCTAAAGAGTGGGAGAAAATATTCCCAAACTATGCATGTGACAAAGGTCTAATATCCACAGTTTATAAGGAACTGGACAAGCAAAACACAAATAACCCATTTAACAAATGTGCAAAAGACATGAACAGACACTTCTCAAAAGAAGACATACAAGTAGTCAACAAACAGACAAAAACCTGTTCCACGTCACTACTCACCAGAGAGATGAAAGTCAAGACCACAGTGAGATCCCATCTCACACCGGTCAGAATGGCTGTTACTAAAATTCAAAAAGCAACAGGTGTTAGACTATGGAGAAAGAAGAATGCTTACACACTGTTAGTGGGAATGCAAATTAGTTCAACCACTGTGGAAAGAAGTTTTGTATTTCTCAAAAAACTCAGAATAGAACTACCATTCAACCTAGCAATTCCATTACTGGTTATATACCTGAAAGAAAATAAATCAGTCAACAAAAAAGACACATGCACTGTTATGTTCATCGCAGCACTACTCACAATAGCAAAGATGTGGAATCAACCTAGGTGCCCATCAACAGTGGTTTGGATAAAGAAATTGTGATACATATACATCATGGAACACTGTGCAGCCATAAGAAAGAACAAAATCATGTCCTTTGCAGCAATGTGAATGCAGTTGAGGACCATTATTCCAAGTGAATTAATGCAGGAATAGAAAATCGAATACTGCATGTTCTCAGATATAAGTGGAAGCTATAATATAGGGTACTCATGGACATAAAGATGGCAACAATAGACACTGGGAATTACCAGAGTGGGGAGAAGAGAAGGTAAGTGTTGAAAAGCTAAGTTTTGGGTATTATTCTCAGTACATAAGTGATGGGATCATTTTTACACCAAACCTCAGCATCATGTGATATATGCAGGTAACAAACCTGTACATATACACGCTGAATCTAAAACAAAAGCTGAAAAAGAATATAAAGTAAAACTCTTAAATTCTATGTGTATTAGGCCACTCTTGCATTGCTAAAGAAATACTTGAGACTGGGTAATTTATAAAGAAAAGCGGTTTAATTGGCTCACAGTTTTGGAGGCTATACAGGCAGCATAGCTTTGGCATCAGCTTCCTGGGAGGCATCTCAGGAAGCTTATAGTCATAATGGAAGGTGAAACAGGAACAGGCACTTAACATGGCAGAAGCAGGAGCAAGAAGGCAAAGGGCGGATGGTGGCTCCCATCCACCAAGCCTTGAGGGATTTGCCCCCATGATCCAAACACCTCCCACCAGGCCCTGCCTCCAGCATTAGGGATTACAATTTGACATTAGATTTGGGCAGGAACAAATATCCAAACTATGTCACTATAAATTTTCAGTTTACATTTTTTTTCCAGATTATCTTATTTTTAACAGATACTACATGTTATGCTCTTACCTCTGTTCTTTCTAGTCTTCCTCACTTCCCTAAGAAATGTTAATTAAAGGAGGTGTTTTATTAGTTCCAAAGTGTTTTTATACATGTGTTCCTATGATATATTATCCCTCTTTGTTTTCATATACTGAAGGTAGCATGCTACTGGTTTGGCCTTGCTTTTCTAGTTAACAATGGCTCCTTGTATCTCTCCCATTCTGTATATGGAGATATCCCTGCCTCTTCTTTACAGCTCCATAGTATTCCAATTTGTAAATGCTACATAGTTTCCTGGCTTGTTTCCAATTGTTTGCTATTGTGAGCAATGACACTTTCCAAATGGCAGCGGGGACTAAGGCTGGACAGCAGAGAATAGTAACTCTAGACATGATCCATGTGCAGAAGCAGACTTTTACACATGAGAATGATCATATTGTCTAAAAATAATTGGCTGAAAAAGATAACACCCCACTGGAGAAGGAGGAAAATGGCTGACCTGCCTAGATTCAAAAACTATTAGCTTATTTCTCCTCCGCCTCTAGTAAAACCATACCTCAATGTCTGCTCTATAAATGCATGTAAACTTAAAAACAGATAAATTTAAAGAAAGACTACAATGAACATAAAAAAAATTAGGATGATTAAAAAGACCAGAAATTTTGACTAGTAGATACCATTTTATTTATACCATTAGATAAAATAGGTATGTAATGTAGGTGGAGGTACAGGCAACAAAAGATGATAAAGTTAATGGATTTTGAATGTGTCATCACTATTTACAAGAATTTTCAAAAGATAGCTTACCTGGAGTTTGAAGTTTATTAAATTCAACTCAGGGAATACTTATCAAATACCTACTACTCAGTGTACAAACTTATGTGCAATGGAGAAAGTATGATAATGATAAATGACAGGACATGGTCCCTTGTGTCAGTGCAATGTAATCAAGACAGAGAAACAGAATTGAACAATTAATAAGGCAATATGACATGAGAAACAGCGTCACAGAGTACCAAGGAGACAATCAGGAAGAAGCAAGTAGGCCATACAGAGACTCAAAAAGACTTCACAGAGAATTTGGCAAATGATCTTGTCCATGAGAAATAATTGGCATCCCAGAGGCTAAAAAACTGGAAAAGGATCTTCTAGGTTGAGGAAGAAAATGTGCCAATGAAGAAAATGTTGCATGTTTGAGGCCTGGGAATAACCTAGAGTGGCAGAAATGTGGAATATGAGAAAGAACAAGAAATTAGTATGGACATAAGTTGCAACCAGATCATGGACAACCATACCTACATGGGGTTTGGAAACAATTTCAGAACCAGAATTCACCTTTATTTTTGAACTTCATTGAGGAGGAGCATAATTAGCTTTAGCTCTCTGGAACTAGTGTGAAGGTGAAATGGTTGGGCAGCATAGTGGCCAGGCCAGGAGGCCATTAAAGACCCAAATTTTAAATTAAAACAGTGGATATGTGGCTGAGAGTTGTGGCTCACACTTGTAATCCTAGCACTTTGGGAGGCTGAGTATTACTTGAGAGGATCCCTTGAGGTCAGGAGTTTGAGACCTGCCTGGCCAACATGGTGAAACCCTGTTTATACTAAAAAAAAATTGGCTGGGCATGGTGGCGCATGCCTGTGATCCCAGCTACTCTGGAGACTGAGGTGGGAGAGTCTCTTGAGCCTGGGAGGCGGAGGTTGCAGTGAGCAGAGATCGTGCTGCTGCACTCCAAGCTGGGCAACAGAGTGAGACCCTGTCTCAAAAAAATAAAAAATAAAAATAAATAAATAAATAATAAACAAAATAATAAACAGTGGATATGGAAAGGATACATTAAATATTCAACACAATAACTCTTCCTTCAAATTTGACCTCAATATACAGCTTTCAGTTTTTAACAAAAAAAAATTTCCAATTTTGTGAATTGAATTTTAAGTTCTATGATGGCAAAAATGGTTATTTCACATTTGTATGCCTGGCATATAGTAGATAATAATGAATGTTTATCATAAAGCTTGATTGGCTTTATTAATCATGGTATTTCTGTTATTTAAATTTATTTAAATAATGGGTACCTTTGAGAAAATACTAAATTTTATGGGAAGATTGAGGATTTCAATTAGTATAGTATTTTAACTTTAGACCAGATGTCAGCAACCTTCTTCTGAAAAGGGCCAGATGATAAATAAATATCTGAGGTTTCATTGGCCATATGGTCTCTGTCACAAATACTTATCACTATCATTACAGTGTAAAAGCAGCTTTAAATTATTTAGCTGTATTCCAATAAAACTGTATTTACAAAAAATATATAGTGAGACAGATGTGGCTCACGGACCACAGTTTGTCAATCCTTGCCCTAGACCAAACAGACGTTAACCATCTCGTCTACAAGTAAAGTGTCAAAATTTTAATATATTTAGTTTTTGAAATAACACAATTCTTTATGTTATTATGTTATTCTATGTTGCTGCAACTCACATTTATTAAAGTATAATTTAATAAAATTTATCTTTTTAATTTAAATTCAGTTAAGTTTTGACAAATACACATAGTTGTGTAAACACTACCACAGTTAGAAAATAGAACAATTCCGTATTTACCAAATTTCTAGCATGTTCTTTAGTAGTTAGCCCTTTCTCCCAACTCCCAGCTCCTGCCAACCATTGGTCTGTTACCTTTGTTTTGCCTTTCCAAGAATGCCATATAAGTGAATAATAAATTATGTAGCCTTTTGAGCCTGGCTTCTTTCATTTAGCATAATATATTTGGGATTTAGCCAAGATATTTTCTGTATCAGTAGCTTCTACCTCTTTGTTGCTTTATTCCATTGCGTGGATTTTTTTCAAATTTGTTTATTCTTTCATCAATTAAAGCCTATTTGGATTATTACCATTGTTTGGGGCAATTATCAATAAAACCATTACAAACACTATGTAAAGCTCATATTTAAATATAAGTTTGCATTTCTCTTAAGTAAATAAATAAGAGTGGGATTTCTGGGTTGAATGGTAAGTGTGTGTTTAACTTTATAAGCAACAGTACAATTGAAATTTTACCAGTGAAGTAATGAGAGTTTCAGTTGCTTCACATCCTCCCAGCATTTGTTGTTGTCAGTTTCTTTGAGTTTTACCCTTTTCAGTAGCAGGATAATACTATCTCGTTGGGGTTTTAATTTGAATTTCTCTAATGCCTAGTGATGTTGAATGTATTTTCATATGCTTATTTGCTGTTCATATATATATCTTTTCTGGTGAAGTGTTCAGACCTTTCGCCTTTTTATAAAGTACTTTTTTAAATTGTTGACTTTTTAGAGTTATTTGTGTATTTTAGATTCAAGGCCTTTATCAGTTATGTGTTATGTAATTATTTCCTCCAAGTCTGTGGCTTGTCTTTTCATTCTCTTAACAATATTTCAAACTATTATATTTTCGAATGTTAACAGCACTAGTATTACAATTAGTTTTTGTGTTCTATATTTTTAAAAGAAAAATCAACTAATTAGAATAATAAAACCTTTTCTTTGGTGGACAATTTTAAAATGATACTCATGAATATTACAGTATCAAATAGGATTTTTTTAATCATGCCACAGTTTTATCTTCAATCTGAACCTTATGCCAATAAATGCTAGACTCACAGATATTCTCTATCATATATTTAATTTTGAAGAACTTTAAATCTTGGAGAAGTGACAAAGGAAACCGACACATCTATGAAATAGGACATCAATCTGCCTGCCTGGGCTCTCTAAGCACAGTAAAAGGGAACATTTTCAAATAGTAAGCTGTCTCTTTTATTTATTGATCTTCAGCTAGAAATAAAGCTATAGTAAAATACTCTCTCCATATCTTTCTCACTGTATGAAAACAGGGTTACAGATCAATTGATTTACCATCACGATTGATTTGGTACCTTCCCTACTATCTCTATTGTGACACGAGACATGCAGTCATATAGATCTTTCATTAGGAAAGTCATTGAAAAGCTAAGGTTCATTGCCTGCTTAAATGGTTTGTAGCCCACTCATTAAGCCATTAACTAACCATTAATATTGCTTAACCTCAAACATTAAAGATAAAATAAGTTACTGCCATTTTATCTTCCAAGTGCACCTTTGCAAAGTGAACAAGTACATGATTTTGTTAGAACTGGACTTAAATATTCAGACTTGCCAAGGAACTCAGGTACAAAGCAATTAACACTAATAAAATTTATGTGTGTATTCCTTTAGATGCATACCCCAAAGCATAAAAAGTGGAAACATAACACAGATATATTACTTAGAATTACTTTTTCTGCCACTCAACCTAATTTTAATATTTTTCTGCATTATTATCAATAACATTTATTTCAATAAGAAAATTGCTTCATGATGTGGTTAATCAATAGCAGTAAAAACAAAGAAATAAAAGCTCCTCAAAAAGAAATTAACCATTTTGAGATGATTTGATATCTTTGTAGTCAAGATTTAAGTTCAAATGGACAAATCATCATTCCTAATATTTAACAATTCTGTTTCTCTTGAAATAAAACCAGATACATTAGAATGGTCTTAGTTACTCTCGATAATATAGACAATCTTTTGTACACTTTATGTAAAGTATAACATAAGTAGACATAGCCACCCAAATCATTTGACTGCTACATTGTTAATACCCTATCAAGTCAACTATAAGGAATATACAGGTTTTTGCATATAACTTTTTATAAGATACTTTTTCAGGCAGATTTATTCACAGAAAAACCAACCATAATGCAAACTCAACCATTTTTTTTAATGTCTAGAAGAAAAAAGGGCACTTGAACAAGAACTCTGTAAATTTAATAGCAGATGTGCAGAAAAGAATGTGAACACAGTAGAATCTGCAATTAGAGAAAGCTATAAATAGAACTTACAGTTTATATAAAAGAATACCACAAAACCACAGGGGACATTGCATAGTAGGTGAGTAAATGTGAATGACCTTTACCGATGCATCTAGGAAGGGGAAGAAATTGATACACATTTAGCAACCGTACTGAAATATTGCCGCCCAATGTCAGTCTGGTCAAAGCAGGGCTGGATTTCATTTTATTTTTCAGTTTCTCACTATCTAAACCTGAAGCATTTCTTGAGCCATAAGAATTAAGTACTGGGTCATGTGACATCTCTCACTGATGAATGAAGATTGTGTACATATAATATCATTACTTCTAGAAAATTTATGTACGTAGTTTACAAAATAACATATAAATGGATAATCAACCTAAAGGGCCAACCCCCATAAAACCTAACACATTTGATTGTAGTTTGCATTTATTAAAATCATTTATTACAGCCCAGTCTTTCTCCATGGCCGGTCAGAGGAGCCTGCCCTGTTCTCTGGTAGGCAGGTGAATGTGATAAGCAGGGAGTTAGTGCCTTGGGCCATACCTTTCTGAGGCATTTTAATTATTTTCAATATGCAGTAAGGACACTGACACATGTTCAGAGAGTCATGCAAATATCCCTTTGCTGAAAATATGTCCAATACCCTGAGGCATAGGAGAGGGTGAAAATGAAATTTGGAGGAGTTAGGAGTTCATGAACCATAGCATGAAAGGACAAGGATGCAGGGACCCCAGGCTTTTTAAGTGTAACTAGTCCGCCTGCTCCTTCTCCATATACCTACTGAAATCTCCTGCTTTTTATCCAGAAGTGTGTATGACTGAGATTCTGGTTTTGGAACAAGATGAGGACAGGCAAGATGGTGATATTATTTAATTATTCAATAGAGCTCACATACAGAACTTGATCACCTGGAAAGCAAGAAGATGCATCTGAAGGCAGGTCAGCTTTTTCTTTGTGTTTTCTCAAGATTAATCTAAAACAATTGTGATCCACAACAGATACAGAGAGTTATTTTCTAAGGCCAGTGGTAGAGAAAGCAACTTATTCGAGGGGCTTTGGTCATAGTGTTGGCTCCTGAATCCCTTCAGAACATTTACATTGCTCAGAAAATGTCACAAGCTATGAGTTCAGCTCCAACATTCTCCCAAGGCATCCTAGCCTAGAAGCAGAAATTTCATGGTATTTTCCTGAGGTGATGCTAGAGATTCACAGCAATCTGGGAGAGCATGATGGACAGGAATGTGGTGAGTATCCTCTGGAGGAAATGCCAGAGCCTGGTATCACTCTTCACAGAGCTTTTTCCTAGAAGAGGAGACATGGGGTACAAATGTGACTCAAAGGCAGTGATCTACATAGAAGGCCACAGGCAGTGAAGTGTCAGTCCTGGCTTTTTTCCCCCTCAAAATCCATCTGGTTATATTCTATACCCAATTGAGGTATTCTGTGCTGCCTAGGGTTTTAGAGGCTAACCTTATGGCAGTTCTAGGGTGTGTCCAGTTAAGAAGTGTCCTTAGAAGACCGATTTGACCTTGCACCTCATAGACATGAATATATATTTTCAGGATTAGTCTGATGTGGCTGTGCAGGGGATCCTTGATCAAAGCAAGTTTACAGCTCCCCCAATGCCATCTCTGGATATTAATGGGGTATCGACACAATGTTAACTGGGCCTTTTTTGTTGCTCTGCCTTAGAATTATGCTTTTACCATCTTGAAGCCCAATGCACCTGTGTATAGGTCTGGCATTTAGGGGTAAGCAATTGACACATCGACTTTATTATGGAGATTTCTATAACCAAATAAGTCCTTTAGACCACTAGATTCCTTCACAAACTGTCAATCCCCTATAATCAAAAATCAGAAAAGGATCTGCCTATCTATCTATCTATCTATCTATCTATCTATCTATCTATCTATCTATCTATCTATCATCTATCTATCTATCTATCATCTTTATCTATCTATCTATCTGTCTGTCTGTCTGTCTGTCTATCTATCCATCCATCCCTCTATCCATCTACCTACCATCTCTCTATTGACCCTCTCTCACAACTCTGTGTCCCTTCCTCCCATATAACCTAATGTTCTTTTAGGGACATCTTAAGCTAGCAATGTAATTTAAGTAGTTCTCACAAACACAAATATCCTAGAAAATATTAGCAGAACTCCCTCCTTGTTTTTGTTTATATAAGTAAAAAAGAGTTTTAAATTGAATTATCAAATATTTGTAATTTTAGATATCTAAACTAAGAGTAGGGAAATTAAATTTTTTTCTGTTTTGGAAAATTATTATCACCAGTTTATAATTTCATTTAGTATAATATTTTCTAAACAGTGTCTGCAATTAGGAAGACTGCATAATTTACCATACACTAAAATAGTTTTAGTTTTCTGAGATTATTTTCATGAGAATGCAGTTATTATAAAATCATGTGGTATAAAACAGAATCTCTTCATGCTAAAATTGTATTAATAATTAATTGGAGAAAAAGTATTTCACCATGACAAATGAGAGACTGTATGGAAGGAGTGATGCCATTTCATGGCAGAAATAATATAGTAACATGTCATTAAACACAAGACATCATATTAAATTTTGTAGTTAATGTACAAAGACATCAGAATATATTAAAATTCAAATTGATTGTGTTTGCTAAAATTCTGGTACTGGAGAGAATAATTAGTGTTTTTCCAAAGCAATTATTAAAATTTGGAGAAACACAGAAAATGTATAGTGGGAACATAAAAACGATTTTCTAGAGAAAAATCTGGTTACCAGTAAAGTAAAGCAATATGAAATAAGAGAGAAATAAGGCACATGCTTTTGGCTCACTGTGATGAGGATGTGATCTTAATCAAAGTCAGGTCCATGGTCAACAAGGACACAGGTTTAATAGCAAAAAACTTCAGATGCTAATTTGTGTATGAGTAATTGCATTAAATTAAAACATGATGACTAAATTAACAGTAGTTATTAGCCTTCAGAACAGAGATGCCTATGAGAGTATGCAATACTCACTGAAGAGTTAGAAAGGACCCAATACCATGCATTTACAAATGTACTTTATATGATGATTTAATAAAGGTAGTTTTTAAGAACTATAACTTTATAATTAAACATGCTTTTATAAATGAAATATTGAGTAGTTGCAAAACAACACTTACAAAATGCAATGTAAAATATAAAGATTAAAGAATAATGGTGTACTATGCACCCATATGCCCAGCATCCTGTTTAAGGCAAATAACACCACTGTTACCTATCTGTGGAAGAT
Organism: Macaca mulatta; assembly: GCF_049350105.2. Classification (NCBI taxonomy): domain Eukaryota; kingdom Metazoa; phylum Chordata; class Mammalia; order Primates; family Cercopithecidae; genus Macaca; species Macaca mulatta. The sequence continues at coordinate 72,952,976 of NC_133422.1, forward strand.
GCTTTGTTTTTTTTCTTATCCCATCCCTTTCCTTCCTTCCTCAGAATTAATCACTGTTCTGAACCTGTTTATCTTTACGTTTTTCCCATATATATTTGTATTCCTGAATGAAATTTTATTTTTAATATTGATCATTTTATAAAATGGATGTTATCTGTCAATTTAAAAAGATAAATACAAAATAATTGTATTAGTTCATTCTCACACTGCTATAAAGAGCTATGTGAGACTGGATAGTTTATAAAGAAAAGAGATTTAATTGACTCACAATTCCACAGGGTGTACAGGAGGTATGGCTGAGGCGGCCTCAGGAAACTTACATTCATGGCAGAAAGAGCAAGAGGAAGCAAAGCATGGTCGTCACATGGCAGCGGGAGAGAGAGAGAGAGAGAGAGAGAGAGAGAGAGAGAGAGAGAGAAAGAGAAGTGGGAAGTGCCAGACACTTTTAAACCATCAGATCTTGTGAGAACTCACTCACTATCATAAGAACAGCAAGGGGGAAATCCACCTCCATGATCCAATCACCTCCCACCAGGTCTCTGTCTTAACATTGGGAATTACAATTCAACATGAGATTTGGGTGGGGACACAGAGCCAAACCATATCAATAATGAAATTTACTTTTATCCACTTTAAAATAATGAAAACACATTTACAAAATGAAATTACGCTTTTGATAGGTTTTATATGCATTTATATCTTCTGATATTTATTCATGTTGTTGAAAATAGCTGGGATTTATTAATTTTCAGTGTAGTATAATGTTCAATTTGTTTCCACTTAAAGTTGATGGATATGTAGGTTACTTTCTATCACAGATTATATATAACAATTTTATAAGGTTACATCACTTGTTTGTTCATATCTGCTGGTACACATATGTGCAGCAGGAAGTGATATGTTGTATACATTTCCAACATTACTGGATTATGCCAAATTGTTTTGTGAAAGTATTTCTAAGAATTTACACAATGTGATGGAGATCGACTGTTTGTTTCCTCTTCTTCCTATGCACACAGGTAAACTACGTTTAGCAGCCTCCCTTTTGGTTAGAGGAGGCTGCATAGTTAGATGTTTTGCAATGGTATTTCAGTAGTGGAGACTGTGCCTCAGTCTGGCCTGTAAAATACTTCCACATACGTTCGCTTAAACTCTTTCCCTCTTCTTGTTGGATGACAGGAGACCAACTCAGGATGGTATTTATTTATTTAATTATTTTAAATAAATTTAAAATATATTATTTATATATATTTATATATAAATAGATATATGTAAATATATTTAATATATTTATTACATTAATTAATTAATTAATCATTTGAGACAGTGTCTTTCTTTGTCACTGAAGCTGGAGTGCAGTGATACAATCATAGCTCACTGTAACCACAAGTGCCTGAGCTCAAGCCATCCTCCCACCTCAGCCTCCCGAATAATTATCCAGGTACACCTAGATAATTATTATTTTTGTGTGTGTGTGTATATCAGGTCTCACTATGTTGCCCAGTGTGGCCTCAAACACCTGGTCTCAAAGCTGTCATCTGGCTTCAGCATCCCACAGTGTGGGGATTATAGGTGTGAGCTACCGCACTGGGCAGAAGCCACATATTGGAGGTAACAGAGGTACATTATGAAAGGATGTTGGGTCCCTTCTACTTGAAAACTGGGATATCTTTTTTGGTTTATGTAAAAAACCAAACATTTCTATATTAAATTTTGTTGAATTTGTTTGTTATGCAGTTAGCCTGTTCTAATAGATATGTACCTCCCGGCAGGGGATAGTTTCTGGAACCCTTGAAGCTGTTCAATTTCATAACTTACCAGTGTGTTGAGCGTGAAATGTCATAATTCTACTGCTAGAGTTTACATTTTTTTATCACTAGTGATGGCATCTTTTTATGTGCTAACAGGCCATTTGGATTTTTCTTTCTGAGAAGTGTTTAAGACTTTTGCCCACTTTTATATTGAGCTATTTGCCATTTTCTTATTGATTTGTGGACACTACGTATTCTGACAGAATACATTATCACTTTTGCGCTGTAAATATCTTCTCCCAGTCTGCAGCTTGTCTTTTTTCTCTCTTTATGGTGACTTCGATTTTTTTTTTTGAATCTCACTTTTAATGTAATAGTATTTATTCATTTTTTCCTTTATTGTTTGTACTTTTTGCCCTATTTAAGAATTAGTTTCCTACCTAAAACTCATAAAGGTATTAACCTATATTATATCTTAGAGTTTAATAATTTTGATAAAACAGTTTAAGTCATTAGCCCAACTGGAACCCGTGTTTATTTTTTAAATTTCCATATGGATGCCTATCACGTTCAGCTAATTTATTTTAATTCTTAGAGATGGAGGTGTCTCCCTGTGTTGCTTAGGCTGGCTTTGAGCTCCTGTTCTCAAGTATTCCTCCTGTATCAGCTTCTTGAGAAGCTGAGATTATAGGCAAGAGCCACTGCAACCAACTTGGTATTTTATAATGTCTTTCTAAAAGCTTTTCTATTTATTCAATCAAGATCTTACAAATATTTTGATAGATTTCTTATGATATACTTTATAATTATTTTCCCTAATTTATTAAAGTATAATTGACAAGTAAAACATATGTATTAATGGGTACAATGTGATATTGTGATATGTGTATACATTGTAAAATGATTAAGTTAAGCTAATCAACATATCCATCACTTCACATACTTAACTTTTGGGGGGTTGGGAACATTTAAAACCTTCTTCCTTAGCAGTTTTCAGGTATATAATGTATTATTATTAACTGTAGTCACCTTGCTGTGCAACAGACCTCCAGAAGTTATTCATCCTAACTGAAACTTTGCATCTTTTGACCAATATCTCCTCATTATAGCTTTTAATGTTATTGTAAATTATAGCCATTATTAAACTATATTTCTAACTATTTATTACTGCTGTATGGGAATGTGACTGGTTTTGCATATGTTTATAAGAAAAAACCCTTAAGCCATCATCTTTCTAGGTAAATAGTTATACATCTTTCTAGGTAAATATGATGTTTATGGTCATATCATTTTCATATAAGAATGACTATATTTTCATCCTTTCCAAATGTTATAAATTTCAGCTTTCTTGCTTTGTTTTTCTGGCTAGGACATCTAGCTTAATGTTAAATGGAAATAATGAAGCTAGGCACATTGATTTTTCTCGGAAAATGTTTTCAATGTTATACAATTAAATATGTTTATGGTAAAGCTTTTTTGCTTTGTAGATATCAATTGTTAAGCTATACTTGGTTTGCTAAAACTGAATGTTGAATTTTCATGTATTCTTTTTTGTATCAGTCAAAAATCATCATTTGATTAGTCTCTTTTAATCTGTTAATGTAGCGAATTACATTAATTATTTTCTAACCATGCATTCCTGATAACCTAATACCTAATAACTTAATATCTAATAACCTGTCACTGTATTCTATCTTATTTATGTGTTGCAAAATTTAATTTATTAATATAGAGTTTGGATTATTACATCTTTGTTAATTGAGGAGCTGGGTAGAAATTCCCTTTTTTCTGTATGCAGGAATAGTTTGTGTAAGACTGGAATTATTTGCTGTTTGAATATTTACTAGAATTCACTAGTGTAACCAACTGGGCCTGGTGTGTTCTTTTCCGAAAGGAATTACCTAATCATTTAATTTATTTTACCATTAAATAATTGCTCAGGCTTTCTGTTGTTTCTTGAATCAATTTTGGCAAACTGTATAAATGTCAATTTCTTTTCAAATTTAATTGCACTTTCTATAATATTGCTATTTTTTGCAGCATTTGTGCTTGAACCACTTTTTTGTTGCTGATAGTATTTACTGTGCCTCCTTCATTTTCTCTACTTCAGCCTTGCACCAGTTCGTGAATTTTATTATTGCTTTTAAATAACTAACATTTGGCTTTGTTGATCCTTCTTTTTATTATATGTTTATCTTCTATCTCATCAACTTCTGTTTTCTTCTTATTACTTATTTCCTCATCTTGCTTTGGGTTTAGTCTAAATCTAATCTATATTTTCCCCTTCTCTTGAATAACATGAGAATCAGAATCTGAACACATCAACTCAAACACCTCCAGTTGGCTGTGTGATATTTTGTTCAGTATATTAGCTCTATTTTGCACCCCTCACCCCAATATTATTAAGTTTTTAAACATGTATTTGCTTCTACATCTGTTGGCTCCCCAGAGTCTCCATCTCTGATACTTTCTTTTGGCCAAAGTGTATCTTTAGAATGTCTTTTAGTGAAGGTCTGTTGGTCAAACACTTGTTTCATTTATTTTCTTTTGTATAAAAATGTTGTGGGATCTTTGGAGGTGTTTCTTTTCTGGCCGGAAACCTGAGTGGCACCTTTGCCTGAGTTTTGCCTGGGCCCACTGGGCTCATTAGGCCCACTTGGCCTAGCAGGCTGTACTACCAACCTGGATATCATGCCTCCAAGGGCGAGACACGTGTGGAGTGGGAAAGGGTGTTTGAGCAAGCATGTGTTCCAGCCACTGCTGAGACAAGCTGGCTGCTGCCACAGGGAGGGCAGCACTGGATGCCAGCATGGGTGCTGGCTCTCCCCAGTGCTGTGGCTGAACCAGGCTCACCACAAGCAGCTTCTCCAGCTGGCACTGAGGAATGCAGTGGCACCCAGAAGCTTTGAGACTTCAGGAACCACAGGACCCCAAAAAGTGAGTCACAGTCCTGGCTGGGGGAGCTCCCAGGTCTGGAGTCCCTGAAGTCTACAGCTCTTCTCTCCTTTTCTTCACTCAAGATGTGGCCAGCAAGGAGCATGATTCAGCCCTGTTGGTGTTACAGCTCTTTTAGCCTCTCCATTTAGCAGGTGCTGAGCTTTTGTCCTACATCCAGGAAGCACGAGGTAGGCATACAAGCGAAGGGTGAGCAAGATGAAGAGGAGCTTTAGTGAGTGATAGAACAACTCATAGGAGACCCACAGTGGGCCCCTCCTTTCCACACCCAGGGTGTCCTGACAAGTGTTAAGCTCCTAGCAGAAAGGAGGCCCTGGAGTGGGAAGCTCCTCGACAGGCAGGTCATCCCACTGAGTATTCAGCTTTCAGCAGAGAGGAGGCCCTGGAGTGGGTGGCTTCTCTTTGCTGGCAGCTCGTCTGGTTGTGTCCCTGTTGTCTTTTGTCTTCTCTTCAAGTCTGGCTGAGTCTGAGGTTTTTAATGGGCCTCAGAGGGGAGGAAGTACATGCTGATTGCCCATGGGTGGCCATGGGTGGGCCCAGGGAAAAGCACCACAAGTTCTTCCTCCAGACGGTGGGACTGGAGGCCCAGCCCCCAGCTTTCAGGCCCTTTCCATCTTGAAGGTGGATCTCCACTGGGGACCCATTCCGTTCTGTCTGGGAGCATGTCTGCCTACTGCTGCTGTTCATGGCGCCCAGGCTGTTCATGCCAAGGGCCACCTGCAGACCAGTGCTGGGCTGTCCTCAGCACCCACTTGGCCTGAGTCTGGAGGGGGCCAAGGCAGCAGGTGACTGGCATGCCAACACTGCCCCAAGTGTGTGCACACCTGGCCTGACTGTGATAGCACCTGGGCTCAGCCCTGACTTTGTTCTGAGATTGGAGTCTTCAGTGGGAGCAGGCACTTCTGAGCCTGCGGGTGTAGAAGGGGGACTTCCAAGGCCCCCAAAAGCACAGAAATGCCCGGGGCTGGAGCTGTAGCAGGATGACTCCAGCTACATTCATGGAGCTCCTGCCCTGCCATCTCAGACGGGGTAGGGGCTCCTGCTTGTCCTCAAGGAGCATGCAGTGTTGGCTGCACACCCTTGAAATAATAGTCCAGAAAAAAAGTGAAATAGTCTTAGAGGATAAAGATAGTGTCTCTTTCTAGAGCAAAAGGAAACAATGTTACTGTCAATTAGGAAATATAAGATTCAGGTTCTCTAAACTCAGGGTTCCTCTCCTATAAAGCAAACCACAGTGCATGCAGGTGCTCTCTGACCCACTGTATATTGTCTTGTGGGAACTGGTGCACAGAGAACCAGTGCAAAAATGATGAATTCTAGTTACTCTTATGTCTGTGAATTATAAACTATTTTCCAACTCTGACTCAGGGTATTATACCAATATCCAAGAAATTGCTAGTTGGCAAGCAGGGTAGAATTTTGTATATTTTACAGTTCTTAGTACATAAATCCTGAATAAATGGGCCAAATATATAAACCATTTATATTCACTATTCATGAGTTATGAGAGTACACTAAATTATAAAAGAATTAACATGATATAAGTGAAAAACAAAACAAATGCCCAGATGAAGTCATAACCATTGAGTAGTTTATTGTGAGGCAGGTGTTAAATAATTTTTATGTATTTTTAAATGCAAGGCAGTAATGTATATATTTATTTTATGTTTTATTTTTAACATATATTTCTTAAGTGCGAGATGCCTTTTATGGATTATCTTACAACCTGGACCTCAAATGTGATTCTTGTGATTTACAAACCAGGTCCAGGAAGCCCACTTCTACTTTTCAGTCCCACACCTGAGGTCTCACTCTGGCCCCAGGGTTTCTCAGGTGCCACTACCTGGATTGTGTGAAAGAACCCAGTGCACAGGTATCTCAGAGGTGGAAAAAAGATAACATCCTTTGGGCCAAGCTAAACACTGTGGCATTGGAAATCAATGCCTAAAAACTCCTTTCATTCCTTATGTGGCTATTTATTGTATAACAAAACTGTTGCCTGTAGAAGAGGCCTATTTAATAATACTCCTTTTAATATATATTAACTTTTCCAAATTCCCTTTAACATATATTAACTTTTTACTCTTCTGTTATTCAGCTCTGTTTTCCAGAAACATGTTATCAAATAAGCTATCTTCTTATAAACTCTTCTGACAGGTTTTGCTTTAGTGGGGGTTAGATACAGAGAAAGAGATCAGTAAACTCACATGCACATATTCTTCAGGTGCCTGTATTACAACATCCATTATGGGTAACAAATAAATGAATGGCAAGTTTTAATGTAAATGGGTACATGTGCAACATAGCTATCTGTTAGACCTAATATAATGATATTCAGTAATTGAATATTATGATAGAAAAAAAATTTTGTAGAGAGAAAATAATGCTCTATCTCAAGGGATTTTAACTTCATGGAATTTCACAATAAAGGTGGGGTGAAGATAAAAGAAGAAATGGGAATCATGTTATTGTGAGTGGAAACTACACATTTCCATTTCTTTTTAAAGAAAATGGTTTTGTTCCTAATTTTTCGTTCCCATAAACTTTACAAATACACTTTTACTCTGATAATACAGCTTTTCAACTAGAAAAGCAGTGATCTAACACCCATAAATACAGGTGGAGAGACAATTAACGTCCGCTAATGTTTCTCTACCTAAACCATTCTTTTAATGTCTTTTTAAAAAAAAAAAACAAAAAAACAGTTGCAAAGAGACTACATAATGTATGTGGGCAAAAAGGCAATTAAATGAATCTCTTGAAACACTAAATGTATAATAAGTAGGATTTTATAAAATTTCACATGATTCATATCGACATGATGACATCCTAAAATGTATTCCTTTTAAAGGATAGATTAGTCAATAAAATATTACATATCTTTTAATACTCTGGTACAATACTTTATATACTAAAGGAAAATGAATTGTAGGTCTAGTCATCAGCTTAATAAGGGATCCTTTCCTATAGTCTTTTATTAATAAAAGAATTACAGTTAGGTCATAAATAAACAGGCAAATTATTAATTACATGATTTGAGGTTTAGGATCAAAACTTGTCAAAATTAGTTTGATATACATCAAAGTTACACAATACACTAAAACCAACTGTTTAATATTTTTGCCTTGTGTGAACTGCCCATATGTGAAAAAGGAACAAACTTTTCAGTGACGAAAGATGCAATAAACTATATTTTGGAACTTACTTTTCAAAAGGAAGAAGGAAAAAAGATTTCAACAAAATTAAGGGCTAATAGAGACCCTAACAAAGGCATCCTGAAGTTAGGGAGGCCATGTGTTTGCTATGTATAAAACTTGATTCCCCCAACGACATACAAATGACAAAAACTGCACTGGGTTTGTAGTTACATCTGCAGTTTAGATTTCCATTATGGATACTAATCTACAACAAAATACTTTAAAATTGCACATTTTTCCACATCCCCCTGAACTAAAAATAACTCAAGATGTTATTAGTTCTTAAAATCCCCAGTAAAATAACCCCTAAAAAATATTCCTGACAATTTTCTTGGCTGTTTCCCTAGAGCAATTGGGCTTCATAAAGAATCCACAGACCCCAAGAAGGTCCTACCCCACATTTTCATTTTAATTGAAGAAATGCATAATGCAGTCTACAAAATCATCAGGATATTGAACCTTATGACAAAATGTGTAAGTTCCTGTTAAAGTTTAATGTAAAAAAGGACAGTAGCATTCTACATGGGCTAAGCATAAGAGTAATAGTAATAGAAATGTGAGTTATCCATACATCAAGTCAAAGATTCATTGACTTAAAGCAGAGAATAACATGAATTAATTTACCTGCCTTGATGATAATTTACAAAAAGTGGTGGGATTAAGAAGAAGAACTTTCATTTGCAATAGATTTTGCCAGAGAAGGAAATGTGTAAAGTTAGAAATTTGATGGTAAAATGAAAAAAATATCATCTTAAGTTTATTGATACCTGAGTAAAAAAAAAAAAAAAAAAAAAAGAGGAATCAATATATTATTGGTTGTTTTGAAGCAATTTAGAGAAAACGTAAATATAATTTTATGGTCTAATTTTTTTTTTATTGAGATGGAGTTTTGCTCTTGTTTCCCAAGCTGGAGTGCAATGGTGTAATCTTGGCTCACTGCAACCTCTGCCTCCTGGGTTCAAGCGATTCTCCTGCCTCAGACTCCCAAGTAGCTGGTATTACAGGCATGTGCCAACATGCCTGGCTAATTTTTTTGTATTTAGTAGAGATGGGGTTTCACCATGTTGGTCAGGCTGGTCTCGAACTTCTGACCTTAGGTGATCCGCCCGCCTTAGCCCCCAAAGTGCTGGGGTCACAGGCAGGAGCCATCACACCTGGCCTATGACCTAAAATTCTTAATGGGAAGATCTTTAAGGGAGAGACGTGGCTCTCCAAAACAAAACTCAATCAGTAAACTTGAGTCTTATCTATTAAAATAGAGAACATGTGCAAAATATGAAAAAATGGACTTTCATCAAGGATGGTCACAAAAGTGTTTTACAAAACCATATGATTAAGAATGTCTCTTACTGGCTGGGGCTTTCTTTTAAAATGATCCCAAAGAGCTCATTTTAATTTGTTAAAAGCAAGAAGGTTAAGAAAGGTATAGGTCCCTTTTTCTTCGATACTAAGATAACAGACCTACTTAATTCATATTTTGTTGATATATTTTATCCAAGAAAATTATCTTTGCCTTGAAAAGGTAAAAACAAAAGTACCCATAAGGTCATAAAAACTCAAGATAGGACCTGTTGTTTCCTGACTTTTGAATGATTGCCATTCTAACTGGTGTGAGATGGTATCTCCTTGTGGTTTTGATTTGCATTGCTCTGATGGCCAGTGATGATGAACATTTTTTCATGTGTCTCTTGGCTGTATGAATGTCTTCTTTTGAGAAATGTCTGTTCATATCCTTTGCCCACTTTTTGATGGGGTTGTTTGTTTTTTTCTTGTAAATTTGTTTGAGTTCTTTGTAGGTTCTGGATATTAGCCCTTTGTCAGATGAGTAGATTGCAAAAATTTTCTCCCATTCTGTAGGTTGCCTGTTCACTCTGATGGTAGTTTCTTTTACTGTGCAGAAGCTTTTTAGTTTAATTAGATCCCATTTGTCAATTTTGGTTTTTGCTGCCGTTGCTTTTGGTGTTTTAGACATGAAGTCTTTGCCCATGCCTATGTCCTGAATGGTACTACCTAGGTTTTCCTCTATGTAGGGACATGGATGCAGCTGGAAACCATCATTCTTAGCAAACTATCACAAGAACAGAAAACCAAACACCGCATGTTCTCACTCATAGGTGAACTGAACAATGAGATCACTTGGACTCAGGAAGGGGGACATCACACACTGGGGCCTATTATGGGGAGGGGGGAGGGGGGAGGGATTGCATTGGGAGTTATACCTGATGTAAATGACGAGTAGTTGGGTGCTGACGAGTTGATGGGTGCAGCACAGCAACATGGCACAAGTATACATATGTAACAAACCTGCACGTTATGCACATGTACCCTAGAACTTAAAGTATAATAATAATAATAATAATAAACAAAAAAAAAACTCAAGATAGGTTTTAACAAGTGTTTGTTGTTCAAAATACCACATTGAGAGTGAAAGAGAATGAAACAAAGTGTAAACTGAACAGAATCTTAGCCTATTGGCATAAATTGGGACCGCCTCAGGAAGACCATGGTGTATGTTTACTCTACAAAAGGCAGTTAGTGCTCTAAATGAGTCTCCTAAAAGCCAACCCCTGACCACACCAAGTAATCACAGAAGACATCTTTTAACCAAGTAAGGCTTGTTGTAACATGACATTCAAAAAGAAAGATAAATCAAGGCAAAAATAACAAACAAACAAACAAAAACCATATTCATCTCATTATTTAAAAGGAATGAGGCAAGGCTCAGTGACTCAAGCCTGTAATCCCAGCACTTTGGGAGGCTGAGGAGGGTTGATCACCTGACATCAGGAGTTGTTTCTACTAAAAATACAAAGTATTAGCCGGGTGAGGCAGCAGGTACCTGTAATCCCAGCTACTTGGGACGCCAAGGCAGGAGAACTGCTTGAATCCGGGAGGTGGAGGTTGCAGCGAGCCGAGATAGAGCCATTATACTCCATTCTGGGCAACAAGAGCAAAACTCTGTCTCAGACAAACAAATAAATAAATAAGAAATGAAATTGGTTGCAGCAATTGCCATCAAGAGGTAGAGTTCATTTCCCCACTTCTTGAATTTGAGCTGTTCTTGTGACTTGATTTGACCAACAGAACACAGCATAAATGACACTGTAATTTCTGAGCCTAGGCCTCAAGAGAATTTGCAACTTCCACTCTTGCCTTCTTAGAACCCAGCCATCATGCAAAGAGCCAAGCCAGCTGGCAGAAGAGGCCATTGAAACCTAGCTGTAGCTCCAGCTCAATGTTAGACACGTGAGTGAGGCTATTCATGTTCAACCACCTCTAGCTGATGTGCCAACTTACCACAAACATATGAGTGAGCCTAGCCAATAGCATGTGGAATAGAGGCATGTTGTGCCAGATAAGCCCTGCCCAAATACCCAATCCATTTAAATTATAAGCAAATAAATAGTTTTAAACCACAAAAATAGATAGATAGATGATAGATGGATGATTGATAGATTAGATAGATAGATAGATAGATAGATAGATAGATAGATAGATAGATAGATAGGAGATAGAGTCACCTGGCCTGTTGCAACATATTTTCAGTGTTCTAAAACAACATGGGGAACAGGAGATAAGTCAGAAACCTGGCTGTTGACAGTTTCCAAATTATTGATACAGCAGAAAAAAAATATGATCTTATTCATCAGTAGACACAGAATGGCAGTATTTCAGAATGAGAGTTATTAAAAGAAATATCTTCATCACTTAGACATCGTCACTAGGGAGTCGCATGTTTTCACTAAGAACAAGTAAATTCATATTTATATTCATGACTATGTGAGGCATTTTCCACAGTCTCTTCTTATGTTCATGTGATAAGAGGCAACAATTTAGTATAACAGATTTCCAACTAATTAATGAAGATAGTGGATAACATTAATCATTTCAACAAATATATATGGGGATATACTCAGTGTCGTTCTGATAAATGCCAATGTCAACATGGAAAAGAATTCTCTAGGGACATAAATCAGAGTATATAACATTCTATTTTACTCTTGTTCTTTTAACAGTTTTACTTCTTCATTTGTCCAAATAATAATGGGCCCAAAACAACTGAAATAATCCTTTACTACAGACCAGAGGTAGAGAGACTAATGTTTATGTTCATTATTATCAAACCTTTATAGATAGAACTTTTATCTACTGTTAGAGTAGTCTAAAGACACACTTGTCTCATTGGGTAGTGACTTACCCAATGCTGGAGATAGTGAACCATAGGTTAAACAATTATGTTATAGGGATTTATGGGCAGGCTGTATAGAATTAGTTGAATTTTGAATTCAATGACTGTATCCTTTTCAGCAGAAGAACTACTTGCCTAAAGGATAATTTTGTGCACTAGCACCTTAATAAATAAACACATAAAAGAGAATGGGCTGAGAATGATGGAACTCACCCACTGGGGCTCCTCATCCTTACCCTTCACTGACTACTCCATCTGAAGGTCTCTAGACTAAGTGTTGTCTACAGTCCTTTCAGATTTTTCTGTTCTTAATTATGTACATCTATTACAAAGGGAGAATTTCAATGACAGGGCTAAAACAAAGTGCAAGGAAAGTCATATGAAGTTAGAATTAAACAAAAAAAAAAAACATGGAAATGAATTAATTCAAAGTGTTTAAAATAGCCTATGGTGGATAGTGATGTTATACAGTTCAAATAAGCCATAATTAAAAACACTTGCAATTCTTTTAAAAAAATTAAGAACAGATACTTATATCTCAGTTCCAGAGACTGTGAAGTGCAAGACCAAGGCACCAGTGAGGACTGCACTAGGCGTCCAAGATGGTGCCTTGAATACTACATCCTCCAGAGGAGATGAACGCTGTGTCCTCACGTGGCAGAAGGTGGAAGGGCAGAAAAAAAAAATGAACTTCCTTTGTGAAGTCTTTATAGGGCACCGAATCCCATTCACGAGGGGAGGAGTCCTCAGGACCTAATTACCTCTTAAAAGTCTCATTTCTTAATAACATCACATTGGGAACATCTGAATTTTGGAGGAACGAATTCAAATGATAGTAGCTGAACTCAGATTGTCTGTACAAGAGCAGTGGTGTTTTACTCTTTCCAGTCCTCCAATACAGCACATTTTACCACTGCGTAACTAAAAAACTTTTAAATTAACGAACCCTCTAGTGTAGATTTAGATAACAATATTTAAAGTATTTGCAATGGTCAATTCTGGAGGGTGGGTTCATGATTGGATGTTTTAAATGTTACCTAACTGCCCTTAGATAATTTAATGTAAATTACTTTTTTTTTTTAACCTTTAAGTTCAGGGGTACATGTGCAGATTTGCTACATAGGTAAACTTGTGTCATGGGCGTTTACTGTACAGATAATTTCATCAGCCAAGTATTAAGCTTAGTACCCATTAGTTATTTTTTCTGATACTCTCCTTCCTCCACCCTCTGATAGGCCCCAGTATCTGTTGTTCTGCTGTATGTGTCCTTCTGTTATCATTTAGCCCCCACTAATAAGTAAGAGGATACAGTATTTGGTTTTCTGTTCCTTTGATAGTTTGCTAAGGATAATGGCCTTGAGCTCCCTCCATGTCTATGCAAAGGACATGAGCTCATAATTTTTTATGGCTGCATAGTATTCCATGGTGTATATCTACCACATTTTCTTTATCTAGTCTATCTTTGATGGGCATTAAGGTTGATTTCATGTCTTTGCTATTGTGAATAGTACTGCAATGAACATATACATACTTTATGACAGAACAATTTATATTCCTTTGCATATATACCCAGTAATGTGATTGCTGGGTTGAATGGTAGCTCTGTTTTTGGGTCTTTGAGGAATTACCTCACTCTTTTCTACAATGGGTGAATTAATTTACACTTCCAACAACAGTGTATAGGCATTCCTTTTTCTCTGCAACCTCACCAGCACCTGTTATTTTTTGACTTTTTAATAATAGCCATTCTGACCAGTGTGAGATGGTATCTTGCTGTGGTTTTGATTTGCATTTCTCTAATGGTGAGTGATGTTGAACTTTTTCTCATATGCTTCTTGGCTGCATGTAAAACATTTGCAGTTCTATTTTTGTGTCTTGACTGATGAGAACCTCAAGGCTAATTTTTTAAAAAATCAAAGTTTAACTGGTTATGAAACTCTGAGTTGAAAATTCTTTAAGAATGTTGAATATTGGCCCCCACTCTCTTCTGCCTTGTAGAGTTTCTGCCAAGAGATCCGCTGTTACTCTGATGGGTTTCCCTATGTGGGTAACCCGACCTTTCTCTCTGGCTGCCCTTAACATTTTGTCCTTCATTTCAGCTTTGGTAAATCTAATAATTATGTGTCTTGGAGTTGCTCTTCTCGAGGTGTATCTTTGTGGTGTTATCTGTATTTCCTGAATTTGAATGTTGGCCTGTGATACTGAATGGGCAAAAACTGGAAGCATTCCCTTTGAAAACTGGCACAAGACAAGGATGCCCTCTATCACCACTCCTATTCAACATAGTGTTGGAAGTTCTGGCTAGGGCAATCAGGCAGGAGAAAGAAATAAAGGGTATTCAATTAGGAAAACAGGAAGTCAAATTGTCCCTGTTTGCAGATGACATGATTGTATATTTAGAAAACCCCATTGTCTCAGCCCAAAATCTCCTTAAGATGATAAGGAACTTCAGTAAAGTCTCAGGATACAAAATTAATGTGCAAAAATCACAAGCATTCCTATACACCAATAACAGACAAACAGAGAGCCAAATCATGAGTGAACTCCCATTCACAATTGCTGCAAAGAGAATAAAATACCTAGGAATCCAACTTACAAGGGATGTGAAGGATCTCTTCAAAGAGAACTACAAACCACTGCTCAATGAACTGAAAGAGGACACAAACAAATGGAAGAACATACTATGCTCATGGATAGGAAGAATCACTATTGTGAAAATGGCCATATTGCCCAAGGTAATTTATAGATTCAATGCCATCGTCAAGCTACCAATGAGTTTCTTCACAGAATTGGAAAAAATTGCTTTAATGTTCATATGGAACCAAAAAAGAGCCTGCATTGCCAAGACAATCCTAAGTCAAAAGAAGAAAGCTGGAGGCATCACACTACCTGACTTCAAACTATACTACAAGGCTACAGTAACCAAAACAGCATGGTACTGGTACCAAAACAGAGATATAGACCAATAGAACAGAACGAAACCCTCAGAAATAATACTACACATCTACAACCATCTGATCTTTGACAAACCTGACAGAAACAAGAAATGAGGAAAGGATTCCCTACTTAATAAATGGTGCTGGGAAAACTGGCTAGCTATATGTAGAAAACTGAAACTGGATCCCTTCCTTACACCTTATACAAAAATTAATTCAAGATGAATTAGAGACTTAAATGTTAGACTTAAAACCATAAAAACCCTAGAAGAAAACCTAGGCAATACCATTCAGGACATAGGCATGGGCAAGGACTTCATGTCTAAAACACCAAAAGCAACGGCAACAAAAGCCAGAATAGACAAATGGGATCTAATTAAACTAAAGAGCTTCTGCACAGCAAAAGAAACTACCATCAGAGTGAACAGGCAACCTACAGAATGGGAAAAAATTTTTGCAATCTACTCACCTGACAAAGGGCTAATATCCAGAACCTACAAAGAACTTAAATTTACAAGAAAAAAATCAAACAACCTCATCAAAAAGTGGGAAAGGATATGAACAGACATTTCTCAAAAGAAGACATTTATGCAGCCAATAGACACATGAAAAAATACTCATCATCACTGGCCATCAGAGCAATGCAAATCAAAACCACAAGGAGATACCATCTCACACCAGTTAGAATGGCAATCATTAAAAAGTCAGGAAACAACAGGTGCTGGAGAGGATGTGGAGAAATAGGAACACTTTTCCACTGTTGGTGGGACTGTAAACTAGTTCAACCATTGTGGAAGACAGTGTGGCGATTCCTCGAGGATCTAGAACTAGAAATACCATATGACCCAGCCATCCCATTACTGGGTATATACCCAAAGGATTATAAATCATGCTGCTATAAAGACACATGCACACATATGTTTATTGTGGCACTATTCACAATGGCAAAGACTTGGAACCAACCCAAATGTTCATCAATAATAGACTGGATTAAGAAAATGTGGCAAGTATACACCATGGAATACTATGCAGCCATAAAAAAGGATGAGTTCATGTCTTTTATAAGGACATGGATGAAGCTGGAAACCATCATTCTCAGCAAACTATCGCAAGGACAAAAAACCAAACACTGCATGTTCTCACTCATAGGTGGGAATTGAACAATGAGAACACTTGGACACAAGAAGGAGAACATCACACACCGGGGCCTGTTGTGGGGCAGGGGGAGGGGGAGTGATAGCATTAGGAGATATACCTTATGTAAATGACGACTTAATGGGTGCAGCACACCAACATGGCACATGTATACATATGTAACAAAACTGCACATTGTGCACATGTACCCTAGAACTAAAAGTATAATAATAAAAAAAAGTAAAATAAAATACAAAATAAAATAAAATAAAATAAATAAATAAAAATCAAAGTTTACTTTTTTGGAATGAGAAAAACAGAGCCTGCCTACCATAAGAAAATACAAAGTACTAAGTTATACAAATTAGGTGATCACCCACTATTCCACCAAGAGATTACAATTTCCTTTCCTGAAAACAAACTTGTCATTCAGTTGTGAGTTAAGTTGACTGACAGCCTCCACCTGCAGCACTGTCATGATCTGTGACAACGTTTGAGCAAAAGTCCTCTTTTTCCTGGGCTATTCCAAAGCCATGAAATGAGCATGACAGGACATCTAGGTCCTGGCTGTTTTGACCGTTGGAGGACTCCTCCAATGAGCAGTCTTTGGGTTGGCAGGAACTTGTCAGATCTACACAGTAGTTTGAGACTTTCTTTGCCAAATTCTTCCTTCTCCTCCCCTTATTTTCACAGGTATGAGATCTGTGCTATGAGCTAAGCCTTTCTATGCTCAAACTTGCTACCTCTTATTTAATTTCCATAGGTGTTCCACCCACAACCTTTCCCCACCAACCTTACATAGATCGCTTTCACACCAACTCTCCTTTAGTATCAGCTTTCTAGAAGACTTGAGCTGATGCACAATTATTACATTTTATGCTGTATTCCTTTATTATTTTACATGCATATTTTATACACTTGAAGTTATATACATGTAAGTTTGTATCCTGACTTTCATTGTCTAGGTTATTGCAAAAACTTGGTAGTTTTTTTTACATTTTATTTTATTTTAGAGACCATTGTAACCAATAGGTAATTTTTCAACCCTCACTTTCCTTCCAACCTCCCCTCTTGGGGGAGTTTTTTGTTTTCATTTTGATGTCCATTTTGATGATGCCCAGTGTTTATTGTTTTCATTTTGATGTCCATGTGTACTCACTGTTTAGCTTCCACTTACAAGTGAGAACATGTAGTATTTGATTTCTGTGTCTGAGTTATTTCACTTACAATAATGACCTCCAGCTCCATTCATGTTGCTGCAAAAGACATGATTTTGTTCTTTTTTTTATAGCGGTGTATTCTGTGATGTATATATACCACATTTTTTAATCCAACCAACCACTGATGAACACTTAGGTTGATTCCATGACTTTGCTATTGAATAGTGCTGCAATAAACATACAAGTGCAGGTATCTTTTGGATAAAATAATTTGTTTTCCCTCGGATTGATACCCAGTAGTAGGATCGTTGGGTCACATGGTAGTTATATTTTTAGATCTTTGGGAAATCTCCACACTTTTTTCCATGGAGGTTGTACTAATGTACATTCTCACCAACAGTGATATAAGCATACCCTTTTCTCCACAATCTTGCCAACCTCTGTTGCTTTTTGACTTTTTAATAATATCCATTCTGACTGGTGAAAGATGATATCTTACTGTGGTTTAATTTGTGTTTATCTGATGTTTAAAAAAAGGTTGAGCATTTTCTCCTGTATTTATTGGCCACTAGCATGTCTTCTTTTGAGAAGTGTCTACGCATGACCTTTGCCCACTTTTTAATGGGTTTTCTTTTCTTCTTGTGGAGTTGTTTGAGTTCTTTTTATTAGGTTGGTGTAAAGATAATTGTAGTTCTTGCCACTACTTTTGCATCAACCTAATAGAATCTTGATATTAATTCTCTGGCAGAAGCATAATTTGCAAATTCTGTAGGTTGTCTGTTTACTCTGCTGATTATTTCTTTTGCTGTGCAGAAGTTTTTTAGTTTAATTAAGTCACATTTGTCTATTTTTGTTTTTGTTATATTTGCTTTTGGGGTCTTAGTCATAAATTCTTTGCTTAGGCCAAGGTCCAGAAGAGTTTTACCTAGGTTTTCTTCTTGGACTTACATCTTTTCAGGTTTTATATTGAAGTCTTTAATTCACCTTGAGTTGATTTTTGCTTATGATGAGAGAGAGATGTCCAGTTTCATTCTTCTGCACAGGGCTACCCAGTTTTTACAGTACCCTATATTGAATAGGAGGTCCTTTTCCTCTTTTTTTTTTTCTTTGGTCAACTTTGTTGAAGTTCAGTTGGTTGTAAGCATGTGATTTTATTTATGGGTTCTCTATTCTGTTTCATTGATCTAGGTGTCTATTTTAAACAAAAGTGTTATGTTGTTTTAGTTACTATAGCTTTATAGTATAATTTAAAGTCAGGTAATGTGATGCCTCCAGCTTTGTTCTTTTCACTTAGGATTGCTTTGGCTATTCAGATTCTTTTTTTAGTTACGTATTCATTTTAGGATTTTTTTTTCTAATTCTGGGAAGAATGATATTGGTAGTTTGATGAGAATTGAATTGAACCTGTAAATTGCTTTGGGAAGTATAGTCATTTTAACTACACTGATTCTTTCAACCCATAGGCATGGGATGTTTTTCCACTTGTTTGTGTCATCTGTAAGTTCTTTCATCAGTGTTTTGTATTTCTCCTTGTAGAGACATTTCACCTCCTTAGTTAAATATATTCCTAGGTATTTGTCTGTGTGTGGTTATTGTAAATGGGATTAAGTTATTGATTTTGTTCTTAGCTTAAATGTTATTGGTATATAGAAATCCTACTTATTTTTATACACTGATTTTGTATCCTGAAACTATACTGAAGTTGTTTATCAAGTCTAGTAGGATTTTGGTGGAGTCTTTCAGGTTTTCTATGTGTAAGATCATGTCATCAGTGAATAGAGATAATTTGGCTTCAGTGTTTCCAATTTGGATGCCTTTTATTTCTTTCTCTTGCCTGATTGCTCTTGCTAGGGCTTCTAGCACTGTGTTTAATAGGAGTGGTGAGAATGGACATTCTTGTTTTGTTCATTTCTCAGGAGGAATGCTCCCAGCTTTTGCCAATTCAGTATGATGTTGGCTGTGGGTTTGTCATAGATGGCTGTTATCGTTTTGAGGTATGTTCCTTCAATACCTAATTTATTGAGGGTTTGTATTATGAATGGATGTTAAAACATACTAAAACTAATATTTCTTTAGTGCACTGTAATTTAAAACATTAGAAACAATAAGATGACAATATTGTAGTTCTTTGTAAAAATTTATCAAGTATAGTTTGAATAGTGCTTGCCTTCTCCTCATATGAATAATGATGTGAAGCAAATACCTTATTAATGCCTTGGTGAATTGTCATGCTCCTTTCTAAGTCTGGATCAGCTTCCAATACTTTATTCCTTGCACTTTAAGTGTTATGAAATACCTCTGAGAGTTCTTTAATTTTGCTGGGACATCGCTTATTCTTTTCATCACAACCACTTTCCTTATTTACATTAACAGATTCATCCTAGGTAAGTTCTTCTGGCAGCATATCTAGAGTTTCTCCAATTGCAGCAGTATCACCATTCTGACAGTCATCTATTTGTTTCTAAACCTCCATTAGTGTACAATCCAAATTTCACTTCTAACACTATCACTTTTTGCTTCTTTACTGCACCTTCATTTTTCTTAGCCGATTTCTTCTTTTCATTTCCTATTTTTGCAAAATATCATGTGGATTAATTATAGGGAGACAACAGGCAACACAACCAAATTCTTTCTTATCCAAGTAAACTAAATAACAGATGCTTAGTGACCAAACACTGACAGACTTTGAAAGAAGTTCTGTTATTGGTAACTGATCATGATGCACATTTGTTATTTATGAAGTGATTTGTAGGCTAAAGAGATAGCAGAAAAGTTTATAACGTATGCAATTACTCACAGGTAGTATACCCTGCCAACTTAATGTGAACTCTGTTATTAGGAGATTTGTGTGATTTAACTAAATCAAGATAATTAAACTCTATGCATGTTGGAACAATGCAAAGTGAGGACTGTTTGTATATAATTGAAACAAAGTATGATAACCACATGCTATGAAGAATTGTACACTATTTAGTCATAAGAGAAAATATGCAATGTGAATCAGTTCTAGAGATCTGCCATACAACGTAATGTGTGTGGTTAAAATTCAGTATTGTACACTTAAAAATTTGTTAAGAGGGAAGATTTCATATTGAGTATTTTGACCCCCGACACACACACACACACACACACACACACACACACACACGAACACAAAAAGTCTTTTGGAGGGAAAGACGTGTTTATAACCTTACTTGTGAGGATGGTATCATAGATAGGTATATGCAGGTGCTCAAACGCCTCAGATTGTGTACCTTAAACATGAGCAGTTTTTTGTTATAGCAATTATACCAATAAAATTGCCTGAGAGAGAGAGGAAGAGAGAGAGAGAATACCAATCTTAAATTTATAAAGGATTTTAAAAATTGCCTCCCACAATAATTAATATTAACATTGGGATCCACAACCAAATGAAGAAATAATGTTCCTAACTGAAGAATATTCTTATTGCAGATCACACAGTTGAGAAGGAGCATAGCATATATGAGGATTTAAGTTTGATGTGCCTGGAATGCAAAGTGGAGAAGGTCAGAAGTCATGAAGGAGATGTATGATGTGTTTTGGATTTTGGATTTTAGCCTTCTTGTGAAGTCACTGAAGAATTTTAATGGAAACATAATTAACATGGCCCAATTTGCATTTTAGGGATATCAATGTGAAGAATAGATTAGAATTGGCAAGACCAGGATGTTAGGGAGAAAACTTAGGAAGTGATTACTGTAATTTAACAGAGAAGAGTCCTGGTCTGAGTTAATATTTGAAAATGAAAGTGAAAAAATTAATGGTTTCTTTAGAAGATAGAACTGTTAGACTGGGCAATGATTAGATATATGTTAGGGTAGGGTGGCAAGTATAAAGATAGAGAAGCTGTCTGGAACGATATCAAGAGTAAGTTAGTGTCTGTTGGTGTAGGTCATTGAAATGCCATTGAAGGATTCCCATTTTTAATCCAAGGCAGGGAAAGTTGGGGGTGAAGGATGATGAGATTAACTTTATTTTTTCTTCTATATTAACAACTCATATATTTAAATTATGTACATATGTGTATATATATGTGTGTGTTTAAAATATTTATTTAAAATGTATACATGCATATGTACTTTTTTATTATACTTTAAGTTCTAGGGTACATATGCATAACGTGCAGGTTTCTTACATATGTATACTTGTGCCATGTTGGTGTGCTGCACCCATCAAGTTGTCAGCACCCATCAACCATCAGTCATTTACATCAGGTATAACTCCCAATGCAATCCCTCCCCCCCATAATAGGCCCTGGTGTGTGATGTTCCCCTTCCCGAGTCCAAGTGTTCTCATTGTTCAATTCCCACCTATGAGTGAGAACATGCGGTGTTTGGTTTTTTGTCCTTGCGATAGTTTGCTGAGAATGATGGTTTCCAGCTTCATCCATGTCCTTATAAAGGACATGAACTCATCCTTTTTTATGGCTGCATAGTATTCCATGGTGTAAACTTGCCACATTTTCTTAATCCAGTCTGTCACTGATGGACATTTGGGTTGGTTCCAAGTCATTGCCATTGTGAATAGTGCCACAATAAACATATGTGTGCATGTGTCTTTATAGCAGCATGATTTATAATCCTTTGGGTATATACCCAGTAATGGGATGGCTGGGTCAAATGATATTTCTAGTTCTAGATCCTTGAGGAATCGCCACACTGTCTTCCACAATGGTTGAACTAGTTTACAGTCCCACCAATAGTGGAAAAGTGTTCCTATTTCTCCACATCCTCTCCAGCACCTGTTGTTTCCTGACTTTTTAATGATTGCCATTCTAACTGGTGTGAGATGGTATCTCCTTGTGGTTTTGATTTGCATTTCTCTGATGGCCAGTGATGACGAGCATTTTTTCATGTGTCTGTTGGCTGTATGCTTGTCTTCTTTTGAGAAATGTCTGTTCATATCCTTTGCCCACTTTTTGATGGGGTTGTTTGTTTTTATCTTGTAAATTTGTTTGAGTTTTTGTAGGTTCTTGATATTAGCCCATTGTCAGATGAGTAGATGGCAATAATTTTTCCCCATTCTGTAGGTTACCTGTTCACTCTGGTGGTAGTTTCTTTTGCTGTGCAGAAGCTCTTTAGTTTAATAAGATCCCATTTGTCAATTTTGGCTTTTGTTGCCCTTGCTTTTGGTGTTTTAGACATGAAGTCCTTGCCCATGCCTATGTCCTGAATGGTATTACCTAGTTTTTCTTCTAGGGATTTTATGGTATTAGGTCTAACATTTAAGTCTCTAATCCATCTTGAATTAATTTTCGTATAAGGAGTAAGGAAACGATCCAGTTTCAGCTTTCTACTTATGGCTAGCCAATTTTCCCAGCACCATTTATTAAATACGGAATCCTTTCCCCATTTCTTGTTTTTCTCAGGTTTATCAAAGATCAGATGGCTGTGGATGGGTGGTATTATTTCTGAGGACTCTGTTCCGTTCCATTGGTCTATATCTCTGTTTTGGTACCAGTACCATGCTGTTTTGGTTACTGTAGCCTTGTAGTATAGTTTGAAGTCAGGTAGCGTGATGCCTCCAGCTTTGTTCTTTTGACTTAGGATTGTCTTGGAGATGCGGGCTCTTTTTTAGTTCCATATGAACTTTAAAGCAGTTTTTTCCAATTCTGTGAAGAAACTCATTGGTAGCTTGATGGGGATGGCATTGAATCTATAAATTACCTTGGGCAGTATGGCCATTTTCATGATATTGATTCTTCCTATCCATAAGCATGGTATGTTCTTCCATTTGTTTATGTCCATGAGCATGGTATGTTCTTCCATTTGTTATGTCCAATTGTGAATGGAAGTTCATTCATGTTTTGGCTCTCTGTTTGTCTGTTACTGGTGTACAAGAATGCTTGTGAGTTTTGCACATTAATTTTGTATCCTGAGACTTTGCTGAAGTTTCTTATCAGCTTAAGGAGATTTTGGGCTGAGACAATGGGGTTTTCTAAATATACAATCATGTCATCTGCAAACAGGAACAATTTGACTTCTTCTTTTCCTAACTGAATACCCTTGATTTCTTTCTCTTGCCTGATTGCCCTAGCCAGAACTTCCAACACTATGTTGAATAGGAGTGGTGAGAGAGGGCATCCCTGTCTTGTGACAGTTTTCAAAGGGAATTTTTCCAGTTTTTGCCCATTCAGTATGATATTGGCTGTGGGTTTGTCATAAATAGCTCTTATGATTTTGAGATACATTCCATCAATACCGAATTTATTGAGAGTTTTTAGCATGAAGGGCTGTTGAATTTTGTCAAAAGCCTTTTCTGCATCTATTGAGATAATCATGTGGTTCTTGTCTTTGGTTCTGTTTATATGCTGGATTATGTTTATTGATTTGCGAATGTTGAACCAGCCTTGCATCCCAGGGATGAAGCCCACTTGATCATGGTGGATAAGCTTTTTGATGTGCTGCTGGATCCAGTTTGCCAGTATTTTATTGAGGATTTTTGCATTGATGTTCATCAGGGATATTGGTCTAAAATTCTCTTTTTTTGTTGTGTCTCTGCCAGGCTTTGGTATCAGGATGATGTTGGCTTCATAAAATGAGTTAGGGAGGATTCCCTCTTTTTCTATTGATTGGAATAGTTTCAGAAGGAATGGTACCAGCTCCTCCTTGTACCTCTGGTAGAATTCAGCTGTGAATCCATCTGGTCCTGGACTTTTTTCGTTGGTAGGCTATTAATTATTGCCTCAATTTCAGAGCCTGCTATTGGTCTATTCAGGGATTCAGCTTCTTCCTGGTTTAGTGTTGGGAGAGTGTAAGTGTCCAGGAAATTATCCATTTCTTCTAGGTTTTCTAGTTTATTTGCGTAGAGGTGTTTATAGTGTTCTCTGATGGTAGTTTGTATTTCTGTGGGGTTGATGGTGATATCCCCTTTATCATTGTTTATTGCGTCTATTTGATTCTTCTCTCTTTTCTTCTTTATTAGTCTTACTAGCAGTCTATCAATTTTGTTGATCTTTTCAAAAAACCAACTCCTGGATTCATTGATTTTTTTGGAGGGTTTTTTGTGTCTCTATCTCCTTCAGTTCTCCTCTGATCTTAGTTATTTCTTGCCTTCTGCTAGCTTTTGAATGTATTTTCTCTTGCTTCTCTAGTTCTTTTAATTGTGATGTTAGGGTTTCAATTTTAGATCTTTCCAGCTTTCTCTTGTGGGCATTTAGTGCTATAAATTTCCCTCTACACACTGCTTTAAATGTGTCTCTGAGATTCTGGTATGTTGTATCTTTGTTCTCATTGGTTTCAAAGAACATCTTTATTTCTGCATTCATTTCGTTATGTACCCAGTAGTCATTCAGGAGCAGGTTGTTCAGTTTCCAGGTAGTTGAGTGGTTTTGATTGAGTTTCTTAGTGCTGAGTTCTAGTTTGATTGCACTGTGGTCTGAGAGACAGTTTGTTATAATTTCTGTTCTTGTACATTTGCTGAGGAGTGCTTGACTTCCAACTATGTGGTCAATTTTGGAATAAGTGTGATGTGGTGCTGAGAAGAATGTATATTCTGTTGATTTGGGGTGGAGAGTTCTGTAGATGTCTATTAGGTCTACTTGATGCAGAAATGAGTTCACATCTTGGATATCCTTGTTAACTTTCTGTCTCATTGATCTGTCTAATGTTGACAGTGAGGTGTTGAAGTCTCCCATTATTATTGTATGGGAGTCTAAGTCTCTTTGTAAGTCTCTAATGACTTACTTTATGAATGTGCGTGCTCCTGTATTGGGTGCATATATATTTAGGATAGTTAGCTCTTCCTGTTGAATTGATCCCTTTACCATTATATAATGGCCTTCTTTGTCTCTTTTGATCTTTGTTGGTTTAAAGTCTGTGTTATCAGAGACTAGGATTGCAACCCCTGCTTTCTTTTGTTCTCCATTTGCTTGGTAGATCTTCCTCCATCCCTTTATTTTGAGCCTATGTGTGTCTCTGCACGTGAGATGGGTCTCCTGAATACAGCAAACTGATGGGTCTTGACTCTTTATCCAATTTGCCAGTCTGTGTTTTTTAATTGAACCATTTAGTTCATTTACATTTAAGGTTAGTATTGTTATGTGTGAACTTGATCCTGTCATTGTGATATTAGCTGGTTATTTTGCTCGTTAGTTGATGCAATTTTTTCCTACCATTGATGGTCTTTACATTTTTGCATGTTTTTGCAATGCCTGGTACCAGTTGTTCCTTTCCATGTTTAGTGCTTCCTTCAGGGTCTCTTGTAGGGCAGACCTAGTGGTGACAAAATCTCTAAGCATTTGCTTGTCTGTAAAGGATTTTATTTCTCCTTCACTTATGAAACTTAGTTTGGCTGGATATGAAATTCTGGGTTGAAAATTCTTTTCTTTAAGAATGTTGAATATTGGCCCCCACTCTCTTCTGGCTTGTAGCGTTTCTGCCAAGAGATTTGCTGTTAGTCTGATGGGCTTCCCTTTGTGGGTAACCCGACCTTTCTCTCTGGCTGCCCTTAACAGTTTTTCCTTCATTTCAACTTTGGTGAATCTGACAATTATGTGTCTTGGAGTTGCTCTTCTCAAGGAGTATCTTCGTGGCATTCTCTGTATTTCCTGGATTTGAATGTTGGCCTGCCTTACTAGGTTGGGGAAGTTTTCCTGGATGATATCCTGAAGAGTGTTTTCCAATTTGGCTCCATTTTCCCCCTCACTTTCAGGCACCCCAATCAGACGTAGATTTGGTCTTTTCACATAATCCCATACTTCTTGAAGGCTTTGTTCATTGCTTTTTCCTCTTTTTTCTTTAGACTTCCCTTCTTGCTTCATTTCATTCATTTGATCCTCAGTCGCTGATACTCTTTCTTCCAGTTGATCAAGTCGGTTACTGAAGCTTGTGCATTTGTCACGTATTTCTTGTGTCATGGTTTTTATCTCTGTCACTTCGTTTATGGCCTTCTCTGCATTGATTATTCTAGTTATCCATTCTTCCATTCTTTTTTCAAGATTTTTAGTTTCTTTGCACTGGGTACGTAATTCCTCCTGTAGCTCTGAGAAGTTTGATGGACTGACGCCGCCTTCTCTCAACTCGTCAAAGTCATTCTCTGTCCAGCTTTGATCCATTGCTGGTGATGAGCTGCGTTCCTTTGGGGGAAGATGCGGTCTTATTTTTGAATTTCCAGCTTTTCTGCCCTGCTTTTTCCCCATCTTTGTGGTTTTATCTGCTTTGGTCTTTGATGATGGTGACGTACTGATGGGGTTTTGGTGTGGGTGTCCTTCCTGTTTGTTAGTTTTCCTCTAACAGTCAGGACCCTCAGCTGTAGGTCTGTTGGAGATTGTTTGAGGTCCACTCCAGACCCAGTTTGCCTGGGTGTCAGCAGCAGAGGCTGCAGAAGATAGAATATTGCTGAACAGCGAGTGTACCTGTCTGATTCTTGCTTTGGAAAGTTCATCTCGGGGTGTACCCTGCCGTGTGAGGTGTGGGGTGTCGGTCTGGCCCTAGTGGGGGATGTCTGCCAGTTAGGCTACTCAGGGATCAGGGACCCACTTGAGCAGGCAGTCTGTCTGTTTTCAGATTTCAACCTCCGTGTTGGGAGATCCACTGCTCTCTTCAAAGCTGTCAGACAGGGTTGTTTGTGTCTGCAGAAGTTTCTGCTGCTTTTTTTTTTTCTGTTTAGCTGTGCCCTGTCCCCAGTAGTGGAGTCTACAGAGACAGGCAGGCCTCCTCGAGCTGCTGTGGGCTCCACCCAGTTCCAGCTTCCCAGCGGCTGTGTTTAACTACTGAAGCCTCAGCAATGGCAGGCACCCCTTCCCCAGCCTCACTGCTGCCTTGCTGTTAGAACGCAGACTGCTGTGCTAGCAATGAGGGAGGCTCCGCAGGTGTGGGACTCTCCCAGCCAGGTGTGGGATATAATCTCCTAGTGTGCCATTTGCTAAGACCCTTGGTAAAGCACAGTATTGGGGTGGGAGTTACCCGATTTTCCAGGTATTGTGTGTCTCAGTTCCCCTGGCTAGGAAAAGGGATTCCCTTCCCCCTTGTGCTTCCCAGGTGAGGCGATGCCTCATCCTGCTTCAGCTCTCTCTGGTCAGGCTGCAGCAGTTGACCAGCACTGATTGTCTGGCACTCCCTAGTGAGATGAACCCGGTACCTCAGTTGAAAATGCAGAAATCTCCCGTCTTCTGTGTTGCTCACTCTGGGAGCTGTAGACTGGAGCTGTTCCTATTCGGCCATCTTGCTCCACCCCCCGAGATTAAGTTTAAAACAATTGAGTTTGAGTCACTTGTGGCCAATGAAATGGAGACATCCTGAATGGATATGGCTATTCTGGCTTAAAACTCAGAATCAAGAGCTGTAGGGTTTGAAAGTCATTGCACATAGATGAAAATTAAAAGCACAAAAGTAGATTCAATCTCCCTAGGAGTGTGATAAGAATAATTGTAGTATAGGATTAAAACAGAATGGAACTTAATAACACCATAATCTAAGTTGTTGGGGCAATTAGAGGAAGAATCTCTCTGAAGGATGTATTATGTCTTTCCAAAAGGGATGTATTATGTCTTTCCAAATTATAATTGCTAAATACTAATTTTTCTTAACAAATAATAATGTCAACAGTTATACCTTAGGAATGATATTCCCATTTATATTGTTCCCAGTTTTTAAGTGGATAACTTCAAATTTCAAATTTTTAATTTTTGCTTCAGTGCTTCCATCACTTTAAATTCCTCATCATGGTGATGGTGCACTAGAAATAGCAAGTATGTATCTATTTTGCTGTTACACTTATGGCTTTGCTTTATTAATAAAGCATATGGAAGCTGATTTTAGTTATTAGTAAAATATATGATAAATACATTGCATTTTTTTTTAAGGAACAACACTGGTAGGACCTTGAAAACATGTAATTTTCAAGAAAATCTTATAAAATGAGAACATTCTGAATCACTAACTCGGATTGTAGAATCTGAGTTAGTGACTCAGAATGTTCTCATTTTTTAATATTTTTTCCCTATAAATTTTTAACCATCTTTTATGTTGGGGGGCCAGAAAATGATTGTAGTTCAGATGTCAAGAGGTTTAAAAAGGAAATTATTCACTCCAATGACTGAAATCAGCTTTTGGCCCTTTGTCTAAAATATTACTTTTCAGAAAATTTGCTTTTGGCAATCATTCATCAATTTAAGAAAATATGTTCAAATGACTGCATTAAAATGTCACCATTTACATATATTTGTCCATAATAATGAGTTAAGATGAATTCTCAAATTTAATTTTAAAGTGGACTTAACGAACTGTTTCTTTTTTTAGAGAGTGATTATAACAGCAGGTTTACATAAGTGTTTATTAAATTTTCTGTGATGTAGATGACAAGCAATATATTAAATGCAATTTAATCATATACATCATATAGTACAAATACAAATACATCATATAGTAGAAGGAGGACCAACCATCCATTATAAGGAAAATAAGTTAATAGCAGGTGGCAAGTCAAACATGTATTTTAAAGTTTTGGATTATATTACAGTATCTAACTTTATAGTCAATGAGGTGATATCTACCATTAGAGTCTGGTTTTCCTGAGAAATCTGCTCTTGGCTTTTGCTGTTTACAGACAGAGTTCATTGGGTAATTCTTGGTCATGCACGTTGAATGCATAACAGGGTATAGCGTGAAGTGCCTGAAGATACCTGTTTTAAAAAATGAAAATATGGCATTTGTTAAAGTTAATTCAAAGAGTATGTGAACTCTCTTGTCATGCTTTTGTAACTGTGATATTTTTAGAGAAAAAAGAACTTCAGGAAGATCTCAATACTTCAAGTAAAAACAAACTAATATCTTATTCAGAATTCAGGGCTGTAGCTAACTGCCTGACTTCAAGCTAAATCTTAAAACATGTTATGCCAAATTATAGTACATACTGTACTGGAGGTTTGCCGTAAACATGAGGACTCAGCAGCAGCCACAGTTGCTTAATGTCAGTCTGAGCAATCAAATCATATTCAGCGCTTTTCTTCTCCACTGTACTATTTTGAAATGTCATATTATGCTGCATCACTTTGATAGCAGCCTCGTCTGCTTCCTTTATCTTTATTAGCTGCCTTTTGTCCTTTCTTTGCAATTCCTACACATTGTTTTTATAACCTAATTCCATACCTTATTTGTTACTGTAAATAGCATCCAATTCTTCTTTAGCTGCCACCATGAAATCTTCCATTTCCTTACTTTTTAGCCACCTTAGCAGGTATCTAAATTCCTTTTATAGAATTTTTTATTGAATAAATTAATTTTTGTAGCCTCCTTTACCACTACTACCATCTGACTTAGACTTATAGTTTAACAAAACAAAACACAATTACAACCCTAGATCCTCAAAATATACTTTGATAGAGAACACAAGGGACCAGCCAATTCTAGTTATACCTCCTCTGAGCATCTGGGAAGTTCTCTTTCACAGCCCCTCAGTCAGGTATAAATTAACTAGTCCTACTCAATAAGTTGTGAACAAACAGGTCAAAGAATTTAATTACCAATGAGGAAGCATCCAAAATCCTTGTCCCCTGCCAAAAGAAAAAGGTATCTTCGTGGCACCTTTCCATGAAGCAGTTGGGTGTTCCATGACATGAAGAGGCTGTGTGTTCAATGAATATGGTGGAACTTGCAAAAACCAGAGTTCCTGAGTGACTACTTGAAGCAGACCCTTGATGAACATGCAGTAGGATTAAGAAATAAACTTTACATTTAATGAGCTATTGAGATTGCTGGGTTATTTTGTTACTGCAGCATTACCTTATTTTTTCTGACTAATACTCAAAACCAAATTTAAAAATAAAGAGATATCATTTTATGGATACAATATGTCTATAATGCTGGCACAGGTAGATACAATGCTCACAAGACTAATATCTAAGGTGCTCTAAAGTTAGGAGGCTTTAACCATGCCATACACTCTTGGAGCACAATTTTTAATGTTACCTATTCATATACTTGAGAAAGCTGTAACAAGGACAATGTGATATCTCATGTATTTTTGAACAAGAGAACATGAGTAACCCAAAAAGATTATATTCAAAAGTTCACACCACCTTTATAAACTTTCTAAATGTAGCCTATAGTTATTTATTTCTATTTAATTCTTTTGTTTGTAAAATAGAGTCTAAGACAAAAAGAGTGGGAACTTGCATTTGTTTCTTTATGACTGAATTGAATTCTATTTAGTTGAATTCAATTCAATCCAGACACTTTAAATAAAGTATAACACTTGAAATTTCAAACACCCAAACCTTTTCCTACATGCGTTCGAATAATACATGTAATCAGTCTTTTTAAATTTCTATAAGCATGAAGGTATAAACTCGTTTCTTATTTCCTTGATTTTACTCCATGACCAGCAAAAATCTCTTTGAGTTAATTAGCATGACTCTAACTTATGTTTAATGACTTTATAATCATTCTTGCAATAAGAGCCATACATTTTCATATAATTCCCCTATTGATGGACATTCACTTTATTTCCAGTTAGTTTTATTATGAATACTAATAATACTACCTGTCATCTGAATTGTAAGTATTTTGTTCATAATTTTAAAAATAGTGTTTTTATTCACCTGGAATTTAGTTTTGAATAGAGCATAGGATAATGGAACAATTTTACGTTATTTTACTATACAATTCTATAATTTTTTTATTTCTTTATTTTTATTTTTTATTTTTCTATTTTTTATTATACTTTAAGTTCTAGGGTACATGTGCACAACGTGCAGGTTTGTTACATATGTATACCTGTGTCATGTTGGTGTGCTGCACCCAATTTTATATTCTTTTTAAACCAGTAGCCAGTTGTGTCATCACAACATTCTCAACAAACTAAACTTCTACCTTTGTCAGATATTAAAATGTCCTATGAAGGTAGGGTTATTGTTAAAATTTCTAGGCTCTTCTACAAATGTTTATCTGTTTTTTTTGCCAATACCGTATTTATTTAAAGTGAATTTATAATCAATTTTGATATAGTGGCTTGCAACAAAATTCCTCTATAGTGTCATGGTGTCATTTCACTGTCTTCTACCCTCAGGTGTTGCTGATGAAGCTCAATGTCTGTCAGTTTCTTTTTCATTGTAACTTGTTTCACTTGGAAATTTTAAGACTATCCCTTTCTCCTTAGGGTTCAGAAATATTTTCTAAAATTTTTTTTCCTACATGTATATCTTTTCTTCTCAATCTGCCAAGAGACTACAGGGATTTGTTATTTAATTTACAGAACATTTTCTCTATCATGGCTTTAATCATTCCTCTTTTGTCCCAGTTCTTACATTGCCTTGTAGAAGTTCTCTTACTTGCATGTTTGATCTCTTAGACTTCTTAAAATATTATCTTTCCCCTCATTCTCATTTCTTCATGTTCTTTCCCTCCGTGTTTGGATATAGTTGAACCCCTTGATATTCTGGGCCACTTCTCCCTATCTCTTTTGATTCGTGTATTAAATTACTTATTTCCACAAAGCCTCACAAGTGCTGTGCTTGAATTTCCTAAAGAGTTCTTATTGATTTCTTACCCAAGTTGTCAAGTCTTTAACTGCTCTATTGGCCTGGCACGAGTTCTGTTGTTCTGATGGCTTTTCCTTGAATGGATTGTTAGTTTTCTTTCCTTGCTTACTGGAACTCGGGTCTTTGTGTTAGAGTTTCCCAGAGAGGACAATCACTAAGGCAGGAAGTCATCACAGACCCACAGAGCCTCCCCTTTCCCCAGACTGGGAGTGTAGAAATAGGCAGACTGTCTTCTGCCTCCTGTCAAAGCACCACAAGGAAGTGTCTCTGTTCGCTCTGGTTCTTGATCTTCTACCCACAGAGGCCAAATAGGCAGCTCCTCTGGGCTTCCCAAGGGCAGGAACAATAAACACATCCATATGACCATCTGATGGTCCTCATTGCTGCTGTTTATGCTCACAGCTGTCCTTGACTCTGATTATCCACAGAGGTTGTACTATTATATGCTATGAAGCCAGAAAAGTTGATGGGGTGTGATACTTTGATGAGATCAAAACTAGCACTACTGACTGCATTTTGGACTCTCCTCTGCTGCCCATTCTTTAAACGCCCCTGTCTATTGATTGTGTAAATCTTAGTACAATCTCTGTGGATTCTGAATGTGCTTCACTGCTTCTGTGTTAATGGAGACTTATTAGAAAGAAAGGTCTTTAAAGGCAGAAGTTATATGTTTTATTTTGATTGAACTCAAAGAACATATGTGGTGCTCTGCACTAGTGGATATTGAATCAATGCTGTTGGCTAACTGAAATAGCTTCAATGTGGCTAGATTAGTGGGAAAGAGGGGTGGTTCTTTCATTTTCTTTTAATG
Source organism: Macaca mulatta (assembly GCF_049350105.2). Classification (NCBI taxonomy): domain Eukaryota; kingdom Metazoa; phylum Chordata; class Mammalia; order Primates; family Cercopithecidae; genus Macaca; species Macaca mulatta. Next base: position 72,985,609 of record NC_133422.1, read on the forward strand.
CACTACAATTTTTGTTTTAGTTTATAAACATATTCTTCAATGATTTAAGTTTTCTCAATAATATTAGAGTATATGCATGTTTTAAAAATGTAACTAGTGTCAACATAAGGAGGTCATATTAGATATTTTCTCTCTGGTTTATATTTAATAAAAGGGGCTTTATATTGTGCTAATGACTTAGTAGATATTGTATTTTTTTCTTGAAGAGGTGAGATTATCATGAAACACAAATAAAATTTGAAGTTCCAGAGGTCAATTAGTCTTTGTAAGATAAATTCTATTTACACCAAAATGAATGGTAAAAGCTTTATTTTTACATATTTTTTATTTTATTTTGTTTTTCATTATACTTCTTTCAGCTCACACCTAGTAAGAGGCCTTTAAACTACTAAGTTAGTATGTGTGTGCTTTTTATTTATCTACCAATTCCTGCATGGCAATCAAAATATTCCCATGGATAATGAACATCTCTTATCAGATGAAGTAAAATATTTTTTACTTCAATATTTTTTTACAAAATAATGACCCACTGAAAAATTGGTTTATTATCCAGACAGCAGTGTTCTAGAACCCTCCTGGATTATTTTAGGTTGATTAAAATAGTACTATTCTTGTAACAAGAAACCCATGTGTACAAAAACATTGAAAGGATGCTTCCTATTTGTGAATATCAAGTCACTTTTCATTTCCAGAATTATTATCCTCCACTTGGAGAGCATAAAGGGAAATGCCATGAGGTTAAGAGACTTCCTTATGGCAAACAATTAATCTGTTGCAGGGTCAAAAGAGAACTTCCCAAGCAATAGTCTGGCCTTGCTAATATGTAGACATGATTCCTTCATGTAGGGCAGCTTGGTCTGAAAACACCACAGGGGGGAAATAAATAAATAAAATGTGAGCTCTATGTGGCCAAGTTGCTTCTTTGTTTACTGGAAGACAACCCAAGACAAAGGAGGCTCTATGTTCCACAGGAAGTAAGGAGACAAATTTGCTCGTTTGTCTTCAGAACACACATGCTTATTGCTATCTGCATTCAGTTGACATATATGCCACCCAAATGTACTTCATGCTCAGACTACAATCACGTACCATTCTCCAACTATATGAACTGTTCAATTTTAGATGTGTGAACCTCCAGGACTGTGAAATAAACGACCTCATTCAACATCAAGCGGAATTCAAAGAAGTCTAAATAATTGTCCATTCAGTCTGGGAGAAAAGGACTAAAATGGCATGAATCCAGGTGGGTGGAGATTTCCCCCTCCTGCTTGCTACGTACAATAGCACATGAGAATCCATAGTTAGGACTTTAAACAAACAGAGTTAGCAGTGAGAAAGGAAGAAGATGTTTTCTGAAGGAGAAAAAGTTGTAGAAGTTTTACTTCAACTGCTGAATTTGAAATGTTGGCTTACCCATAAGACACAAATGGAAGAGGCTACTTCTTAAGATCACAGCTGGAAAGAACTATTTTTTATGCTAGAAAAAATTGACCAAGTGTATGGAAAACAAAACTAGATAGGAATTAGAAACAACTTCAACATACCCAGAAGTCTTTTACGGAGTTAGAAAAGAGCAGAATAGAGAACAAATGTTATGAAAGAAAAAGACCACTAACAATGATATTAAATGGCCCCACTTTTCCTCAAAATCTGGCAGTTCTTTGCAGTAGAATACTCACATACATACACAGTATTCATTGTTATGGATCCTACTTGCTACAGACAGCGTCTTTGTCCTCATTCATAATGTTTCTGTCTTGCTGTACTTTAGAGTGCAAGGGTCATAAGGAAGCCTCCCCTGCTCGTGCGCACTGGACAGCCTTGTTGCTAGTCTCCCATAGTGCCCTGGCATACCTCTCTCATAGCTCTCCAACCGTGATCAGTGGGACTGAGCTATGCCTCAGATTAGACTAGAAGCTCCCTGATGGCAAAGAGCTTGTGTGATTCTTCTCTGTACTCTAAGTTCCTTGCATAGCACATAGCAAAGATAAAGCACTCAAACATATTTGAACTAAAGGGAGAATCAGTTTATTCTACCCCAAGTGAAAGGTGAAGTTTACTGTAAATGTGATGACTCTTGAACCAAATCTAAATAGCCTGAGCTGTAATTAACAGACTTCATTTAGTTTGTAAAATGTTAAGCTGATTTCTTTGTTGCATAACATTCTCCACGTTTTCAAAGTTTGGATCAGAAATCTGCACTTGCAGGATTTCTCCTCTCTTCATCCAAAAGTAGAGCACATATTCTTAAATATTACCGCCTCCAAAGTGAGTTCTTTTTCTTCTTGTCCAAAATGTGTGTGGGGTGGGGTGGGGGGTGCAGTCCGGATTTTCCTTAGTTCAGTCAACAGTCTAAGTTCAAGGGTCCAGACACTTAACAAATAGCTTCAAAATATCCTTCACATTTTCTCATAGTTGATCCACTCTACCTCATATTGTCTCCTAATGGCCGTCCAGTTTATCGTAAAGCCCTCGTATGACGCATGCCTGTTGGAACATAGGAGGTAAGTATCATGAAGATTCAGTGTCCTGCTACACTGGTGAGGTTTTTAGTGTACCAGTGGCATAGGGTGTGTCAGACAATCTCCTCTAAGACAAATGACAGATCATTACATCTCACACCTCTTAACCTGAGAAAGAAATGCAGAAGGCAATGACCTCTGAGTTGATTACTACATGATAAAAGGGAATGAAAGAAAGATGGCATTCTTGACCAAGTAAAGATCATAAGTCAAGGTCTAAAGGTATGAAACAGCCTGATTTCTATAGGGAAGCAAAAGCAATTTGATATCATTAGGGTATAAACTGCAAGGCCAGAAGTGTTGAGAGAGGTGATTAGAAAGATAGAGCTGAAACAACGGGCTTAACCACTGAAGGGTCTTAAGCAGAAGACCCTTTCTTGGTCTTTCCAGAAAGCAGAAACCGAGGCAATGTTTGTGGGCTACAAATTTACTGAAAATGTTATCATGGAAAATTAGGTGTGAGGAAAAAGGGAAGCGACACAGGACAGAAGGAAGACTAAAGTGAGGATGCTACTGAGTCATCCAGTACAACTAACTGTCACTTCATCTCACAAGATTGTCTTCTGAGAAATAACAAGAAAAACTGAATCCAAAGATAGCCTGTTTAGAAGAGAAGGGGATAATAATTTTATCTGCCACTTTTCAATTTCCATTTGTCAGAACTTCACCTCATTGCATATCAGGGCTTCATATTTCATTGGTGTGTCAGGATCAAGTACTTGATAGTGTACCAGGAGCTGTTTCTCAAACAGTGAGAATTTCTGTGATTCAGAAGGTATAGTCTTGCTCCAGAAACTGAGGTATTTGCATTGTTACCCTCCTATTGAGGGTTATCAGATACTCCACACAGCATTTTAACCTATCAGAAGCATCTCTACTGCCATCAAAACTTCAGGGTCATAGAGTATGTGTATGTGGAACCTTAGGTCATAGTCTGACTCACTGCAGAAACCTCTCTTGCTGAGTATTTTCTGAATAAATCAATTGGATTCGCATTAACAAAGGTATTCTTTGCTACCTCCAAACTCCAAAGAATTCAACAAATGTTCTATTTTTCCTTATCAGAAGATTTATATTAGAGACTACTAGGGATAGGAAAAAAGTGTTTCTCCAACTCTCACAAACCACTCAACACCACACTTCTGATGCCAGATGTGTGAGGATTATTTCCCCATACACCAAGTACTTCCTCAGCAGACACCAGCTGGATATGCTGTAATTCAATTCTGACACTATTTTCCTGTATGTAGTGTTAGATCTCACAGATTGAGGATTCGGTTCCACAAGACTCACACTCCCCACATCAGATACCAATTGCAAGTCCCACGTTGTGACCTGTACTTCTGACAGACCAGCTACAAAATGCAGGCTCTTGTGACTCCCTCCTCAGGTTTGAATAATTTGCTAGAGCAGCTCACAGAACTCAGGGAAACACTTTACTTACACTTACACCCACTTATTTTAAAGTATATTACAAAGGATTCAGATGAGTATCCAGCCAGTTGTAAGAGAAGCATAAAGCATGGCATATGAGAACGGGTATGGAGCTTCCATGCCCCCTCCCCTGCACCACTCTGCAAGACCCTCCCTGTGTTTAGCTATCTGGAAGTTCTCCTGAACTCTGCCCTTTTCAGTTGATATGAAAGTTTCATTACATAGGCATGACTGATTACATCATTGTCTATCAGTGATCTCTCAGCCTTCAGCCCCTCTCTCCCTTCCAGAGATTGGCATGTGGGGCTAAAAGCGTTGGGTTTTCTGGTGGCCAGCCCCTACTATGATGTTTTCTAGGAGCCCTCAGCTACCAGCCACCTCATTAGCATACAAAGACACTCATCAATCTGGAGATTCTAAGGGTTTTAGGAACTGTGTGCCAGGAAATGGGGATGAAGACCAAATATGTATTTCACATTACAGAGATGCTGGCCTTACATATCTAAGACCACTGAACCACAAAAACTTCAACTTGTGTGACAGGGCCCTGAATCGTTGTCAAGTTTATCTTCAACTTCTGCCAAGTATGTGTCGTACTAGGACCTTAAGATACTTACCACTTTCTACTCACCATGTTCAAATAGCATTCTGCCAGTAGTATAGTGGATCTATATGATGTTCTGAGGAATTCAAGATATCTAATGTTCCTGAAAACCAAATTTTGACAGAAAGCTGAACAGTAGGTCTGGATCAAGAAAGTAAATGTGTACTATCATCTTTGCCACGTAAAAGTGAACTTCTTTGTCTCCCTATTGATGGGGCTCAAAAAAAAAAATGCATTTGCCAGATTAACATCTGCAAACCAAGTGTCATTGGCTGTGTTGATCTAGTACCACAGCTGCTTTACCTTTAAATTTATGATAGTCCATTTTCATCCATCACAATACATCTGTTTTGTGTGGTGGCTATATGAATTGAATGACAATATCATAAAGGACCACTACTCAAATCTTTTAAGCCTATTAAGGAAATGCTCCTCTGTATTTCCTCACAGGATTCAGTTTTTCTTCTGATTATCTATTTTGACTAGGAGCAGAAACTTTCATGTCTTTCACTTGACTTTTTTTTTTAATCATAGCGGCCCTTATTCCACTGGTCAGGGCAATTCTTTCCAGCTTGTAGGTCTATGTATCAAAATTGTATATTTAGGAATTCAGGAATTAACCAAAGGGTGAGTTTCAGGACTCATTGTCCCCATTGTTAGCTTAAATCAAAACTTTAAAATTTGTCCTCTGTAAGCCCCTACTCTGACCAGAAGATCACAGTGGCATTTCAGGTCCCTTGGTATCAACTCAGACCAAGGTGTTGTTGGTTAAAATATAACTGTTGATTAAAAATTTAGATATTGTTCTTTCCAAGTGTATAGTTATTATGATACATGATGTTAGGTCAGCAATTTGAGGAAGAAGCAGAATATTCAATGTGTATACCTACAAAGGTGTTGCAAGGTGTTTATACAAAGGAACCATGTTTTCCCTTCAATCAATGAGCATTGGATCTGGAAACTTGCTTAAATTTGGAAAATTAACAAAAGCCCATGGTTTTCCACACTAGTGGTTGATATTGGAATTCTGTTAGCTAGTTCTCATTTTTTTAAAGTTACATAGTTTGAGAAAACCTCTGGTCCCTGTTCACTATTTTGCCTCTAGATTCTGTATAATCCCTTAGCTATGTCACGGATTCCTTTGAGTGAAAGCACCCTTCAGGTCATTCTGGCCTTCATGCTTAATATAGTTTTTTTTATATATATATATAGTTATATATATATATAGAAAGAGTAATATATATAATATATAGTAATATATATATTTTTATATTATCTATAGTAATACATATACTATATATAATTATATATAGTAATACATATTTTATATATATATATAAAATACAGAATAGGGGCTTATATATATACATACCTTTTCTCTGACTTTTAAGTGCTACTGCATGATTTCTGCAATTCCAGAATCCCATGATCTCTATTTATATTAGGCTTCATCTTCCACAGTCAACCTGACTTTACAGGGTTAGCAACCATGGTGTTGTTCAAAGAAGTTAATATCTACCTACTTTCTCCTGTACAATTCTTATGGTCTTAGTGGAGGAAATGTCCTTAGTGCTCAGTAAACTTACCAGGCTGTAGATTTTTCAGTTCTTATATAGTCTGTTTACATTAATATTTCTACCTTATTGAGCCTTTTACCCTTTGAGTTCTTCTATACCTTAGTTTATACCTTTTATCTTGACTTTATTTATGCAATATTACAGAGATGCTGTCCTTACGTATCTAAGAGCACTGAACCACAAAATCTTCAACTTGTTTTTAATAAACTTGTTTATAATAAACCATAATAATGTCCAAGCTTCACAGAGTCATTCTAATAAACTACCAGACAAGTTACGAGTGTTCTTTTCGGAACATTGAACTCTGAGTCAGAGGTCAATATTGTGTGAAGAAGTTCCCTTCTATCCATCCTTATAGATCTCTATTCCAATCTAGAATTCTCCACATTACTCCTAAATGTGTTTCTTGGTCCCTGCTATGACATATTAACCAGGCGAGTGCAATAATTGCCCAGCTTACTACCAAAGACAGTTTCCAGACTGTCATAAATAGCTTTGTAGTCTTATTTAGAGAGAGAGATAGGTGGGCTTTTGAGGAGGTCAGTGCATCTAGAACTTGCAGAACAGAATAACCAAGAGAGAGGAAGGAAGAAAAAGAGAAAGAAATCTTCAAAGAGTCTCCCTTTCTCTGTCTGAGTTTAATAGAAACTATAAAGGCAGAGTTCCAAGAAGCTCCACAAATCCCAAGCAGAAGAAACACAGAAAAACACACCAAGGCATCTTATGGTCAAATTGCTGAAAACTACTGATCAAATCAGAAACATTAAAAGCAGAAAGGCAGAAAAACACATGTTACATACATACATACATATTGTACATTAGCTAAACAGGATATTCCTACACTCCTGTGCCACTATTTCATTCTCTGCCATTAAAATGATGTTGATTGGATTTTCTGCTTGGATCTTCTACACATCACTACACAAAACAACCCAGATTTATGTGAAATGCTTCATCTGTTCTCAGCAATTAATAAAGCAAAAATATATCCTGTGGTTAAGAAAATGTGTTTGAGCTTAGATCAGCCTTTCTTTATGAATGCCTAGGTAGACAACCCAGTTAGCCAGATCATAAGTTGATCATCAATGTAATTTTCACCCCATAACATCTATGTCACAGGCTATGAAAAGATCAATGCCAGAATAAACAGTCATCTAAATGCTGGCCCTAGCACAAGAAGGCAGTAGAATGAAACAGTTTAAAAGCTAGAACTCTGGAGTTGAACTTCCTGGGTTAAAATCACTAATATTGTGTATTAATTTTGAGACCCTGGACAAGTTACTAAGCTCCATTTCCCTATATGTAGATCATGTATAATAAAAGAGACTTTTAAGAGGATTAATTGAAGAGACATGCTATTTTGCTTAGCCCTTTGTCTGCATATACTAAACCTTCACTAAAACTTAGGTACACAGCCAGGTGTGGTGGCTCATGCCTGTTATGCCAGCACTTTGGGAGGCCAAGATGAGAGAATCACTTGAACCAGGAGTTCAAGACCAGCCTGGTCAACATGGTGAAACCCATTTCTACAAAAAATACAAAAAATTAGCCGGTTGTAGTGGTGCACACCTTCTTCTGGTGAGGCTAAGTTGAGAGGATCACCTGAGCCCAGAAGATCAAGGCTTCAGTGAGCCGTAATGGCTCCACTGCACTCCAGCCTGAGCAAGAGAGTGAGACCTAGTCTCAAAAAAAAAAAAAAAGTTAGATAAATGGAGAGGAATGACTATTTTAACCATCCATTGTTTAACAAAACTTTGTCCCATGATAATCACCACTTTCATAAAATGTTTGTGTTTTTTAAAATCTATTTCCTAAATTAAGAAACCATTATACTTCCTCTACAGCACCATTTTAGTAGACAAATGAATAGCTAGCATTTTGCCAGACAAATGAACCTAGGCAAGTTCCCACTGCCGGCCGGAGTTGGGTGAGGTAACTACCTCAGGGAGAGTGTTGGTCTGTAATTAGGAGCTAGGAGTACACTACACATGTGGGGCTTACCCTACCAGTTAATCTTTAGAATGAAATTATTCCTGTCTTTCACCAACTCAGCCCCCTGCTGGGGCATGCTTTGTGTTAAATTAAACAAGTTTTCCTGGTCTAATCCTATTTCTGTAATGTGGGTAATAGAAAGTAGTTAATAAGAGAAGCATGCCCAATTAAAATCAGGTGTTGGGGTCTTTTTGCAATGGTAATACAGGGTGGATATGGTTTAAATGATGTTTAAACCCATATATGTACACATATTTGTAATTAGGAAAAAGAGATAAAAATAAGGAGAGAAATGCATTGCTTTTTGAGTGCAGTGCTACTGCTTCTGGTTAATGCAGCATAGTGAATGTCAAATTCTTGGCAAACTCACCAGACAGGAATGTCGTTCCTTCTTAATTCTCCTTCTGTGGGTGAGTAAGGGGTAAAGAGGTTGCTCCCCAGCCTCATCCCTGCAGAGATCTTGATAATATTGTTAAATGAAGTAGAGCAGCATATGTATAAAGAATAAACAGTTATAATTTCAATTTTTCATATAAAAGTATATCATTTTTGTATGGTGGAGTAATCTTTAATTTCCTATTTTTCAAGTTTTCTACACTGAACATGTAATACTTTACTAATTAGAAAATAAACATTTTTATACTATTGAAAACAAATTTCCATGATTTTGCTGTGTTCTGTATCACATGAGCGGAAGGTTTTGAAGTTTTAGATATACGGATATGAGGTTAATTGAATATATTTAGTATCCAACAGTAAGTAATCATATTGTTGAGAAAAAAAGAGAGTCTTTCAAGTTCTTGAATAAATTTTAGAATAAATCAATTAAAATTTAGAAATTTAAAAATATGCGAGGTATATTTAATATAACCTCTAAAGCATATTTTTGAAGTATATGGGAAAATTGCATAATACTCAGAAAAATTAATGTATAAGTTCCTCTTTTAAGTTCCATAGAGTTTCACATTTTACTATTAAATATCAGTCTTTTGAAATACTCAGTATTGTAGTTATTAGCTACCTTTCTCCAATAGCTCAGTTGCAGTCCTAACAAACAGTGGAATAAATTAAATAGATAATGTTTTAGGATTTTTTTCACTATATTGTGTTCACTTTACAATTTTTTTTTTTAAATAGTGTTCTCTGGAGGGAACATTTTTCTGTGAGGTAATTCTACCAACAAATGTGAGAAAACTACAAGTAGAGTCAGAAGCTGATGAAAGTTAATAGGTTAAAAAAATAAGCTTCATTGCTACTCTTTGTTTTCTGGTACTACTGCTACCATTTAATGAATATCTCCACATCTAAGCCTTGTGCAGTTTGCTTTAATGCGTTATTTTATTTAATCCTCACATAACTGTATGTAGGTATAAACTGCTATTTCCATTTTAAAGGTGAATAATTTTAGTCTGGAAGAGTTTAAGTAATGTAAGAATGACTCTGAGTTATGAAGAGAATACTTTCTGAATTCTTCTTTGTTTCGTCTTATTCACACTGTGTTATTGTTAGATGAGTGATTGTGAATAAGTGGTGTCTTTAAGAGCAGCACTCTCCACTGGAAGAAAGATGTCACATGTTCCAAAGACCCATTAAAGATGCTCAAGGGACCAAGAAGAGGGTTCGACTTAGTAAAGCCATTCCAGTACTTCACTCTTGCTTATATCTCTAAATGTGACTAAGTCATGTGTATAGACTTAGATAAATAATTAGAAATGTAACTATTATATTTAAAGGAATTATCACAAGCAGGCTCTGTACTAAGCACCTACAATTAGATGTTTTCATTTAATTTTCACAACTTAGAGACAGGTACAATGACCACATTTTGTAGATGAATACTCTGAATCTCAGAGTAACTTAATGTTTTCATCAAAGTCACAAAGGTAGTTAATGACACAGCCAGAATTTGAACTTAGGCTGACAAGTTGAAACCCTAGGCTCTTGCTAACAGACCATATGACATTTTCCCCCTAGTTTCTACCACATGTGACATTTCTTGGTGCCTACTTGTGCAACTGTATCCCTGACTTCTCCCCTACATTTAGTATGGCCTTATGTCTGGTTCCCAAAAATGTCTTTGTTTACATCAGTTGTTCTGGTCTTCTGTGTGTTTAGACCCACATTCATTCTCAAAAGGGACTAAGTGTAGAGAATGAATTATATGACCACCTAACCAAAAGTCAATGAAGATATATACTGGAATTCACCTGATATCTGATTGTGAGCCAGCCCCGCATCAGAGATCTGTCTCTGCTCAAGGCCTTTGCAATTTCTCTGACACATAGGAAAACAAGCAATTCTGGTCATACAGAGACTATATGACTAAGAAATCCAGCATCTGCAAACTAGAGTTTTAATAACAATGAAGGTGAGAAAATTATTCATATTAGCTACCTCCTCCAGAAAATACATTGGAAGTGTGCTCAAGGTTGCCTTGGCAGTCAGATCTTTATTAAAAGTTAGCTTAAACATTATTAACTGAAAGAATTAGATGTTAAAATTGTTTAAAGATGAAATAGATGCGTCAGAGATTTTTTTAAAAGCATCTCTCAAACTGTGCCATGAAAAACAGTATAAACAGCTAAGTTGAGTTATAGTAACTGACAAACAGAAAATATTCTGGTGTCCTGATTACAGTCTTCTACTAGTGCACTGTAACAGTTTCTCTAGAAATACGCTGTTATCAGTTCTTTCAAAATATTTTCTTTATTCAAGAGCACTTTATTAATAGTTTTGAATCTTGATGATCTCTTAAGACTTATGTATCAGTGGCCCATAGTCATATACATGATGTCCAAGGAGGAGACAGGAGCTGTTTGGTCCACCTTGAAATTACAGCCGATACTGGCAATAATGTAAGCCAAGTGAATGCTTATTTTATGTAAGATTACAGATGCTTAGATTCATTGCAAATTTTACTGAGTATTAGAAACATGTAATAATGTTCAAGAAAATGTAAGTACTGTATTTAGAACTGATACAAGTTGCAAGGAGGTCTTTAAGAACATCTGATTTCCTAAGTAATCTTTTCATTTAACTAATTTCATGGTATATAGATTTGAAAAAAACCAGATGCTCAGAAATATGCTGAAATTGAATATTATAACTTTGATTAAGTGCCACAAAATGGAGTCAAACTTCCAAACCCTTCTCTCCGCCTTCTCTGTTGTGTGTTTTTCCTGTGTATACCAGTAAAAGGTCCTGATATTTTCTTTTTAATTGCTGTACTTCCACAGTCCTAGGAATTTGGGGATCAGTTTGGGATGAAGAATCATGCCAGGAAGATAAATTACATTCATATGTCAGATATTGCCTCACAATGCTATCTAGCTCAGCAGGCTATAATGAGCCCCCACTCACCAGGCCAGGCTCCAGCCAAAAAAATAAATAAATATATAAATAAAAGAACACCTACTGTTTCTCCATCAAGGGCAACTCTCTCAGAGGGCAAACAAAAGCAACAGGGGGAGGCCAACCATATCCATGCAGTACTATGGGTTGCTATGCAACCCTCCGTGCAAGTTGGGCAGCAACAGATGGACACTTTGAATAGAATTAATGCCCCTCTGACCCATGTTTTAAATAGTACCCAAACCCACTGCCTGATGAATTCTATTAACTATAGGCATACTTACACATATAAAATATGGCATCATAACTGACATTGTTATTACCCTCTTTACTAAAATAAAGTCATAAATCTATTGCAAAATTTGAGACCGATAATATTCAATGAGATATTTCTATTTTTTTCCTTTTTTCTTGATAAATGAATCACTGATGTCTCATAACCTTGGGCTACATATTTCCTTATAGTGTTTCTCTGATTTTTTATGCGAACCTGCAATGCCTGCTCTGAGTTTCAGCTTCACTTTTACACTGAGTCCGGCTTCTTCCTCAACCACTGTCACCTGTGGACTCTGGGCATTGTGTAAGAGACCTCTTTTTATTGTAACTTTAAGAAAGAATATAACATAGAATAAATATTTTATAGATCTTTGTGGGGACAGTGTTGGAACTATATTCCTGATTGAACAATCAATCTAAAGGCTATACCCAAAGCCCCAAAAGTTCTTTGTCCATCTGCCTTCTGCCTTGGCCAAGTTTAAGCCACTTTTCATCCCTTGCAGTGAGTAGATATCAAAGGAAATCAGTGTGTCCTCAAGATTATTAGGATAAGATCCCCTCTCTGGTCTCTTAAATTTTATATACTAGGTAACTTAGGTTGTTAAGACCTAAAAGAGAGGGATATCAATTCTAAAAAAAATCTTGGAGTATACAATCTCATATTGGTGGCAACAAGTAGTTTTTAATTTTTAATGAAGCATATGTATGATAAGATATCTTAATAAAGTGATACAGATCACAGAGCATTGACTTAGAGGAAAGAAACTGGAGAAAGGGCTCTGGAAAGTTTCTTTTCTTGATATCAATGCCCTCACCTGTAAAGTTAAAGTAAAGTAAAGTAAAGTAAAGCAAAACAAAGCAAAGTGGTTTTGGCTAGATAATTCTTTTAGTCAAAAGTTAAAGGTTCTAACTTTTCCATTCTCTGAAAAATCAAAGACGTCATTAAAATAAAGTGAGTGGGAATTACATTTCCATCAGAGGATAAAGATGGGGATAATGTTTAAAGCTCAATATCCACATCTAATTACAAAATTCTTCTGTTCTGATGATGGAAAATAGAGAAGAAAAGGGAAGCCCTTGGACTCTAGGACCTAGAATATTCAGGGGGCTCCTGTCTCCTGTCTGTGCTTCCATTCCTTGGAGGTGCTCATACCCAGGGGTAGAGAGGTGCTTGCCCATTGATTATGTGACTTTTGCAAAGTTTTCTATCCCACCCCGTATTCTCTTGCTTGAACCGTCCTTCTGTGGAGGAGACAACAGCACGTGTGCCTCCAGTTTTTAAAGTGGTGCTGCTTCTCTGTCAGGCCTCCTGCTGCTGCCCAGTATGTCTTCGTTTTGAAAATATGAGCTCGGTTTTCCACGACTGGGCACACAGGCTTGCAGTCTTCTTGCTGGGAGTCATTACTTATATATGCCTGCATGTACAGATATGCTTACATATGGACTCAGAGCGAAATATTTGCTTGTTTTTGTTTGTTTGTCCTCCCACCTCCCTTGAAGGCCCTGGAGGTGGGAAGTGTGGCATCTTAAATTATTTTGTCATCTCTGGCAAGATCTAGTGTTAATGACTTTATGGTGTCTACCACTTCACTACCACCTGAAATAATCACGTAAAGCAATTCAGTTCAGTAACTACTTCCTGTCTTTGTAGTACCATGTACTTTCTGATGAGACAAGAGATTTGATTTAGTCCTACATTTATTCTGGTAATTATCATACTGTGTCCCATTGAAGTCTCAATTTATATATCTTTTAAGAACTGTAACTCCCTATTATTTCACTATATAATGTTTTTAATTCTGTTATAGTCCACTTAATACATGTATTTCAAAAATAATCTTATTTTACTTTAGAGACTATGACATGGTCAATAGGTTATAAATAATAAAATAGGACTATTAGAAATAAATGAATATCGATAGATAAGATGTATTTGGATGCTGTAACCCCGTCTGTGTTTTGTTTAAATCCACAGTGATTGACTCTGTTTCTAAGACCATAGGTTCCAAATTTTGAAATGACCTACCCTAATTGAGGTGGAATTATCTGCAATTTATTTTGATGAAAAAAATTACTACCATAATTACTCCAGTAATTTTTTTAGAATAATTACTACTGTATAACTTCTTAGTGACGTAAGGGCCCTTAGGATTCTTCTAGGCCAATTACTTCTTTTTACAAGTGACAAAATGGAATCCACAGTAGGTAGATTTGGGTATTTTAGCCCACTTTTTTTTTTTTTTTAATATTGTCGTAGGGTTTTCCAAAGGTACCTAATTCCCTTTTTATCCCACCGTTCTGGGAAAGTATCATTAGCAACTATACATAAAAATGTAACTTTGCTCTAAAATGATCATTATGTCTAAATTTCTATGTTAAATTTCTACAAATTTATCTTAGCTATTGTTTCAAAATGTACACATTTGTAGATAAAATTCCACTGCAGGGAAAAGTATTGACAAGTAAATATTATCAGTAAAGAATTAAATTTCTTGTGTTAGCTTTTTTCCATCGTATTGAACCTTTAATGTTTAAAAACTAGTTTGAAATGTTCATCAAATCCACTGAACTGCTGAATTTTCACCTTTTTTATAATTTGCATATTCCTTTGATTTATGGATGGTTCTACTTGCTAGAGCCTCTGGGTAAGCACAACGAGTTTTAAGGATGCTTCTAATATTTAGAGATTCACCATCAGAACATCATGTAAGGTATGAATCCGTATATATAAACCTTCATGGCTTGTAATGAAACCTTGTCCCATGACTTGTCTGAGAGAACAGTTATTTCACTTTTGATGAGAAGAAAAAGTTGCAAGTTCAAATGCTTCTAGGGTTTACTGGACTCCCTCTGGGACTTTCTGTGCTCTCTAGGGCTCTAGGCTCTCTCAGCCACATCTTAAATACTCAGATTTCCCCAGAACAAAATTCATAAGACTCTTTTTTTATTTTTATTTTTTGGTCAACTTAATTGTTACGTGATGTGATTTCGTTTCTCTGTCCACAGACTTCGAATTCCTTAGGAAGTTTCTTACCTTACACTTTACCCAGGAGAAGTCTTTCAATATGTACATTGATTGAAAGAGAGGAAAATTCTATATGTGGTTCATTATTGTTCTTTAAATCAATATAAGAGAAGGGAACATAGCTTATAACATCTTATTAACATCTAAGATACAAAAATGTCTATTGAAAATACTATTAAACAATTTAAAGATCAGGGCCTTAAGAATGTTTTAATTTAAAACAATTCTTTTTCTTAAAGACTTTTACAACCAGACATCTATTTTAGCTGTTTTATCTGCAGCCCGGTCCAGAGAGGTAAACTGGATTTAATGGAAATTTTAGTTGTTGTTGTTGTTTTCTTTCTACAACCTGTTGATTTCATCTGCGCTAAACTCAGCTCCTACTTACTGTTGAGGGGAATTGAGCTATTGAAGAGTGGCAGCCCTTGCTCCTGCATGGGTCATTGCTGTGCTTCCAGTGTTTCTGTGCTACACAACAGATTATGAGTGTCACTAAAAACCAACCTCTTGATTCAATTCAAAGGCTTCCTGTCCTTTATCCAGAGAGAAGTACAACTAAAGCTGGAAATGATTGGAAATTGTCTAGCTGTTGTCATTTAAAAGAAGAAAGGAAGAATAATAATACAATGGTAAAGTGTCCAGCTTTATATTTAAAAATTTGTACATGCCACTGCCTGCATTTTATGAAATTCAATTTCTTTAGTTTTATACATATGCATATATAAGTAATCATCTAACTTAGCATGTGTCTTTTAACACATTGTTTAGCTACAGTTTTTGACAGTATCAGTTTCCAACTTCTGTTTCAGAAGTTCTTTCCTTACTGGTTCCTAAGAAACATTTGCTTTCTTAAAATCTATGTTTCAGAGTATTTTCTATACAATCTATAGAACACTAGTTCTAAGACATACTTTGCAATAAAAGAGTGGGTTTCCAAAGTCAGACAAGTTTGGGAAACATTTCATACTATATTCCACCTCTTAAAGATTTGCATAGTAGTATACTAAAGGTTTGGAGGGGTCCTACAGTGACATTGTCTTTTTATGTTTTAATTTAATCCAGTATCCTGAATAATGTTCCTCTTTTTTCATGCAGTAAAACCTGTTATGTATTATTGCATGGAGCTCCAGGAATTACATTTTGGGAAGACAGCATAGTGTTATATCATAACTTTAATAAAATTTAGTGGTTCTCAAAATGTGGAGTCTGGGCCATCGATACCTGAGAACTTATTAGAAATGTAAATTCTCAGCCCTCCTCCCCCGACCACAGACCTTGGATCAGAAACTCATTAGGTAGGTAGGGTTCTGGCAATCTGTGTTTATAATCAAACTCCAGATGTTTCTGACATGTGCTAATTTCACTGGTCTAATTCCACCAGCTTCACTTTATTCATCTAATTTTTTGATTGAGTGAAATAAGTGGGTGACAGAAAAGTCAATTTTAAAACTGTGTAGTTGTGCTAGTTAGGATGTGAGATGCCTTGATTGTCAAGTGTTGCTGCCATGACTAAAATTAAATTAGGCAAAACACGGAATATATTGGCTCTTACAATGAAACTGCCAGAACAATAGGCATGAAACAGCAACCCAGGCATCAGCGACTTGAATATTATCAATCCCTTCTCTACTTCTCATTTTTCCTTCACCCCTGTGTAACAACTTCATCTCAGCAGGAAGGAGGTTCTGTGACTGGTCCATCTCGGTCAGGTGCTCACCCTAGACCAAGCTCTGTGCTAGGGCTATGTGATTAAAATCCAGAGACGAAGAGGAATGTTCTGGAATAGAAGAGAGAGAAACACAGATGTGACCACTGAGGAAATAAGAGTTTGCATTTTCTAAAATTATTTTTTGCTTTAGGAGATCATCCCTTCTAGGCTGTTAGAAAAATGAACCACTCATATTTGGACAAAAATTTTGTTTTATGAATTTTGTCTTGAACTGAAGAAAAGTAATGTCAAAAGAGCAAAGAATAGGGTAGGCTTAATACCACCAGTTCCCTTTTCTGAGTCAATTACCTCTAGGTTTTCTATAGATTACTCTTGAAGGAGAGCTACCGTTAAATACCTACATTTGCTAGCATAACTTAATTTTTTTTATAATTTTAACTGTTTTTGAAATGCTATGTTTTTTATTAGGCTGGAAACATTTTTAACAATTTATAATGAATGA
Organism: Macaca mulatta; assembly: GCF_049350105.2. Classification (NCBI taxonomy): domain Eukaryota; kingdom Metazoa; phylum Chordata; class Mammalia; order Primates; family Cercopithecidae; genus Macaca; species Macaca mulatta. Next base: position 73,002,561 of record NC_133422.1, read on the forward strand.
GACAGAGAGTATATATGCATAGTTGCATACATGCAACTCCAATAGCTAACCTGGTTAAAAATAAAAAGTGAAAAATGAATTTTTGTTAACGTATCCCATTTTGACAACTTACATTATACAATACTCTTTTGCATGAATTAGCACTTTAAAGCAGATATCTTTTAGATAATCTCAGAAAAATATTTTGGATAGATTGGCAGGAAACACTTAAATATTTAGCATTTCTAAATCTCAAAATCTTTGGAAAATTTCCAATTATAATATAAAATTAGGGTAGACTACATTATGCTATGGAAACATCTCAGAAATCTCAATAGTTTAAAACAACAAAGATGTAGTTCTTGTACACTCTGTGTTCACAAAAACTGTGCAGAAAACCTGCTCATTGTGTCTATGAGAGACATAGTGCCAGCACAAATTTAAAAGGAATTTTAGTACTTGGTAAAAAGCTACAAGAAGAGTTTTTATTTTTTTTAATTAATGAAACATTTATTAATCCAAGCATTGGGGTTAGAAATATACAATCTTTCTCACAACAAACCCTCATTTTAACATGGGAAATAGGTATATAAACAAGTTATTTTAAGGCAAACACATTGAGAAGTTTGCAAAATGCCCTCAAGGAACCACTAATTTGGCTTTAGGTGGAATCCTATTATCTATAGGCTTTTCTCCTCTTGATGGTTGTGGGATTTGGGGAGAGCTATGTAGATATTAAGCAGGTACTAAACATTTCATAAGCTTATGTCCTCTTGATGATGCACATTTACCTCTCCTCTCCCATTCCAAACAGGAAAATAAAAGGTAATATGTTTTTACATCATTACCGAATATTGACAGCCATTTTCAACAGAATTTTTTTTTCTTGTTTTCTTGTTTTTGTTTTTGTTTTTGTTTTGAGACGGAGTCTCGCTCTGTCATATAGGCTGGAGTGCAGTGGTGCGATCTCAGGGCTCACTGCACCCTCTCTCTCCCGGGTTCAAGCAATTCTCTTGCCTCAGCCTCCCGAGTAGCTGGGACTACAGGTGCACACCACCATGCCCAGTTAATTTTTGTATTTTTAGTAGCAATGGGGTTTTACCATTTTAGCAGGATGGTCTCAATCTCTTGACCTCGTGATCCACCCACCTCGGCCTCCCAAAGTGCTGGGATTACAGGCGTTCCAACAGAATTTTTCTGTGGCCCTGTAGAAAAGGAGTATGTTGAAAAGTTTTCTTCAACAGAATTTTTTTTAAAAAGCTTTTCAACATATTCCTTTTCTACAGGGCCACACTTAATTGAGCATATGTGTTCCAGATATGTTACAGGCATTATTGCCAATTCTCACAAAAAGTATTATATAATAGGTCCTATCTTTAATACAGGAAATTGAAGCTCTGAAAGGTCTATAATACATGTAGTTGGCTGTAAACTCCATGTAGACTAATGTTTATTATATGTGTAGTATATGTACATAATAAACAATAGGCAATTTATGTATATCATAGTCTATAAATTCCATGAGGGCAAGAGCTATGATTGTCATTCATTGAGTCCTCAGCACCTAACAAGGTGCCTGGCACACAATAGGTTATCAAAAATATAGATTGAATGAATGGATTAAATAATGAGTGGGTAGATGTGAGGGAACTGGAATTAGATCCAACTCTGCATGACTCTAAAACCTGAACTTAATGCAACTTTGTGCTACCTTCAACGGCTTCCTGTCATCTGTTAAAGAATGTCTGAAAAATGTGTCAATGAAAGCTGTCCACCACCTTGTACCAGTCTTTCCAGTATTGTCTTCTACTACATCTTGTGATATACTCTTTTTTTCCTTTTTTTGAGACAGACTCTCACTGTGTTCTCCAGGCTGGTCTCAAACACCTGGGCTCAAGGTATCTTCCTGCCTCATCCTTCCCAGTTGCTGGAATTACAAGTGTGCACCACTGTGCCCAGTTATGATGTACATTTTGACCAAGGCCAGGATATTCGAGTCTGTTAAACTTTGCCTGCAAATTTATTTCTCTTAACTTAAACTTCATTCACATCTAAAATGTGCTCTCTTGTTCTCATCTACTACCCGTATTTCTCAGCTGGGCCTAATACTGCCACCTAGGAAGTTATTTGGAAATAGGTAGGGCAATTTTGAATCTTAAGTGAATAGGGACCTCTATTAACATATAACGAGGAGTCCAGGGATTCTAAATATCTTGCAATGTATGGATGGGGCCATCCTGCATATTAAAGAATTATGTGAAGAATTATGTTCTTTTTGTTTGTTTGTTTTTCGAGAAGGGGTCTTGCTCTGTCACCCAGACTGGAGTGCAGTGGTGCGATCTCGGCTCAGTGCAACTTCCATCTCCCAGGTTCAAGCAAAGGAATTATATTTTTATACCCAAAAGTCAATAATCTAAAGCCTTTGATAAACAGTATGGGTCTAACTCAGTCCAGAGTCAGCACAAGGTAGTCACGATTAGCACTAGAGCCAGCCAATTTTTAATCCCAGCTATGTCACTTACTAGTTATATTCTTTTGAGTCATTTAGATGCATATAACTTCAGTTTTCTCATCTGTAAAATGTGTTTAATAATGCATTTCAACAATGAGGTGGGGAGTAGAGATGAGAAATAAAAAACTCTAGCTCATAGATGTTTTTTAAATAAATAAGAGCTATTCTTGGAAGCCAGCATCAAGCCCCACCTTCCTTGAAGCCCTGCTATTCCAGCTGAGAATATCTTTTCCTTCTTCTCAACCATTGTGTTTTAGTCAGGGGTCTTTTAGCTGCAAGAAAAAAGAACGAGTTCAAGTTGTCTCAGGGAGAAAAAAAGGAAGTTTATTGGCAAGGTACTGCATCAGTTAGGATTCTTTGTGCTATAAGTGACAAAGTAAAACTGACTTAATAAAGATGTATTACTTCATATAATTTTTAGAATACTATAAAATCCACAATGACAATTCACGTATATAGTAGATACAAGCTCTGTGAGTGCAGGGGTTCTTTTTGTCTTATTTATAGTTGGTTTTATTCTCACATTCCATATGATAGACTCCTGGCAAATCCAGACTTTCCTCTCATAGTATTAACGAAGCCTACTACAGTACCAGATCAATTATCTATACATCAGCTATTCCCGGGGAAGAGAATGAGCGCTTCTAGCAGATCCCAAGGAAGAAATAACTTTTCTCTCTCAGAAACTTTTATCTCATAGGCTTCAGGAGAAATTACAGATCCATTTCTAAACCAACCACAGTGGCTGGGGCAGGAATTGAAATTATTTGAAAAAACAAACAAAAGTTTGCTTAAGCTCATTAGAACCCAGCCATTAATTTGAGAGGTAAATCAACCCTCTCTCTCCTCCAAATAACTGACAATGGAAGAGGAGTGGCCTCTCAAAAGGTAGGAGAATTGTTAGCAAGCGTGGGAAAGAGGTGGAATCATGTGGTACAGAACATGACCGCTATAGTGGTAATAGAGATCATGGCTTAGATTTTTCCTAAGAAAATAAAATAAGTCTAGAGAATAAGTAGGCAGGCAACTGCAAAAAGTTAATTGAGTAATGCCCTAACATGTACAAAACCCTGCTTTCAGCTCTGAGGCTTCAACTACGAATAAAATGACTGTTCCCCTCCACATGGGAGCAAGTCTTCTGGTAGAGAAGATAGTCAAACCTAAAGGTAATTCAGACTTCAAAGCTTCCTTCCTATTAGCAATTTACTTGCTTGCAGGTCAGTTTAGTTAGAATTTCAAAGAGCATACAACCAACCACATGCAACCACATGTAAATGGTGGGCAAATCTGCTATACTTTCGTTTTTATATGTAACATTTTTTTTTTGCAATTATGATATAGTGACTTTTATAAATTTTGTTTTTTGTTTTGCAAATGAAAATTTTCAAATGGGTGGGGAAGTAGAGCCTTAGCAGTACTGAAAAATAATGTCAGTAGAGAGTTGGATGGAAACTTAATTGACATCTTGATCAAAGGTTCAGGAAGCTTGAGAAATTAGCATCCTCCATTTAATAGAAGGGCAGATGAGTGGTGATCTTAGACATAAGCAACTCTGTGAAAGCAGAGAGGGTGAAGATACTGAGAGGTTTGCTTTCCATATTTGAAGTCATATTAGTCATTATTTTCAGCAACTCTTTCACCACGTAGCCAAACAAGGGAGTTCATATTAAACATTTTGGATGTTTATATTTTATTTCTTCAAGTAGATTGTATTATTCTTGCATTTTTTCACTTTATCTTGTGCACTTAGTTAGCACACTGGTGATACCTAGTGTACTTAGTAGTCATTAGTCATTGGGTTAATTAACCGAAATAAAAGGGTAGGAGTAGAGTAAATTTTTGAAACAGATATAATAATTATCATTAACTCCCAAAGTCTTATTTTGCCCCTCTGGAGCCCTGGAAAAGAAGTTAAATCGTAAGATTGCGCAGATTCTAACCCTATTGGGGACACTTAGAAGGAAATAATTTATCAAGTGATAAGGAGTAGTAATGGAAATTCATTCTCAAATAAATTATTCTGATAAACAGTGAGGTGTTTTTCAGCTATTAAAGAACTTGCTTGCAGGAAGCTGAAAATTCATACTGTGGTCAGGGATGCAACTAGCTCTTCGTTATGATACAAATGATCTCAGGAAGAAACCTATTGGTGATAAGTAAAACACAGACCAGGCTGTGGATAGCACTTGCTTTAGAAGCAAAGGTGAGTAGCTTCTCAAAAGATAGATAGGAGAATTCCTGTTGAAGAAGCTATTTGCAGAGCTTCTTAAACAGGAACCCATAGATGTCTTTACAAATTCTGTGAAACGCCTCCATCCACAGCCCCGGCAATGGAATATATAAGTTTCTGTATGTTTTGACAAATCTTATCTTTCTGAGGAAAGAATTCACAACTTTACCCCAATTTTAAAGGTAGCTGAACCTCGATAAAAGATGTAGACCTATGGTTCTATAGTTATTGTAGGGAAAATATGTGAGCAATAAAAACAAAGCCTTTGGGATGGCATGGTAAGATTGGTCCTATAGTACTTTGCTGCTACCCATTAGACACTGTGTGCCTAGTGGGGTTTTGGTGACAGATGTCTTGCAATGCAAATCTGATGTATTATGTTCCTGAATTTAGCCAATGGGAACTCTATTTTTCTAGTCAATCAAGTGTGACTATACTTGAATCACACTTGAATTCATTCCTGTTTGTGTCTCATATCCAATCAGTCAGACAATTCTGCTGCATTTAAGTTCATGATATACCTACAATTCAACCACTGCTCTTCCTTTCCAAGGCTACCTTTATTGTCCAAGCCACTGTCATATCTTGCCGGGATTATTGCAATCGTCTTTTGGTCTCCCTGCTTCTGCCTCTGCACATTTCCACTCTACTCCCAACATAGCAGTTACAGAGCTCCTGTCAAACTAAAGTCAAATTATACATTTCCTGTGTTCAATACTTTCTCATGCCTTCCAATTTTATTCAGAATAAAAGTCCAAGTATGTTCTTGACTTATAAGGCCCTACATGATGCGGTTAGCTGTCATCCATCTGAATTCATCTTCTGCTATTCTCTCACTCACTTGTTTCCAGCCTCATTTGTTTCCCTATTGTCCCATAAATGTAGCAAGCTGGCTCCTGTTTCAGAGAGTTTGTTTTGGTCTTCCCTCTTCCTGGAATGCGTTTCAATCAGTTCTCCTCACAATTTGCTCTCTCACTTTAGGTTTTTATTTAAAAGTGCCGTTTACTGGCCTGGCTACCCTAATGAAAATCTCAGTCTCATCTGCCTTAGTGACTTCACTTTTCTCATCTGAAGTATAGCATATATATTTACTTTATTTATTGTCTTCCCCACTAGAATATAAGTTCCACAAAGGCCAAGATTTTTGTCGGTTGTATGCGCTGCTATATCCCCTGTGCATCAGACAGCACCTGATAAAGTGTAGGCAAGAAACACTTGTAAGACATGTGGGAACTGCATAGCTGGGTACCCTATATGTCACCCAGCTCTCAAGTGCTATGCCTCGAAAGAAAGAGGGGCATCCCATCCTCCTTATTAAGTGCTAGATTTTTTTTTTTTTTTTTTTTTTTTAGACGGAGTCTCGCTCTGTGGCCCAGACTGGAGTGCAGTGGTGGTATCTCGGCTCACTGCAAGCTCCACATCACGGGTTCACGCCATTCTCCTGCCCCAGTCTCCGGAGTAGCTGGGACGACAGGCACCTGCCACCACACCCAGCTAGTTTTTGTACTTTTTTTTTTTAGTAGAGACGGGGTTTCACCGTGTTAGCCAGGATGGTCTCCATCTCCTGACCTCGTGATGCGCCCGCCTTGGCCTCCCCAAGTGCTGGGATTACAGGCGTGAGCCACCGCTCCTGGCCTAGTTCTAGATCTTGATCTCAAAAGGTTTATGCTCCATTTGAAATAAAATATTTGCATTTTAATTGAGAGACAGCAGTAAGTAATTAAAAATATATATATAGTTTTGGCATCAAATGGATCTACACTCAACCCCTGGCTTGGCTATTTATACATTTGTAAAATATTGATGATAATACCTACCTTGCATGATTCTTGTGAGGATGCAAACACTTGGCATGTATAAGCATTAATAAATGGTGTTACTTCTCACTGCAGTGATAAAAGATAAGATGCAAGGAGAAGATTGGCAGTTGGGACACCACCATTTTCTTCTGACTAGCTAAAAGGGTCTGCATCATAAAGTCAACCATGAGGCAGTACTTCATTTTTCTTTTTGCCCCAGATAGTAACACTCTGCTATTGTTTAGTGATTTTAGTGATTTTACGCTAATTTAAATGCTTTTTTGTCTTGTCACACATTCATTTTTTAAAGTGATTTAGAGCTGATTTCTGTAGCAGGCTGTATTTGTCATTTTATGATTCAAGAAGCATGACCTTTGACTCCAGCAATTTTGTTTATGATGTCAAATAATGAACTACAGTAATAGGATTCTATTTTGGTCAAATTATTCCATTCTCATTAAATTGTATAAATATATATTTTCTGAAGCGCTATAATCAGGTGTACTATTCTTACTTGCGTTGATTTGATCAGCATATTGACATCTTTTACCTGAAAAGTCTCCTTTGGGAATATTTGATGAGTATTTATTGGAGTTTTCTTCAATAGATGGTGAAAGTACAAGATTCAGCAAATTTCATTCCCTTATTTTAAGTTAACAAAGACAAAGGACATGTCATTATTTGGGGCTTTAATTCCTTTAATTAAAATATGATTGTTGTTTGTATTGTTTAAGTAACTTTGTTAGGTAAGTAAATTAATAATAGTCATCAAGCATATATTAATTTTATTTTCATTTGCAACAAACCCTCAATGACCCAGAGCAGGGATATTCCAACTCTGGGAAAACTATGAACTAGATGGAGAGTGCTTTGTGCTCCTAATGATATTATCCTCTTCTACTATCACCTAGGGACAAATATCTAGAAATTAGGTAAGCTACTCCTGGCAAACCCTCATCCCCTCTATTAAATTTATTTTTTCTGTTAGTGTAGGTTTTTCTCCTTGTGACCCAAGTCCCAAAGCCTCCATGCTGGAGAATATGGTTCTAATGAAAGAAAGGAGGCACCCAATATTGGAAAGGCTGGAATTTGATGTGTCACTTCTCGTCAGGGTCTTTTTATTTAAAAGTAGGTCTCAGAACAGATTGATGGTCAAATAAAGTAATAAATCAGGAACAGTGTAAATTTAGCAGGTACCGGGCCAGCTTTGTATCTCAAATCACTCAAGAATTTCAAGCACCTACCTGAAAAACTAGTTATACATATTCTCTCATCCTCCTCACTTTGTAGAACATCTGGTGGCTTAATTAAGCATGTCTGTTTGATATAGTCTCAAGCATATTTTTGTTATTCATTGGTCTTTTTATTATACATAAATTCCTTGTATCTATGTACCTTCCCAAAGGATCAGCTATAGAATTTTGTAGAGAGTGAACACATGCTCAATATCTGCTCAATAAATGTTTGGAGAATTAAATTGAATAGGCATTGATTGCCCTCAACTGCCCTTACTCCCTAGGCTGCAGATTCGGACCAATTAGCTACAGTTCTTCAATGCAATTGTGTAATGGATACAACTAATATTGGAATTACTCAGTTGATCACACAATTATTTACTCATTTACACATCCATTCATTTAACTAAATATTTGTTACGTTCCTACCACATGTAAGTAAGGTGACGGAAATATATAGACACATTAGATTGATTATCTGGTCACAAGGCACATATGGTAGTAATGACTCCACATGAAGTAGTGACTGATAAGTTTGGCCAAATATTAACTTTCAAGTCATTAGAAAATAGTCTATTGTCTGAATATGTAGAAACTTAGTATGTTGTATCAGTTGTCCTAAGGAAATAATGTCATTATCAGTGTGAAATGGAAACTATAAAATTCCCCATAAAACAACTTCCTTTCCTCAAATTCATCTATGTTAAAGTACTTGATTTTATTTGTTCATTCACTTAGCAGGAAAGGAATTATCAAGCAACTTATTATGTTCTGGGCATTATTTTAAGTATTGAGTGTACAAAGATAGAAAAGAAAAAAGGGAAAAAAGATATTTAAAATGATTGTTTGGGAAGTACGCAGTACTCACATGCATGCAAATAAGTATAAAATTCATAAAAATGAGAGTACTTTGCCTTCTTTTGATATGGATATTTTGCTTTATTTCTCTTTCTTTAAGATAAATAGAAAACTAAAATGTTAGCTAGGATTAAACTTTAGGGGTTTTCCTTCCTCCTATACATATGAAGGACATCGTATGCTGTTTATGAACAAATTGCGGGATAATGATTTGAGAGTACATCTATGATAGCATCAAGGGTAGAAGATAATTTTTATTCAACTTCCATTGTCTGTGTCCATTCAAACAGGAATCTCAACTATTTTGACTGAATAGGAGAGGAAATTTAGTGAATTGAATATAATTATCACGTAAAAAGTTTGGCTGGACTTAGTTCATTTGAATGGTCAATGCAGCATAAATATTTCCACTATTTATATTTACAGATTTGGAAACTGCTCATGTTCCTATGTTTCATTTGTTGACAGAAGTATATTAAACATGTCATTAGGTTAAAGGGCATAACATGCAAGGTAATATTTCTTTAAACCTTATTTTTATTTTTCATGTTAGTTTTTTTCCATGCAAAAAGACATAAATAGTCATTTTGCAATATTTAATTTTTGACTCTTTGTAGTCCTAATGATTTCAGCTCTGTTAAAACAACATATTATTTATATCGTAATTTCTTTTTCATGGCATTTATTTACCAAATGAAGGAAATTACTCCTCTTATTAGTATATCTAATCATTTGTTTGCAATGACCTAATTTTTATCTCATCTATGTTGTTGCAACATAGCATATAATAACCTCCAAGACTGAATTTTTTTCATTGTAGGATTGAACCCTCCTAATTTGTCAAATCTGTTATCTGAACAAGTTGAATTGCTAGCTTTTATCTCAATTTTTTTTACTGCTGCTTAAGAGGATTAGAGGCCTTGGTCAGCTACACCAGGGTGGCTCACAGTAACAGGCACCATTGCAGCTCAGATCCAAAAATCAATGAAGTGTGGCTCATTGAGTCTGATTGACTAAGCCTCAATTGCCCTGTGGAAAAAACCTAGCGTCGGTCTTCTCTAGTTATGCCAACCAAGTCAGACAGAAACCAGCAGCTATGTTCTTCCTTTTAAATCCAAATATTAGGAAGGTAATAGAAAGGGTGAAAGATAGCAACAACAGCAAAACTACGAAGAGAAGACAATGTGAAGAACTGGCCTTTGTGCCCCAAAACATACTGCGGTTTATCACTTTATTAAGTCTCCATGTTCTCTGATGAAACAGTCGTTTACTTTTAAAAATCATCCAAAACTGCTAATTATCATCATCTCATTTTTCCTTCTAGTTTTAGTAAGTAAATTTACAAATGCAAATTATCAAAAAGTTTTATATTTGGCTCTTGGGGGGCGGAGCAAGATGGCCGAATAGGAAAAAGTTTTATATTTGAAACGTATATATATTTTTCTTTCCAGTGAAGTCATAAAAGAAGAATAAGTATATGACCTCTCTCATTTTTCATTCTATAGAAAATCCTGTGAAATAGATGCATTTATTCTGATAGGACAACATGTTTTTCCCTTTGCTTTATATGACAACATGTTCTTCCCTCCGTTTTATGCAACAACATGTTAACAAGTTCTTTCCTCTGCTTACACTGTAACCAAGTGAAGCAGTTAAGGATCCTCACATATATTTTAGAGGGGGGAATAATTATCTTGTTCCAATTTGAAAGTGTTAATACAAGGAAAAAGTCACCAATTTCATTTAAAAGTGAAGGCTTTCTCCCCACCGTGGAAGCCTATTATAAAAAAAAGAAAGAAAAAGAAAAAAAAAAAAGGGATCTCAGTAACTGGATCTTGTGTTTAAATAGTTCTATCAGAACTTTTGCAACTCTAGGTTACTGTAATCACTCAACAAGCTGATGAGCCCTTTACCAAAAGTTGATTCCTTTAACTGTGAACAATTAGACAACATTTTCTGGGAATAAAAGAGTCTCCAGAGAGCAACAGAATTTTCTATCATAGAATCACAGTGTTCTAGAGCTTTTCAAACTATATTTTGCAGTTGTCTAATTACAAAGATCAGACCACAAAAACCCCAAAAGTTAAGGGATTTGACTCAGGTCATAAACAATTGAAATTTTTTAACTAAAGGGTGAGAAACTTGATATGAAGGATTTTAACAGGTTTTAAAGGGGTAGGAAATCTAAATCACAATCCATTTTCACATGATTTGAAATATTATTAGGATCATCTTGTCAACAATTCTAATTTAGAGGCTGTAATTCATTTTAAAACAACTTAAAATTCAATTTAAAACAATTCTATTTAAAATCTAAGCATATTTTGGGGGAGGAATGAGACACTCAGATAAAGTTGAAAGCAAATGGCAACCAAGGTGGAAAAATGGATTTAATAAATAGTACATTATTTCTAGCGATGGTAGTTTGTTGTATCTATCTGTCTAGAACCTACCGTTTAATGTGTGGGACCTTGTCATGTGGTGTGTAAATAGAAGCCCTCAACATATTCTATTACCAAAAAAGCAAGGCTAAAACTGAAGCTGTTTTGAAAGAGATGGTCATTATGTTAAAACAGGAGAAAACATTGTCCTGAATAACTTTTTATAGCAATGAAATTTTCTGAAACTTCAATTATTTGCTTTTTGTCAGTATGAAATCATTTTTCAGTATAATAGCTTAGTAATGAGTGAAATTTGGAATAAGTCAACATTCTCATTAAAACAAAGTCATCTGATATTACTGAGAACCACGAAACAGCTATTGAAACCTGAAGCTTCAGAGAAGGAAATCTTTATTGCAATAAAGAAATCAGCAACATTGTTTATAAGCATCATTTCCATGGCAAAAGATTAGTTCATTCAATAAGAATCTTGTAACATGGTGCCAGCACGGGTGCAATAAAGTTTATGGAATGGCTCATAAAATTAGACTAATTAAAGATAATCTAATTTGGACAATTTTATCTTCTGGAAAAGAAATGTGATGTCATCCTCCGGGAAGAAACAATGTTTAGTCTCTGGGGATGTGGAAAAAAAAAAAAAAAAAAACCTCACAAGATATTTGCAATAATAAGAATTAGGGTTGATCCAAAGACAGTCTTAGATCTACCCATTGCCTCTCAAAAGATCCACCACATAGACTGTTAAGCCCCATAATTATCTCCCCTATTTGTGACAAGCGTGAGCTAATCAGTCTCTGAGGGAGTTTTCCAGCAGATACTGAGGAGAGTGTGTGAGCTTCACAGTGCTCATCAAGCTATTTTGTACTCAGAATCGCAAAGAGCTGACCAAAGTTCATTATCCTCATCTAAACCAGAATTAATTCAAATTAAGAAAAATAGACTTTTTAAAACGCCAAGTGCTTATGATTTAGAACAAAGAGTCTTCACTATTTTTATAACAGCAATGTAGGTTCTAGCTGCCTATAATCCCATATTAAAAGATTAGAAAAAACATCTGAAGAAATCAGAGAGTGTCTAATTGAGGTTCTTGCCTTTAATCCTGCGAGCAGACTCCCTCTTGGATATCAAGATCTGTCAGTGCCGAGTCAGGGGAATTCTGTAAGGAAAAAGCAACCACGAGGAATATAACATATTCTTTCCTACTTAAGAAATAAAAAGAGAAAAACACAGTTGGTGATATCAAAACATAAGCCAACACAAAATTAGAGGAAACCCCAAAATGGATTTGTAAATATAAGGTAGCAAAAGTGGAGAAATAAGCCAAACCTTGCTTTTTTATAATGTTTAAACCATTGTGCAATACAGGGTACACAAATAAACAAAAAAAATATGAAAGAGTAAGTAACAAGGAGTAACAATAAAGACAGAATCCAGATTAGCAAGGAATTAGTAAACTATTTAATAAATATATTTTACCTGTGTATTGATTCCTAAAATATTAATTATGTGATTGTCTTTTTAATCCCATACACTCATCTTGCCAGAGAATTATATGTTAGTGAGTACTTTCATATCAACCATGGAACATTACTGTGAAACAAAGTTTTTCTGTATTGCTATTTTATAATTGTGCATAATACAGTTTAGAAGCTTCACTGGTTGGAAATTAGTACTTCATGCTTATTTACTAAAGAACTGAAATATTAGGCTATAGTTCATAAACAGTAAGTTAAATTAGCATGATAAAGAATAAAGGAGTTTAAGAAACACAAAATCTTTTATACTATAATTTAAAAAAAGTAATCAAGAAAAAAAGGGGAAAAAGTGGCACACTAAAATCAAGAAATACTTTACAATAATATCATGTTTTAATCACAAAGCAGGATATTTCCTGCCCTAATTGCTTAGAAATTGATACAAAATGTAAATTATGCAAAGATATCTAATAAAAAATATAGAGACGTGTATGTGCATAGTAAACATATTTTTCTTCAGCTTATTATGCATTAATACTTTAAAAGGGTTAATTTGGTGCATAATAGGAAAGTTTTCTTATATTTTCATCATAAACTCACATATAGAATAATTATTCAACGTATTTTAATAGGAAATTTAATATTTTATTAACAGTCTTTTAGTAAAAGATGCCTCTTTTGCAGTAAACTGGATTTTGAGGGACTGCCAAAGTCATCAAGAATCATTCCATAATACAGAATCACTTGGAACTGAGCATAGATATGGAAAAAAATCAATCTAACAAATTTTTCTTTTTAATTGCAAATGAAAAACAATTTATGGAACAATATCTTTTGCTCTGTACATGCTATCTCACAAAAGATTCCACACCTCTTCAGAAAACACCACACCATGTTGTACATGCATTTAAGCAGCATTTGCACAGATTTGTGTGAATGGTCCATATAATAACCTTCAAAACATAAAAGTTTTGGAAAAAAAGTAATTTTGATAAGTATTTTAATGAACCAATAAACTAATTAAGTGAACCACTCTTATAAAGCTATTGATTATTTAAATCTCAATCTCTAATTTTTTAAAATGTGATTATTATATTAAGTACTGAAGATTATAAAATTAGTACAAACTAATGACAGTATATGTATATATGACTAATATATACTCATGTGAATGGAAGAATTAAGAAACTCACAGATATGACAAAATTTAATATGAGCAGTTTATATTAAAAAGGGCAGAGAGCAAAATAAGTGGGGATTATAGAGCCCAAACCTAAATTCCCTAGCTTCCCTATGAAATCGTAAGTTGTCATCCTACAACTTTATGGAACTGGCCACTTCATGAGCAAGCCAGTATATCTGAACCCTTTAATAACCAAATAGCAGATGAGAGGTGAAACTCACCCAGTTATTTGATTTAGAGTTAAAATAACATGCTCGTTCAGGAATGTAATTTTAGCCCGACTTCTTAGATTTGATCTAACAAAGAAAAATTTATGAGTCATTTACATTTTTACAAGATATCAAATTATTTCCTATGCTATTGTGTTGAAAGGCGGGAGCTTAATATTTAACTTTAGTATTGTAATTTGATCATTAAACCATTATAATGATTATTATAAGTTAAGTTCTGTACTGTGAATCATGAAAAATATGGACAATCAGAAATTACTTGAAATTCACAAGCAATGTTAAAAAAAAATAAAAGAGGCATATGTTATCTTAGGACAACCTAGGCATTGCTCTGGTCATGACAGCATAGGATATATCTGAGGCTTGCCTGAGGTCTATCTCATTTGGGGTGGAATTGCTATAGTGTGTTCTAGAAGTCTAAACTTCCACTTGACTAGCATAGAGGAAGGAAGGTCTGTCTCATGCATACCTAACCTTGTCTGCAAAATACAGTTACACAAGAAAATTTTAAAAATCCTGATGCCTAAGCAGAATCCCAAATGAGAAATAAATGAATGAATGAATGAATGAATGAATAAATAAATAAATAAATAAATAAATAAATAAATATTTTAAAAATCCAGGCATCAATGATCATTTTAAAGTTCTCCAGGTGATTCCAATGTGCACCCAAATTTGCGAGCTATTGATCTATACCAATCCGCCTCTCTTCCTGGCAACCTAGAAGAGTTCTACGTAGTTTCTTGGAATTGAGCTTTCTCATGAACTAGAAACAGTTAGGGTAGTTCAGTGGTTCTCAAATGTTTTGCTCTCCGATCCTTTTTCATGCTTGAAGATTATCGAGGACCTCGAAGAACTTTTGTTATTGTGGATTATTTCTACTGACATTTACTCTAGTAGAAATTAAAACTGAGAAATTTAAAAATACTAACTAATTATTTGAAAACAAAAACAGTGAAACCACTACATATTAATGGTTTTATAAAAATAACTATTTTATAAAACAAAAGTGTCAGCGAGAGAAGTGGTAAGGTTTTAAAGTTTCACAAATCTCCTTAATGTCTGGTTCGGTAGAAGGCAGCTTGGTTTTCATATGCACTTTGCACTCAATCCGTTGCAATAACACATGTCTAGAAAGACTCACTATGCACTTATAAGAGAATGAAAATGAAAATAACAACTTAGTATCATTATACAAATAGTGTTGACTTCACACACCTCTCTTGATGAGCTTGAGATCTTGAGAACTGCTGGTATGATCACAATAACCTTAACAGTGCAGACAAATTCACATGATGTAACAAATCTGTTGTCCCCAAAAGGAACCACTTAGAATATATAAAAGAGACACTGTTGTTACCATTTGCTTGGCGACGCATCAGGTTATGGCTGTACAGATACTATTTCAAATACTGAATTAATTTAGACAGAAAATTCTACTGTTTCAAACTTTAGTAAACCAATAAGCACTTGAAAAGTATGATTCCTATATTGAATGATTTTTGCCTGGCTAAAAGATCCAATCCTTGCATCCCCAAATTATCCAATCTAATTGATGAAACAAGGCATACATAAACAAAAATTTACAAAGGAACATTTTATGAGGTTAAAATTTATATACAAATACCGGAGTAAGTTTTAAAAAACCACAAAAATCATAGATTATTCAAATATGTTTAAATGTTCTTGTTTTACTCTCTTTTTCATTTAAGATGTTATCATCATAAGTAGATAATTTTCCTTTATAAAATGGTAGGGCAGAAGGAAATGACACCTTTGTGCTAGGTAACTATTTTGACTTGCCACTATGGCTACAGACAAATTCTTCCATAAATAGTTCATATTTGTTCCTAAGTACTTTCTATTGTTGTCTTTGCTGTGGTTTGAATGTGTTTCCCCAAGGTTCGTGTGTTGGAAACTTGATCCCTGATGCAGTGGTGTTGGAAGGTGGAGCCTGATGGAAGGTGTCTGGGTCGTGGGGCACTGCCCTCATAAATGCATGAATGCTGTTATTGCTGGAGTGAGTTTCTTATAAAAAGGATGAGTTCAGCCCTTTTTTATGCCTCTCACCCCGTCTTTGCCCTTCTGCCATATTAGGACATAGCAAGAAGGTCCTTGCCAGGTGCTATCCCCTCAATCTTGGACTTCCCAGCCTCCAGAACTGTGAGCCAATAAATTTCTGCTCGTTATAAATTATCCAGTCTGTAGCATTTTCTTATTGCAGTATAAAACAGAATAAGATATTGTTGTTGCTGCTGTTGTGTTGTTATTTTTCTCACCTTTGGTTAAAGGCAGATGACCTTCAAAATAAAATAATACTTAATTGGATTTATTTCCTCTGATCTTAAAAGATGGTGTTTTATTGTTAGCTTATATTTTCTTTGTCCTTTGTTAGCTCATCTGTACATTGCATATGCTATATTATGTATGCGACAGGAATGCATATCCTTTCAATGTCATTCTTTCCATTTTGGACCACCATTCACACTTATTATGGTCATTTTTAGTTCTAGTTCTGTTCTCCAAGATATCAGCTATTTCTTCCACTTGATGTCATCAGCAGACTTAATAAGCATACTTGATATTCTCTCATCCTGGTCATTGGAAAAATGTTAAATAGCACTGAACTGGGAACTGACCCCTGCAGAACACTTCTTGTTACATTTTCCCTTTAATTCATTCCCAAATTGATACTTATTATCTGCATCTTTAGAGGTGTACCAGGTAAGATTGGCCAGTATTCCTTTGGTACATAACATATTTCTAATAACTAAGAAATACTCTAATTGGAAATCTATATACAACTCTTATTGGCCTGAATGTTACTCATAAAGGAAAGAGTAATGTATATGCATAAATAGGCTAAAATTGGCCCTTAATAAGTGTAACATGAAGTCATGAAGCAAAGAAAAACCCATACTGTATTGAAATGTCCATTACTTGCTTCAACCTTGACTAAAATACCGATATGACCCATGGGAAATTAGAAAGAAAAATAGCATTTTATAAACCATTAAACTAAAGTTTTTGCTGTAAGTATCCTATTGGTAAATTATGTCTAAATAACTATCTTTACTCCTTTTTCTAATTGGAACATCCTATCTAGTGAAGCCTGGAGTCTTTCTCTCCCTCCAACCTACCTCTAACATTACCTCATCCAAAGGGACATGGTAAACACACACAGACATATACACATACATACACACACATCTTTTTATTAGAAATTAATAATGGAGTATTGCTGATTGTGTTAGTTTTTATGCTCATATTCCCTAATATATGTATGCTTATATAGGCACATATATATTTAAATTATTTCCTTGATTAATCAAACATTACTAGGATTCCATAATATGAACACATTAATCCTACTTCACAGATAGAACAAGGTAAGAAGACAATAAAGCAAAACAGAAGTTTTTCAAATCTTCACAAATTTAAGATAATTTGATAGCATTACTGAATAAGACAAGCACCTTATAAGGATGTATTAAGTGTCCAATATGTACTTAACATAAAACTACATGATTCTAAATATTATAAAATAACTAACTTCAAATAACTCTTCAAGAGCTAATGGCTTATTTATTAAAATAATACTAAAATGGATAATACTGGCCAGGCACGGAGGCTCACGCCTGTAATCCCAGCACTTTGGAGGCCGAGGCAGGCGGATCACAAGGAGATCGAGGCCATCCTGGTTAACACGGTAAAACCCAGTCTCTACTAAAAATACAAAAAATTAGCCGGGCGTGGTGGTGGGCACCTGTAGTTCCAGCTACTTGGGAGGCCGAGGGAGGAGAATGGCATGAACCCAAGAGGAGAAGCTTGCAGTGAGCCGAGATCACGCCACTGCACTCCAGCCTGGGCGACAGAGTGAGACTCCATCTCAAAAAAAAAAAAAAAAAAAAAAAGCATAATACTGACAAAACGACACAAGACATTGTTACTGTTGAAATGTACTATGCAGAATTGATCTCATAGGATTTTAGAGATGATTTGGGGATATTAGCTTGATGGTAAAAAGTCTTTGTGAAATAAACAGCTTCTGAATGAGAACAGTCTAGGTGGTGGAAAAGAATGTCTAAAAGCAAGGAGACAGTAATGTCAATGACATATACATATATAAACCATTAATACATAAGATAACATATCCTATCACATATGCTACAGGTGCATGCCTTTTACAAATGTTGGTGAACCTGTGTTATATTCCAGAATTCTGAAAGTGGTAGCTTTCACAGATGAGTTCTGGGAACATAAACCAGAACCAAGAAAGTGTATCAATTTTTATTTTACATAACAAACTACTCCCCAAATTTAGCAGATTAAAATGACAGTTTTTATTTCAAAGTTTCAGTGTTATCCAAAGAGGCTTAGCTATGTGATTTTGACCCCAGATTCTCAGAAGGCTGCAGTCCAGTTATTGGCTGGGGCTGTAGTCACTCAAGACTCAACTGAAGGAGGATCTGCTCTTGGCAGGTCTTAAAAGATTCTCTTTCAGGTTCATTCAAATGGGTCTTTACACAATACTGCTTAGGGGAAAGCATCTGGTTTTTAGAGCAAGTGAATCAAGACAGAGTGAGGGCAATCAAGACAGTGAGAGCACTCAGGACAGAGCCAGGTCTTTTTTACAACTTAACCCAAGAAGTAACATCACATAGCTTCTTCCACATCTGATCTTGCAACTGAGTCATTAAGTCCAAAGCACATCCAAGGAAAAGGGATTATACAAAATGCACAAGGCAGGGAGCAGTCAAGGCCATCTCAGAGGCTGCGCACCTCAGAAGACAAGATGGATATTGGGTGGAAGAAAGAAAAATGAATCTTTCTTTCTCTGGGCCTCATGCCATTGGGTCTAAAAGTCAGACCATCTCAAGGTCATTGAGAATTCTTCCTTATGTTCAAATATGAACTACAAAACAGTCAGGAAGTTGGGAATTAGAAAAGAATAAAATTTAGGATATGATGGCTTCCAAAATGTAATTTATCTCTCTTTCTTCATGTTATTTTATTTCTTCTTTTGTTATTGTTTAGTCCAAAGATATAAAATAGGTGCTGCTTCCTTCATCATTTTCTAATGAGACAATGGAAGGTACTGTTTAGCAATCATGGTACTCTTGCATGGAGCCCACATATGACCTCAAAATCTTCTCTGATATAGTGTCCCAGATGTTTACAACAGACTGACCAAGGATGAGTGGTAAGTTTCCCTCCTGGTTAGTCTTTAGAAGAGAACTGCTTCAGCTTTCATATGTATGAAAAGTGTCCTCTGTTGAGAGTGGAGAAAAGGTGACCTTTTTAATAAATGGTGTTGGGTCCATTGGATATTTATATAGAAGAAAATACAACTTGACTTTTATCTCACACCATATACAAAAGTGAATTCTAGGCAAATAATAGATCTAGATATAAAAGGGATACCTGTAAAGGAACATATTTATAAACTTTTACTTACTATGAAAAGTCAAGCTACATGGGTAAATTTATAAATTTAAATTTAAAAATTATTAAATTTATAAACTTTCACTTACCATGAAAAGGCGAGCTGCATGGGTAAAAATATATGCAACACATATAACTGATGAAGAGTTTATATCCGCAGTATATAAAAGACACCTACAGATCAATAAGAAAAAGAGAGACCACCCCCCACCCCGCCCAGTGAAAATAAGGGCAAGAAGTCTGAACAGGAACCTCACAAAAGAAGATATCTCAGTGGACACTAAACCTACTAAAAATGATTTTGTAACTATACATCCACTGGAATAGCTAAGATGACTGAAAATTTCTAGTGTTAGTAAAGATGTGGATAATGTCAATTTTCCATATAATACAAATTTGGTACAACCATTTTAGAAAATTTGTATATATACACATAAATATATATTATATTATTAAATATATATTTATATATTATTTATATACACATAAATATATTTATATATTATTTATATACACATAAATATATTTATATATTATTTATATACACATAAATATATATTTATATATTATTTATATATACATAAATATATATTTATATATTATTTATATATACATAAATATATATTTATATATTATTTATATATAAAAATTTATTTGTATAAATTTATATATATAATTAAGTAGCCACACATCCTCTTACCCAGGAATTTCATTCCAAAACACATAACTGTAGATGAGATGAATAATGTATTTATAAAAATACTATTCAACAATGAAAGTGGAAGGGAAAAATCTGAGGTTACATGCAACAGTTTGGCTTAATTTCACAATCATAAAGCTAAGGCAAAGAAGTCAAATACAAATGAATATACTATTATGTCTGTCTATCTATCTATCTATCTATCTATCTATCTATCTATCTATCTGTCTACCTACCTATCTGCTGCATGATTCTATTTCTATAAAGCAACATATGCAAAAGTAATATATGGTGTTGGAGGTCAGTATTATACTTAATTTTGAAGAAGATGAACAAAATAGATGTTGTTACAAGGAATATGAGGCTCTCAAAAATTTTAGGGTGCTGGTAATCTGTTTCTTGACCTGGATGGTAGTCACCTTGATGTTTTCATTTTGTGATAATTTACTGGCTGATTTGTGGCTTTCTTTGTTTATAAGTTACACTCCACTAAAATGGGTTTTAAAAGACTCAGCCTTATTTTAGTTGAATCAGAGGATAATAAGGAAATGATTCTTTAGTAGTTTGGAAACTAACTCTACACTTCATCAATTATGAAGTCAGTGTAACCATGGGGTGCAGAGTTACAAGGAAGCTAAGAGAGTAAAGTGTGGAGGCTTAGCCAATACAAGTTCCTTGAAACAAATACATAGGATGTGTTCAGAGGCACAGCCATCTTCTGGCAGCTTATTTGATTCAGGGGAGGAATATTCTTGTAATGTTTCCTAATTGGAATTTTGACAAAACTTTCAAGTTGGTTATATTCAAGTAGTATTTTACATACATTAAACTTTGTTCTGCCCGATGTCTTGATGGGCAAGTTCAGCCACCTTACAAAGTTTGAGAACAGACAAGAATAACAATTTAGATGGGGTTAAGGTAATATTTCTTATTATTTATTATCAAATCAGCAGCAAGCAGTGCCGAAGGCATATTTGTGATCAAGAATCCATGTCGGCATGAGAGGGCTCAGCTATTCTGGGTCTCCTTTGTTCCTTGTAGATATGGATGGAAGTTAGTGGTCACGGCAGCCACACAGCAGAAATCACCTGGTCAGAGAAGCCCAGGATGAGGTATGGGTTCACTGTGTTTCTATATCATCTTAAACTGGGAAGGGAAAGGAGAAGGAAATGTCAGCACTCGGGGGTCTACTCCTTTGCTATAAACAAAATATCTTGCTACAACAATGGTTATAAAATGTAGTTCCCTGGGGATTTATGCCTTAGTATGCCATTAAGCCTGCTCAAAATTCAGTGCAGTATCCCTGGATATCACCTACCAAAATGGTTTGATTTCGTTTCTTCATTTACTTGTTCCTTTATTCTTGAAATATATTTGTAAATCCCAGGTACATATCAAGTAGTACAACAATAACCCCAGCAATTCAAAGTTGAGTAATTCTTAATCCCCACTCTCCAAAAATTCTTAAAACATATGGTGGTATTTCAAAATATTTACCAAAAGAATCCTGAACTTAGAGTGAGTATTCATCTTTTAGCTAATTTCACATTGCAAAGTTACAAGCAAAGTAACTTGAAAAACACAGATCTTATAAACATTTTAAACTGCTCTCAGCAAAGATCTGAGGAATTTTTGGAAATGATGTAATTTCCATTAAATAAGTAATTTTCTAACTTCCTCCTTTGATTCAAAGACCAATGATGCCCCAGTAACTTTAACAGCATCTGAATTTGAGATAGTTACCCTTTTAATCCCTGAAGGACCTAACACATGAAAAAATCTCTTAGAGTCACTCTTTCCATCTCAATTAATTTGAAGTCTAGTAAGTGGACTTAATTATATGCATGAAGAAAGCAGCATTTAAACCCTAAGATTATGAATTTGAAAACAGAAAGGGTACTAAGAGATAATCCTTCCTTAAGACCCTAGAGACATTTGACCCCAAATGAACAGCTGGGCTCAAACAACAAAGTCGCACAGCCTTGACATTTATATCCATGCTAAAACAGCACACATCTCTATAAAATCAACTTTAAATTTCAGTTTTCATTGTAATTATCAAGTTTTCCCCCAATGACTTTAATGATTTTTTTCATAGATAAATGTACATTTTTAGATCTCTTGAAACAAGGTCCCCAGGCGTCAGTTGCAGTCAAAACTAATAATGGAATGGGCATCTTCTTTGTTGCTTCATTTGAACAATGAGTTGGCCTTTATGTGAGAATCAGGCTTTTGGATCCTGAGATCTATATATAGAAATAGACATTTTCTGATCCATTTTGGCTTCTGGCTAGTCCCAAATTTTAGTTAACCATTTGTTGAATGCTTACCATGAGCCAGGCTGTGCTAGATATTGGTAATTTAAAAGAGAGTAAGTTTCTAACTTCCTAGAGAATCCAGTTAGAAAATTAATGTTTGAGTGAGATATGAAGGAACTAGAACTGAGGCCGTTAATATAGAGACAATTTTGAGAGGTAATG
Organism: Macaca mulatta; assembly: GCF_049350105.2. Taxonomy (NCBI): domain Eukaryota; kingdom Metazoa; phylum Chordata; class Mammalia; order Primates; family Cercopithecidae; genus Macaca; species Macaca mulatta. The sequence continues at coordinate 73,025,089 of NC_133422.1, forward strand.
AGGGAGAGGAGTTTCAAGAGCTATATTTGAAGGTAAAGTGACAGAATTTGGGAAACTTATCTATTTAAAAAACTGCAAACATGATAAATGTATACAATTTTATTTTTCAATTAAAATAAGTACACTAAAATATGGGTAAAATAAGAGGAAAGGATTAAAACTGATGACTTGGAAAAATTCTGAAAGCCATGTTCCTTTACTAAAGAGATTTCTATAGTTCTCCCAAATTAACCTTAAGAGCACACATATTTTTGGTTTAAAAAATATTTTTGTAGTGAGAAAGAAAATAGCACTTTTTTTTATTATTTAGGGAGTAGTAGTGATAAAAGTCTTTTAAACGAAAAGAGTTCACGTGATGATAAAAAGGTAGAAAAAACTGTATCTAGACATTTTAAGGTGGTGGGCTGCGGGCTATATTTCAGTGTATTGAGTCGAAGTACGCATTCCTCTCAGCAGCCACCATATCCCTATGTTCTTCTCATATCTCTATGTTCTTCTCAGTCAGCTCACATACTCACCTGCCTGGCCACTGAGTCATTTAAATTTGGTTCCAAATTACATGGTTCCAAATTCTGCCATTAACACCCTACATGTCCTCAGGTGAGCAAAAAGTTATTGCCTTTCAGTTTCTTCATGTGAAACTGGAGGGATGAGTGGCCCTTCTAGTACCCTCCATTTCTAGCATAGGGGTTGATGGACTATTCACGGTAGCAGTTTTTAACTTCAACACTTCATGAAAATCAGATTTCAAAATCAGCTTAAGGACACAGGTATAATTTTATTATTGAAGTCACAATGCCTTTGAACTTGAAATCTAAAGACCAGGTTTATTTTCTCTGCATTGATTGTTTAACTTTGTCATAGTTTGCCATTTAACCATGCCATAACACAGCATCTTAATTTACACAACAGAAAAAATGTTCCGTGTCTATTGAAATTTTGAGAGAAATAAGAGAAATCTTAAAAAATTATTTCCACCACACAGACCTGATTATGTGTTGATTATTTGAGAGAAGATAACTAAGTGAGATAAAAAGAAGAAACATTTATTCTAACCAGCACATTTAGTTTTGTGTTTTCCTCAATGCCCACCAAGATCATTGGAATTTTCTTTGCTTTGCTCTTGCTCTATACCTTGTGCCAACTATGACAACTGAGCCAGTGTGATAAAAATGTTTGTCATCTGTCTTGCCACTTTGAAAAAGGTACCAATTTGTACTACAAATCAGAACAGCATTTGAAAGGTAGACTCTGCTGTGCACAGTACAGGACAAATTTAATAGGGGAATATATTCTTTGGCTGATTTGAAATATGATAATCTTTTAATATCTCCTGTACCAATGAAGAATATGATTTATCCAGGTGGAAGCTAACATCATTTTACAAAATGGCAGGGATGAGTCATTTGCTATGTTACTATCAAATACCTTAGCAATGTTAGTGTGAATTACTGCTCAGTTAACATTGTTTACCACCTAATTATTAAGAAGTACTTCCATCCATCAATGACAACCCAGTAAATGACTCAAAACACTATGATATTTGCAAATAGGACAACAAGGTCATCGCAAGTTTAATTAGCCACTATGCATTACAAAACAGCAAATGGCCTATGATGAGGAGTAAAATTTCAATTTCTGAGTATGCCTCATAAAATGATGGAAAATTGCTCACATATCAGTAATTGTGATAACAAATATATGTAATATCATTTAAGAAACTTTAAAAAATTATAATCTTTGATGAGTACTGAGAGGAATTAATTACTCATGTGATTACTGAGAGAAACTAATTACTCACAGATTACACCTAAGTCAATGTAAGTTGGTTCTGGATTTTGAAATGAATAGTCATCTTCTAGCATTTGGTATAGAGATATCTTCAATCTATGACATGTAAAAATGAGTTTGAAATTCTTTTTGGAATTTGTATGTGGGTAGATAAAGCAAACCATGGGATCATTCTTTGTCATATTTGGTTTGACCTGTATTTGCAAATATTCTGGAGATTATCCAACATTTAGACAAAAGTACAGTTTCCCAAGTCTAGGAACTGTTCCAGTGTGTATAGTCTATTCCTATATATTTTATGGAAAGGATGTTAATGTCATTTACATCCCACCTGATATATTGGGGTGGTAGTCTCTGGAAATAGAGACGAGTAGTGGTTTGCATGAAAGATAAAGTGTAAGAACTCTGCCAAGGTCAAGACCCTGTGATTAGCTTGCATCAATCAAAATCATCATTTTCAGAGGCCACATATTTAGGACCTTATATAATAGCTTTCCAAATGGATGAGTTATTTCTCACTATTTTCCTTTTCCATTCTTGGAAACATCAATGATTTTCTTCTCATTCTGTGAATCTTGGCAAATGGAATGAGTATTGTTTTATACAAAGCATATTCATATTTAACATTTTGTTTTATTTCAAATGTTATTTAAAATACTTTATTACTTGATTATTTTTATCTTATAAACTTGACCTAGGTAATCAGTTATAAAATCTTAAAATTCTAAACAATGAACATTAAAATTACTATCTAAAAATGTGTCACATATACTTCTCAAAGAAGACATACAAGTAGCCAATAAACATATAAAAAATGCTCAATATCATTAATCAGCAGAGAAATGCAAAAAATCTCACAATGAGATACCATTACACACCAGTCAGAATGACTATTATTAAAAGAACAAAAAATAACAGATGCTGCCGAGGCTGCCTAGAAAGGGGAATGCTTATACAGCATTGGTGGGAATGTAAATTAGTTCAGCCACTGTGGCAAGCTGTTTGGAGATTTCTCAAAGAACTAAAAACAGAACTGCTATTTGACCCAGCAATCCCATTACTGGGAATATACTCATAGAAAACGTAATCGTTCTATAAAAGAGACACATGCACTTGTATGTTCATTACCACACTATTTACAATAGAAAATACATGGAATCAATCTAGGTGCCCACCAATAATGAATTGAATCAAGAAAATATTGTACATGTACACCACAGAATACTATGCAGCCATGAAAAAGAATGAAATCTTGTCCTTTGCAGCAACATGGACAGAGCTGGAGGGCATTATCCTAAGTAAATTAATGCAGGATCAGAAAACCAAACACCACATGTTCTCACACATAATTGGGAGCTAAACGTTGGGTATATGTGGACATAAATAATGGAACAATAGACACTGTGGACTACTAGAGGGGTTGGAAAGGGAGAAGAGAAGGGCTAAAATACTACCTGTTGGGTACAATGCTCACTATCTAGGATCATTCATATCCCAAACCTCAGCATCACACAATATACCTATGTAACAAACCTTTTTCACACGTACCTCCTGAATTTAAAATAAAAGTTGACATTGTAAAACAAAAGAGATAAATATATAACTTGAAATCTAAAAATATAAAAATAAAGACGTATCACATGAGACATAAAGCATAACAATAATAAAATTCCTGATCAACTGAGAAATATAGTTACGAAATACAGTTGTGGCCGGGCGTGGTGGCTCAAACCTGTAATCCCAGCACTTTGGGAGGCGTAGACGGGTGGATCACGAGGTCAGGAGATCGAGACCATCCTGGCTAACACGGTGAAACCACGTCTCTACTAAAAAATACACACACACACACACACAAAATAGCCGGGCGAGGTGGCGAGCACCTGTAGTCCCAGTTACTTGGGAGGCTGAGGCAGGAGAATGGCATAAACCCGGGAAGCAGAGCTTGCAGTGAGCCGAGATCGCGCCACTGCACTCCAGCCTGAGTGACAGAGCGAGACTCCGTCTCGGAAAAAAAAAAAAAAAAGAAAAGAAAAAAGAAATAGAGTTGTACACTAAAATATGTATTTCAAATAAATTTCAGAAGACATATTTTTGGTTTCTTCACTAAGTCATTATCAGTACAGGAGAACATACTGAAAAAAATCAGATGTAGCTTTTGTCTTATCCTTGAGACTGGGACAGAAGTAGGGTCACTATAACACAGGTTTAAGAAGAAAGCAGTTGTTCACTGTCATAATGCACATTTATCAAATGTTATTAAGCTACAATTTTTTCTTTTCTTATATAGAAGCATTTAGCCATTTCCACTAAGTTGTCTCTTTTAACACACACAGGGCGAAGCAGTTTGTGTAAATGATTCTGATAATGGTAACTTGCATGGTTCTGCTCTTTTGTGGGGGCCTCTGAGAGTCTGAGTTGGTCTTCTATCATGTTCCTCACTGTTCTCCCAGAGTACTTATAAATGTGGCAATTTATCTGTATTTTTTCTGTGCCAAAGATAAATGAAAATTTATTGGTGAATATTGTTACTTAAGAACATTATTACATTTCATATGCTTAAACATTTCACATTTTTGTACTGACATAATATTTGTACTGATATAATTATTTATTTATTTATTTATTTATTTTTTTGAGACAGAGTCTTGTTCTGTCGCCAGGCTGGAGTGCAGTGGCGCGATCTCGGCTCACTGCAACCTTCCCCTCCCAGGTTCAAGTGATTCTCCTGCTTCAGCCTCCCAAGTAGCTGGGACTACAGGAACCCGCCACCACACCTGGCTAATTTTTGTGTTTTTAGTAGAGATGGGGTTTCACCATGTTGGCCAGAATGGATTGGATCTCTTGACTTCGTGATCCGCCCACCTTGGCCTCCCAAAGTGTTGGGATTACAGGTATTAGCCACCATGCCCAGCCAATGATCATTTTCAATATCAATCATTTTCTACTTACGGTATAAAAACGAACATTGAATAATTAATATACACCAGGCTAAATATTTTCAGAACTTTTACAAGTAGTACCTGAAGTGAAAATAGAGGAGCAGGCATATGATAGGAAGTAAACTCAGTTATTTCATGTCTGGGCACAGAGAATTTTCTACTTTACTGATTTTTCAAACTTCACCTTGCATTAGAATCACTTTGGGCACATGTAAAATGCAGATATCTGTTCCTTTTTCCTAAGTATCCAATTTCCTACACCTGGAGTAGGGTCCAGAAACAGTCTCTATAAAGTACTTTAGACTGAAATTAAAGAATCTTATATATAGGTAAATCAAAAGTAAAACTGTCTACTGATACCAAGGTACAAAGTTCAATTTTTATTACAGCCTGCTTAGAAGTGTAAAGCATCACAATTTCTTTGCAAATTTGTAAGTTTCAAGATAAATTATGAATTATCATAATTCTGTTTATCTTGTCTATTGCCCTAATCAGGTTGTGTTATGAAAGTTAGAGTTTTGTGATCTGAATATATGTTAGAAGATTACCACTATTATTATATATTTTAAAACCTTGTAAAATATGTAAAATGAGATGGAATCCAGGAGATTTTTAATAAACTTATAATTTGAGTATAGATATTTGTATGCAATATATTTTCCCCCATAACATAGCTTCAGTTCTAATAAAAAGCCTTGTACATCAATGTAACACTCCTTTGTGGCACCAGAATACTTTACAGGTTCTCATTTCTTGCTTTATTTCAGACTATAAATATATGCTCTTAAATTTTCCTGGGGTGAGAGAACTGATGTCATATAGCCATGCAAATACAGACTGCTCTTTCTTTTCAGTTTACATCAAGAAGAGAAATGAAGCAGGATTTTAAAAGAGAAAAATACTATTTTGCTTCATTCTTCTTTTCCACCAATTAAAACATTCTCTTATAGGTGCACCACTGTAAACTCCTGTCACTCTTTCCATCAAACAAGAAAAGTGGATGTCATAGTGTCTCCACTAAAAGTCATCATATCCCCACTGATACCATTATCCTTTGGTTGATATACAAAAATTCTTAGAATTTTGAATAATTATATCCTTAGAATAGAACAGTTGTTTTACACATATTTTTTCACAAGTATGGATTGATTTATTTAACCTGGCCATGTCATAGCCAGCTACTTGCCCAATTCAATTAATTAATTTAATTGCAATAGTAATATGTATTTTTTTCTAGGCTATATTGCTAAAACAACTGTTAGTGGCTCCATCATTCTCCACTGCTCCATTATCCTGTCCTTCAGAACATTTCCCTTTATTCATCCATCCATCCATCCATTCATTCATTCATTCAAAAATTATGTATTGACATTCTACCAACACCAGGCACCATTGTATAATCTGGGCACCATCCAAGGCACTGCGTTTCCCTTGATATGTCCTTCAAACCCATTTCTCACTTTATGTGCCTAGTGTTCACTTACAAATTTCAGGTTTTATTTGATCTTTATCGCAATAATGTCCAAAAGTCTTGCTTGTTTTATCTCATCCATCATCTCAACTCCCTTTCATCCTTTTAAACTTTCCTATACCCTACAGCCTTCACCATAGAATAGTGTTTATTATAATATAGTTTAGACTTAGTGCTTAGGTCAAATTTCAAATTTGCTACTAATTCACTGAGTGATTTTGGGCAAATGAAATCATGAAAAAAAAGGGTTCAGCACAGAGCCATGAACAATTAAACACATAATGAATATATATTTTACATATTTCCATATCCCTTTTATATTATAGCTGCAATTTCAAATTTTCTTTCTAAAACCCTCATGCAAGCCTTTTATCACATAATTTACATAATAAAACGTTTTTCAAAAGGCTCATTGTGCTTAACCGAAAGTTTAAGGCTCTTCACATTTGATATGTCAATTTTAAGCCCCTCCCATTTCTTCTCTATCTGAAATACTTCAATTCAACCCAAAGGTTTTACTTGTCGTTTCCCAGACTCCAAGTACTTCTCTGAGTATTTGATCTCTTAGTTCCTCTCCCCTTGCAATGCTCTCTTCTCCCCATGTCTAAATTCTGCCTGTCCTTTAAATGAAATCAACATGCCTACTATTGTCTCTATCCATCCCCACTTGAAATGATATCTCCATCCTCTGCACTGCGAGTACACAATTTTCTGTAATGTTACATGACAAATATTATCTGGGGTCAGTTATTCTGTTATAGTCTTGAACTCTTCTTTAAAGGTTTGGTTTTTGGGTACAGTGTTTACTGCTTAGGTGATGGGTGCACCAAAATCCCAGAAATCACCACTAAAGGACTAACTCATGTAACGAAACACCACCTGTTCCCCAAAAACCTATGGAAATAAAAATTAAAAGTGTAATTTTTTCATATTGTATTTTGCATTTCTCTTTGTTATATCTTTTCTATCCAACTAGTTTACAAATCCATTTAAGCTAGGGTCTGCATCTAATTTTTTCCCTCCCCATATCCATCTAGAACAAGAGCAAGCATCTTGCTCAACAATTCATGATTATTAATGCAGTCAAATAATGAAATTTTGAGATAGAACCGAAATGTATATTAATTTCGAAGTTATACACATGTACTTCTATCAATTAATACATAAAATATTAGTGAAGGTCAACTTCTTTTTAATTGTTTTATTTTTGTAGATTCAGGGGTTACATATGCAGGTTTGTTACATGGGATGTTGCATAGTGGCAGGGTTTGGGCTTCTAGTGTACACCGTACCCAATAGGTAATTTTTCAACCCTCATCTTCTCCCACCTTTCTTCCTTTTCCATTTCCCAGTGTCTATTATTTCCCTCTGTTATGTCCACGTGTACACAGTGTTTAGATCTCATTTATAAGTGAGAAGATGTGATATTTAATTGTCTGTTTCTTAGTTATTTTACTTAGGATAGTGGCCTCCAGCTCTATCCATGTTGCTGTAAAAGACATAATTCCATTCTTTTTTATGGCTGTATAGCATTCCATGGTGTATATGTACAACATTTTCTTTAATTATTCATTGAAATTTTCTTAGGTTGATTCCATGACTTTGCTACTGTGATTAGCTCTGCAATAAACATACAAGTGCAGGTGTCTTTTTGATATAATGATTTCTTTTTATTTGGGTAGCTACTCAGTAGTGAGGTTGCTGGGTCAAATGGTAGTCCTCTTTTTAGTTCTTTGAGAAATCTTCATACTGTTTCCCATAAAGGTTGGGTTAATTTACGTTCCTACCATCAACATCCCGTAATTGTTCTCTTTTCTTCACATTCTTGCCAACATCTGTTGTTTTTGATGTTTTAATAATAGCCATTCTGACTAATGTAAGACGGTATCTCATTGTGGTTTGATTTACACTTCCTGATAATTAGTGACACTGAGCATTTTTTTTTTTTTTTTGTATATTTGTTGGTCACTTGTATGTCTTCTTTTGAGAAGTGTCTGTTCATGTCCTGTGACCACATTTTAGTAGGGTTCCATTTCTTAATTGGTTTTCGGTATATAAATAAAAAGCAGTGAGTTTGTTTTCTTCTTACACCCCAATAAACTATGTGTATTCTCTCACAGCCTGTCAGCCCATCTTCTGTCTTTCTTTGTGTTCCTTACCTGCCCCCCTTTTGGTATGTACACTTTGTTTCTGTTCCTTAAATATTAGTCTTCCAGGGGTTCAATTCTTGGCCACTGCTTTTTTCACTCTGCCATTCTGCTTCACTCACTCTAAGAAATTTTCCATCATCTGTATGGCTCCTAGATGTGTAGCTCTAGTTCTTACTTCTCACATGAGCTCCGGATTAGCTAGATAACAAACACTTAGAATGAATGTTTGCTGACCTTAAGTGCATATTTTTTTCTGAGCTTATGACCTCTTTCCCACAATCTGCTTCTCCTTCAGTATTCTGTTTCTTACCTAATAATACCATCATTCATCTACTCAGAAAAACAGAAACTTAGGAATCATCCTATTCTCTCTCCTCCCCGAGACTTCTCCACATGCAATCATAAATTACTGAAAATTTTACTTACAAATATTTTTGAAATAAGTTCCATTTTATATTTCTTTTTCCAGTATCTTATTTGAGGCTTTCATCATTATCTTGACTATTTCAATCACTTTCTGCTTTTCCTCCCCCTTTTTTTTCCTGGAAGATTTCACCCTGTGTTTTCCATTGTGGAAAATGCAGGTTGGACCATGTTTACTCCCTTGTTAAAGCCTTTCAAATTATCCCCGTAAACTACCACATAAATTCTATGTTTTTTAGAAAAATATAGAGGATCCTCCATGATCTATCCCTATCTCTCTTTCCATTTTTTATCTCTAACCTCTTTCCATCTCACTCAAGATACTTTAATACTGATGATGATGATAATAATAATAATAATTGTTATTATAATATGAAGAAGAAGATGGGGAAAGGTGAGAAAGAGAAGGAAAAAGATTTTTAAAAACCATGATGAAAGCATGTGCTGGATACTCATCACTGGGCCAAGTACTTAACATTTATCATTTCATTCAAGCCTCACAATCCATGAAATAGGTACTATTTTTTTTGTTTGTTTTATTGATGCAGAGACTATGTCTGCTTGGAAGGCAGAACTCTTTTGCTGATGTTCACATAGACAGTAAGTGAGTAAGCTCATGCGATTACATAAAATCACAGTACTATCCAGGCCTTGTTATTTGTTTGTTTATGTTGTTGGTACTATCTTGAATACATTTTCTTCTTATCTAGTTTTAACCATCTTTTCAAGGATCAGCTCAGATTTGATTAAAGGTCCTTCTTCAAAGCATTCAGTTTATAATAAAAACTATGATTTTGGAATTTATATATTTTTAAAAATAACTCATTTATTTCAATGTCTCCCCATTAGATCGCACTTTCTTTGAGTGCTGGAGCCATGTCTTAGTTAGCTGTTTCCACTACTTTCCCAAGTTATTGAAAGTAAGCATGGATGCAACACATTTGTAAAACATATTTTATGCAGAGTGGGAAAACATGAGTGTAGTGGTGGAGTAATTATTGTAAGAAACGTGTAATGGACAGTGAACATATAAGTTTTCTGGGAAAATGCAACTACTACTTTCATTTTAAAATTAGAATCCAGAACTTCCAAGGTTCAACACAGGGAGTAAATGCTACCGTCAGGTGGGCCAAGGTGGCTGACCTATGGTCTGCCCTCTACCTGAGGTTCATCTTCTCCTTGGTGCCTTCTTACTCCCTTGGTTGTTGCCTTACATTTATTCCCTAAGGATCATCCCATTATCATTTCTGTCCGTCACACTTGGGAGCAAGATCTGGGAAGTAAGGAAACTAGGCTATCCTGAGAACATAAACTCTGAAACCAGAAATTAAAACAAAAATCACTAGTCTATTCCCCTGCCTATAACAGTGCTGACACTTTATAAGTTCTTCAGAAATATTTGTGGAATGAATGTTAAATTAAGCCCTCTTTTTCTTGTTTTCTTTTCCCACAGACATGTTGAGATGGCACTTCCAGATTTCATTAATTCTTAAAGAACAAAATAAGAAAAAAGAGATAAAGCAGAAGGTTTATGAAATATATATTACTGCTTTAATCCCCTTTAACTTATTTCTCCACTCATAGCTAGCTTTGACCCAAAACCTGTTCCATCAGCTTTCTTACAATAGGCAACAAGTTGGTCTAAATATGGAAAACATGCCTGGCGCCATGTCTGATTTTACATATGTGGCACTATCTTTCACACAATCACCTTGCAGCTTCTTCCTAGACTTCTTGTCATCTCTGTGAGCAATTTCCAAAGCGCCGTATTCCCACAGTGCAACTTGAATCACTACTTTATCTCTCAGTGTAGATTCTGGATAAGAACATCCAATTTCTTCTCTCATGACCGACATCGGGAACATCCTCACATTTGAAATCATTCTAGCGAATTCTAGTTCCAGGTAAGATGGAGTGAACACACTCCATCCTGTAACTTCCACTGTATGCATGCTTAAAAAAAAACTTAGAATGCATGGAGCTTCTGTTTGAGGATCCTGAAATGAAATAGTAGAAGGTGACTGGGAGAAGAGTAACAGAATTACAGTGTCACTGAACTAGCATGAGTTTACTACTTTTTATTCTTCTAGAATAAATTCTACTATTTTTTAAAAAATTTCTCAGCCAGTGTGAAAGTGGGCACTGGAGTGCAGTTAGAATGAGTGCCAAAAGAAGCCCTCAGTTCTGGCTCAAAGAGCAAGAAAGGACACTCATGACACAGAGAGAATGTGGGAATCTTCTGTTTATTTTTTGCTTTCTTTACTCCATTCTTCTATATCCTAGGCCCCAGGGAATCCTGCGGTGAAAGTGGCAGAGACTAGTAACAGGCACCCACAGGAGTCAAAACTCTGAGGAAGGGGAGACTTCTGTACATTCAGTGGTCCTATGGTGCAAGAGGGATGAACCAATTCCTTTTTTTTTTCTTTGACTTCCTGTCACTTGGCACCAGTTGCACACACAGCTGCAGAAATTCACAGCAGAGCAAAGCCTCACCTTTCTAAATAGAAGACCAAAATGATGAGTCCCAGGAACTGAGGAGTATTGAGGAAATCATGGAGAAAGAAAAATTTGGGAAAGTGATTCCATAAAGTTGTTAATGAGCGACTCTGAGATCATGTATGTGAAACCAATTCCATTTATCATATTGAAAATTTTGAGATCTAAACAAACATATAAAACAACTCCCATATTTCAGTCATATTTGCAGGCCAGATCCAAAAATCACCACAAAAGACCTAAAAAGTGAACTGGCAGCCCACAGAAGGTGGGGTGGAACTTACAGTCTGAATCTAACCGTACCTGTCCACTCTTTTGCATATCATTTGCATTTTTGTCACCATCTTGTCTGCTAAAAAGAAACTACTAATACTGTCTGTAATATTAAGTAGGATCTCATAAAATAATATATGTAATATACAATAAGAACCTCATAAAATAATACTCAAAACATCCAGAGTATAATTCAAAAATATGCAGCATATAAAGAACCAGAAAAAAATCACAAGAAAAGACAATCGCCGGGTGCGGTGGCTCAAGCCTGTAATCCCAGCACTTTGGGAGGCCGAGGCGGGTGGATCACGAGGTCAGGAGATCGAGACTATCCTGGCTAACATGGTGAAACCCCGTCTCTACTAAAAATACAAAAAATTAGCCGGGCGTGGTGGCGGGCGCCTGTAGTCTCAGCTACTTGGGAGGCTGAGGCGGGAGAATGGCATGAACCCGGGAGGCGGAGCTTGCAGTGAGCCGAGATCATGCCACTGCACTCCAGCCTGGGAGACACAGCAAGACTCCGTCTCAAAAAAAAAAAAAAAAAAAAGACAAGACAATCAACATACAGCAATACAGCAATGCTGAAATGGCACACACTGTTAAAATTATCTAACAAGGACTTTAGAGCAGCTATTAAAAAGATGTTGCTGCAAGCAATCATGACCACTCTTGAAACCAAAAGAAAGCTTTAGCAAATGTATAGAAGATACAAAGAACCAAATGAGAATTTTAGAACCAAAAAATACAGTAATCAAAATTAAGCAATTTTATACCCAATATACAGAGATGTGAATTCATCCTTATAAGCCCACTTTTATTACCATATGTTAAGGTAGTGCCATAAACATTATACACACACACACACACCACACACGAAATACGTAGATACAAAAGAGAAATATGAACATTTTAAGTATTTTAAGTGAATGAAATTATGAATAAATAAAATCTACATGTTGAAGTTGTTTCCATGATTCATATCTAGCTATCTATGGTACATTTTGCTTTGTTTTAAAAATAGTAGAATTAAGCCTGAGCATTGTGTAGTTTGTGGATATTGATTATTCTGCACTTAAAAAGTAGAAGCCCATTGTTAAAAAGTACTCTATGTACATAAGCAGCAATTCTATTTACAAAGAATTGCCCTAATGTGTCTATTTGCATATCATTTGCATATTTGTCACCATACCTGTCAATCAGCTCCAGCAATGAGCAAATCAGGTAGCCCACAGGGGAACCTGGGCCCAGAGAAAAAAAAAAAATGCAAGGTGATCTAAGGTGGATGAAACCCTCATGTATTTATTTTTTAAGGCAATATTCTTGAAAAACAAAACATATGGTATAAAAACAGGCAATTTGGATGTCTTAACAAATATAGCTTTTCATCTTTGAAAAATTTTATTTTTCATACACCTGATGAATATTGTTTAATTTTAATCCTTTTTGTATTTTCTCCAAATTATCAGGCTAGGCTAAAGTACTTCCAACTACTAAATAATAGTCAGTGGCAAATTTACTCTAAATTTACTTTTTAATTTTTAATTTGCTTGGCATGTATTATTTCTGGAAATATTCTTACACGTGTGAAAGCAGCAAAAATGGAAAGTTTAGAAAAATTTTAAAATTCAAGATTGCTAAAAGATATTTAGAAATACCAAAGTTATTGTTATGAATTTCAACATTAGATGCATGGATTTGGTCATAAGCGCTTAAAGGCAAACTGATATTTCAAGAAGAAAACCTCCAGGATGTTGAGTGACACTCTCCCTTTCAGGTAGAATTTCTGTGGTTCTCTCCTGGTGCTTATATTTCAGCTTGCAAGATAAACCCTCTGTGAATGATGACACAAGGAAAATCCTGCTTGCTTAATAATGAAGCTTCCAGAACTGATGTTTCTTTGGGGGGTAATATCCAGTTATTGTGTCTGCAGAATCCTGGGACAGGGAAGATGCTTAGTAATCGTTATCATGATGATCGCTCTGCATGGTTGCTGAAAGAGAGGGTCCTACATTAGACCTTCTAGGCAGCACTGCAGTACTGGCTGGCAAAAAGTATCTTCCAATGGGTAAAATATTTGATTTAGTTTATGCATGGCGTTATGAAGCTAACTTTTACACATGGTACACAATGCAATTAATATTTTGACCCTAATCATGAAAAAAATGGGAAGCTGGCACCAAATTCACTTTCTAAGTTAATTGTAAAGTTGGGACCTTGGGATCCTTCTTGGAAACTGTGGTCCCTGCCAGGCGCTTTCCTTTGCGTTGAATCTGTGACTGCGCTAACATTCATTAAAAGGGGGGAAATAACCCAATCAACAAGTTTGCTTAAACGGACGACCTTTCTTTGTTAAAACTTGTACACAAAAGAGATGTTGTATGGAAGTAAGGACTAAGCAAAAAAACATTGTAGCAATTTGCTGAACATGGAGACTTATTGAGGATGCAGTCCTGAATAATACACACTAGCTTTGCTCTTCCTCTTTAGTCTGTGTAGAGAAGCTATGAATCATTCATGGTCTCCCAGCTGAGAAGGGCTTCAAAGGGGATGGTTCTGATTGGATGTCCTGTGTGAATTGCCATGCTGCAGAATCCGCTACACCCCTAGCACTGGAGGGTGGAGGAAGCACTTTCATCTGGGCCTCCAAAGTGTTTAGGGTCACAGTTCACCAGGAGATAACGATGTAGATGTACATTCAGAATTAGCTGCAGAGATACCTGTGTAGTGCGGTGTGGAAAAGTGAGCCAGTTAGATCCCCAGTGGATGCTGTGAATCAATTACTGTATTCTGAATACAAGGTTGGCTGCAGGGGATAAACAGATGTCAGAGAATTTTTCCCTAATAAGACCCTGGTAATAGAAGAGCACTGTCAGCTTCATTTTGCATTAAAAATCTCATTTCCTCTTTATATGACCAATTTTATTAGGTCCCTAAACAAAGATATTTTGTGTAACTGTTAGCAGCATAATGTGAATGGTGTCACTAAATTTCATATTTTCAGGTTTTGTCACAAAAATCAAGAGGCAAAATATGAGTCTATCTGAAGTCGCAACTTGAGGAGGTCTAATCAAAAGGGCTCTATGTGAATCTGTTCACATGCTGATTGGTAATGCTTGATTTTCATTTTAAATCAGAAATATCAAAATTCTTAAAGAATATAATCCTCAGAGTGCAAATTAAACCTAACTTCTAAATTTCTCTGCACTTTTTTATTTTCTGTTATGGGCGACGCTCATATAAAATTGCCCTAACTAAAGCTCAAATGTCATTTAACTTTTCTGGGTAATTTCTTTTTTGAAGCCTTATACTGGGAGATACCTCTGACATGCTAAATTCCTAACCCAAACATCAATCTTTCAAAAAAGGAAATTGACACTCGGATCCTTCCCTCTATACCCTTTGGAGGCCCAAATTGAAGTAGAAACATCATTTTGAGCTATCTGCTAATATCCAATTAACCTCTCCCTTCATCTGCAACTCTCCTAAAAGAGAGAGAATCTCCTTCAGGCTGTCAAGTAGTATATTTTCTGCATACAGCTCCAAGTGGAAAAGGCAGAAGCAGCCAAGGTGATGTGAGTTCACTTTACAGTGTCTCCTATTGATTTGCTGAGAAAATATCATTTTAAGATTCACTAGACTCCGATCCTCCAAATGTAAAAACCTTTGTTTCTTTGTTTCAAACATCTAAAAGTGAAGACAGGTCAAGGAAGAGCTGTTTCTTTATGATCAGAAGAAAAAGACAAAAATAGCGAAACTTACATGACAAAATTATTCAAGTGACACAGAGAAATAAATTCATATACGTTGGAAATTTGTGATGACAAAGTTAGAGCTCCCGGGATGAAAAGACATTAAAATTCACAAACATGCATGCACGCACACACACACACGTACACACACATACATACACATGCACACACACACACATTAATGCATACATATATATGTGTTTATAAATAAAATTGTAAAGCTTAAATATGTTCACTGATCTGATGTTATTAATTTTGTTATTGTCTGTTTATGTGTGACTATTATGCATTCTCTGGAGCTGTACAAATTGTGTTGGCAGAACTCTACAGATCATGGGGCTAAAGTCGAAAGGAAAGATACTTTTGCAATACACAGTCGGTCAGCTCATTCCCAAAAAGAAATTTTAGTATAGAACAGACTTTGACAAAGCTGCAGCAGGTGGCGCTCTTCCCCTGGCATGGGTGCTGGCTGGAGCAATTCCCTCCGGGTGGGTTCCCCTGTTGGATGTGCTAAATTAGGGTGATATGTTAGGGAAACAAACAAACAAACAAACAAAAAAAACCTTGAGATTGTACTTGTTCAAGAATGGTGTCCTGTAAGTATCACACTCTGCATAATCAAATTCCTCTTTCCAGCATTGTTTTTTCAATTTCATTTTAATTTGGCATTCCTCATTTATTAGACTAAATTTTGGGTAACAAGTTGCTGGTACACTTGAGTACCTCCTATGTTTCTATCCAAAAGTGGATACATTTCTATCATTACTTCAATCACTTTTGCACAGACAGTGTTCCAGAGGGTTTCTTTCAAACAAAACGAATGGCATTATTTGTTGAACATAGGCTCATATCAATTAAGAATAGATAGATTAAGCAAGGTAAAAAATAAATCTTCAAAACTATTGACAGATTGAGTATTAAGTAAAACATTCCTGGAAGATGAGAATTTAAGTGGCATTAGTCCATAGGTAATAATATTTCTATAGAGGTTTAAGTTTATTATTCATATGTATCACAATTTTAAAAAGCTACTTTAAAAAGTGAACTCCAAATCAAAAGTATGTTCCCTTACTACAAACCCCATTATTCTATTACTACAACACTCTCTGTTTATTGTTAAGAGATGAATGTATGTACTTATCATGTCTGAGGCATAAGGTTTTTATGGGTAATTAATATCGTAGCTATTAAAATAATTGATGATAAATAATTTAATAATAAATTAGCTAGCTACTTTTAGTTTTTTTGGAGCCTCCTCATCTATTTTTTTTTTTTTATGTAAAGCACAGGTTGCCTTGCCATCTTGGAAAAAACCCCAAAGAAATATGGAAAACAAATTTTCTTATTCAGTTTCCAAAGTAGAAAATAGGAAAACTAGTCACTGAGATAGAATGAACTTCAATACAAATATTAAAGTAGGAGTTCACCAGGGCAAAGTAGCAATGTTTCAGTTTGGAGGATGAAGGTCTATGAGAGAGTGTGCCTACACACAAGAGCTCTAATTTGACCTTGTTTGCTTTCTCAATGTCTGGGAAATAAGTCTAATATAAATGGAATTTCTTGATTGTCCACGAATAGCATTAACAAAGTTAATGTTTGATTTACTATTTATGGATCACTAAAACCTCAATTGCACATTAGATGAGGAAAGTTCAGATTTTATTTATTTGCCCTAGATAAGGGTCTACTAATTTTCCTCATTATTTCTCCCTCAAAACAGACATTTCCTATGGTAATATTTTTTTAGTAGAAAATTTGAATGTATTTTCATGGATAGTTAAATTCAAGGTATTGAAAGTGTGGTGGGTTCTCTCAAGTGGTTTGAAAATAAAAGAGGACATAGATGAACATACATGATATTGAAATATACAGCCTAATCAAAGTTTTAAAAAATCTTTCAATCATTTATCTTGATGTGTTCACCAGACAGAGAGATCATAATCTGCATAGTATCTATTAAATAGAAAGGACCACGAAGTTTAAGTGTCCCAGAGCAGGGAGATCATGCCTCGTTAATTCAGTATAGCAACATCCTTAGCACACAGTTCGTGCTTAATAAACGAATAAGGAATTGAGTCAAAACCACTTACATGAGGAATAGAGTTGATTTCTTAGTGGTATTGATACGTAACAGTTGTACAATTAAGAGGGATACAGGTGATATTTTGATACATGAAGACAATATGTATTGATGAAATCAGAAAAATTGAGATATCTATCACCTCAAAAATGTATCTTTTCTTTGTGTTGAGAACTTTACAATTCTTCTAGCTATTTTGAAATAAGATTATTTAATTCTAATTAGATAGCAGTGTATGGTGAGCATTTAACAATTTTGGGGGGAGTGTTGTAAAAAGTCAAAGTTTTAATGTTTTAATGATCTAAACTAGGAAGAAAGATAATGAAACAAGTGAATGTTTTAATGATTTAAAGTTGGAAGAAAGATAATTAAATGAGTAAATGTGGTATGATGATTAAGTGCCACCTAATCTGGTTCTTGGTGTCAAGTATGGCCTCTCCGGGGTGATGGCGTCTCATCTGAGCTAGATCTGCGGATCCTGTAGAAGTTAATGGATAAGATGAGGGTTCATGGTGCAGGACAGTGATGGATGATCAGGCAGAAGGAAAAATATGTTCCGGGAAGCACATAATTCAATGATTTATCATTAAGTAAGGCCACTGGACAAAATTAAAAATGTCAGCTGATATTTTTCATAAATCTGAAGGTAATTATGAAGCCACAGATTGGGAGAGAAAGAGCTTCTGAATTAAAACTATGATTGGGTAAATAGAAGTGATAAAGAAATGGTCCATAATTTCACAGGAAGGTTGTTTTATATGTACTTTGAATTATTCAGACATGATAATAGCCAGAAAACAAAAACAATTTGCCAGAATCAAATTATGGTATTTAAAAGGACAAAACAAATGATACTTTTATACCATTAAATATCAATAAACGATGAACAATCTTCTTCTAAAATGTGGAAGATAAAAAGTGCTACCACAAAACATGAAAATCATTGAAGATCAAATTATAGGTTTATAATGTTATGGTGGTATCCAATTTTCTTTATGGTCTTAACTTGTTCGTGAATACCCAAGGAAATGTAAGGTATCTATTATGAATAGGAAGAAAAGCATTCTCTTTCTCCTCTGTTTTTCTTGTGTTCAATGAGACAGCTAAGATGTCAAATCCATATAATTTGTATAATTCTTCTTTTATCATTATTGTAAATTTGGTGGTAGAAAATAAACACAGTGATAATCCATACGTTTTAAGGTTATTTGGCTGACAGTGAGGTCTCATTCAATCTCTAGGAGGGGAATGATACAGTCACACATCTGTCGTCTCAACATTGGCCCTCAGTTGCCTACTATCATAGATGTAGCAGTTCCTCAGTAGAGTTTTGTCACAGGAAACCCACAATCAACACTTCTTAAATAAGAGGACTACTGAAAGAATCTGGTGAGACTGTTAAAAGAGTAATAGCACACAATTTTATATTGTTTGATTCTGTTCTATTTGTGGTTTTAAGGAAATGGATGTCAATTTACTGTTCCTTGGCAGGACAGCTACATAATTTTGGGGACCTAGGGCAAAATGCAAATCAAAGGTTGCTTATTTAAACATTCGTAAGACTCAAGACTGTAATAGCAGGGCAATAAGCCAAGAGCGAGGTTCTGTATGGCTGCATAGGTTTGTATTTCCAGGAAGCCTGCCCTGATTCCTGGTATGGTACATCAGTACAAACCATACTTGGTTAATGATAATGAGATGTTGGCATAAATATTCACTCTGAGAAGGAAGCCCCTGAGAATTCTACCCTTGAAAGAGTAGATGCCACTGTTGGGACTTCCCCATTAGACTAAGAGATCATCCATCAGTTTCTCTGTACTACAAAGGAGATGGAGGCAAAGGTGAGTAGAGAGCACAAGATTAGGCATCAGGTATCAAAGTAAGATTTGTTTCTTTACATTAAAAGATAACTAGTAAACTGAATGAATATCAAGCAAAGAAAAATTCTACTTTCAATCTAATATGCTGATTTTTATAAAAAGTATACGTAACTTTTGATTTTCCAAACATCCCTATGTATACAACTCCGTGAGATAGAAGAGACAATTATCAGCCATGAGCATAAAGTATATAATAAGAACAATTCCCAGTCGTCTGATTGCAAGCAAAAGATTTATTTGAAAAGAAGAATTATCATTTCAACTTCATCAGCAATTTGGTTTCTCTATGTGCTTATTGATGGGTGCTATTTTCACAATTCAGCACTAATTATTAATTTGTATTTTCAGGAGGTTATGCATATAATTTTCACTATTCCCAAAGGATATTTGTAAATAACACTTTAGAGCAGAGGCTGAAAATGTGTTTAGCTCTCACTTCTACTTGCATATTACTTCCCATTATAATCCTGTTGAGAAGTCATAAGTGTTAGCTGGTATTATACCTCTACACTCAAGGTACCCATATTTCAGAAAGAATAGAGGAGTTTTCTGTTAGAGGAGCATGAAATGAGAAGTTGGTCCCTGGAGACTTTTTCATTTTAGTGGCATGCCATTAGCATCTTGAATATTTCAATGTGTGCACAAGAAAGTTCATAAGGGGATAAAATAACAATAATAATGTCAGATTTATATAGAGTCTTATACTAAAAACTCTTAAACTGCTTCCAAAGCAGGATCAGACCAGATACTTATCTGAGCTCCTTTTCATTTTCTTTTTTTTATTTTTGAAAAAATAGAAATACAAAATACTGGTAATTTACAGTTATATTGCTTTTTTTGCACTGGAAGAATTCATTTTATTACTTAAGTGTAATTTTTCTAAAAAGAGATGAAAACATGCTTTTTTTCTATTTGATCATCAGTAAGTAGAACATTGTTTATCTGGAGTTTTTCTGTGTGTATAATTTAAGTTAATGCTATAATTTTAAAATGCTGAATGTAGAATTTTGAATGTTCATAACACTATTTTGAAACCAATAAAATTATTATTTGCTATTGAATTAAATTCAGTAAACAATTATTGGACCTCATTAGGACTCAAGTATATACCAGGTGTCTGAGGAATGCTAAAGTGAGCAAGGCATGGTGACTGGCCCTCAAAATATTCATGATCCACCAGAATCATGGGGGTCATCCACAAGCCAGCTGTGGTAAGTGCTCCTGGAGAAGTACAAACACGATGTGATGAGAGAACAAACCAGGAAATTATGTCCTGGAAAAGGTAACATGTAAGCCTTAAAGAATGAGTAAGAATTAAAATGTTCTGCATGGCAGATAAAGAGATGGGCTTAAGAAAGTGTGAAGGAAAAAGAATACCAATGAATTGGGAAATAATGATCAAGTTTATTGGCTTCAAGGGTCTGTTAAGAGGGTAGAGGGACAAATATGTCTATCTCCATAATAAGCTTCTGTAATTTATTCTTTATATAATGTGGAATTTTATGAACTAGGGAGAGGCATTATGTCAGACTTGTGCAAGATGGACCAGAAGAGATAAACCACATTCAGATTGTGAAAGAATCTTTCCTAATTTTATTACTGTCTACCTTTAAATATCCTGAAATCATTTATCCTTTAGAGAAAGCAGGTAATGGTGGTGGTGTTGGTGGTAGTAGTGAGAAACTTATAACTAAAACCATATTCAAGAAGTTATAAGCAGGTTTTCTCAAACAGATGTACTTTTGTGAAAGATAAGAATGATGTAGTTCAGTTGTTTGCTAATAGCAATTTTTAAATTGGTTAAAAAAACCTACCTTCTTCAGAAAAATAACAATTTCTTTGTTTGCATTACTATTTTTAGATAGAGATACATTTCGGTTTAAACATTGCAGTATAAAAAGATTAATTTTAAATAAGTGAATTCTAAATTAATAGTTTAAAAATTTTGCAGAATATTTTGATATATTTGTGAGTGACTGAGGGACATCAATGAATGCTGTCTTGACCTGCAGTGATAGTATTATTCCAGAAATGAAATAAAAACTTTTCTCAAGTATGAGAACAAAGGACATCATTCATAACTCACAAATTAGTTTATCTACAAAAACATTCTGTTTACATCATTGAAGCAAGTTAATTGTTAAAGAAATCCTTTTCCATGGATTATGAAATCTTTCAATACAACTAAACTGTTCAAGCTCCATGATTACTAATTTCAAGTTTGAATTTCTGCTTCTGACCTGTTTTTTTATTTTGTTCTTCAAATCTTATTCCTTGAGGCTTGCCCCACCCTCTGTGGTTTTGTATCTTTTCTCCTGAGTATATACATAACCTATTTGTTTGGTTACTCAGACTGAAGCTTCAGACCAAGGAATTGGAAGTTGCTGCCTCTTGACAGCTTGCGCTTTATTCTTCTATCATAAAAAGGATCCTAAGTAAAGAACACCAGCAGTGACTTGTGTAGCTTCTGGGCATTTTTTTGTTCTTGTGATCTAAAGTCCACTTATTGTGTTTTCTGTTATTTGGAGGTCATCAAACTTTGATCACTAGAGGGGAGTGCGGGGTTTTGCCTTGATCTTGGAGATCACACTACAGGCTGATTTTTAAAAACACATATGAAAGGTTTATTGTAAAATAAAGCCGTGATTCATTTGTGTCAATGCAAATGTTTACGAATGGTGTAATTCAAAACAGCACTGATTAGAATTAATTTATAAATGGAGATAGCAACATGGCCAGTGATACCAAAAATCCTCAAATTCATTTGGATATGCTGTAAAATCTAATGTTGCTCTGCTTTTCTACATCCATGTGGCCAGATGTGTACACACCTACCGTTGGGTTGTCACATATTAATACGGAATGGAGGCGGTCAGAAAGGTCTCCATGCCATGTGCCTATTTTATCTATTGGCTACTGCATGCTATAATCATATGAAAATGATTACTTTTCCTTATATTTTAATGATAGTACAATTGCTTTTGAAAATGTAAATGAGTGTACCACCCAATAAACGGAAGCAACAAGTCCTTTTATTTATTAAGTCACTTATCAGTAGAAAAAATTTACAGATCATGAAGGAACCTGGGCCTCAATGACCTTCATGCTTGTCCAAGGTCACTGAGTTAGATAACAGAAAAGACATGATTGTCTAACATTCACCTCCTAAGACCAGTTCAGTGCTTCCTTCTATGCCAATACGTATTATGATACAGTTTTTACAAATTCACAATCAAATAATATTTTAGCAGAGATGGATTTTTGTTGTCTAAATTATTAATTTTAATTATACAGATAGAATTAACAAATGGTTCCCAAATTTATCTTGATTCCATTGTATTGATAGATTTTTCTGCTTTGAGGGAGCATTTCATGACAGTAAAGAAGAATTAAGATCATTTGAAACCCAGGGCAAATTAGAGGATATAGGAAAGTATGGATTTTTTTCTTGTCTTTTGAAATGAGTGGTTTTAGGCTTACCTCTTCCCAAGTATCTCCAAAATGTTCCTTTTATTATTATTCTGTTTTCTATACTCTAACAAGTAGAAAACAATCTAAACAAAGTGTTGAAGAATAATCAGACAACTTCTAAGTAGCAAACAAACCTAAGTATTTCAAATTAAGAAACATGTTTAAGTGTCTCAGATTTGCCTGTCATCTCCAGAGAATGGGTTTCCTTCCTCTTAGCTGGGAGGACTACCCATGACATGAATTCTCTCAAATATTTATTTAATCACTCATAAACAAAGTAAATGATGGCTATATATATAGAAAGTATTGCATCAAATTCAGATAGAGAGCAAAGACAGAATATAAAACATACAATCCCTGGCCGAAAGAATTACCTGTGTTATTAGGAAAATATACACACCTTAAACAATAATTTTTAAAAATATGATTAAAATTAAAGATGTCATAAATATCATATTTGCTAGAAGAAGTCAGAAAGTGGATGGGTATTGAAAGACGGTTTGAAATTGGTAAGTGGAGAAATGAAAAGAAGGCTTTTAAGCTAAGTATAGATACAAAGACTTGGCGCCAGCAATAGGTGATCCAGGTTTGAGAATAATGAGTTGGTCATTTTGGTTCCAGTGGAGAGTGTGTAAGGAAGTAGCTGAAGTTAATTTTGAAGCAACACTAAAAGACCTTGAATGCCACAAGAAACTATGCAATTGAGTCCTACAGACAAGCATCTTTCAAACTGTTCCTTTGCACAACAATCCTTTTTAGGAATAAAGATCTGTGGTTGAATAGTTGGAAAAATCCTGTAAACCCTAATCCTTCTCCTGAAGATTTCCATGAACATCTGAACATGTTAAACGTTCTGAGATCTCGTCTTAAAAATGCCATCTGATCATGTTTAACTTACCATTTTCTCATTGCTTTTAATTTCAAAGCCTCTAGTTTTGCCTATCATTTGTGGCATCATATGTTCTAATGTGGAATACTTCTCAGAATAAAATTTGGGTATTTCTGTAGAAGATAGTAATACAATCTTTAAATTGGAAAATAGTACAATGGAATTTCTCTTTTAGAGAGGTACATGTGAAAGTTGTATAAATTCAAATAACTTCTGTCCAATTAAGCAGGAACTGGTATACACAGTCTGTCCAATTTTGTGCTTAATGGGTTGTTCACCGTGGTGTTTACCATTTCAACAACTGGATTACTAGATTTTATTGTTTTCAGGCACTATCAAATATAATAAATCATTGTAATGTTCAACAAGTTTGACAAGATTCTCCCACTAGAATTTGTAAAGTGATGAGTCGCTTCAAATATTAACATGCTTAATAAATATTGAATGACCTCCTATAGCAAAAACAAAACTTATTTACAAAGCAGAGGAAAATGAGCAACACACAAATGTGATAATCATAGCATCTAATTGATGAAGGTGAAATGGAGCAAATAGGAGTCTTTAGGCTCTATGCAATGATAATTAAAGTCAGTTAAAGCTTTTTGTGGTATGTTTATTATTGTCATTGTTTTGAATGAGATGCTTACTCATATTTGGTAATTATACCTAAGTTGGGTTTTAAGAGAGAATCTTTGCATTCTAAGCCAATGCTGTAGAAGAATGAGAACATTTTTCTAGGAAAGGTATTTTCTAAGCCAGGCTCACCTTGATATTTAGCTCTGCCTGGGATTTTGGATTTTTCAATCTGCGTCAGATTGAAAGGCATTAAGATTTCCTCTCCCGAAAGTTTCTAAACCCACAAACATCACTTAGTCATTTGGCAATGTCAGCGTAATGCTAGGTTAATAACCCTGCCATAAAAAGCAGGGTTTCTGAAATCTATCACAGAAATAACAAGCGTGAGTAGACATTAAAAATAAAAGCTTCTTCATAGCAACAACTCAAGGGGTGGTAAGAATTAAGAGAATGACATAACAGGAGCTTATTTCTACACTGCTATACCTTCTGAAAATACTTAGACTTATTCAGTAAAAGTTGATTTATGTACGTATTTAAAGTGAAAAATAAAAATTGTACATATTTATGGTGTACAGCATTATTTTGTGACTTATGTATACATTGTCTAATGGCTATACCAAGCTAAAGTTTTGCAGATAGGCACTATCAAAGCTATCATAACTATCTTGCATTCAACGAGGAAAATGAAAATAAATGTGCATTTATACATACATGGAGACACACACAGACCAGCAAAAGGTTTTTGAAAAAGGCTTCTAAGTGTTCTGTTAACCACAAGATCAATTCCTCCATAGGAAGAGGGGAGGAGAGGAAAAGGCAAGGCTTTCATCTGAGAGTGAGGAAGACCCTGAGAAATTAGTGTATTAGTATCAAAGTGAATGAAATTCTGATATAACAAAATATTTCCAAATCAGTAGACAATTCATTCAGATTCATAAAGGTTCCAGAGAAACAGAACCAATTACATATATAAGTAAAGAGATTTATTGCAAGGAATTGGTTCACACACTTGTGGGGCTGGATGGGCAAGCCTGAAATCTGTAGGGCAGGCCATTCACACAGGCAAACTGGAAACTCTCAGGCAGGAGCTGAAACCTCAACCTTCTTCTTAAGTCTTTTTAGCTAATTGAATCAGGCTCACCCAAATTTTCCAGAATAATCCCTTTTTAAGAAAGTCAACTTTAATTTTAGACGCTAATCACACCTGCAAAATACCTTCAGAGCAACACCTAGATTAGGGTTTGATTCAATAACTGGCCACTACTGCCTCGCCAAATCAACAAATCATATTGACCATTACAGCACTCTTCTCCCGAGTACTGAAGGTTAAATTAAGTAAGCCGTTGTCCATTTTGCCTGGTCTATGTGTGTATTTGGTTATAGATTTCTAGAAGTCAGTGATATATGTGTAGTAATCTATGTTAAGGATGTAAGAACTGCCATTCGATCTGTTAAAATCATTTTGTTAAATCCGTTAAAATTATTACTAAACATTGTTACAAGCCTGAGAGTTTCCAGTCTGCCTGTCCAAAAGACATACTGGAGTCTTTCTAGTGAGCAAAGCAGATGTGATCACTGGAATGATAGTGGAACATAGAGATAGTTTATGTCAATGTCTTCAATTAGTGTTTTCCCAGTTACTAATTATAAATCATCAAGAAAAAAAAGTCTTCAGCTTTGTACAAGCAAGCTAGATTGAGTATTAAGCATTCATTCATTCAAAGAATCCATATTAAATGTTTATTTTTTTAAAAACCATGTTTTTAAAAAATAAATTTTATTGCATATATTTAAGGTGTATAGCATGATGTTATGCAATATATCTAGATATTTAAAAGGTTACTACCATAAAGCAAATTAACATAACCATTTCTCACATACTCATTTTTTGTTTTTGTGGCAAAAATAGCTAAAATCTACTAATTTAGCAGGAATCCTGAATACAGTACAATTTTGTTACCTACAGCCTTTGTGCTGTACACTGGATTTCTAGACATGTTCATCCTGTATATCTGGTACTTTGCATCCTCTCACTTACATCTCCCAATTTTCTTCCCACTGCCCACCTTGCTCTTGATAGCCACTGATTTATTGTTTGCCCATGTATGTATAAATATTTTGTTTGCATAGTTTTTCCTTCTTCCCAGTCTTGCTTCTATTATTTTAATTGCGTATTGTCAATTATAATATAACAAAATATTTTGAGAGAGAGACCACACTGATATAACTTTTGTTGCAATATATTGTTATAATTGTTTGATTTCATTATTACTGTTGTTAATCTCTTACTGCATCTAATTTACAAATTAAACTTTATCATAGGTATGTATGTATAGAAACATAGTATGTATAAAGTTCTGAACTATCTGTGGCATCAGGCATCCACTGGGGTCTTCAAATGCATCCCCCAAGGTTAAGAAAGATGGTGACTTGTATATATTTGAATTGTTTTTGAGATTACTACTTGATACCGAGCCTTTACAGGTTTGGGGGTATCAAAATGAATGATAAAGTACTCATGGGGGCTAGAAGTTTGAAAGGGTCTGCCAGAGATGGGCTCAGAACAGCTCACTCTATTGGGGAGGCCTAGGAAGAATTGACCCAGAAAGTGAGGTCTGAGCTATGTCTTTAGGGGAACCTTTGCCAAATGGAAAATAGTGATCCAGGCTTAAGTGGGAGGATCCTGTACCTTACAACAATGAACCCTGGGAAAAGTACATCCTGTAAAAGAGACCAGTAAATTTGTTGTTATCTGTCTGGCCTCCATTTCTTGTTGTATCTCCTCTATCAAAGAGAATAAGTGGATGGAAAAACACTGATATAAGAGGAATAAAACCTACAATCGTTGGAGAGATTGCACTTGATTCTTAGTCTCCTAGACCTGCAAGACGATAAGAGAGCATGGTCTTCCATTATTGAGATCTCCTGTTGCATCCTTCTGAAGGCAAATCTGCATGTCTGGAGAGGTGATGAGGTTAATCAGAAAGGGAAATAGAAAAAAGGAGAAAACGTGGAGGAAAAGATACCTTCTAACTAGGCTCAGGAGAACATGAGCTCCAATGGAGTGCTCTGTTTTGGGGGATAGTGTTGTCAGTGTGCTCTTGCTATTTCTTTTCTGTTATGTCATGTGAAACTCACATATTACTGATAAAAAAGACTGAGACTCAGTGAGTTTGAGTGATTTGCGCAAGGTCACATGTCAGAGAGCTTGTGATTGTAGGTAAGTTGGTTCACAGCTGGGGCTTCAGTCTTGTTTTCATTATGCCTGTAAGTCAATTATCAGTATGAGGTGTGAAATGAAGTTATATGTTAGCAGTTCTTCTGGCAATAGATAATAGCCATTTCTCATCATCAAAGCCAATAAGTATCCTGCACTAAAAGACTGAGTTAGACTTAATATTGCTTGGAAAGAGAGGTGTTCTCTGTTAAATATTTTGCTAAAGAATAAAATTCTTCTCAGCTCTCCATTTTAATGAGATTTCTAGATTTTTTAAATAGAAAATTTATCCATCTTTCCCTCATTTTACAAAATATGATATAAATTTATTACTAAATCTACCTTAAATTTCATTCAAAATAAACATTTTTTTCTACTTTATGGACTTTTTTGCTTTACAATTGTATTTGTAGTCAAATTAATAATTCCTCATATCTATAATTCAGCTAATTTGCGTACCTTTCTGTGATTTTTCTTTAGTTAGTTGACAAACATTATTAATATGAATATGATATTTTTATTGATGTAGACATAATTTTCCATCAGTGGATTTATAATAAATATATGTATTCTTTTTGTGTGGCTGTTCTCTCATACCCATTTCTCAGTTAGTATTGGTGGTGAAAAATAAGAATTAGTTTTCTTTTTTTTTCTGAATTAAAAAGATGTCAATATTAAAAGGAAACTATTGCAATTTTGGGAAACAGTGACCAGTTTTTCATGTTTTTTGTGTTGCTCTCATGGAGTTTTACGTCCTTTTCACTCATCCCTTTGTCTTTTGTTAAGAGTAATGTATTCTGTGTCGGTTGTATTTTCAGGCTTCTCCAATGCACAGACTGCCAAAATTACAAGATTACGTACAATAGGTTTATGTTGTGAATGTCTGTAAACCAGTGACTTAACAAGCTGAAATTGTCAGCTTGGACTTCAACCAATGGCCTAGAGCTAAAAAGTGAGTGAAATTTCAGCTGTGCTGCAGAACACTTGCAAGTGTGTCTTCATTAAATCAATGATGTTCTTCAAAAGAGAATTACTTCCAGTCAAAAATACAATTTTGCTCTATTATCAGTGGGTGTAAAAAAAATTCAATAAATAGAGTTCTAGTCAGATGCTAAAAGGCAGATTGTACCTTAGCACCCCTTTCACTTAGAGATGATCTTCATAAGAAGTGGCACGCCACGTGACGTCATGGCAGCATCGTCTCTGAAGGACTATAATCCCTAAATGATAATTAGTTGGATGGAATCTTCAAAAATACAACATCTGGTGGGTTACCATCATCCCTTTTATTCTTGGAAACTCTTTTGATCTGTTTGGATCTAGAAAGAAAAAATAATTTTCTCTTGACTGTACTTGGTGCTTAAAATGCTACAAAGACAGTGTTGAGAGCTTTATTGTTCATTAATTCATTATGATTTTGATATGACGTTTTGATATGACATTGTGCTTAAAAACTATATCTATTAGCTTTCAAAGAAGTAGAAAATACATGGCATATTCTAGCCTGTCAGGTGAACAACTGCTGTTCACAGTCATTCTATAATTTACAGCTTGAACACAGAGGCACAAACTAAGTGAATTCTGGGGGCAATTTCAGAAGAAAATAGTCTCCTTTCAGACAAAAATACCCCTAAGGAAGCTTACTAAGACTCCAAGTGTATTCTCTTTATCAAAATGGATTTCTGAACGATATGAAATGCAAGAATGTTGCTTGGGAATATTTGGGGTCGTTTAAAAATTAAGGTACACACATCTAGACATGAAACTCTGAAATATGGGATGAATATAAGTCAGTTCAGTTGACCCAACATGCTGGAGGTATCTTCTAAGGCTGGAATTTTCAGTTTAGGCATAAAGCTACTGAATAAAAAGCAATTTCTGAATTTACTGGTTTTTTTTTCCTTTTTTTTGAGACAGAGTTTTGCTGGAGTGCAGTGGCATGATCTCGGCTCACTGCAACCTCTGCCTTCCAGTTTCAAGAGACTCTCCTGCCTCAGCCTCCTGAGTAGCTGAAATTACAGGTGCCTGCCACCACTCCCAGCTAATTTTATATATATATATTAATTTTGAGAATCCAGTTTTGCAGTTGACATGAGCCTTGGGGTTTTACTTGGCATTTACTCATTCAACTAACTGACAACCTGACTGACTGACTGACTGATTGATTTGAAAGAAAAGAAGGAGGACTATTATGTACCAGGATGTGGGCTAATTATTTTTTAAGTTCTACCTTCCAGAAACTTATAGTTTATAATGAAGATTTATGTAAAGAAATATTTTTAGAAGGTGATAAGTCCAATTAAAATAGAGGTTGGTGCAAAGGAAGCAGAGATGAGGGTACTCTGAGAAGATAAGAAGGGCTTCACACAGGAGATGACTTTAAACTGAGTCTTCAGTGATGAATAAGAGGTTTAAAAAGTACCCAGGTGCTACAGACACCAGATAAAATAATAATGACGAATGGGTAAAACCATGTCAAAGTCAACAAAAAATAAGATTTACCTTCATGTCTCCCTTATAGTGGATCTCACTTCGCAGATGTAACGATTTATTTCTGTATTTAAAAAAATAAAGATAAGGTCTCACTGTGTTGCCCAGGTTGGTCTCAAACTCCAGAGCTCATGCTATCAGAGTGCCTCAGCCTTCCAAAGTGCTAGGATTATAGGTGTGAGCCACCATGCCTGGTCTACGCCTATCTTTAATCATTTCTCTACCTCCACGTCTGATATTTTTATACACTCATTAGTATTAATTGACCCTGTCCTGCCTATTATTATCAAATCCACCTCTCCTTTTCTGTTTTCTTACCTAGATATACTCAGTTTTGTCAGATATACAAGTTCTTTATATTTTTAAGATGAGTAACATTTAAATTCCATCTTGTAATCATAATTCTGTGCCTGGTCTATAGCTCATTCTAAAAGTTGAAAGCCAATTAAAGGTATTTACATTATCAGGATTATATTAAATTGCATTCATTTCAAAGCTAAGTGGTGATAGAGGATTTCTCTGCAAATTCACCATCAGACTCCCTGGCCCACTCTAAGGTGAAGAATACTATTAACAAGGTTAAATGGATTTCCTTACACACCATAAATTACTCAATGTTGTGTCACATTTTGGGTTATTTCTGATATCTACTATGATATTTCCTAGGCATTTTCTCTTCTTGTAGTTTCTAGATGCCTCTCAGTTTTTTTTTAAGAAAAAATCATAATTTCTCATCCTATTACTAAAATCTTTCAGTTGTTATTTATTCTATTTTGAAAGAAATACATTTAATGTGTTTTAACATTTTCTTGGAAATCATTGTCAATGTATTCATGTGGGCTACTGATGGCTTTCCAAGCTTGACGCATAGCTATCATCCTGGAATTTCATCTTTATATTTGCTGAGTTAATTCTACTATTGACCAAATCTTATTTGTCCTTCTTATATCTTTATCCTGGAGTACCCATCAAGTGAATATTTCAGAAAGGATAATTGGAAAGTATATATCTTGAGTCTGTATATATCTAAAAATACTTTGCTTGTCTTTCACACACTAACATTCTAAATATAAAATTGGTATTGATTTGTGATCATGACAAATTATCAAACATAGTGGCCTAAAGCAACTCAAATTTATTATCTTACATTTCTAAAGATAAGAAGCACAAAACAAGTTTTAGGCTACAATCAAGGTATCAGCTGGTGTCAGAAGCTCTATGGATAATCACAGAAGCTCAGCAGGACCATGTCCTTTTCTGATTTCTCTAGGGAAGAATCTTTTTACTGTTCATTCAAACTGTTGGCAGTTTGTTCCTTGAGGTTGTGGAATGAAGGTCCCTATTTTATTGCTGGTTGTAAACTGAAGACTGTTCTCAGTTTCCAGAGGCCGCTACCTTCTTTGGCTCATGGCCCCTCCTTCCATCTTCAAAGTCAGCAATGACAGGCCTAATGCTCACTACACACCTCTCTGACCCTCCTAATTGCCACGTCTCTTTCTGACCAAGCCAGGAAAGGCTCTCCAAGGAAAGTGGTGCCCACATGGATATAATCTCCACATCTCAAGGTCGATAACCTTAATCACATCTGCAAAGTCACTTTTGCTATGTAAGGCAACATATTTACAGGTTTGGGTATTAGGTCATAAGCATCTTTAGTAGCCATTATTCGACTTATATTCAAAAACTTTTTTCCTGAGAAATTTAAAGGTACTATTATTTTTTTCTCACACTTGAGAATTATTGATAAAGTATTTTATGTCAATTATATTTTCATTTCTCTGTTGGTAACTTTTTATCCCTCTGAGAGATTTAGGAGGTTGTCTTCATCCTTGTAATTCTGAGATTTGATGCATCTGGTTGTGGTCTTTCTTCAACTCCTCCTGCTTTGCAGTCAGAAGGCCCTAGCAATATGACTTCTCAGGTCTTTCTTCAGTTTAAAAAAATTTCTTCTAGTAATTTTTTTGAATGAATGATCCTCATTCTACTTTTCATCTCTACTATTAGGTCCACGCTTAAGGCATTTAGTAGATGTTTGTGTGAGTGAGAGTTGAGAAGATTGGGCATATAGATTTGGCTGTCAAGAGCATAAGGAAATTGATAATGTGTATACATTAAGAAGATGCCAGAAAAGAAACAAAAAGAATACTTTAATTTAAGGCTGAGGAGACAAAAGGGAAGGGCCAGGTGTCTGTGGCATGGCAACCTGAAGGCGGAAAGTACTTCTAGTGAAATTCTATCCCCTAAACTTCCTCAATCTCCTCCCAAATTATAGAGCTCTGTTTAATTTTTGAAAATTATAGAAGTTTTCCTGCTAAAAAGAGGTTTATTGATGCTGCATAATTTGAAACTGCACTGTAAACTATAATCTGCTGTTAATATGATTTGATTACTGTGATCTCAGAATGCTTTCATCCTTTCAGTAAGTACTTACTAGCATTTCTTATGAGATTGAAATCAAGCCTCAATGATTCCAAGTCTTTTTTTCACCCTCATTACTCTTGCCTTATTATTTCTGTTATATTATATCTGAAATATTTACAGTGTACTGTACCAGTACAATTTTTACTGTAGTCCCAGGAAAGGGGATATTTGACATGAAGATTCCAGCTCCAAAAACAGAGAAAAACATTTGAGATAGTGGCTTGCCTGTTTAAAAACACTGAAGGAAAAAAGATTGTAATTAAAAATATCCTTCTTTTAGATGTCATCCGAGCATGGATAATCACAGAAGCTCTCTGTGGTTGAGCTATAATGAGCTTTTCAATACTTTTCCCAAAGAACAGTGCTAGGCAGTTCCTACCATCTCAACATATGAATATTTTTGCAACACTGGCCCCAAATAAATAGTTTTATCCAGAGTCAGTCTTCTTGTCCTGGTGATTACAATAGCAAGGTAGAGAAAAATAAATAGGGCCTGCTGTACAAACTAACATTGTAATGAAGATCTAAATTTGCTCGTTATCCCTTGAAACAGCAGTTAGGAGGTACAGAGGGGACGGGATATTGCTGTTCTTTTGCGTACTCTGCAAGGAGAAGGAAGCAATTTGAATAAAATATCTGACAAATAAACTGTTGGGAATTTGTCAGAAGTGTATTCCTGGTCTCTGCAGGAAGTCTGTGAAGAGAGTTGGAGGCCCATAATGATGAGGAAGTCTTTGCCCCTCTCTTGGATTTGTTGAGCTGATAGGGGCTCTCTTCTGCAACTGTCATTCTGTGTCTGTGCCTGCCTCATGAGGGATAGTCCTACCCTCCATAGCCTAGGCAGCTGATTCGAATCAAAAGATTTCTTTGGTGGGGTTATTTAACAGGTGATGAATTTTTCTATCTGATTCATATTTGCTTTGCACCCAGATTTGGTGACCTATGTAATTTATGCCTGAACCATGATTTATTTTTAAGTATATGAATGGTCTCTACCCACCAAAAAGAACTGAAATATATAAGACATCTTTTTGAAAGCTACTTTTAAACAGAACCACAAAATTGGCTTATTATTTTCAAAGCCACATTTTAAATAAGAAAATACCCACTTCTCAAATGAGTCACTCTATAATTTAAAATATAGCGAAACATACATATATAATATATAATATATACTTTAAAATGCAAAGATCTGATTAAAAATAACTATTTGAGGAATCATTTAAATGAATTTAAAATTACATTATGGTCTTAAAGTCATAAGCTTAAATGTCTACACAGTTAAACAGTCCATAAGAAACTGAATCTGATCAAATTTTGGGGGGTTGAGGGTTTATAAAATACCATACAATAAAATAAATGTGCTTCTATCAATCTGAGAAACAAAGTGAATTATGAGGTTGGAAATACCTTCAGAAAGAATAGTCGATTTGTTTCTCTGAGACTTAAAACTAAAGATTTCTTGCCAAAGCACATTTATAGTTTCTTAACATAACAAACCATGTCATGGATTGATTTCCATATTCACAAAGATAGTGGAGATTTCCTTGGCAATAGGAGAATATATAAGGGAGGTTCTCTAGTAATAGACTCCCTATCTTTAGTGATTTTTAAAATATGTGTTTATTTGCTGTTTGTTTTTTTGCTATCCAGCTAGAAATCCTCTCTGGTTGCAGACCCATCATCAGGGAGAGCTCAAATCTTCTGTTTTCACTTCTGTCCAGAAAGAGTCTAATCTGAAGATTTTTAGGAATGTCAATCCTAGGGGCATGGTATTCTTTTGTATTCCCTGAGATTCTATTGCTCTCTCTTGAGAGAAAAGACTATATTTCTAGTGAACAATTCTTGAAGTCAAATGTATAGCCTTACATTTTCTACTATCCCAAACTTAGACTTGTCTCTAGATCTCTCCAACTCCAATAGAATGGCTGACTATATTGTGTGAATCTGTGTTGTAGCTTTCTGAGCTGAGACACTCAGGAACCTCTTGGAAATATATGACCTATTCTATATTGTCTTCTCCCAGTCTTAGTCTTTCCAGATCTTTCGAATTTTCCAGGGCTTAAGAGCATTTGCTATTACAATAGCAAAAGAAGTTGTTTTACCTCATCTTCTGTTTTTCTGCAACAATAGAACTGAAATGTATGTTATCCTTTAATGTCTTCTTATTCCTTTCGAGTAGACCCAGTTCAGTTTATAAAACTTCAGCCTGCATTTGATTGTCCCACACTTCTACTTCCTCCAGGATTGTTTGCTGGATTGAGTCCCCAACTTTGTTTTGCTTTTTTTCATTATTCCAATTTTTATTACAAGATGAAAACATGCTTATTAAAGCTTGTTTGTTCTAAATAAATCTTGTTCTAAAGGTTATCCTATGGTTTCTTTTCAGTAGCCTATAGAAGAAAAACTATATAGTCATCTGAATAGATACAGAAAATCATTTGACATAAGTAATTATTTGACATAAGTAAACATTAAAATTTCTCAGCAAGAAGTTTTTGAAAGGCACTTCCTTAACTTGATAAGGAGCATCTACGAAACCTATTGGTAACACCGTTCTTCAGGTTGGATGACTAAATACATTCCTCCTACAATTAGGAGCAAACCAAAAATACCTGCTCTCACCATTTCAATTCATCATCATACTGGGAGTCCCAGTCAGTGCAATAAGGCAAGATAAAATAATGAAAATGTGACATATCAAAACTGTGAATGCAGAAAAAGTGGTTTTTGAATATGACTGTTTATGTTTCATCAATATTCATATTTTGAAATCCTCATCACAAAGGTGATGGTGCTAGTAGGTACGGCTTTGGGGAGATGATTAGATTACAGGAGTAGAGCCCTCATGAATGGGATGTGTACCCTTATAAAAGAGGCCTAAAAGAGATCCCTTGCCCTTTCTGCCTTGTGAGGTTAAAAAGAAAAGATCACTGTCTATGAGGAAGAAGGCCCTCACAAGACAACAAATTTTCTGGTACCTTGATATTGGACTTTCCAGCAGCAAGACCTGTAAGAAATAACTTTCTGTTGTTCATAAGCCAACCTGTCTATGGTATTTTGCCATAGCAGCCAAAATGGGCTAAGACATACCTATAGTCTTAAATGTTTACATTAGAAAATAAACGAACAGAAATTAATGAGCTAAGCTTTCAATTTCAAAAGCTAGTAAAAAAAAAACTATAAACTACACTAAATACAAAATAAAAAAATAAAGATAGTAAGAGAAAAATTATTAAAATATAAAGTAGATATTAAAAAGAGAAGCTAAGAAGGCCAAATATAGTTTACAAATATAATTAATAACATTGACAAACTATTGACAAGACTGAAAAGAACAAAAAAGAAAAGGCACAAATGAACAGCAGAGGAAATTAAGAAGTGGGTTACCACAGATGTTACTGAAATTTTAACAAATTAAGGATAGACAAAAAAAATTTCCTAACATATTTAAAACTTGGAAGAAATGGAAACATTTCTAGAAAAATTTTACTTACTAAAGCTCCCTTGAGGAGCAATATCATATTTAAATAATTTTATATCCATTGAAGTAATAAATTCATAGCTAACAATTTTCCACATTAACAAAATTAAAAAATAAATATTATCAGACTTTCAGGAAACAATGTCAGTTTCATATGGACTATTCCAAATAATAGAAAAAAGAGACAATATTCCATAACTTACATAAAAGGCTAGCAACATCTTCACGCTAAAACTTGACAAGAACAGTATGAAGGGAAAAAAATCGCATTTAATAATCACATTAATTACATATTTAATATATTTAATAATATCAGTGTAAAAATCCTAAACCAAATATAAGCAACTTGAATCTAGGAATATACAAAAAGTCTGATAAATCATGAACAAATTGTGTAAAGTTGATAAAAGTGAACTTTTCCAAGACTGATCTCCACAGGGTGTTCTCCCTAAGAGGAAGAAACTGCCTCTAGTAAAACTGACCTTCTGAGTGGTTCCATGGAGAGCTGTGTGGTCCCGGTGCTCAGACCGAACAGGTAAGCCTCAAGACCTGCACCCCAGCCACTCCATCCCCATCATGCCAGGGATAAGTTCCTTCTCCAACCACGAAAGCTGATGTGGTGACTTCTGCCTTTGGCTTTGCATGTGATAAAGCTACCATGAAAAGCTTAGACCCCATTCTCAGACCATAAAAGGAGAAGACCTGGCATCCCCTTCAGTAAGCCATAACTGAATGCGTAGCTTAACTGATGGAGTAGGGCTGGGGCAAAGCCTCTGCCACAACATATCACAGTTGCATACTGAGCCATAGTGACACCAAAGAGGGGCTATAGTCATGCAGTGGAGAAGCTCACAGACCAATGCTTAAGGTCTCTTATCTGATCCTGTCTGATTGTTGTTCATGGATATGCAGTGTGACAGGTATCACCTGCCTCAGTTCCCGTCTCTTGGAGGACAACATCAAGGACGATGGTCTAGTGAATGGCCTTAGATTTGACCCATTCTCAGGTAACATAATAATGAATGTTATGGAATGAATGTTTGTATCTCCCCAAAATGTGTATGCTGAAGCCCTAACCCCCAGTGTGATGATATTTAAACGTGGAGCCCTTGGGAGGTGATTGGGTTTACATGAAGTCATGAAGGCATGTCCCCCTTGATGGGCTCAGTGTCTTTCCAAGAGGAGGAAGAAACTGAATGTCTCTTTCTCCTTGCAGTGTGGGAATTTAGCTCAAAGGTGACCATCTGAAAGCCAGGAAGAGGGCCCTCATCAGAACCCAACCATGCTAGAACCCTGTTTTCCAACTTCTAGCCTCCCAAACTGTGAGAAAATGAATTTCTGCGGTTGAAGTCACCCAGTCTATGTTATTTTGTATGGTAGCCCAAGCTGGCTAAGATAGCGAGGAAATACAAAGAAGGAAATATAAAGTTTGACTCACTCTCTAGTGATTGGAATGTGCTCCTACCATAGTATTGAGCTCTCTTTCAGTGTAGTTAGACAGAGTAGATCCAGCAACAAATGATAACTGAACCCCTGATTGAACATCTGCTGAATTCTCCTTGATCCAGGTTTAATGATGTGCACTGCCATTGGAAGTAGGTATTTCAGTAAAGGTATTAATTCATCATAGAATGAAATCAAGAGGAATAGAGGATATTTCTATGTGCTTTTACTCCATTGAACATTTTAACAGTGTTGGGCGGGGGGTGGGCATCTTTGACAGCTTGCTTCCAATTCAAAAGAACCTGAGTGCATTTTCAGAGCATTTTTCTCTTTTCTGAAGAACTTTTCATTCATTGCTGTGATAGTCTTGTCACTCGTTAGCGTTCAGAGGGTTAGAGCTAGAGCTTTTTCAGTTTATATCTTTAAATTATATCAGCAGGTGATCGGTGAGGCTCCTTGTTTTCATAGCAGACTTGGGTTATCCTTTTAATCCTAGACACTCTAAGACTTAAAAACTTAGGGAGATACCACATGGTGAAAGCTATCTAAGTTCAGCAGCAAATCACATAAAACACATGTTTTTTTATCCCTATTATATATCAATAATATCCAGTCATGCATGGCATAACAATGTTTTTGTTAATAACAGACCAATGGCCCCATAAGATTATAATAACATATATTTGTTGTACCTTTTCTATGTTTAGATACAATACTTACCGTTGCATTACAATTTCCTACAGTTGTCAGTTCAGTAACATGTTGAACAGGTAGCCTAGGAACGATAGGCTATACCATATAGCCTAGGTCTGTAGTACATTATACCATCTACGTTTGTGTAAGTACACTGTGTGATGTTAGCACAATGACAAAAATCACCAAAGGATGCATTTCTCAGAACATATCCTCATCATTAAGTCATGTGTGACTGAAAATAATTTTCTAGCACAAATACCATGTCTAAACAACACCAAATATAGCAACATAAAAGGTGCATAGCTTTTGAATTTGATGTACCATCTCCTTTGCATAGATCTAGCTCTAGTCTGCCTTTATTTAAGAATCAAGTCTTTAAGTATTGTGGTCTGTGAGTGCACAATATATTTAATCCACTTCCTATACTCTTTACATAGTTTTAAACTGAAATATAGTCCACAAGCAACTCAAGAAGTTGGCATCCAGCCTATTTACATCATCTAAGCAATTAGTCTTTGAATGGTAAGACCTAAAACAAAACTATTCAGCCCAAATTAATGGCTATTCAGCTTCCTGCAGAAGAGTGCAAAACCTGCATAGTAAAACATGTTTTATTTTACTGGCATGGTAAAGGCATCTTGTGGGTGCTGTGCTGAAGAAAAAATATATACAGTAAGTCCTCACTGAATGCAAATGATAGGTTCTTGGAAACAGTAACTTTAAGCAGAATGACATATAATGAAACCATTTTTTTCTCATCAATGTTATAAGGAAACAACATTGATTGAAATGATGTTTTATTCGAGGACCTGCTGAACATCACTTCATCACATCATACATAGACTGGAATAAAATAACATAAATAATTTAGTCTTTTCTTCTTGGTGCTTGAATTAAGAAAGGATGTAGTGTTAAAGTTAATTTTTTAAATTTTTAATTAAAACATATCTAGGGTCCCTGCCCATGAGTCCAAGTTTGCTGCATCACAGGCACTGACCACTGCTCTGGGCAGGCATTTTCGGAGCATCACAAAGCAAATCCCTTCCTCTTCTTTTACGGCAGGAGCTCATGATGCCACTGTGTCACATATGTTTCCAATTAATCTCCTGCTAGGCTATCTGATTGAATTACACGATCACTGGAATGTTTTAAAGGCTTAACTAATTTGAAGCATAGCCATAGGTTAAACACTGTTGAACCATCACACTCGAAATATATGTTTAACATAAACAAATCATTTCACAGATACAAGCATGGCTAATAGGGTACCATAATAAGGGAAGGCAAATGCCTTTGTCTTATTTTGTCCTTTTACCCAAAACATTATAGTGCCTATTTTTAATACTAAAAATAAGGTACAAGGAGAATTTTCTATTTATTACAGTATAGACAAACAATCTGAATAATTCAAACTGTGTTTACAGAGCACAAAGTGAAGTTCAAGTTTCATAAATATTCATGATTAGTGTGGGTAAGCAGTCCAGATGATTCAGAAACCACCCTAGCCCCGCACAGTTCAATTTGCTAGTCTAGAGAGAACCAATTTACCAATAATTATGACATCTCTACTTCACCACTTAGTATAGAACCACGAGGAGAAAATACTTCCTTATTTTTAAGCTTAATTTAGATTGTTGCTTCAATTTGATTATATGGGCTTATGTGGATTCAGTCATAGAAGAAGATTGTACAGTCTCTCCAAATTTCTGACCTATATTTTAGATATGGTGCTTTTCTTTCCTTCCATTTTCTTCTTCTCATTTCCTGCCCTTGGCATGAGCAGTGTGCATGAAAGATGGCACTTAGGTCTTAGTTCCCTGTGATTTCATCCAATTAGGTGACTCTAGCACCTTGTAAAACTGTTACTCAGAAGGCAGTGGCCCTCTGTACTTTGGGAAATGAATGGTGTCCTTTACAAGGACATTCCAGAGAAATAGGTCAACTTATAATGTGAAGCCTGGCTGAGAAGGATATAACCAAATGACATCTAAGATTTAGGCAAAAAGTTAAAATACCTGTCCTTCTAATGATCTCTACTGCTTCGTCTTTTAATAAATGTCTTTAGTAGCTAGAGAACAGTTACACAAGAGAAAGGACCAATGAGAAATTATTGGTGAGAAATAATGAAAGGAAAGGAATTTTATAAAATGGTAATGAAAAATAAGAGCTATGAACGTAGTTCTCAAATTCAAACCTTGTGTTATACTTTAAGCATATCAGCGAACAGTTATCTCAGATAAAAATCTTGATTTTCTAGAAGGCTTCAATCTTACAGTGCTTTTTTTCCCAAAGCCTTGCAAGTTTTACAAGTATCCTTTTTGTTTTTTTCAGTATCTACTGAGAGGCTGCTGCCACATAGCACAGAGCTGGATGGTCTGATACTTTGGGGTGGGTCAGAGCTTTCAAAGAACTTCCCATCTAAGGAGGCAGCAAAGCTGACAGAAATGTAGGGACCACATCAGGCCTTCACCTGTCTGTTTCCACAATGGAGTGACAGAAATCTGCTATTTTCTTCCAGGAGCAAGTCTGGCTGAGCCTTTAATATCCATTTCCTTACCACAAGAAATTCTGTCTGGGCTTCACGTCTTAAGCAGTGACTACAACAGATCTCCTTAGCAGATCTGTAAGAAGGATATCAGTTTCATTTTTACAAAATCCAGAATTTTTGTTGGAAGTTAGCAATGTTAGAGTAGTGACTATGTATGGAAGAGGGGGCTAGGTGGCAAAAGGAAGAGCAGGAAGGAAAAAGGTGAAGACCACTGGGAAAGTAAACTAGAGTGGTGCATCCTAGCCTTTGAATTACTTTGGCAACTATTTGTTTACGTATCTGTTTCTATGAATGGAAAGTTCCTTGAGGACAGGGACTCTGTCTTATTTGCATTTGCAATCATTGCATCTAATACAGGGATGTGGAATACTCCCACTCCTCTGCTTACCTTTTCTCTCATTATTGTTCTCTCTCTCCTCCCCAAGGGCAGAGGAGTTGCTCATGTATTTAGTCTGAGTTTACTGTATTGACTAGACCATATCGATCACCAGATAAGGTCACTGATCATACTCATCTATGGGATAGGAAGCTAAATGAACCAAGAACAGTGAGATCTAATAGGCTAGGAGTGACTACGAGTCAATGGTCTGGAGCCTAGTAGATAAATATTTTAAACAAGGCATCACGATTATGTTTGCTGGATATGGACCTCTGGTCAGGTACACAGAACCACTGACTAACATACATTCTGACTGTATAGATTCTCTGTTATCATATGGAAGAATCAACTACAAAAAGACATTTTTCTAATTCTTGGACTTTTTGCTAGTATACATATAGATTTCAGAAACAAATGCTTTGCTAAGGTTTTACTTCATTAATTAATATGTATATGAAGAACCTATTCCATTCATTCAGTTACTCTTTTATCTGTGCTATGCAGAATTGAATGATCTATGTACTCTGCAATGCTCTGCCAACACCTCAAGCTAGAATCTATTATTAATTGTCAGATAGAACTGGCTTCATGGGTGTGCAATCTGTGTAGGCACACAATGCCTCACACTCAAAAAAAAGATCTACAGTTGATACAATGCTCTGCTGTCAATATCTAGAACTTCTTATAAATTTTTCACAAGGGAACTTGTATTTGTTCCCATCTTAAAAAAAAAAAAAAAAAAAAAAAAACCCAGTGCGTAGTAGGGATCTAGACAAGTAGCTCATGGGCCTATCTCAGATCTCAGAAGTCAGAAGAAGAGAGACAGACACAAGAAAAAACCAAATCCTGAATATATAATATTGGAATCTTTAAAAATTTACCTAGTTAATTTGTTAATTAGCTAGATTGAATCATTCCACAGTGTATATATACTTGAAAATATCATGTTGTATATGATAAATACACAAATTTTATCTGTTGACTTAAACGATAAAACAAAAAGTAACTTTCATCCCTCAAACAATAAAAATCCAAAAAGAATGTGGATCCATGTTAAGAAGGCATGGTCTCTGAAGTAGTTCCCTGCCTTCACTTTTATTTATTTTTAAATTTTATTATGCAAAATTTTAGATATTATAAATGTGTATAAATAATATAATTATCCTCCCTATACTTATACAGCTCCAACAGTTGTCAATATTTTGTTAATCATGTTTCATTCATTTCTCTATTTTTGGTGAAGTGTTTTAATTAAAATCCCTATATTTCACCCATAAATACTTCAGTGTGCAAGTCTAAAAGATATTCTTTTTTAAATACAACCTCAATATTATTGTCAGACCTAACAAAAGTTTAAAAAATTAATGATCAGTTTATGTTCAAATTCCTCAAAGATGCCTTTTGATAGTTACTTTGTTAAATTTCAATCCTGACAAGGTTTGCATTTGTTTGGTATTGTCACTTAACTTTCTTTTAAACTACTATAATTCTCCTTATCTCCATTTTTTTTATGCTATATATTTGTAGAAATATATTGGTTATTTGCTTGTGTAATTACCCACGTTCAGAATTTGGCTAATTGCATCTTCACAAGGTTGCTGCTCTAGCCCCAGAATTCATGTGATAATTGATTTTAGATTTAGGGAATGGGTTAGATTTGGTTTAATTTGGGGGCAAGAAAACTACATAAATGGTGCTGCATATTTTCTTTTATTTCTCCAACTTTATTTGGGTATAATTGAAAAATAAAAACTGTATACATGCAAGGTATACATGTACATTGTAGAGATTTACCCCTATGTTTTCTTCTAGTGATTTTACAGTTTCAGGTCTAATATTTAAGAATTTAATCCATTTTGAGTTGATTTGTGCATATGTTGTGAGATAAAGATACAGTGTCATTCTTCTGCATATGGATATCCAATTTTACCAACATTATTTATTTAAGAGACTATCCTTTTTCTCATTTTGTGTTCTTGGCACCTTTGTCGAAAACCAAATGACTATAACTGTGTGGGTTTATTTCAGGAATTTCTGTCCTGTTCCATTGGTCAATGTGCCTGTTTTTATGCCAGCATCATGCTGCTTTAATAACTATATCTTTGTAATATATTTTGAAGTCAGGTAGTGTGATGTCTCTGGCACTCTTCTTTTTGTTCAAGATTGTTTGTCTATTCACGTTATTTTGTTGTTCCACATACATTTTAGAATTGTTTTTCTATTTCTGTGAAAAATGCTACTGGAATTTTTATAGGAATTACACTGAATCTGCAGATAACTTTGGGTACTATGGATATTTAAACAATATTAACTCTTCTAAACAATAAATACGGAATATTTTTCCATTTATTTGTGTCTTCTTCCTTTTCTTTTATCAATGTCTTATAGTTTTCAGTATACAAATCCTTTACCTCCTTGGTTAAATTCACTCAAGTATTTTAATTTTTTCGATATTATAGTAATGGGATTATTTTCATTTCTTTTCTTTTTTTTTTTAATTGTACTTTAAGTTCTAGGGTACATGTGCATAACGTGCAGGTTTGTTACGTATGTATACTTGTGCCATGTTGGCGTGCTGCACCCATCAATCAACTCGTCAGCACCCATCAACTCGTCATTTACATCAGGTATAACTCCCAATGCAATCCCTTCCCCCTCCCCCCTCCCCCTCCCCAGTGTATGATGTTCCCCTTCCTGAGTCCAAGTGATCTCATTGTTCAGTTCCCACCTATGAGTGAGAACATGCGGTGTTTGGTTTTCTGTTCTTGTGATAGTTTGCTGAGAATGATGGTTTCCAGCTGCATCCATGTCCCTACAAAGGACACAAACTCATCCTTTTTTATGGCTGCATAGTATTCCATGGTGTATATGTGCCACATTTTCTTAATCCAGTCTATCACTGATGGACATTTGGGTTGATTCCGAGTCTTTGCTATTGTGAATAGTGACGCAATAAACATACACGTGCATGTGTCTTTATAGCAGCATGATTTATAATCCTTTGGGTATATACCCAGTAATGGGATGGCTGGGTCATATGGTACATCTAGTTCTAGATCCTTGAGGAATCGCCATACTGTTTTCCATAATGATTGAACTAGTTTACAATCCCACCAACAGTGTAAAAGTGTTCCTATTTCTCCACATCCTCTCCAGCACTTGTTGTTTCCTGACTTTTTAAAGATTGCCATTCTAACTGGTGTGAGATGGTATCTCATTGTGGTTTTGATTTGCATTTCTCTGATGGCCAGTGATGATGAGCATTTTTTCATGTGTCTGTTGGCTGTATGAATGTCTTCTTTTGAGAAGTGTCTGTTCATATCCTTTGCCCACTCTTTGATGGGGTTGTTTGTTTTTTTCTTATAAATTTGTTGAGTTCTTTGTAGGTTCTGGATATTAGCCCTTTGTCAGATGAGTAGATTGCAAAAATTTTCTCCCATTCTGTAGGTTGCCTGTTCACTCTGATGGTAGTTTCTTTTGCTGTGCAGAAGTTCTTTAGTTTAATTAGATCCCATTTGTCAATTTTCGCTTTTGTTGCCATTGCTTTTGGTGTTTTAGACATGAAGTCCTTGCCCATGCCTATGTCCTGAATGGTATTACCTAGGTATTCTTCTAGGGTTTTTATGGTATTAGGTCTAACATTTAAGTCTCTAATCCATCTTGAATTAATTTTCGTATAAGGAGTAAGGAAAGGATCCAGTTTCAGCTTTCTACTTATGGCTAGCCAATTTTCCCAGCACCATTTATTAAATACGGAATCCCTTCCCCATTTCTTGTTTTTGTCAGGTTTGTCAAAGATCAGATGGCTGTAGATGTGTGGTATTATTTCTGAGGACTCTGTTCTGTTCCATTGGTCTATATCTCTGTTTTGGTACCAGTACCATGCTGTTTTGGTTACTGTAGCCTTGTAGTATAGTTTGAAGTCAGGTAGCGTGATGCCTCCAGCTTTGTTCTCTTGACTTAGGATTGTCTTGGCAATGCGGACTCTTTTTTGGTTCCATATGAACTTTAA
This sequence comes from Macaca mulatta, assembly GCF_049350105.2. NCBI lineage: Eukaryota > Metazoa > Chordata > Mammalia > Primates > Cercopithecidae > Macaca > Macaca mulatta. The sequence continues at coordinate 73,069,970 of NC_133422.1, forward strand.
AGCAGAATCAATATTATGAAAATGGCCATACTGCCCAAGGTAATTTATAGATTCAATGCCATCCCCATCAAGCTACCAATGAGTTTCTTCACAGAATTGGTAAACGGGATTATTTTCTTATTTTTTTAACAGTTAATTGTTGGTTGGTAGAAATGCTACTGATTTTTGTAGGCTGATTTTGTACCCTGCAACTTTGCTGAATTCTATTATCAGTTCAAATAGTAATTTTGGTGGTCTTTAAGATTTTCTGTATATAAGATCATGTTGTCAGCAAACAGAGACAATTTCACTTCTTGCTTTCTATTTGGTAGCCTTTTGTTTCTTTTTCTTTCCTATTTGCTCTGGCTAGGACATCCAGTACTATGTTGAACGGGTGGACATTCTTGTCTTGTTTCAGATCTTAGAATAAAAGCTTTTAACTTTTTAACTTGAGCATGATGTTAACTATGGCTTATCATATATGGCCTTTATGGTATTGATGTAAATTTCTTCTCTTGCTAATTTGCTAATTTGTTGACAGCTTTTATCACAAAAGAATATTGGATTTTGTTAAATTCTTCTTTTCCATGTGGGTTTTGTCCTTCATTTTATTAATATGATGTATTACATTTATTTATTTGCATATGTTGAAGCATCCTTGTATCCTAGGGATAAATCCCATCTGATTATGTTGAAAGATCCTTTGGATTCAGTTTGCTGGTATTTTTAAAGGATTTTTATAACTATGTTCATTAGGGAAATTGGCCTGTAGTCTTCTTCCAGAGTCCTTGCCTGGCTTTGGCATCAGGCTAATGCTGGCCTCCTAAAATGAACTTAGAAGTATTAATGCTTCTCCACTTTTTTGGAAGAGTTTGAGAAGGATTGGTTCCTTAAATATTTTATAGAATTCAGCTAAGAAGCCATCAGGTGCTGGGCTTTTCTTTGTAGGGAACTTTATTATTGATTCCATCTCTTTCTTCATTTTTGGTCTATTCAGGTTTTCTATTTCTTCACAATTCGGTCTTGATAGGTCATATGTTTCTAGGAATTTATCAATTTCTTTTAGGTTATCCAATTGTTGGCATATACTTGTTCATAATAGTTTTTTATGATTCTTTGTATTTCTGTGGCACCAGTTGTGATATCTCCTCTTTCATTTCTGATTTTGCTTATTTGAGTATTCTTTCTGAAGGATAGCTTTGGGTGTAGTATTCTTGGTTGCAAACCTTTTTTTTTCCTTTCAGCACTTTAGAATATATTACCTCACTCTCTCCTAGCCTGCAAGATTTCTGCTGAGAAATTCACTGATAATGCCATAGTGGTTCCCTTGTATGGATCGTGGGGCTTGGAGACCTGGGGACCAGTCTGGAATCCAGCACTTCAGGACTGGCCAGACACAGGGGTGGATCTAAAGCCTGGGTTTGTCAGGTCCAGTCTGCAGGCTGGGTACACTGGGGCTGGTCTGGAGCCCAAGTCTGCAGGAGTTGGCCTGGTGCTGGGGTTCACAGAGGATGGCCTGGTGTTGAGGTTCATGTAGTCAGGTGTTCATTTTACTTTTCTTTTAATATATTCAGGCTGTCTCGCCCCTAGTTGAACTGTGTGGACTTGGGAAAGTGGTGACACTCCTAAAGTGAAATTATCCCTTCTGTCTTCTTCTTCAGTGCATCTTTTCTTTTCTTATTTCTGTGCTATACTCAGGTGATAAAATCTTTCATCTGAATTTCTTAGCTTTTGTGAAGGTATTCTCATGAATCGGTGGTTGTTCAAATGGATGTTTCTATATGGGAATAAGTGCTGTAAATGCTTATTCTACCATCTTGTAGGCATCATGTAAGGAATGTCTTTTCTTTAAGAATTTTAGTAGCCATTGATTATTATTGGCTTGATACATTATTTCAGTAGGGGTTGCAAAATGGGGGGTTGCAGTCTTAATTCTACCATTCATTCTGCTATCATTAGAATTCTTCAACATGGAAATTTTTTTATTAACTCGTTGTTTACCATAAAATATAGTTCAAAAAGAAAGTTATAATATATTTCATTTCTTTCTCTCTCTCTCTCTACCTTTTTTCTTGGGCACCTTTTAGAACAATAATTTGTTATCCTAGCAACCTCTAGTGGTGATCAATGTGGGGATTTTAGTATAATTATGAACTCATGGATTGAAAAAGTCTATTGGGATAAAAAGAATAATGTCTGAAATGAATTAAAAATATGATATATTTTTCAATCCATAATACAGACATTACTGTTTTTACCCTAATTGAATTGAGAGCTTTTTAAATAGACTACTGCCTGTCTTTGACATGTCTCCAAAAGCCTTATAGCTTCCTCTCTTTCTGACAAAAAATATCTAAAATAATCATTCCTGTCTGAAACCTGGAATCACTTATTTCTTCAAGAATCCTTTATTATTTTCATAAAAATGGTCATTAAGAGATCTTGCTTTATGCCCTTCTTTTGGGTATTTCTTTACTTTTGATAGAAACTAAAGATGGCAAAACTGGTTTGGGGCTCTTCATGTATGAATATGCCATTGGCAATGCCTGTTAGAAATTTTGGCTGCCAGGAAACCAGCTTCAATTGTCATTCAGCAAATCCTGCCAACATGCATTAATTAGACATGGTAGGTTATGCTTCAGTAACCAGTTAGCCCTAGTATCCCAGTGGCTTACCATACCAACAATTTACTTCTAGCTCATGGTACAATCCATTGTGGGTTGAAGGAGTATCAGCTCCACTTAATCTCCCAAAGCCCAGGCTGAAACAGGCATCACCATATTGGAAACATATAGCCTTCTCAGTTACTTAAATGGAGGACAGAGTACCAGAGGATCTCACATTGGCTTGAGTGGTTTAGCGGTGAAGTAACTCACATAACTTCAACTCACAATGTATTGTGATGTTATATGGCTCAACCTAACTACAAAGGAGTGAGAATGTTTGACCCACCTATAAGCTCAGAAGAGGAGAATTGGATATGTGTGAGCACTAGAAGTCTGCATCATAAAAAGGTAATTTAAGCTGAGTTTTGAAGCATATTAGACTACACTGGGGAACCCCTAGAGAAGGTATTCAGAGTCATTTCTGTAAAAACACTAAGGTTGGAGTGGGATAAACATAAGCGGGAGAGTTTGTTTCTAACTAGCTGTGTCATTTTGGGTCAATCACTTCACCTCTTTGAATCATATTTTCTCTTTAAAAACTAATTTCTAAAAACAAATGTTACTTAAATATTTCTTGAGCAGCTAACCAGTGGTTTAAAGCAAATTAAATCTTCTGTATGATCCCAATTCACAGAGCAAATATATGTGTGACTACTCTGTGTGAAGTATGGAGGACGGAGAGCTCAGATTCCAGATATTTCTCCTTTTGCCCCTCAATACCTATCAGTAGCTCTAGAGGCAGCACCACTAAAAAAATTAATTTCTCATACATTGTAACTTATGTTTCTTAATTTATTGACTTCTGATGCTTAATGGTCCTGGGAAGGGTGTCAGAGAGACATATTTTAAGACTTCATGTCAAAAACTCAAATCACTATTCGCTAGAAATGGGAGTAGAACACAGAAAATTCAGCCTATAACTATAAAAACAATTTGAATTCTTCCTTCTGAGACTCTTTGGAATCATGGTTATTTGCATGATGATAATCCAATATCCTATACATTCATATGTGGTTAAGTGTACACACATTCATAAATAGCTAACATGGTGGTGAGAATGCTACTGCCACTGTTGTTGTTGCTCTTAAACGTTTTGGAACCTTATCCAAAAGGGAAGGTGAATTTTTATAAAGCCCATTTTCAAACTGCAAGGGGAAATGTTTCCAGTTGCTCAGAGGAAGATATTTGTGCCAATATGAAAATTAATCAAATGAAGCCAATTTATTTTATTTATACCTTTTTTACTTCCACAAGACAAAAGGTGATGGCGAAATGCTAATTTCCCAAGGCTTTGTCTACATGGAAGAAAAGAGTATGAAGCACTGAAGTAATTTGATAATAAGAAAAGGTGGTAGGGAAGCCCTGTGAGATTCTACATCTCATGTAGAAGGTTTCCTCTGAGCTAAGACTATCCAAGATCATTGGGTCAGTTGTCCTGGGCTATTTTGAAATCAATTTAAGAATAGAATTTTGTTTGTACAACTAATGTACTACTTGCTCCATTCTCAGAAGTTATTCCTTAGGTATCTACTGAATACAAGAGATGTAGGAGAATTTTTTAAAAAAATCTTTTTTTCATCTCTTGTTTTCTGCAGATTCTTTAAGGACAAAACAAAATGTAATGGCTAAATGATGTTGTCCTACATCAACAAGGGTTTCCTAATAAATAAACATTCAATATATAATAATTAATATTTTATTATTTTGTGACACATTTTGAATACAGTAAATGATATTTCAGTAGAAATTCAGATTATTGATATGAGAATTGATAAGCAATAAGTCTTTATATATAGACCAATTTTTGGTATAGGCTATTATCATCATTATTATTATTATTATCCATACTCATCTTTGTGGTTGAAGAAAGCTTTTACAGTGTAATTAAGCAGCTCTGGGAGCCAGAATTTTCAAGGAATCTTGAAAATTTCTTGATGTTATCAGATTAAGATGCATGACAAAATGCTGGTGGATGTTTATCCTTAGTCATTTCAAACATTTCCTATTGTCCCATCTTCTTTCTGAACTACCAGAGTACTTTCTCTGTATAAGACACAATCAGGTACAGTAAAAGAAAAATTTCTGGCAATAGGAAGAAAGAGCCAATGTTCTTTCTTCTCTTTCTCTATTTCCAAGTACAAATGAGAGCATGGAGTATGTAACAAAATGATACATACCAACTGCAAATTTCCCTTTGACCACAGAATGAAGCAAGGATTAAGCATTTGCCTAGCTCATTAACTATGGAGTTAAAAAGGTTTGAATGGGAATATAACAGAACCATATTTGCAAAGCCTCACCACCTATCAGGATGTCAGCTTCACAATAGCTATTTCTTCCAGATTAAACATTTTCCTTTTTAATTTCTTTGAATTAGTTTTTCTGAAATTTCACCTCTTGGTTTAAGGTTTTGCATTTTTAGTAGTCCTCTCCATCTATCTGTACAAAAGTTAAAGAATTTCTAAGATTATAGAATTTTTTTCTAAATTATGCTTCATTAGCATTAGAAGATGTTCTTACAAATTTATCTTTCTTTTTTTTTAAATTTACTTATTATTATTATACTTTAAGTTGTAGGGTACACGTGCATAACGTGCAGGTTTGTTACATATGTATACTTGTGCCATGTTGCTGTGCTGCACCCATCAACTCGTCATTTACATCAGGTATAACTCCCAATGCAATCCCTTCCCCCTCCCCCCTCCCCATGATAGGCCCCGGTGTGTGATGTTCCCCTTCCTGAGTCCGAGTGATCTCATTGTTCAGTTCCCACCTATGAGTGAGAACATGCGGTGTTTGGTTTTCTGTTCTTGTGATAGTTTGCTAAGAATGATGGATTCCAGCTGCATCCAAGTCCCTACAAAGGACTCAAACTCATCCTTTTTTATGGCTGCATAGTATTCCATGGTGTATATGTGCCACATTTTCTTAATCCAGTCTGTCACTGATGGACATTTGGGTTGATTCCAAGTCTTTGCTATTGTGAATAGTGCTGCAATAAACATACGTGTGCATGTGTCTTTATAGCAGCATAATTTATAATCCTTTGGGTATATACCCAGTAATGGGATGGCTGGGTCATATGGTACATCTAGTTCTAGATCCTTGAGGAATCGCCATACTGTTTTCCATAATGGTTGAACTAGTTTACAATCCCACCAACAGTGTAAAAGTGTTCCTATTTCTCCACATCCTCTCCAGCACCTGTTGTTTCCTGACTTTTTAAAGATTGCCATTCTAACTGGTGTGAGATGGTATCTCATTGTGATTTTGATTTGCATTTCTCTGATGGCCAGTGATGATGAGCATTTTTTCATGTGTCTGTTGGCTGTATGAATGTCTTCTTTTGAGAAATGTCTGTTCATATCCTTTGCCCACTTTTTGATGGGGTTGTTTGTTTTTTTCTTGTAAATTTGTTTGAGTTCTTTGTAGGTTCTGGATATTAGCCCTTTGTCAGATGAGTAGATTGCAAAAATTTTCTCCCATTCTGTAGGTTGCCTGTTCACTCTGATGGTAGTTTCTTTTGCTGTGCAGAAGCTCTTTAGTTTAATGAGATCCCATTTGTCAATTTTGGCTTTTGCTGCCGTTGCTTTTGGTGTTTTAGACATGAAGTCTTTGCCCATGCCATGCCATGCACCAGTAACAGACAAACAGAGAGCCAAATCAGGAATGAACTTCCATTCACAATTGCTTCAAAGAGAATCAAATACCTAGGAATCCAACTTACAAGGGATGTAAAGGACCTCTTCAAGGAGAACTACAAACCACTGCTCAGTGAAATAAAAGAGGACACAAACAAATGGAAGAACATACCATGCTCATGGATAGGAAGAATCAATATCGTGAAAATGGCCATATTGCCCAAGGTAATTTATAGATTCAATGCCATCTCCATCAAGCTACCAATGAGTTTCTTCACAGAATTGGAAAAAACTGCTTTAAAGTTCATATGGAACCAAAAAAGAGCCCGCATCTCCAAGACAATCCTAAGTCAAAAGAACAAAGCTGGAGGCATCACGCTACCTGACTTCAAACTATACTACAAGGCTACAGTAACCAAAACAGCATGGTACTGGTACCAAAACAGAGATATAGACCAATGGAACAGAACAGAGTCCTCAGAAATAATACCACACATCTACAGCCATTTGATCTTTGACAAACCTGAGAGAAACAAGAAATGGGGAAAGGATTTCCTATTTAATAAATGGTGCTGGGAAAATTGGCTAGCCATAAGTAGAAAGCTGAAACTGGATCCTTTCCTTACTCCTTATACGAAAATTAATTCAAGATGGATTAGAGACTTAAATGTTAGACCTAATACCATAAAAATCCTAGAGGAAAACCTAGGTAGTACCATTCAGGACATAGACAAATTTATCTTTCAATCATATACCTGATTTTATTTCACAGTACTTTACATTTCATTTCTCTTTGCTGTAAAGTTCCTAGTCTTGTTCGATAAAATGACCATGGGGATTTTATTCATTTTAAAGACAATTCTATAGGGCTACATTATCACATTTAAGTAAATGAGATTTACATTTTTACATTATTTCAAATGAAAAGAAGTGGATGTCTTTAAATTATTAAATCTTTTGTCAAAAATGCTTTAAAATTCTCTGTTTTATTTATCAGAGATTTTTAATTAAAGCTATTTCTTAGAAAATGAATTCCTTATGAAGAAAACATTGAATTCTCCTTTCATCTGTATATTAAACAGCTTATGCATTTTTTATTCCTTTAATTTTAGATGCCAATATTTTACCTCTTGGGTACTTTCTGTGTAGAAGATTCATAACAAGAACAATGTTTATTCTGCAATTCTTTATATAAAGGTGAGTACTCAAAAATGATTACAAGCTAACAATCAAAGTCTAATACAAGTTGTTGTGCTACAAAGTGGATAATCACATATCTTGGCAGGCCACACGTGGCCCAGTATTTTTGCAATCTAGATGAAGCAATAAGAACACTAAAGCATGTAACTGTGACTTAGCAAAAATTGACACATATAACCAAATGAGACCTTTGAATATTGACAAGCCCATTTTCTAGCTTAATGTAGAGAACTCAGCTCCTGCATCCACATGGTTGATCATCTAACTTCTGGAAAGGATCAAGAGGTTTGTTTTCTCACTGATTTCTATCATTCGTATAGTTTTTATGTCGCTGATTTGGTAGAAAATCAAATAGAAAGCACCTTAAGCAAAGTTGTTTTTGCCAATCTTTGAACTCAGGCCAGAAATTATGGTGTAGCCTAGCTCACTTATATAGTAAGTATCATAGTAAACAACAATTAATAATTCCTTTCTCCTCAGAAATGTAGTGAAATGGAGCAAGATTACATCCACATGGTGTAAATTGGCTTTTTGGTGTGCACTTGCATGGGTATGGCTGGGATATCAGAGCCTATGACAGTTGTTTTATAGTGTCACCTTAAAGCCTACTACGTATTGGTTGGCAGATAGTAATTTTAAATTTCTTTTCACAGTTGAGAATATGACCTTACATATCAAAACCCTTAAATCACCTTACCTTTCCTTAAATAACCTGCCCCTTCTCCACAAAACCAGGGATTCTTATCTCCTAATTCTTAGGTAACAGGAATTCTCTTCCATTGGAAATAAATACTGGTACTCATGAACAGTAAAGATTTGCATTTGGTTGAGCACCTATTATAATTAAGCCATTTTATGAGAAGAAGAGATGAATAATATTATAACTATTTTATAAGAATAAGGGATGAATAATCTTTGGCTGTGTGCTTACAATGTACCGGTTATTAATCTATACATATTTCTATGAACAATCTCCATTTTAATTTTCAAAATACCCTTCAAAGTAGACATTTCAATACCCAATCTGTAGGTGAGTAAACCGAGGCTTAGATAATCAGAACACTAGTCAACAGTTGTTGTGTACTTACTATGCAACAGGCACTGTGCTAAGTGCTTTACATTTACATCAATGCTAAGTGTACAACGAATCCTTACGACTCTAGGAGGGAGGAGTCATTGTTACACCCGTTTTAAAGATGAAAACACTGTGGCTGAAAAAGGTTAAGGAACTTTCCCAAGTTAAGATGTGGTGTGTGCGATGTATTGCTGCAACAGCTTCATTCTAAAATAAATATTCCAAGAGGCCTAGAGTCTTCAGGGGGAAGAAGGAAGAAAAAATGTTTTCAAGTTAGAAGTTTGCCATTATTAATAAAGTAATAAGACTAAGAGGGATTTGAAGTCTTTTACTACTGCCACTGAAGAGGCTGGGGAGGTGAAGTATAGGAAGGCCTCCTCTTACCAGGCACTAGGATCAATGCTTTGCATGTTGTTTTAGCCACTCTTCCACTTTTGAGAAAGACAGCATGATCTCATTTTACAAGGGAAGAAATTAGGTATCAGAAGGGTTAAGAAAGTGGCCCAGGGTTTTACAGTTAAAAAATGGCAGCCTACACTAAGAGGCAAAGCACATCTGCAGTTGTGGTGAGATGGCGTGAATTGGGCTAAGTGCATATCATGAGGATTGAAAGAACTGCCCAGAGTTTAGGGTGTTCTGCGTCTCAGACACTGTCAAGGTCTTACCATACTGTCAGACTTCCTTAGGTAGCTGCACATTCCTCTCTTGAAAACTCCAGCTGGGAACTGTTTTAAGTGGGGCAGCCCTGCTAATAACAAAATTCTTCAACCACTCAAAGCGACCAGCATGGTGCTTGCGGCCCAATTCTGTTTGTTACTCTCAGAATCACAGAATCTGCTGATTATTCACCTCACCTTACACCTCAGAAACTTGCTGGAGCCAAGCTGAGCTCCCTTTATGTGTGATTCTGTCTTGGATCCTGCCTTACCCGGTACTCCTGACTTCCTGCACCAGATGTTACACAGTGATCCAGTTTCCTCTGACCCTCAAAAATCCATACACAAGGTGTACAAACTCTTTGAATCTTTTTCTGCTGAGAGGTTAAAATTATATTGCCTAGCCAGGTACAGTGGCTCACACCTGTAATCCCAGCACTTTGGGAGGCTGAGGGAGGCAGATTGCTTGAGGTCAGAAGTTCGAGACCAGCCCGGCCAACATGGTGAAACCCCATCTCTACTAAAAATACAAAAAAATTAGCCTGGTGTGGTGTCAGGTACCCGTAATTCCAGCTACTCGGGAGGCTGAGGCAGGAGAATCACTTGAATCCAGGAGGTGGAGGTTGCAGTAAGCCGAGATAGTGCCACTGCACTCCAGTCTAGGTGACAAGAGTGAAATTCCATCTCAAAAAAGAAAAAAAATTATATTGCCTACATCACTGTATAGAGATAAATTCTATACCTATGTGAAAGTACTTTGTGCCAGGCGTGGTGGTTCACGCCTGTAATCCCAGCATTTCGTGAGGCCCAGGAGGGTAGATCACGAGGTCAGGAGATCAAGACCATCCTAGCTAACACAGTGAAACCCCATCTGTACTAAAAAATACAAAAAATTAGTCAGGCGTGGTGGTGGGCACCTGTGATCCCAGTTACTCAGGAGGCTGAGACAGGAGAATGGTGTGAACCCAGGAGGTGGAGCTTGCAGTGAGCCGAGATCGCGCCACTGCACTTTAGCATGAGTGACAGAGAGAGACTCTGTCTCAAAAAAAAAATATATATATATATAAAAAGAAAATAATTTGAAAAATGTTCAAGAGATAAATACACCTCACTCACCGTCACCAATAATCCACATCACATGGCCATACTGCTAGAAACAGGAGCAGTGACAGGTGTGGAATGTACCAGTTAAGTGCAGGAAAAACAGAACAAATGTTTATTGAATGGCTGTAGTACCAGGGGCTTCCCATGCTCTAGGGATGTAGAGATAATCCCAATCTTCAATAAAAGTTAAGTTAATACATCATTGCAATTCAGAAAATAAGCTCTAATAGATACACACAAGGAAACTACTAACAGTTATGTACTCCCCCCAACGCCTCCCATCAATGTAGTACCATGGCCTAGCTGGTAGTAGCCATATTCATATAGTAAAATCCCCCTATTTTTAATTGGTCCAAAGGTGGGGTCTATTCTAAGCTGAATCAATTAGAGTTGCGTTTTTGGAACTTGCTTTCTCTTTTTTTTTTTGCAGGTTGATTCATTGCAAGGTCATATTTATAACACTTACTAGCTTGTCACTGCACTTGTCACAGATCCTCAACCTCTGCTCCAAGACCCCTTCCCATTGTTTGTGGCAGCATCTGGAGAAGGCTTCCATGTGATCAGGGACAGTTGTGATCTTTTAACTGTACATAGGCTTTCTTGTAGCAATTGCCTCCTGGAAGGTCATCCCAGTGAGGCCCTTTTCTTCTCCCACTGCTGTCCTTGTCTCTGGAGTATGCTGCTTCCTATAAGGGTACAATGCCTGAGGGCCCCAAGGCTGTAAATCCTCCCACATTGTACAACACAGAGTATACCCTCAAGGCCTCACTGAAATCGAGAAAGCCTGAGTTCTGCTTCGATGGATAACAAACCTCCTTTTTAAAATAGAGGTTGGATATAATTTTTAAATGTAGGGAGTTTTTTGAATACCAATTGATGTGTAAAAATGCATCCACAAATTTAGTGGCTTGAAATAACAACTATTTATCATTTCTTAATATTCTGTGGGTCAGAAATTGAGGTATGGCAAATGCCTTCATGGACAGTTCTTTTGCTCCATATGATGTTGGTTGGGATCACTTATGTGAGTTCATTCAGCTGAATGCACAGTTGGAACTGGAATGTCCAAGGTGGGTCACTCATTCTCCAGGGCTTCTTTCCATGTGGCCTCCACTTATTTACTCTTCGAGATTGGGCCTCCTCACAACATGGCGGCTAGTGTCCAAGATGGTGTTTTCCAAGAGGGAGACTACAGAAGCTGATATACTTCTTAAAGACTGAGCTTAGAAGGCCCAGAATGTCATTTTCACCATATTCTTTTGATCAAAGCAGATCACAAGGCCAGCCTAGTTTCAAAAGATAGGGAAAAAGACTGCACCTCTTAATGTGAGGAGTGTCTGTTATGTGTGTCTAGGAAGGGAAGAATGGTTGATGGCCATATTTGGATGCTACTACTGTAATGAACAGACATCATGTTTACTTCTCTATCACTCTTTTACTCCTCTCATTGCCCATGGAGGTATTAAACAAACCTTTCTCTCTGCAAGTTCTCTTTTCCATGCATGTCAATGTGTGCAAGAGACAATCAGTGCATGTGTGTCTGATATAGACCTAATCGATGTAGTGATGTTACAAACTCCCATATTCAGCACACATAGCTAAAAATTTTATCTAAGTTTTGGCTTGGCAGATACCACCAACAAAGTATTTACATTCGTTATTTCATTAAAGTTTCTTAGACAAAATGAGAGACATATTATTGTCACCATTTTATACATAAGGACACAGACTCAGCAAGGTAAATAATGTTTCCAAAGTCACACTGCTGATAAATAAGTGAGCTGCAACCTGACCGCTTGTCTATCTAATGAGCCTATGCCAATGACATTACACCTCACTACCTCTCTTCAGTCTTATTATCAGTACAATTAAGAAAATGGTTCTTCATTCATGAAATACATGCAGACTTTTTAGAATAGAAAACATTTTCCTTTAATGTTACTTTTAAGATAGCTCCTTTTGAATGAGTTTTGACCACTGTGAATCTATGGCTTTACCTCTGAAGCAGAAAAATTAAAGAATAATATAAAACTTTTATTTTTGTCAAATTAATCCCCTAAGTCATTTCTATACTGTGGAGTATTGAATTAATAAAATATTGATTTTTCACACTATATCACTATATCACTATAGAGACAGTAGTGTAAACAAAATGTCATGGTTTAACATCAACATTTATTGAGGACCTACAATATTCTTAGCACGCTGGTAGATATCAAGGGATATGAGATACATACAGGTTTTTGCCCTATAGAGGCTTTTAATCTAGTTTAAGGAAACAAAATATTCTCATTAAGCAGTTAAATAACAAGTTGTGATCATATAAAATTAAATGAGATGGAGATTAAAAAGTACTCTGAGTTTACAGAAAGGCTAGATTTCTGAGTTCTGGAAAGGTAAAAAAAAAGAGAGGACTGGTAGGCTGGGGCTTTTATAGTAGAAAGAGTCAAGAAGTGTAAATAAAGTGGTCAAGAGAAGATAGAATCCAAAGCATAGCCAGAAGCTCATAGAGTAGTTTGAATAAATACTTTCAGTGAAAAAAGCAATATGTTGGGATGTGGGGAAGGATGTTGCCTAAATTAGCCAGTGTAGCTGGATAGTTCTCAGAACTTCAGGGACTGCTATTAGCACAGCAGAGTTTTAACACGACAAATGCAGGTAGGTGTTAAAAATTACCCCCCCCAATTTAAATGTCTGGACAATCTACAGGCATTATATATTTATCTGGACCCTCCAAATGATAAAAAAGGGTTGCCATCAGCTCTTTTTCTAGATTGAACAGTGGCAGACAGGTTTGCACATTTAGGGAGGAAACATGGGAATTGGGCATGGGGTGGGGGGAAGAACATTCCATTTTACACACTAACATCACTCCTTAACTTAACCATTTCTGGCTCCCCATTAGGAGAGCTTTCTGGCAATGAACTTGACACCACCTTGAGGAGTTTATACATGTAACTCTTAGGATTTAAATTTCTGAATTGGGTGGTAGTGGTGATACATACTTTTCATATTCATATTCAGTAAATAATATGATATTACTTTTGCAAGCAATAGCATGAAGGTAATAATGCAATTTAGAAGGAACCAGCAAGAAATCAAAACTGTAGAAATTAGTTTCCTCATCTGTAAAATGAAATGGTTGGAAAAGGTGATCGTCAAGGTGTCTTCTTACTTTATCAAGTTGCTGTGATTCTAAGATGCTATTCTGTATATAAACAAGAGTATTAATTTGAACTCACAGGACTTATTTTAAAACATGTATTGTAACATGGGCATATTTCAAATTTTGACAGGTTCCTATAGTTTGTATTATCTGATTTCACATTGTGCTATTATTGTTATAGCTGAATACTAGAATAATTTCAGTTTACCAGATGCTCTGGACTCTCGTGATTTAATATGGTATACAAACGTAAGATGACTCTGATTACTTTGAATGAATGAACAACTCAGCACTCATATTCTTAATCAGAATATAGACTTCACAAAATTGTTTTGACATCTTACTCCACCCTAATGCTGTAGACATTCCAAATTAATAACTGCAATAAACATTTCAATCCATTATATGGGTCAGTTACAAATGTAATGAATATATTGTAACACACATTTTAATGTGAAGACCTCAGTTCTCATGTGATCTGTATTCTCTTTCTCCTATTTCCTGAGGTGAAGAAGATTTTAAATCTACTACCTAATGCATATAATCATAAAATGTAGAAATGAATTAAGTATATTGCCCTCCATCTAATTTTGTATGTCTCCATGGCAGTTCCATTTTTTAAATTTCATTTTTCCATGACAATAAGTAAAACACATTCAGAAACTAATAAATATGATAAAATAATTTCTGAACTTTTATAGAGGAAAACTAAAAATTGCTGACCAAATACTTAATGCCTTTTGCAATCTACCCCCAAGATGTGCTTTAAACTTCTATTTATGTAACTCTTCCATATTCCATATGTATGTTTTTTGTGTATCATTTGGAATTACACACCTTCATGATGTTCGTTCCTGCCTCTCTAAATTAATTCTTTTTGTTTCCATTGTACTTTACTTGTGTTTCTATGATCGTACCTACTATTGTTTGACACATTAGACTTAATTGTGTGACATGCGTTTGATCCAACCATGTGAACTATCACAATCAATATTTTCCAGACTCTGTCCCGACAATGAGTATAGCATCTCCACCATCCCTCAAAACTACCACAATTTTGGGGAGCTCCTAAGACATGTCTTACGTGAGATTATGGATATAATTTTTTTCAGTTTTTTCACTACATTTTTAAAATTTTTATGACATGCTACAAATTGCTGCCAGTGTAATTCTATCTAGAATTTAAAAGGTTATTTAATTATTTCCATGTTTAAAATTTAAATTTTTGACTACCTATAGACAACAACCACATTCCTTAGTATGGTATTCCATGACCTGGCCTCTTTTTAATTTTCTAATTTACCTCTGAACATTCCGCACCTTGAAATTTATACTCTAGAAATATCTACTCCCTGCTTGTTCTCTCACATAGCATATGCTTCCATCATATGTGTTATTGTTTATGTTGCTTCAAGTACCTAAATACATAAATAATGAAATAATGACACATTACATAATGCATTCTGTGTAATTATTTATGTGCTTGAAATGTCTTTCCTGCTCTTCTTTAACTGGTTCATCTCCTCCTCATCCATTGGAATTCAGCATACAGATAACTTCTTACAAAAAGTCTTGTCTTAAACCCTAAATGATCTCTAGGCCTTGCCCATGTACTAAAAACTTAAAACAATAACAATAATAATAGCAGTAGTGAGCACTTGTTAAACATTTAGTTCTAGGTATGGTTCTACATTCTATACCTGGATTATTTCATCTAATTCTGTCAACAGCCACATCAGGTAGATACAACTATTATCCTCATTTTACAAAGAAGGAGACAGAGAGAGCTCATATCACTTTTCCAAGTCTCATAGCTAATAAGTGGAAGAAGCCCCTGCAGCCTGCTTTCGTTTTACAATGGCACTACTCACTTTGTAATGAAGTGGTCAGTGTATGAGTTTGTCCTCTGTGCCACACTCTTCTTCTTCAACCGGATAGCACACTGGTTAGAAATATAATATTAGAATTTAGGAAAAAACTCCAGACTGTGGACATAAACTTAAGAATTGTATATTGCAGTTGATGATTAAAGCTAAGTGTTTGTTGACATCACTAAATATACTTTTTAGAGTAAACAGATAAAAGAGTTGCAGATGGCATCTTGGAGAAAAACAAATTAAAGGGGTAGTCAGAAGAAAGAAAGCAATCACAGAAAAGAAGAAAGAATTTCCATAGAGGTAAGAGGGAGGAGAAATGTCACAAGTCCCAGAGAGGACAATTAAGATAAAACAAAAATAGTCAACACAGTAAAAGGTTGCAGAAGCATTAGCAATATGAGAACTAAATAAAATGATTGGATGGAAGAAAGAGACTACAATGAGTGGCGAGGTAAATGGAACCAAAGAGAGGAAGCAGAAAACGCAGCATGCATGTTCATGAATTTTGGCAGAGAATGAAATTTGAGAAGTGAGTAGGAGGAAGAGTTAGGGTTGAAGGACGGAGTGAGTAGTTAAGTATGTTTGTCAGTGGACCGGGATGAGAAAGTCAAGGAGAGATTGGAGAGGTAAACGAGAGAAGGGATATTAATGGATCAAAGACCTAAGAAAAGCACAGTTGAAGAACCATCCCCCTTACAAAAAGAATGAAGGAAACTGTGAGTTCATTTATTTCATTTAACAACCCTCCTGTGGACCAGGAACTGGGGATACAGCCACAGTCGAAAGAAACAAAATCCCTTGTCCTTGTAAATCGTACATTCTGATGTAGATTCTAGTAGGAAGAAAACACCGAAACATACAAAATAAAACATATGAAAACATGCAAAATAAAATAACATACAAAATAATTAATGTTATATATGAATATTTCTCATGCTATAAAGAAAAATGAGGAAATCAAGGAGATAGAAAATATAAGGGTGAAAACTATAAGTTTTAAAAGAGTGGTAGAGTAGCCTCCATAAAAAAATGTCATTTAAGAAAAATCTAGGAAGATGGTTGTATGGCTTCCTAGAGCACAGCAGACAGTGCAAATAGCAAGTTCAAAAGTCCTGTCATCAGTGTGCCTTGGGGGACTTATCTGCCTCATTCTATGTCTCTTGGACCTGAGAAGCCTTTTATAAGCCAATGTGTTATACCAGGTTGTCAGCTGACCTGAAGGTGGCCTTTGTGTATGCAAATGACTCTTAAGCTTTCCTAGTCTGTACTTTGCTAAGTCTTTGGAACTGAACCATTGTCTCCCAAAAAGGGCAGGATCCAAGCAAGTCTGAAGCCCTCCTCAGCTCAGGGCCTTGGCAGAACAGCCAAAGGGAAGTGGGAAGTGGTTGATGTGTTTTCTGAGGTCCAAATATCTAACAAGAGGACTTACCCTTGTTCCTGATTCCCAGTTCATTCAAGGCCAAAATGAATCAAAAATCAAGAAAATTGTGAAGTGTGTCCTGGGTAGGGTTTGAGGTTTGGGAATATTTTCTAAAAAAGGGGACACTTTACTACTTTCCAAATTGTAAGGTGATTGTGCAGAAGGCTAAAGCCTGGAGCGTGCTGATCATGATGCAAGGGTTGCACAGATGCAGTGGAATTTTCTTGAAACTGTCCCTAATTCTGTTTTAGGAATCTTTAGTACAAGGTTATCCTATGTGCAGAGCCAGGTGCCACTAGGTACTGTAGTCCAGACAGTTATTCTACAAACCGCATTGAAGAAAAAGGGCCATTATTTGTCCTGTCTCAAGGCAAATCAAAGATGATCCTCCATCTGAGGACTGACCCTTTTTCAAAGAAGAGGTTCGAGAACCTATCTGATGTAATTTCTCTTTTGGACAACTACTCTTGAGCAGGCTCTGGATGTGACTCTGGAAGCAGCTTGCTGACTAAAATTGAACCAGAATACAAGCCCCCAAGAAAAATACTGCTTTCTCTTGCAATTTAAGGCCTCCCAAAAGGAATCTGCCCTCAGATTCCTAGGATGCAGGTAAAAATGGATCAGAAGAAGATTTTGTTTTACAAAATAAGGTTTTCCCGTATGGACATATAAATGGATAAAGAACATGTGGTCCATATACACAACGGAGTACTATTCAGTCATAAAAAAAAGAATGAGATCCTGTCATTTGCAACAACATGGATGGAACTGGGGGTCATTATGTTAACTGAAATAAGCCAGGCACAGAAAGATAAACATCCCATGTTCTCACTTATCTATGGGAGTTAAAAATTAGAACAATTCACTTTGGGAGGCCGAGGCGGGTGGATCATGAGGTCAGGAGATCCGGGCCATCCTGGTTAACACGGTGAAACCCCATCTCTACTAAAAATACAAAAAATTAGCCAGGCGTGGTGGCAGGCGCCTATAGTCCTAGCTACTGGAGAGGCTGGGGCAGGAGAATAGCGTGAACCAGGGAGGCGGAGCTTGCAGTGAGCTGAGACTGCGCCACAGCACTCCATCCAGCCTGGGAGACAGAGCGAGACTCCATCTCCAAATGATGATAATAATAGTGATAATAATAATAATAATAATAAATTGAACTAATGGTTATGGAGAGTAGAAGGATGGCTACCAGAGGCTGAGAAGGGTAGGAGAGGGTTAGGAGGAATTGAGGATGGTTAATGGGTGCAAAAGAATATGTATAGAAAGCGTGAATGACCTAGTATTTGCTAGCACATCAGGGTGACTATAGTAAAAAAATAAATTGTACATTTTAAAATAACTAAAAGTAGGCCAGGTGTGGTAGCTCATGCTTGTAATCCCAGCACTTTTGGGAGGCCGAGGTGGGCAGATCACTTGAGGCCAGGAGCTCGAGTCCAGCTTGGCCAATGTGGTGAAACCCCGTCTCTACTAAAAATACAAAAATTAGCCTGGCGTGGTGATGCACACCTCTAATTCCAGCTACCTGGGAGGCTGAGGCTCGAGAATCTTTTGAACCCAGGAAGTGAAGGTTGCAGTGAGCCAAGATGGCACCACTGCATTCCAGCCTGGGTGACAGAGCAAGACTCTGTCTCTAAAGTAATTAATTAATTAAAAGTATAATTGAACACAAACGATAAATGCTTGAGGTGATGGATATTCCATTTACCCTGAAGCAATTAGTATGCACCGAATGCCTGTATAAAAATATCTTATGTAACTCATAATTATATACAACTACTATGTGCTCACAAAAAAACAAAAATAAAAACTTTTAAAAATAAATAAATAAAATAAGAGTTTCCCACATTGATACCTGGCTATGTATCTAGTATCTTTTGTGTACTGTAGCTAAATATTTTATCATAAGACAAAAAGTTTTATAGGAATGTTAAAGCATCTGAAAATGAAGTTTAAATTCCCTTCACAATTCTGATTAAACTCTGATGCTTTAATGCTGTTACCTGTAATATTCTGTGAAATATCTACATTGTATCTGTCATATTTAATCAAATTCATTATAGAATTTCCTAAATGCTTCATGTCTATAATATTGCTTTAAAGAATATTGCATAATTTTTTAAAAATTTAAGGAGCAACCTGACAGGCAATATTTCATACTTTTTAAATCATCGGGTAGCTGACACTAATTGTGAAGTACAGATAAGCCCTTTTTCTGATGAGGAAAATCAAGATGCAATGCACAGTGCACCTAAACAGCTAGTATTTGACACATTTCCAGTGTGACGGGATTTACTATAACTTTACCATTCTCTGTGTTGGAAGAGCTGTGGATAGTTTTTATCTAGAAGTATAGTACAATTACAGTTGAAACTTTTAAGAACCAAATTAAGTTGGCATAGTTGTGCTTTCCATTGCTCATACTGCTTTGCCTTTTTTCTTAAATATCTGTGAATATTCAAATGTTACTCTATGAAAGCAGAAAAGTGGGCAGGGCACAGTGGTGCAGGCCTTTAATTCCAGCACTTTGGGAGGCCAAGGAGGGAAGATCATCGAGCCCAGGAGTTCAAGATCAGCCTGGGTTACATAGTAAGACCCTGTCTCTACAAAAAAAAATTCAAACAAAAAAAATTAACCAGGTGTGCTGGCGGACACCTGTAGGTCCAGCTATGTAGGAGGCTAAAGAGGGAGGATCACGTAAGCCCAGGAGTTTGAGGCTGCCCTGCTGTGAGCTGTGATAGCACCACTGCATTCCAGCCTGGGTAACAGACCAAGATCCTGTCTCCAAAAACAAAACAAAACAAAACTTAAAATAAAATAAAATAAAAAATAAAAAAACTTAACAGGAAAGTCATTAGGCCTGAGTGAGAAAGGCAGTGGACAAAGACTGGGACCAATGCAGGGAAAGATCTAAGTAAGGCAGCGTCCAGTCAGGCTCAGGAGCTGTAGCCTGCAAGAGAAAGCCAGCCAAGCAGGGTGGCAGTTCAGCCAGTGTCAGGGCCTTCCGGAAGAAGAGTAAGAAAATTACAGCTCTGCTTCGGTTGGGAGATTGTTTACAATTATGGGTATGGAGAAAACATTGAGGATAATGGAAGCCAGGTTTCTCATTCTCAGAGAAGAGAGTTACCAATGTGAAAAAGGAGAAAAATACAATGAACCCTATGGTGTTGGATTGGCATTGGAGGTACTGCTATGAGCTGATGGCTTTCTATATAGAGAAATAGGTATAGAAACAGATACAGATGTAAATGTATAGTTATGCTTTCATACTTGTGTATATGTGTGTGTATGTGTGTGTGTATCTGTACACAGAAAAATATTTCCTGGCTGTATCTACTGAATGGACCTGGGAATAGCAAAACCCCAGTGGCAATGAGGATACCTGTTACCCAGATCTTGTTTTATATATACCATTCTTCAATATAGAGCACTAGGTATTCTTGGAGAAATGCCTGATTCTAGAGCCAGGCAGAAAATGTATACAGTTAACCATAATATTATGTTGTGACATAAAGTAAAGAAGCAATAAAAGAATCATGGTGAGATGTCAAAAGCTTGTAATGGCTTCCACTGGACAAATATGAAAAAATTTGAGTGTCAAAATTAATAATGATTGTAATAGATTATCTCATTAAGTAAAATAGTACATGATTCTACACAAATGTAAATAGACAAATAAAAGAAAAAACAAATTAGGAGAAAAAAAAGTCTTTCTTATAGTAAAATATCACCAAAAGGTATGGGAAAGAACAATGGAATAAAAATGTTTCCATTGGGCCAGGCGTGGTGGTTCACGCCTGTAATCCCAGCACTTCGGGAGTCCGAGGTGGGCGGATCATGAGGTCAGGAGATCCAGACCATTCTGGCTAACATGGTGAAATGTCGTCTCTACTAAAAATACAAAAAATTGGCTGGGCCTGGTGGCACGTGCCTGTAATCCCAGCTACTCAGGAGACTGAGGCAGGAGAATCGTTTGAACCCAGGAGGTGGAGGTTTCAGTCAGCCGAGTTCGTGCCACTGCACTCCAGTCTGGGTGACAGAGCAAACTCTGTCTCAAAAAAAAAAAAAAAAAAAAGTTTCCATTGGCCTAAAACTAGTGGGTAAGAATACATGAAGAATGAGATATTCACATAGTCTCATATTAGCTCCTCAAAAAATACTTCTCATCAAAGATAAAATGGTAACCTTTTCAGTGGAGAAAGCCCATTGACTCAAGTGATCAAAATCAACATCACTAGTGATGGGACAAGTCAACATTGTGTGTCAACTGATGGAAAACAGGGAGAAGAGCACCAGCTCACTTCTGTGATATTCCCCTCAGAGTGCCCATTTTAACCTAATCATGAGGAAATAGAAGTTCAACCAAATTTAGAAACATTGTTGTTTTGCTATTCATTTTGATTTGCCTAAATGTGGATTTTTAAGAATGTATTTATCCTGCTTGGGATTCATGCAAATTTTTGAACCAAAGTATTGGTGTTTTTATTAGTTTTGAAAAACTCCCAGTTATTAATATTTTAAATTATTGGCTCAATTCCATTATTTTTTATGTTCTGTCACTTTTCTTTTTACCTATTCATTGAGATATAATTTATACATCATAAAGTCCACCCATTTACAGTAGGCTTTATGGTACATAAATTCAATGGTTTTTAACAGATTTGCAGATTTTAATAGTTCTGCAATCATAAGTATAATCTCATTTTAGAACTTTTGTTTATTTGTTTCTTTTAGGCAGTCTCGCTCTGTCACCCAGGCTGGAGTGCAGTGGTGGGGTCTCAGCTCACTACAACCTCTGCCTCCTGGTTTCAAGAGATTCTCCTGCCTCAGCCTCCCAAGTAGCTGGGATGACAGGCACACGCCATCACGACCAGCTGATTTTTGTATTTTTAGTAGAGACAGGGTTTCACCATGTTGGCCAGGCTGGTCTTGAATTCCTGGCCTCAAGTGGTCCACCTGCCTTGGTCTCCCAAAGTGCTGGGATTACAGGTGTGAAGCACCATGCCTGGCCTTATTTTAGAACTTTTTTATTTTATTTATTTATTTACTTATTTTAAAAAGACGGCTAAAGCCTTATTTTCATTTTTATTTTAATTTTTTTTATTATACTTTAAGTTCTAGGGTGCATGTGCCAAAGGGCTAATATCCAGAATCTACAAAGAACTTAAACAAATTTACAAGAAAAAATCAAACAACCCCATCAAAAAGTGGGCAAAGGATATGAACAGACACTTCTCAAAAGAAGACATTTATGCCACCAACAGACACATGAAAAAATGTTCATCATCACTGGCCATCAGAGAAATGCAAATCAAAACCACAATGAAATACCATCTTCACACCAGTTAGAATGGTGATCATTAAAAAGTCAGGAAACGGCAGGTGCTGGAGGGGATGTGGAAAAATAGGAACACTTTTCCACTGTTGGTGGGACTGTAAACTAGTTCAACCATTGTTTAAGACAATGTGGCGATTCCTCAAGGTTCTAGATCTAGAAATACCATTTGACCCAACCATCCCATTACTGGGTATATACCCAAAGGATTATAAATATGCTGCTATAAAGACACATGCACACGTTTGTTTATTGTGGCATTATTCACAATAGCAAAGACTTGGAACCAGCCCAAATGTCCATCAATAATAGAATGGATTAAGAAAATGTGGCACATACGCACTAAGGAATACTATACAGCCATAAAAAAGGATGAGTTCATGTCCTTTGTAGAGACATGGATGTAGCTGGAAACCATCATTCTGAGCAAACTATCACAAGGACAGAAAACCAAACACCGCATGTTTTCACTCATAGGTGGGAATTGAACAATGAGATCACTTGGACACAGGTTGGGGAACATCACGCACCAGGACCTGTTGTAGGGTGGGGAGAGGAGGGAGGGATAACATTAGGAGAAACACCTAATGTAAACAACGAGTTAATGGGTGCAGCACACCAACATGGCACGTGTATACATATGTAAAACACCTGCACGTTGTGCACGTGTACCCTAGAACTTTTTTAAAAACACACAACAAAGGTTTGTAGCTACGAGCAATCACTCTCCATTGTCTTTTTTTTTTTTTTTTTTTTTTTTTTTGAGACGGAGTCTCGCTCTGTTGCCCGGGCTGGAGTGCAGTGGCGCGATCTCGGCTCACTGCAAGCTCCGCCTCCCGGGTTCACGCCATTCTCCTGCCTCAGCCTCCCGAGTAGCTGGGACTACAGGCGCCCGCCGCCTCGCCCGGCTAATTTTTTGCATTTTTAGTAGAGACGGGGTTTCACCGTGTCAGCCAGGATGGTCTCGATCTCCTGACCTCGTGATCCGCCCGCCTTGGCCTCCCAAAGTGCTGGGATTAAAAGTGCTGGGATTACAGGCGTGAGCCACCGCGCCCGGCCTCTCCATTGTCTTTATGCCTTCTCGCCACAACATTCTTATTCATACCTGGCAACCAGAAATCTACTTTCTGTTTCCACAGATTTACCTATTCTGAAATTTCTTTTTTTTTTTTTTCCTTTTTTTTTGAGATGGAGTCTCGCTCTGTCGCCCAGGCTGGAGTGCAGTGGCACAATCTCGGCTCACTGCAAGCTCCGCCTCCCGGGTTCACACCATTCTCCTGCCTCAGCCTCCCGAGTAGCTGGGAGTACAGGCGCCCACCACCTCGCCCGGCTAGTTTTTTTGTATTTTTTAGTAGAGACGGGGTTTCACCGTGTTAGCCAGGATGGTCTCGATCTCCTGACCTCGTGATCTGCCCGTCTTGGCCTCCCAAAGTGCTGGGATTACAGGCTTGAGCCACCGCGCCCAGCCCTGAAATTTCATATAAATATCATGCCATATATGGACTTCTGTGACTGGCTTCTTTCAGTTACTATAATATTTGCAAGGTGCATCCATGTCATTGTATATGTCAGTACTTCATTGCCAAATGAAATTTCATTATATGCATATACCATATTTTGCTTATTATTTGGCCCGTTCATCGATGGATATTTGTGTTGTCTATTTGGTTATTATAAATAATGCCTGTATGAATATTTGTGTAGGCACATGTTTTCATTTCTCTTGGATAGATACCTAGGAATGTAATTGCTGGGTGATAGAATAAATCTCTGTTTAACATTTTGAGGAACTTACAAACTATTTCCCAAAGCTCTGCCTCATTCTTTATCTTTCCTCTCCTTCTGAAACTAAGCAGATGCAAGACCTTACTCTGTCTTCCATGCCTTTTAGCTCTTTTTCTCCTCTACCATATCTTTAGCTCTCTTTAATGATGTTAGGGTAATTCCTTCCGGTGTATCACCCAGTTCTCTTACTCTTTCTTTAATGGTGTCTAATTTGATGCCATCTATTGAACTTCTAAGTAAAATTACAATTATTTTCAACTTCTTATGTTCCATTCATATGTTTTTAAAACTACCTTAGTATTTTTGATAATCTCTTCATGTTTTCATTTCACTTCTTAATTTTCAAACATATTGTTTGCTTATTTTATGTTTTGAATCTGATTAGTTTAATGTTGACATATTTTTCCAGATCTGATTCAGTGGTTTCTTGCTTTGTTGACTTACTGATAGTGATTTGTTTCTTAAAATGTTTTGTGATTTTTATATTGGTATCATATTCCTTGGAATTTTACTATGAGAATTCTTTTAGCCCTATATTTGAAGTTTAGTTCTCTGAAGAGAATTTGTGTTTGTTTCTTCTCAATGCTTACCATTTTAAGCTTAGTTTTCTTCTAGAGAGTTCTCAGATAAGTAGTGTAGATTTTTTGCTACAAACCTCACAACATGTGTATTTCTTTAGTTCTGGGAAATTCTTGGCCATTATTGACTTATGTATTTCCTTTTCCTTCCTTACATTCTGTCCTCTGAAATTTTAAGGTTTGGACCTTTTAGTAATCTCTTACATGTATTTTTATTTTTCTTTAATATTTCACCTTCCATTGCTTTTATCTCATGACTTCATTTAAAGTTGAAATATTTTATTATTTATTGAATATTATTTCAGTAATTGTATATTACATATTTAGAAATATACATGTAGATCCCTATTTTTCATGATTAGTTCATCTTGTTTCATGTAAATGATTTACTTATTTATCTCTCTGACTATATGAAGCATACTTCTCTGAAGTTTCTTCTAATTGTTCTATTAATACCCTGCTATGTATGTTAATTCTTTCATTTTGGGGGATTTTTTATCACTCTCTCACAGTGTTGGCCCTCCTGAAAGATTAATTGATATATTATTACACTTTCACCTTTTTTGAAAAATACCTCTTTTAAACTTCTGAGATTTTGGTATATGCCTGTTTGGGGAAGGCCTTTGCCTATGGTTATACTCTTAGCTCATTGCTAGTTCTTCATATCTGCTTTCCTTTTTTAGGTACATATTAATCTGTTAATTCTTAAGCAAGCATTCCCCTTATTGTTTTCAAATATATTTGTATATGTATTAGTTTACTTTTCAATATATGTCTTATGACTTGTTGGATAATAGACTAAATTTACCATATTTTCAACATACCATCTAAAACCAAATATTTCAACAGGTGTTGAAGTTTGGTAGAAAATGACTTTTCATTAGCAATTGTTAGAATTTAGTTTTTAAAAGTCTCAAATCTTGACAATTCTCCTTTTTAAAAAAATATTTTTAATTATTATGGATACAGAACAATTTTACATATTTTGGGGGTACATGTGATATTTTGATACAAGCATACAATGTGCAATGATCAAATCAGGGTAATTAACATATCCATCACCTCCAACATTTATCATTTCTTTATGTTAGAAACATTCTAAATCTATTCTTTTAGTTATTTTGAAATATACTATAAATTATTGTTAACTATAGTTGTCCTATTTTGCTACCAAATGTTAGATCTTATTCCTTCTATCTAATTGTGTATTTGTACTTTTTAACCATTCCCTCTTTATCCTTCCCTCCCCACTACCCTTCCCAGTCTCTGGTAATCATCATTCTACTCTCTCTATAAATGAGTTCAATTTTATTTTTTAGCTCCCACATTTTAGTGAGAACATGGAATATTTGTCTTTCTGTGTCTGGTTTATTTCACTTAACATAATGTCCTCCAATTCCATCTATGGTGTTGCAAACAACAGGATTTCATTCTTTTTTATGGCTGAGTAATATTCTATTGTATGTACGTATCTCATTTTCTTTAACCGTTCGTCTGTTGATGGACACTTAGGTTGCTTTGATTACTTGGCTATTGTGAACAGTGCTGCAATAAACATGAGGATTCCGATACTGCTTTGACATACTGATTTCCTTTCTTTTGGATGAAAGTTCAGTAGTAGGATTGCTGGGTGATAGGTGATATAGTTAGATATACTTTGTGACCATACCCAAATCTTATCTCGAATTATAATCCCCATAATCCGCATAGTCCCCATGTGTCAAGGGAGAGACTGGGTGGAAAGTAACTGAGTATGGGGGCAGTTTCCCTCATGCTGTTCTCATAATAATGAGTGAGTACTCATGAGATCTGATGGTTTTATGAGTGTCTGGTAGTTCCTCCTGTGGTCATTCCCTCCCCTGCTGCCTTGTGAAGAAGGTGCCTGCCTCCCCTTCACCTTCTGCCATGACTGTAAGTTTCCTGAGTCCTCACGAGCCATACAAAACTTGAGTGAATTAAACCTCTTTCCCTTATAAATTACCCAGTCTCAGGAAGTTCTTATAGCAATGTGAGAATGAACTAATACAATAGGGTTGTTCTATTTTTCATTTTTTGCGGACCTTCCATATTGTTCTCTATGGTGGCTGTACCAATTTATACTCCCACCAACAGTGTACAAGTGTTCCCCTTTCTCCACATCTGAGCTAGCATTTGTTATTGCCAGTCTTTTGGATAAAAGCCATTTTAATTGGAGGACAAACCTCACTGTCGTTTTAAATTGCATTTATCTGGTAATTACTGATGTTATGCCTTTTTTCTGGTAATTAGTGATTTATCTGGTAAATACTGATGTTATGGCGATTTGTATGTCTTCTTCTGAGAAATGTCTATGCAGTTCTTTGGCCAAATATTTAATCAGATTATTATTTTTTCTCCTATTAAGTTATTTGAGTTTCTTATATAGTCTGATTATTAATCTTATTAATCTTTTGTCAGATGGATAGTTTATGAATGCTTTATCCCATTCTATGGGTTTTCTCTTCACTTTGTTGATGATTTCCTTTGGTGTGGAGAAAATATTTTGCTTGGTATGATTCCATTTGTCTATTTTTGTTTTGATCACCTCTGGTTTTGAGGTATTACTTAAGGTATATTTGCCTAGACCAAAATCCAGGAGTGTTTCCCCCATGTTTTCTTCCAGTAGTTTCATAATTTCAGGCCTTAAGTTTAAGTCTTTAATCATTTTGAATTGATTTTTATGTATGGTGAAAGATGGAAATATAGTTTCATTCTTCTGCATATAGATATCCAGTTGTCCCAGTACCATTTACTGATGAAAATGTCCTTTCCCCAGTGTATGTTCTTGGTACCTTTGTCAAAAATGAGTTAATAGTAAGTGTGTAAATTTATTTCTGGGTTCTCTATTCTGTTTCATTTGTCTATGTGCCTGTTTTTATGCCAGTACCATGCTATTTTGGTTACCATAGCTCTGTAGTATAATTTGTAGCCAGGCAATGTGATGCCTCCATCTTTGTTCTTTTTGCCCGGGGTTGGTTTTGCTATTCTGGGTCTTTTGTGATTCCATGTAAATTTTAAGATTATTTTTTCTATTTCTGTGAAGAATGTCATTGGTATTTTGATAGGAATTGCATGACTATTCTTAAGGAGAATCCTATTTCCCCACTCCTGTTTTCCATGAGAATAGATTTTCCTCAAACACTCTTGGCCTACGTTCACTTCTTTATTCACTCTGAACCTGGGAAAACATAGTAATTTATTGACTGGTAAGTTTTGCATTGGCATTTCCCTTTTACTTGAGAGTGAGTCCATATCCAGAAAGAATTATGTATCTTCTGCCACTAATAAATAAGACTTAATGTCTTATTTATTTTATGGAGCAATACCTACCCAACCTGCTTAGACAAGAGGCATGCTATTTACAGAACCCATTCGGAAACTGCAAAATATCAGCAAGTGTTAACATTTCTCTTTTGGATATCACTGAGAACAGAAATATAGCAACCACCTTAGTTTCTTTCACCTAGATATAGCACCTTTCCCAGAAGCAGTCAGTGCTACTATGATCTTTCTACTAGCAGACCTTTTTTGTATTATATTAGGTGACCACTGGAGATAACATCCATCTTGAGGATTTAGTGCCATTCTCAAGAATTATAATTACTTTTCATATGGTCATAATGCATAACCCAGTGTATATCTTACAATAAGATCAAATAAATGCTTTTTGCATGGATAGAGGGATGGATTGATGAGTAAATATAGTGGCATAAAAGCACAAAACATCTAAGTTCTACACCTTGCTCACTTTTCTCTTTAGAATATCATGCACATGAGATTTGGTTTTTTTTATCTAAAAAACTAGGATAAAAATTATCTGCACTGCTATTTCAGTGTTTTTGGATCTAACAAGTTAAATAAATTCTGAGAACTTTGAAAATATATACAAGAGGATGTGATGATGTAGTTTTCATTCAAATTGTGTTTTGATTTTGACAAAAAAGTCACAAAAAAGGAAACAATTCAACAAACTGTTTATTTAAATATTACTGCTATTTTACCAAATACAGCTTAAGAAGAAACAATAGAAACCAGAAAAACTGTTTGTGTGTTTAGACACCATCTTATTGTCCTTATTTATTGTTAATTCTCCTCATGGGAACTGTTCTCCACACTGCTGCTGAACTAAATGCCAGATAAGCCATCTCTCTCTTCCATGTCATTTTATTTAAATAGAAGAACAATGTGAAGAGTTACTTTTTAAGAATAACAACAAAAAGAACCTTTTTTACTGGCATTAATACACAATTCATGGTGGCTATAGGAAATGAATACACAAAGCACCATCCTGGATACTTACCACAGACATTTTATTTAATTCTGGCAACAAAGCTTATATATTATTTCCCAGTCAAACCCAGGGACCTGAGGCTCAGAGAAGTTAAGGAACTTCCCCAAGGTCACACAGAAATGCCAATTTATAAGATAGACCTGTATTTAATAATCATAGCTTAATTTAGGCAAATACCTAGAAGGCAGATGAAGACGAGAGTGGAAAAACAATGACCTTTCTTCTCCTTCCTGGTCACCTCACTCCTAGGGTAAGCTACGCTGTACAAAGCCATTTTGGTCCTGATACCCAAACATTGCTGGCTTCCACTGCGAGTTGTTGTTGATGCAGGTGGTCATCAGGGGAGAACTAGCAGCATCTTCATTGGGTTTAGTTTTTCCAGAAGCAGTCGGTGCTATTATGGTCTTTCTACTAGGAAGGAGATTTTTTTTTTCTTTTTTTCCTGAACTCCGAAGAAGGCCCTTGCTGGGCTGACTTGGAGAGCTTCCAGGACGTTTTCTGTTTTAAAATACACACAGATGTCTGGAGAGATACCCACAAAACCTGCAGAAGAACACACCCTCCTAGAGTTCAGAAGCCAGCCAGATCTCCAGGCTTCTTTTCAGATGGAGCAAATAATGAATCCCTGCCTAATTTCAATTAGTCCCCATGGCATAGAACCATGTGAATGACTGGGCAGGAAAAAATACTGTCTATGATCTGATGCCAGGAGCTGCATGCTGCTCAAATAATGTTTCTTTCTTATACTCTCTGTACTAAAATTGTACAAGGAAGCTGTAATATTAGTTCACTCTAAAGGTATTTACATTATTCAACTATTTCATAAGAAATAAATAGTTCAAATATCAAAATAGTCAACTTTTTTGAGAGTCGTTGGTGATGAAGAAAATCTGGAGAATCACGATCAAGGGAAATACATTTAGGATTAAGCAGAAAAAATATTGGATTCTTCCTCTATAACCCCGTCTACCCCCTCTACTATCCCCCTACCCCATCCCCAAGAAAGAAAGGGAGGTAACTGATGTGTGCAGACCTCCTCATTTCCTCTGTAGGAGCAAGCACTGCAGCAAGCTAGAAACCTCATATTCACAAGGCAAACAAAGCATCATTTTTTAATGACTCTTCTGAATACATTTTTGCAGCAGCTTCCCTAGACCTGCTTGTCATAATGGTTTCTTCAAACGTTTTTTAAAGCCTGTGATGTTCAAGGCCCTAGCCTTCCCCCTCTCTTGCTTGTTTTTTATGTGTCACAGTTGTCAACTAAAATAGAGCACCTAGCCTTTGTTTCAAGATGGTACCTGATCAATATCATCAATCCGTCTCACTCCCTCTCCCTCTCTCTCTCTCCCTCTCTCTCTCACGCACTCTCTCTCTCTCTCTCTACAGCTGTATCCATTTCCTCCTGGCAAAAAGGGACTTTATGAATAAATGATACTGAAATGCTGAGGGTTCAGATACTAAATAATGAATTTCACCACCA
Source organism: Macaca mulatta (assembly GCF_049350105.2). Classification (NCBI taxonomy): domain Eukaryota; kingdom Metazoa; phylum Chordata; class Mammalia; order Primates; family Cercopithecidae; genus Macaca; species Macaca mulatta. The sequence continues at coordinate 73,100,244 of NC_133422.1, forward strand.
AAAACACAACAACTTCTCCAATCATAAAATACCGCTCCTTCCATATTGATTGTGCTTTGGCAACTAGATGCAGTGCTAGGCTTCACTCTGCAAGGTGTTTAAAAAGAAAAACAGGTTTACCCAGGATTTATCATGTATGGAAAAATGTAATCTCTAAGTAGGCTATCTGCTAATGTCTGGCATAAGGTTTCTTCATAATGGTTAACCCTTTTTCAGGGAGTGGAATAATGCAAACAGTGCCTCTCTCTAGATGGGAACTTTGCTTCATGGGACATTACAGTAAGTGTGTCATCTGTTCTGTGCTGTTGTGTGGGTATAGCTTATAATGATAATGCAAATCTCCTTTTATTATTTTTTTAAAGACCTGCTGTGTGCAGGGAATAGAGCATCCTGCAGCAGGACAGGGACTAGGTCACAGTACCTGCAGTGCCTGTTCATTCTCACGTTGCTGGGTGCTGGGTGCGCGGCTCCCTTACTGTTGCATGTAGTGGGTCAAGCTTTGGGAGCATTTGTTGTCTGCTCAAATGTGACTTGCTTTTCTATTTCCCTCATGAATGGTCTCCGCTGGCGTATTTCTGATGTGCAAAGAATGCCAGTGTCTGCTATCTGAGAGATGACTGGGGTCAGGGAGGGTAGATTCTTGGCATGTGATTGGCAAAACCTGCCTTCTCTCAAGTTGTAGGCTAACTTTTTTGACTGAAATGTTCTGTGTCTGCCTATAAATTTGCTTTACTGCCTATTAATGTCAGAGAAGCTTCATTTTTAATTAGGGAGAATTGAGTAGACTTTGTTATATGGGGAACGCTCTGCGTTTCAACTACATATGTTGATATATACGTTGTGTAGTGCAGGTTATCAGATGATGTCAGTCATAGGTAAGAAGCGAAGTAAGTTTTAAGCATTGTCTATGCTGCGTTTATTTCATGAAATTTTAGTGGAGATGAATTGCTATGATAATTTTAATGTCAAAAAGCACAGATGTTAGTTTTATCTTTCTTTTTGGAACATTCGTCTACTTGTAAAAATAAATCTTTGTTTCTCTTTTTTAATCGTCAAGGGACAATTAACAAATGTTTACTAATGTACCTATTTACCTGTATGCTAAACGTAGGCTAAAGTAAAGCACGTATTTCCATTTTATTTTTTAAAACTTAATTTAAAGAAAAAATACAGGCATTAATTTAGAGCTACTGATGCAGTGAAATGGAGGAATATATTTGAGCTATTAGCCGTTTCAATCTCCTGCCTACAAATAATTGATGAGTTTCTATTAAAGATTGACAAGCTAGCAGAGTACAACGCATTTTTACTAGAAAATGCAGCATGGGCAGTGAATATGCATTATTCCTTTTATTCTAGTGCTCCACATTAATAGTTCTGGAATTAAGCTTTATGTTTCTATAGACCTATTGATTAGCATTTAGCTGGAGATGTACACGTGCCTATTCATTTAGCTGGAGATGTACATGTGCCTATTCGTGGTTCCCTCTCTCTATATAATAACAATTTGAAGTCCCTTGGCCATTATTTACAGCTTGTTTTCATATTAGTATTTCAAACACATGAGGTTTTCATTTGCCTCCTTAGGATTGGTAAGGATGTAATGTTGTGTTGAAAAATCTTAACTTACCTTCCTAACAACTAGGACACCAGGTAATGTCACCCAGAGACTGGTCAGGACTTATGACTGGAATAGTTCCTCCTCAGGGCCCCAGCTCAGAAAGTCAATTTCAGTTGTCAGTGTCAATGAAGGGCGTGTCTCGCTTTACAGGCTGTGTTTTATGTATCTTGAACATAGATCTGTTTTAAAAGAATACAAAGACCAGAGATATATCCTTTACATTGTTTATAATTCATGAAACAAAACATTTATTGTAAGGAAACAAATATTATAGAATTTAAACATCCTTTTAGGGTACATTTGACAGTCATTATAAGTTTACCACCATGAGGGAGTTTTCTGGTACTGACTGAACAATTTCATTTAATAAGATTAGACTTTTTTAGTGTTCTGGTTTTAAGCTGCTTTCCACTTTGCTTCTCCATCCTGTCCTCTTGTTTTGAGAGCAGTGCTATCAGTAGCATCCTTCTGATAACTAATAAAATTTTATTGTCTTAATGGGACAGAAAGTGCTTGCAATATTTTAAATAACAGCTTTTCTTAACTAAACATACAGAAAGCCAGTTCTTTCAATCTTCCTTATCACTGGTACCTACTGAATCTGCCCATAAAATGCCGTAAGAGTTTTACACTTATAAAATCACCAGAAAGAAATTGGATACACATTTAATTTGCACCTCATTTCATTTGGGCTTCCCCATTAGAGAACAGTGGTGAAAATGGGGCAATTGGTATTGTTTTCCACAAAGTGTACTTTTTAATAAAATTCTGGAAGACACCTCATTTTACCTAGCGCAGTTCTCTGCTGTGTTTGCCCTCTTAGGAAATCATACACAATGACTTTGAACGTGCTGGCTGACATGTTGTGTGTAAGTACAGGTTCAATAATATGCATATTTCTTTGTAAACTAACTGCCTACAAAAATATAACAAGGACTCAACTTAAAAGTTTCTATACGTGAAAACTAAATCATACAATTATTAATTTGGGTACAGCTTTTTAAGGGACTGAAAGCTGTATTTTGTGATCCATGACCTTCTTACTGGAACCCCACTATGTCTTTTCATTTTTTTTTTTTGGTTATCTTGGAGAATTAAAATCAATCTGACACTCAAGTTAAATAGAAATAAGCAATATGTCACTGCCCCCAGAATTCCAGAAATTCCAAAAGCATTTCTTGGTTTCATTTTTATTATATATGGTTACACGTGGTATGTAGCAAGGGATCATAAGACCAGATATAATTATTTTGGTGCACATTTGATTTTCTTTGGTATTTTGAATATTTTTTCTGTAGAAGAATAAATAGGTGAAAATAGTTCACCACCATATGATTTGTTTTATCCTTAGGCATTGCCTGAGGTTACTGGAACATCCTTAGTTTTCCATATCGAAAACTGAAATGCACAACAATGAAAATTTTATTAAAATGTATGTTAACCCATTACTGTATGTTCATTTTCAATTCTTTATAAGAAAGCATGATGTATCATTTTGTATGTGTCATTATTTTTAAAAAAAGAGATGAGTCAAGTAAAGGAGCAAATTTAATGGGGAAATTTTATGGGAAACATTATACAAATGGCAGTGTGTGTGATTCCCATTATTAAAATAATTTGTCATTGTATGAGAAAAGGTATAAATTTCAAGAAGGAGTCTTCTTTAGTTATCTGCCCTTTTTTAATGACAGTGGCTTTTGTGCAGTAAAGACAGACACGTTCTCAGGCAAAGCCCATTTCAGGCCAGAATTTCTGAAAGCCCTATTAATGTTTCATGCTAATCAAGGAGAGTGGGAAATAGAGCTGACAGGTACTTTCTACTCTGCTTATTCCTGTCTTCCTGCATTAGACATTACTAGCTAAAAAAGGGCCAATGGGGTTCTTATCCAATGCATATAGTAAGAAGGGCAAAAATAAAATGATTCTTGGCTTGTTTCCTGTTGTTTTCCATCTTGGATCAGCTGATAACATTTTTGGTCATATGACTGCATTGATTATTAATAAATTTGTTTTAATCTAAACTAACCTCAAAAGGGATCTGCCACTTGAACCTAGTATTCTAGGACAGTGAGCCATGCTGTGTGTGATTCTATAAAAGTTCTATCTGGAATTCCCTTGTTGAAATATTGTACCTATAAGTAATTTGAGCTTTTTGCTTATATCTGGCATCGTAAATGGGAATTTCCTAGGTGGATATCATAAATTTAGACTCCTCCAAGTTATGCAAGTACATAGTTTAGACTGGAATAAATATAATTTCTCCTTTCTTCACTGGAACACTTATGCTTAACAGATTTGTCAGAGCTCAATGCCAGAATGAATATATGCCATCACATATGGTTTAAGAAAAGATAATTTATTGATTATGTTGGAGGATCGTTGTTTTTTGTTGGCTTTTAAAATCTATACCAGTTTAAGTTGATTGAATCTATTAATTTGTATATAAGATCTCTGATTAAGTAAAATCAAAGCATTTTACTTTTACAAGAAAATTTTCATTATCTTAATGATTATGTGCTTAGAAATGGTATCTTAGCATAACTGACTATTCCACATCTTTTATTCATAGAAAAACTTTTTTCAAGTGCATTTAGACATGCCAAGGACTATTACCTTCAACTTTAGCTACTGAGAGCTTACCATTTTCTGACACCTGATGTCTATCTTAGGAAGGTAGAAAATGACATATGGTGGCTTTAGGATACAATAAAGTATTACTGTTCAAAGTTTTCAAGTAGCAAGGGTGAAGTCAAAAAATACACTAATGGGGAACAAACTACAATTATCCATAATTGAGAGACATAAATATATTAAGTTATTTTTTCTCTGCTTGAAAATAGAAACTCTTTCAAGGTCAACTGCCGAAGAAAAATTACAACTCCTCTAAGATTTAGAAAGTTATATAAAAATGTCTGTGCCAAGTACATATATAAAACCAAAGAAGTTATTTTAGGTTATGGAGTCCATCAATGTGACAAAAATTATTTTTCTGAAACTTTCTTGTCTCTCAGCAGAATATACTTTCTGGTCATGTCTGCATACCCAGGCTAAAGCAGAATACAGAAATCAACTTGTTTAATGTAGAATAATGAACGTTAGCTTTCTATTCGCACAACTTTGCATAGTCTTGATTTGAAGAAAACAGTTTCATAATAAAAACTTGGAATTCCAGAATTAAAAGAGTGTATATTGATACAATAGTATTGTCACTCAAATGATTTTTGAAGGCAATTATTCTTCCTTTTTGGGGGATAGGCCTTTGAAAAATCAAATGAAAGTTAGAGATCCTTTCTTAAAAAATTCATATGCTCTTAAAATTTCGCCTACAGTATAAGGGAGTCTCCAGTCTACTTGGCTTATCCAGATGGGTTCAGGGCCTACAGGTTAAAAAGCTCCTCCATTCCTGTCTACCTCATTAGTATTGAGAGCATAATTTGGCCCCAAAGTCACCTTGTACAACTATAAAAACCCCTTTTGATCAGAATAAAGGCAAATAGGAGCCTAAGCAACATACTGCTTCACCCCTTTCTCTTTGATCACACCTGGTCACTTGGTCACGGCTTACCCTTGATGGCAGTCAAGGGCATTGTTCCTTCCCTAATAAGAGGATTCTCGCACAAAGCACACAGTAGTTCTATAAGGAGCAATACAAAAAAAAAAAAAAGGACTAGATCTTTGAAAATAGAGTTGGAACCTCTTTGTTTTTAACATGAAGATCTGCATTCTCTAGAACTTTAGTTCATTTTTGTTCTTAAATTATGCAGAAATAACTTTTATTCTCTGAGGTTACTATAAGAGAATTTATCTTTGACTAGTCCCTGGATAGTGGAAGTTGCAACCAAATGCAAAATTTCTTTGGATGATGGGCCTGCCAATGTCTAAAATATTTTCATCAGATTCATTGTCAATCATTTCTACGATCAAAGAAAAAAATAAAGAGACATTTGGCTACTGACATTTTGTTTTGCTAATGAGTCATTCAGCTCTGTGTAGAATACCACAATATTGTAATTACTCGTGAGTAATTACAATTAAATGATGGTTTCATTTTCAAATTGGGTTCCCTGTGCTTCCTTGGTCCAGTGCTAGTCACATGGCAGATACTCAACAAAAGTCAGTGACGGAGTGGTGAATTAGTGAGTGAATGAATGAGAACTGATTCTACAGCTCAAGGATCAAATATGAGTGGATAATGGAAACTTCCACTGATGAAACAACCTAAAAGTATCTACAATGACCTACAAAAGTTATAATAGACTAATATTGATTTGCTTTAAACTTGTATAAAATTTGTAAAACATTTAAATAGCCATGTTTTTTATTTACAGTCTCCTTCTTTAAGTTTTTAAGTATTCAATCCCTGCCTCATGAGAGGTTGACACTTAACAAAATGCAAATACATTTTTAAAACTTACCTCCAGCAAAACTTCCCTGGCAATGTGTGATATAAAAATAATTTCAAAATCTTAACCCCAAATATTACTTGAATTGTAAATACAAATATGACTTTTTTTCTAACAGTTTATAGAAATGCACATCAAAACTACTTTTTTGTTCTATCACATGTAATTACACAATTCTTATTAATCAATATATTGACCTATTCTACAGCATTTTGTAATTCTAAGATTGTCATTCCTTGATCCAAATATGTAACTAGGGTTAGACTTTGTAAACTACAATTGTGATTAATAAATAACATTAATCAGTAATACTTAACCACTTTTTCTCCTGTATTTTAGAACATCTTCAAGTTTATCTCTATCAGTTTTCTCTCCCTGGAGGAAAGAAAAACCACACAACATACTGGCTTCTCCATTCAAATTTGCATTTATGTTTTGACTTTTTTTTTTTTTTGCTATTTTTAGAGACATACAAGTGCCATATTACCTTAAATGTACATTAAATTATTTTTTTAAAAGACACGAAATAATTTTTTTACATGATGTGAATTCTATTTAGAATTTTGTATTTAGCAGAAAACGCAAATAATTGCAAAATAGTTCACAGTGCAAGAATATAGTTAAGTTTCCATCAGATAAGGCTTATCAGTATTTTTAAGACTATTGTAAGACTTTGACTTCTCTCTTTCATTAACTGATGTAAAACCAGTGCATTCCCTCTGACAGTCTATATTTAAAAGCTCTATTTTTTTTAAAGATGGGAGAAAAGATAGTTAATTTTAGTAGTTTCACCCTTACCACATACCTGTCATTTTCTAGAAAAGGAAAGCCATTTTCAGAGCATTACTGTCATTTCTAAACCAACTAAACACAGTCTCCTAGCAGCCACAGACTCCTCTGATAAGGACAAATAGATACATAGAGACAACCATTAAGATTGCAATGTCACACCCCAGAAGCTATTTCCATGTAGTTTCCCAAAATGGGAAGAAAAACACCTCAATCTGGTTGTCAGGTACATATCAGAAGATATAATTGCATTTTGGGAGACTCTAGGCAAATCCAGAAGCAATGACAAGCATATGTGTGATAAAGAATCAGTTTCCAGCAAGTACAAACTCCATCGCTGTTATATCTCACTGTATGAGCCATCTGTATATGAACTGCACTGTGAGAGGTGAAAGATGCTCTCTCACCTGAAGAATGCCTGGAAATACATAGATGTGCTGACCTGAGTCACAGGCCACATGACCAAGAGAAGGTCTCTGCAGTCCCATAACTGGCCACCGCAAGAGAAGATATCCCTGCTTAAGCAAACCTGCAAAGTACATTCACCTCAGGCACAACTGGAATCAACCTGAGAACACTTTAGGTACCAGAACAGGAAATGCATTTTAACATGAGTTGCCATTTGGGTTTGTTGGGTTCAATATCTCATAGTTCCTTCTCCCACTCATCGTTTAAGAACACCTACCCATGGGGCAGAGAGCAGAGCTGAACTGACACAAAAAGACCCATGCCCCTTTTCGTATTCAACTCTAGTAGTCAAATTCGTACAAGCCAATGGATTAGCTCTCACTGTCCAGGTAATTAAGATATTTGCTATTCATAGTTAAAAAGAGATCAGAATAATACAATGGAACACACAGTAACCAATACAATGGAAAGAAGTTAAACCTGGAAAGTAATGTTAAGATGTCTATTTAAAGCACTCAAATCTGGAAAACTGTTTAAGTAACTATAATAAATCATTAATGAGTGAGCAGTAAAACACTGTTTAATCATTAATTAACCATGTATTAACAGTAGAAAATATTAGTAATTCATCTTTTAATGCACCTAGAGATAACTATAATATTAAGTGCTTATGGATTCATGTAATTAACTATTTAACATATTTTCTAATTAAGATATAGAATAGTTATAAGAATTTTGTTTCTATTAACTACTAAAATAGCAAGGTAGTTTATAGGCTGATTTTCAACCTAACCTTAGTGCCTTCATATTTTGCTTATTGTTAAAGTGCTATTTTATACAAGTATAAGTTTACTTAAATGATAAAATACCCCTAAGATGCAATCTGATACGGCTTTCCCATGACCCACTTATTTTTACATATGTCAAATCTTTTATTTTTTCCTTTTTCAAATTGACCAAAAAGATCTTTAATCTAAAATCAGCTCTGATTTCACTGAAGGCAACTGTAGAATTTGTAGGTAACTAATTTTCCTAAAATAATTGCCATAAATGTTATTCCCATCGGAATATAAAAGATAATCGAAAGAGCTTTTGCATGTGTCAACTAAAACGTTCAGCTAATACTGTGCTTTATCTGCCGATGAAATGTTGCTAGCTCAACTATTTTTTATTATGTAGTACAACATATAAAAAAATGTAATATTTTAATTTTTAAACATTTGACATCAGACATTTTGATGAAAATATGTCATCCTGAGCAATGAAATTTCATTCTGTTTACCATTATAATAAGAATTACCTTCAAAGGTTATTTTTGGGGTTTACTAGAAAATGATCCAGAGTAATCTATTATTGCATAAATTTAACTAGGGAAGGGCTTAATATTATTTTTCTAGTTAATATTATAACAATTTTTCTTAATAATGTTTGTGAAAAGCATATTAAATTGATGAAATGTTATACAATGTGAGAGAATTGGCTATCTGCTGTGGAGTCAGAGACCCAATTATACATTTTAGTAAAATATCATATGAACATTCTTAATCAAAAATTTACAGAAATACAGGTCAGTGTAATGTGGGAAATTAAAAATAAAGTTTACAGAAATGAAGTTTTTAGTTAACCATCTGAACAATAAAAATGTTTGCAGTCAGTACTCTTGTCTTTCAGGGCTTTAATTCAGTTGTAAAACGTGTGTAAATAAGAATAGAAGCAAATCTGAGGTACTTTAGGTTAACCATTTGGTGTTTAAATGTATTGAAGGGGAAAAACTGTACTTACAGAGCCATCAATTCCAGCCACAAAGTGATGGCCCTGTGGCCTTTGTCATTCTTGTCATTCAATCCCCACCACTATCCAATCAGGTGGTAAGCGGGGGAGCCTAGACCAGAGAGTAAAACTCGGGCAAGTGGATTTGTCTATCCTAACAAGGCTGCATTTGCCTTAATGACTGCCAAGTCACTAACTCCACCTCTTTTCCCCACAGGCAAAACATTTTAGAACTGTCATAAAGCAAATGCCGTTGCTGGGATGTCAAAAATTCCTTTTACTCCTCCTTGAAATTAAGCTTTGTGTATGTGCAAGCATAAATGAACTGACTTTAATAAAAGCCACTCTGAGGAAAATGTGAAAAAATATAACTGCTTATGATCATTAAAACATTTTGTTGTGGAGACGAGGAGAGCATCTGGCTGTGGCAGAAATAAAAGTGTTTGTTGGGAAGCTAAACTACTGTCCGTGGTTCTGGAAAATAATTAATGTGGTCCAGCACTGCCACAGATGTCATATGAGTGAGGTAGGCTGGCTTTCATGGAGCAAAATCTCCCCATATAACGTCTCTTTTCCAAGGATAGCATAGTTCACTATTTGTCACTTGGGCCAGATCAATAGTGGTGGGAGTATCAAGTTCATGAGGCCAAACTCACAGCTATAGAGAAACTCTACTCCCAGAGAAGACAACTGAGTGTGCCCCTGTCCCTGAGTGGTCCTGTCATCAGCCCTAAGCTAAGTAGGGATGTGGAATGCCAACCACTAGAACAACCGTCTCTGGGAAACCTGGTCCAGTGCCTGCTTTGGAGGTTTGGCAGTGGGTTCTGCCTCTCCATGAGGCTGAGGTCTTGAGTAGTGCCTGAAGTCTTCCTGAAGTAAAACGTTAGCATAATAGGCCAATGCCACTTAGCATCCAAATTGTTTCAACCCAGTGCAAGGGTAATCTGACAAAAACACGGAGTTCTTCAGAACATTGCAAGTGCTAAATGACTTCTATATATTATGAATACTGACTCAAAAGAAAGAGCAATATGAAAAGGCATTTAGCTTTGGATATCAAGGCACGAGAAAATAATATAGTTAGAATTTCTACTCCACACTTTCCATGTTAGCATTAAACTAAGCTTCTTGAAGGCCAAGTCACTGTTGTTTTCATCTTAGAATCCTCAGAGCTTATCATTGTATTGACTACCTTGTAGATTAGCACTGTCCAATAGAAAATGAGTCACATATGTAACTTTAAATTGTCTAATACTCACATGTAAAAAATAAACCAGTGAAGTTAAATTTAATAATATGATTGACTTAACACAATAGACAAAAAATTATCATTTCAACACATAATCAATTGAAATTTTATATTAATGAGAAATCTGGTGTTTATTTTTCAGTTACAGCATACTTCAATTCAGACTAGTCCAATTCAAGTGCTTGAGAAACACATGTGGCCATAGTACAGCACAGCTGCAGATGATAAATTCACACATGCTATAAGAACAAAATAAAAATAAATGAATGAGTAAATGAATGAATTAATAAATATTAAAACAGATATAAAAAGTAATCACTTCGAGCTTACTACATGGATAGAGATTATAAACTACCAAAGTTTATGTATATATAGTACATAAATATACTCTGTGTGTGTGTGTGTGTGTATCTATATATATAGCATATGTCTTTTGGGTAGATGGGATGCTGCAGACCAGCATGTCAAATTCCTAATCAAGTGAATTTTACAATATCTTCTATTTGGCTAATTAGCAAATCAAATTTTTTTCTAACGACTATTTTCCCTTAAATTCCAAAATATTCCTTAGTTGAAAATTTTAAAAATTTGTAGTTAGAAATAAATGCCTTGTAGGCCACTAGGAAAAGTTGGACTGGCCTATCCTCAGTATTTACTATAATCTCAATGTAATTCTAGGTAGATCCGTCATGGAAAGTTGAAAGTATATTTCAGAGCAATTTATTCTAGGGCAATTATACAACCTGTTGCTTTGGTCTGAATATAACTGTAGGTCTGGTAATAAAGTACTATGTTCCCATCCAATAGTGAACAACTCGTAGATTTGGAAGTGGTTAATGTCAAATACCTGTGGTCAAGCAACATCCTCTATGTCAGGTTTTTTCTGCTTAGTAACAATTGAAAGATTTATAAATGAGGAAGAGGATATGAAGGAGAAATTTAAAAACATCTTTAATAACATATCTTATAAAATTTACTCTATAAAATACAAAATTGTATATTAGATAAAATTCTATGAGCCATTTTAAAAGGCACTACTATATAAAAACATTTTAGAGGTAGAGGAGGAGAAAAAAATTTTTATTTGAAGAATATTTTATTATGACTTAGAAAATACAACCTTTTAAAAATAAATTCATAAAGTATTTCTCTCTGTAAAAAAGTTGATTTTAATCCCTGTACAGTATGATAAGTAGGGAAGAGTCTTTTATATTTTGTCAGTGTAAAGGTACTTAGCCAGCATAGGTCAATCATTCCATTTATAATCCAAAAGCCTAAAAAAGACCTAAATAGCCCTGCTGTCTTTCCACCTTCTATTTTAGTCACTACGCATCATCATAAATATTGAAGTATGACGCCAAGGATCTAGAAAATCAGTAGCTATACTTAAGGCATTATTTCCACATCATTTTATTCAACTAGTATACTTCTCAGTAACTGTCAGAACTTCAAAATGATGTATTTTAAAGTTAAGTTTTCACTGACTAATGTATTATGTTCTAACAAACAGATTAAATGCCTTTCTGCCTAAATCAAACAGTTCTATGACCAGTTAGAGTTTTCTGAATTAGATACACAGCTGCTTGTTTGGTTCTTAAATTAGTAAACAAAATTCCTCAGAAGCAGCTATTTTACTTATATTAATTTATATTTCGTCCTCTTGGCTCGAGACAGAGTACAGGCTAACTGTATTTCCCCAGAGTAAATAGAGTAGTTCTCATAATCTCAGAGTCAGAGGAATTTTGTGATTTTTTTTTTTATTTCCAAATACACAAGTCATCTTGTGCAGTAAAGCATGCTTGTCAACGCACATGTCAGACAACTTTAAAAAGAATAGTCTGAGAAAAAAATAAAAAGTAAATTATTTAAGTGGAGTTGTAGAGGAAGCTTGAAAGAATTCTGTTTGGAAGGTTTCTTTGCTTCTCTCTGCCAATGGAGGAGAGACTGACTCTGGATCTCTCACTAGTGAGCTTCTGTCATAACTAGGGCTGACAGTTCACATTGAAAATTCTGTTTTCTTCCTTCCCAGGAAAGCAAGTCAAAGTTAAGCCAACAAACTGTTCTTGGCAAGGGCCTTACTTTTGTTTCCTCTTCTTTAAATTAGCCATTTGGGTTTCGTACAGTATTTGTGAATACGTTTCTAGGATTTGGGACCACGGGTTTCAGTGGATACTAAAGCACTTTTTTAAAATGTGGAGGTCCTCTGTAATGAAAAGTGTGGCCACATGAGTGCAGAATTTGAGATGAAGAGAGAAAAATTCAAGTAGCATTGTGTCGAGGAAACACACAGGAAATCAACAAACCAAACCACTGCGAAATATCATTAACATTCAACTTCAGTTGAATTTGGCAGTGAACTGTTTTAGGGTAGCATATTCCATTTGAGATGTCTGTCAAATATATTACAACTAACAGAGTTCCATTGACTGCCACATTAACAACTATAGGGAATGAAATAATGGGTAAAAGCTGTTGTAGAGCTTTTTGCTCTTGTGCAGAAACTGTGAACAAAAAGTGCTTGTGATTTTATTTTCTTTCACTTTCAAAGCTATTCCATCAATGCACGGTTTGGCATCACTGTACGAACTTTTCCAAGGTATTTACAGAGGGTGAAAGTCTGCTTCATCCCAGGGACTACTGCAGGCATGGCTTATTTTATGAAAACCCTACTTACAAAATGCCAAACCTAACAAAATAGATGAATAGGATAGGGAAGAGGTGATATTCTTCATAATAATGGAAGTAATTATTTTACAAAAAAAATCACTTTACATTTAGGAGAATCTTCTGTATATTAAACATAAAAATTATATTTTCTTACAGTCAGTTACCCTCTAATTTTGGGGGAATGTTTTATTTATGCTCCTACTATGTTATAGGCAATTTTATAAAATACCAAATTACTACCAATTACATTACAATCAAGGAAGTGACTAATTGTATCCATACTGTTTATGAGGTACAAACAGGCATGAGAGGGGGATAAACACATAAAGCCCCTACACATAGACTTGGTGTTTGCTTAATGCCCATATTTATATATATTCACCACATGTACATGTACATGTACAGTGTTGTTCCACTAACTGACTTATCTTTAGATAATACAGTATTTGCAAGACCAGTTCATTAAGGTTAATTTGTTCAAAAATATTAGAATCATTAATTTCTGGCTTATAGCTAATGGCTGCTCTCAGCCAGTGTCCTGCTTCATCATTAGTGTCACTAAGATTATAACTCACACCCAACTGTTTTTACACTATCTAATAGAATCAATTGATGCAATGGTTGACAAGATGCTGTTTTGCATTTTGTCATCACACTAATGTACATGGCTTAAAGGCATTGGCATCCATAATATGGGGCAGTTTTGTAGGAGACTGGAATAGGCTGAAGCTGCAAGGGCCATTTTCATAAAATATTAATGAAATTGAAAAATACACTGGGGTTGAAGGCTTGTCTGCTAAATGTAAGGTAAAATCTATTCTATTCTGCTTTCTGATGACTGTAATTAGCAGCCCTAATTAAAAATTCAAACCTTGTGTATATTTGAAAGCATGAATCTTAGCTCGCATCGTGTTTATTTCCTTTACAAAGTATTTTATTTTACAACACTAATTGAACAGGATCCTTCCTAGTCCGACAGCCGCAGCTGGCTGGAGCCAGTTTATGTATCCAGTCTCTCAAGACTACTTCCTGTTGTAAGTAATAAAACATCTTTAAAAAACATAGATACGCTCTCTCCGAGCCATTAACTCTGTGCCATCCAGCACCAGGCTGGTCCTCTCCCCACACATTGTTTTTCTTTCCTTTTTTTTTTTTTTTTTCTTCACTTAAATGTGACCTCTTTGAAGAGGCTGCTTTTTTCTCATCTTCAATATTTAATGTGGATTTACTTACATTAAATGACCACCTTGCTAAAGGAGCGAAGGCCCACTTCTGACATTATTTATGAACAGCGTAGACTGTGCAAAAATATGGAAGGAACTGCCCGGGAATACCTATTAGTTCTGGTAGAAATATCTACTTTTATCATTGTTTTCTAAACTTACTTTCAAATTTGTGGCCAGAATGTTGACGCCTCACTGGGGACTGTGCGACAGCAAGTGAAGTCCGAATTGATTAGAATCATGTTACTTAGAGAGAACAGAGACCAGTCAGGACCAGAGCTAGAAGCCAGTCAAAGCCAGCATCGGAATAGGTCAGACATGTTAATACTTTTTTCTTTCTATAACGACAAAAATAAGTTTTGTTTCAACTTATGCCTATTATTGACAAAAAGTAGTAGAAGAAAAACAGGCACTTAATTATGCTTAAAATAATTTGGAAAAGGTAACATCTATCTTTTGTTTAATCTGCATATCCTTTCATCTCTGGATTTCAATTTCCTCACCTGTAAAATGGGAATGCTTATAATGCCTTTACCTGGATGTTCTGACTACCTAAGAGAGTTTTTCTGAGGACACAAACAATTAGATTTACAAAAGCACTTCGACGACTCTTAACACGGCATGCAAATACCAGGGATTCATTAGAAGTGTACTCCTTCTCAACAAGTGACTCAAACTATGAACAGAAAATGAAAGGAAATTGGTGTTTGATATTGTTGGAACTCCCCTTAAAGTTTGTGCAACACAATTTACCTAACTCTTTCTTCATTTGGGCTGGGATTCACTGGAAATGTGCCGAGAACAAAGAAACAAGTCCTGGCTGGGTGTGGTGGCTCACGTCTGTAATCCCAGCACTTTGGGAGGCTGAGGCAGCTGGATCACGAGGTTAAGAAATCGAGACCTTCCTGGCCAACATGGTGAAACCCCGTCTCTACTAAAAATACAAAAATTAGCCAGGTGTGATGGCATGCACCTGTAGTTCTAGCTACTTGGGAGGCTGAGGCAAGGGAATCGCTTGAATCTGGAAGGCAGAGATTGCAGTGAGCTAAGATCTGTCTGCACTCTAGCCTGGCGACAGAGTGAGACTGTCTCAAGAAAAACAAAACACAAGTTATTTCTTTTATACCTCAGTGAAGTTTTGGTCTGATTTTCCTGGAGACTCTATTTCTAATATGTTATTGGAATTCACATGACTGAATATTACATTGTACTAAAATATTAAAATTGCTTCTCCACCAATACATTGCTTTAAATGATTAAATGAATAAATAAGCAACTATGTTTGATGGTAAAAGGTTACTAGCACTATTAAAAACAAATATTTTTCAATATTGGGAATTAAACAGTTTATTTTGTACCACCACAAACTATTTAGAATATAGAATCATGTAGTCTTTGCCTCAGGCATGGGATCTATATTCCTTACCCATGGAGATTTCCAACCAAAGGAGGTGAAAGTTTTTCTGGAGTAAGAAGTATTGAACAGGAGGCTATTAAGAGGATATGAGGTCTGCTAATATTTGGATTATTGATTTTTCCAACTGATAAATGTTACATCACCCACCCCCCGCCCCAAATACACATTTACTTCATTGAATGGAGAGCTGCCTTCTTTTCTGCCTGAAAGAGGAGAACAGAATTAATAATTTTGTATCACTAGAGAGAATCAGATCCAATGATTTTGTGCGTAGCTGGCAAATGTGAAGAAGAGTAGGCTGTAGGAAAGTGGGAGGTGAGGGAAGGAGGAGCAGCTAGAGTTCTAAGCCTGGACAATGCCTCTTGCAGAACACATCCCAGCCTCAAAGGCATGGGGTAAATG
Source organism: Macaca mulatta (assembly GCF_049350105.2). Taxonomy (NCBI): domain Eukaryota; kingdom Metazoa; phylum Chordata; class Mammalia; order Primates; family Cercopithecidae; genus Macaca; species Macaca mulatta. Next base: position 73,116,193 of record NC_133422.1, read on the forward strand.
CTGCTGTCATAACAAATGGACAACAGAAATCAAGGGATATTGTCAGGCGTCTACATCACCTTAAACCTTCAAGAGGGTGAGCAGTCTCCTCACTGCTGAACAGAGTGAGCCAAAGACAGTCAAGCTTTTGTGGGCAACACCGCCTGGAGACATGCTCCTCTCCTCCCGGTGTCCTGGGAAAATGCGATATCCCCCTCCCAGGTGTACGACGAACCAAGATTCACTTCCTCTCATTCCCATCTCTGCCTCCAAATCATTCCATAGACCTGTCCATAAAAATATATACTGGGCTTTGCCCTCCAACAGGGCTGCACTCTGCTGCATCTACAAGGTGTTGCCCAAGCTGGTTGTCCTCCAAGGAGCATCCGTACCCAACCTCCAGTGGCATTAGAAACCCTCCTGCAGAGCTGCTTTTTGTGCTGCCACTCAATTCACCTTGGGCCTTCCCCTGAGCAGCCTGCCTGGTTACCAAACAGCTGAATATGCTGACACTGGTTTGCTTCTCTGAGCACAGAAGGCTGAAGTTCCTGGAGTTCAGAAGCTGGGTCACTCCTCCCTCCCTGCTACCCCATAGGCTCCACTCTTTCTGCAGAGCAGGATGCTAGAGGGACAGTGGCAGGATGTGTGGCAGGAGTTAAATAAAAATTTAGGAAAAGTTCATTCCAGAAGAAGTGGAGCAGCACTTACTACTGAGGGGAATTGAGTGAAGTCCTTCCATCTGGTTTCCAGGTTATTGAGAAGGTTCAGCATGAAAGCACTGTGACAATTCTAAAATGGCAAACAAATACCAGTGAGTCATTAGAAGTGTACTCATCTTCTCTAAGTAGCTCAAACAGTGAACAGAAAATGAAAGCAAACTGCTGATCAATACTACTAGAATTGCCCTCAAAGTTAGTGCAACCTGAAGTCTATAATTCCTTCATTAATTTGACCTGGGATTCAGAAAAAAAAAAAAAAAAAAAAAGATCCCAGAGACAATTTCAAACCCTGCCAACATTGCCATTGAAGACTTCACACTTCCTTCTCTAGCACTTAGAAATATAACTTCTCTTCTGTCTGGCAAATGCCTAATTACTTTGTGTTGCCCTTGGATCAGACTCTAATTCTTTGTTATAATTAGGTGAGCATCTAATTACATGAAAAGTGACTCAAGAGAGCTAAACTTTCGATTCACTTTCTCAAACCGTCCTGTTTCAAAAATTACCCTTCCTCCTTCTCCTCCTCTTTCTTCTATCAAAATCCTAATTGTCAGTTGAGGGTAAACTCAAGTCAAGTTAAGAAGGAAGCAAGCTAACTGACTGAACTAATTCCTTCAAGATTGTGGATGAGCTTCTCTGACTACTTGCGGCTCGGTAGAGGCACCCGCACAAGGAAAGTGATTATAAGTGACCCTGGATTTGCACCAGTTTCACCACCATATAAACTGATCTAACTGATCACAGGCTTTGCCTCTGAGGAATCTGAATAAAATCAGAAAACAGGGCTGTTAGTGGAGCGGAAGTTTCCAGAGTCCCTAGCTGAACTTAGTTCATAGCTGATTCGTCTCTGTGAGGGGTTTCTCCATTTTATGTGACTATACACTCATGTAGCAGGGTTCTCTGCTCATGGATGAAGACTGAGGGGAGCAATATTCACAACTGTGTGATGAAGAAGAGAAGTTTTAGTTTCTATTAGTTTTGTACTGGTCTATGCAGACTTAGAATTTTTTGTTTATGAATCTGTATTTGGTGATTACATATTAATGTTTATTTTAAATACACTGCAGGAGAAAAGAGCTTACATTTTACCTCTTAAAAGACACCCAGCAGGTCACCAGTGCATATTCAAAAGTAAACCAGGGGTGGGGTGGGGCAGAATGTATAAACAAGAAATTGATCCCACAATATCCCATATAACCCCATGAAGTCTTAGAAAGGTCTTCTTGAATAACAAAAAGGTTAAGCATCCACTCTTTAGATTATTTTGCTGTTCTGTGTCTCTTTCCCTCTTCAGATCAACTCTTAGGAGCCCTTCTCCTGTTATCCACTGGACTTATTTTGTGATCCAGGTATAATGTGTGTGTTTTACTTCATTAATTCACCCTGCCCACCCACAGATGAAGAACTGCTAGGGTCCAGGCGGGACTTGAGATGAGAAGTGCACACAAACTAAAACTCACCAGCTTGTTATTGTTGTATTATTTATTCCTTATATAAGATATTTCTTCTGAGATGCCCAAAGTACTTTTCTACACACTAAATAAATGATTAACCCTCAGAACCCTGCTATGAGGCAAGCAGATTTGCAAAGATGACAGGACAAGAAGGAGAAAACTAAATCCCACATGTGGAAAATAACAATTCATCACACAGGTGAGGATTGCAATGTCTGGCTCTAAAGGTGTAGAGAGCAGGAAATATCAACCAGTAAATTGACTATTTTGAATTATGACCTCTTCCTTCCTCTCCATTCCTCCCCCACACACCCATCATATCCAAAGCACTTTCACATATCAATTAGGTTCCCTGCTATTGCACAGGTAGGAGAGTATATGCTAATGTACACATAATTGCATCTCCTACACCTTACCATTGACCTGATGTTATTGAATTGACAATATTGTACAGGGTTTGCTTGAGCTAATGGACTGCCATAAGGTTGAAATGATGCCGGCACTGAAGTCTAGATTATCCCAGAGTTTAAACTCTTTCTTGTGGTTCAGAATGAATTTATCTCATTTATGAAGGAAAGCAACATCCACCTAGTGTCTGTTTGGCCAAAGAAATATCTGCTTTCTCTGAGCAAGGTACAATGAAAACATGCATTAAAAGATCATCTATGGTAAGAGCCTGCCAGAGTCACCAGTGGTCCAACCAATCATCTGTCATTTAGGATCTCAGTCACAGGTCCAGTCGTCATCATCTCATGCCTGAATTTCTAAAATGGCCTTTTTTTTTTTTCCAATTGAGTTTAGATTATCCAATTACTCTGATTAATACTACCAGAGAAATGCCCTTTCACTGGGATTTCATGAGGCATTTGCATTTAAGTAGATCTTACCTCTTTGAAATGTTTCTTGATTAATCCTACCCAACTTCTGATCCATACTTCCCATCTTGCCCCATCCCTGCAATTAGAATTGACTACTGGTTTAGCTGTGGTTACTTTCTCTTTCTCTCTTTTTTTGTTTTTGTTTTTGAGATGGAGTCTCGCTCTGTCACCAGGTTGGAGTGCAGTGGCGTGATCTCAGCCCACTGCAACATCCCTCTCCGGGTTCAAGTGATTAACTTTCCATTTTGTGTGACGACACACTTGCCAGCTACTCGGGAGATTGAGACACCACGCCAAGCTAATTTTTGTATTTTTATTAGAGACAGGGTTTCACCATGTTGGCTAGGGTGGTCTGGAACTCCTGACCTCAGGTGATCCATTCGTCTCGGCCTCCCAAAGTGCTGGGATTACAGGCATGAGCCACAGCGACTGGCCTATTTTCTCTTGAAAGTCAACATGGCTCCATTCTTTCTTAGAGAGCTTTAAACTGGGCGTTACTTTGATGGTATTCTGCATTTTTTCTTCAACATTGCTTCAATTTACTGAGTTCAGTTTGCTGCATTCTGTGTGTGTGTGTGTGTGTGTGTGTGTGTGTGTAACATTAGTTTACCAGTGAAATGTCAAAACAAAAGATTTAACCTTTGATCATATCACTCCCTTGCATAAAATCTTAAGGGGTCCTATTGAATCTAAAATTAAATTTGAATCTCTGTGTCCTATGTAGCTCACCAACTTCGCCTTTAGCTATGCTTCCCCTGGAACCAGTGTCTTCCAGCCATTGCCTCAGGGCTTTTGCACTACTTCTTCTGCCTGGAATGCTCCTTCCTCCATTTTGGCCAAGACAAATCCTTTATGTATTAAGTTTCATTTTTTAAAAAAAAGAAAAGAAAAGAAAGAAAAAAGAAAAGAAAAGATCTCATTTCCTTAAAGGGACATTTCTTGACCACCCAATGTTGAATTGTCCTCCCACTTATTTATTCTCATAGTGTACTGTAATTTTCCTTCACAAATGTAATAATGTATATGGTTCTATTTATTACATGTATTGGTTTAATGTATGATTTCCCCAGTAGACTGTAAGTTCCATCTGGGCAGAGATCTGATCTCTTTTCTAAGCATTTAACACACTGCCTGGCACACGTTATCCCTCAGTAAGTGAATGAATGGAAAACATGGGTAAAGTTAATGGTATCTATTTCATAGGATATTTATGTTTATTTAATTAGGTAATATATGACAGATTTTAAGCACTCAAGAAATACTAGTATACTTCAGGTCAGGACTTGATTTCCAGAGTTCTTGGATTTTTTTTTAAGTTTATTTTATCCATCAAAACTACTCAAATAATTATGAAGAACTAACAGCTCTTTCAAATGCAATTTTAATATAGACTTGGAGTTGTATCTAATTTATTTCTGAGTTCCACAAAATACCAGAAATGGAGCCTCACATTTAAAAATGGACTCAATAAATGGGTATGAGTGAAGTAACTAATTTTGTAGATAAGAAAAGGGAGCCCAGAGAGAGCCAGGAACTTGCTTAGCACCATATAAGTAGTAGTGAAAGAAAAACCAGAACTGGACTTCTATATTCTGATTTCCCACCTAATGACCTAATTACTAAAGCACATTGTCTACTTTTAATCACAGATCAAATATCACATTTAATCACACTAACAGTAATACATTTGATCACATGAATCAACTATCACTTACAATCCCAAGATTTTTTTCTCTAGACGTTTTAGTAAAAAGTAAAGGCTCTAGAGAAAAGAAAAATTACTCAATCTCACTTGTGCCATTTCCAAGCTGATACTGGAAAAAATATTAATTTCTCTGAGCATCAGTTTTCTCTTATGTAAATTATGGATAATATATTTCCTTATATAATTATTCTAATAGCTATATGAGATAATGTCTGTGAAACACACAACAGTTCCTAGCACACGATAGTATTCACTAGTATAGGTGACTGGGAATTGGGGTAGTGATAGCAGCAATCACAGTAGTGTTTATTTTTATTTGGCTTGTATTTAGAGCTTTCTTCCTTCACAGTAATACTTTAAAACAAATTTATCATTTTCTTTTTGCATCTCTTTCTTATCTTATAAGAATAGGAGTATCTTGAATTTTTCATTATCTGCTTGATCATTTGGTTTTGCTTACAAAATTAGTCTCCCATATTTGTGGGTTCTGTATCATATTCAACCAGCCATGAATCAAAATATTAAATAATAATAAAACAAAAAGATCCATATAAAAATACAGTATAATAACTATTTCCATCACATTTACTTTGTATTTGGTATTATAAGTAATCTAGAGATGATTTAAAGTATATGGGAGGATATGCATAGGTTATATGCAAATTCTATGCCATTTTATGTAAGGGACTTGAGCATCCTCCGATTTTGGTATCCACCAGGGATTCTGGAACCAATTCCCTGTGGATACTGAGGAACCACTCTATAGCAATTTTGATACATCTACAATTATGAATTTTGAAAACATATATGTAAATATAAATGGATAGTACCAATAATGTGCAGAATGAAACTTATCACTGAAGGTGCTCTCACTAGTAGAGTGATCAGTTTTCCTTAGACAATCCCCATTTACTCCAGTTGCCCTGATGTAATTGCTGATCAAACTCCTTTCACCCTCAAAATGACACAGTTTCTACCAATGATAGAGCGTCCTAAATATTTCACTTCTTGCTAGGAGGTCCAGAGTTGCTGACTTTATGAAGCTATAACTATAGTTTTAGTGACAATGTTTTTTAACTGTAATTTTGTTTTACAATTTTACACTTATTGGTTACTTGATATAAAGGAAAGCATTCGAATAATAACAAACATCCCTTTCCTAGCAAATCACAGTGAATCCATGAATATTTAAGGTTAGAAACTATGTAAATTAAGGGACTACACAAGAATTGTTTCAAATTCAAGGGAATTCACTGGCAAGGACAGAGTTTATAAAACATTTATTGTACACAGCTTCTTAGATTCAAATCTATTAAGTAAATTAAGATGCACACTAGTAGGGTCCTGTAAGATTCGGCCCCCTGGTTTTGGGTACGAATGTTTGCTCTGCCCCTTATTAGTTACTGTATTTGGGGCAAGTTGGGCTTTCCTTACTTTTTTTTCTTTTTGTTTGTTTGAGACAAAGTCTCACTCTGTTACCCAGGCTGGAGTGCCGTGGCATGATCTCAGCTCTCTGCAACCTCTGCCTTCCAGATTCAAGCGATTCCCTTGCCTCAGCCTCCCAAGTAGCTGGGATTACAGGCATGTGCCACCATACCCAGCTGATTTTTGTATTTTTGGTACAGACGGGATTTCACCATGTTGACGAGGTTGGTCTCGAAGGCCTCAGCCTCCCAAAGTGCTGGGATTACAGGTGTGAGCCACTATGCCTGGCTAGTATTTTTTTTTAAGTTTATCTACAAATGTAAACAAAAGGAGAAAGTAGGCAATAAATCATCTGAATGAATACAAAATTTCTGATCTACATATTTTCAACTGTCCAAAGTTCTGTTCTTTTACTTTTAATATGCCATTCCTGCTTAAGTCTGCAATTGACTTAATCTATGTAGATACAAATTAGTCTAAAATTTCATATACATAAATTGTATTTAAACATATACATGTATGTTTGTGTGTATGTGTCTATACATATTTGTATGTATAAGTGTATACCCATATATCATCAGACATATTCAAAATTTCTATCAAGAGTTCTCAAATATCCCTACTTAGCTATCTAGATAGTTCTTATGTTTCAAGTATTCCTAAATTGTATTTAGAAAACTGATAATACCATATCTATAATAAATATATATATTTATTTATATTCCTCATATATATATGAGGAATTATATATAGAAATGAGGTTGAACAAGATGGATCAGGCACCTGTGCATGATGCTTCTGATACCCCAGATGTCCTTTAGCCTTTGGCCTTCCAACTTAGGACACTTATGTGCTCCTTTCTCAACAGACTAGTTACGGATTTAATGTTTAATATACTAATTAGTGTTTTGCATTACAATCCAATTCCATAATTTGTTTAATTGTCAGGGGGTTTAAAATTTCTTTTTAAGCTACTTTATTAGAATAAAAGTATTCTAATAAGTCCAACTATTACGTTTTTATTTAAAATTTTTTCTCTAAATCTGTATTATATAACCTTTATAAAGACAGCTGCAGTATTAGAATAAAATATACTTTTTACATAAAAGAATATCAATATCCTTCTTTAACCCGATGTTGTAAAATTATATATTTGGATACTCGGATTCACGCTGTTCTCTCTTTCGCTATTTGTCATTGAAATGTATTGCCATTTATTTCATCAGATAAAAGCAGAAAAAATTCAACTTTTAAATCTAAATAAGTTTCTGTCTTATTTTATTTCAGAGAATTATAAGCCCAGTGATCCACTGAGATGTGAAGTAACAATTAAAATAGCTTACAATAACATCTCTAAATGAATGATGTAGAACAAATATTTTAGATCTAGAGGTTAGGTCAGTTACTTGAAAAGGAGAGAGAGTATGCTATGTTAGACAATGCAACACAAAGAGTTGGTGAATTCAGAGGGACATTATCTATGTGTTAATAACACTCCATATTTACATGTCCACTTCTCTGGGTTTACACATTTCTGTTTGATTCACTCTGTTTCTCATTTTCTCTCTTGGATCTCCCAAGGATGAATTCTGTAGCAATGCTGCCAGCACAATGCATCATGGTATCCACTCATCTAGCACTTTCCTAGAGTGCATTCCCTAACAATGAACACAAAGTGTCACTGTGACTACATGCTAATAGTCTAAAACTCCAAAAAACTTTGCCCAAATTTGGAATTCGTTTACTTGCAAGTGGATGTTCTATTTGAAACTTCTATGATTAATTTTCTTTAGTTTAATTTGGATGTGATTTGAATTTTTATTATTCTTATGTTTATTTCCTGGTCATTCATATACTCTAAGGTGATGCTTTGTTTTTTTTTTTTCCTTTTGATGATACCAGAAAGACAAATAGCAAAAGAACATAGGTTCTAAGCACTTTAGTTTTCATGTCTGATGACATGTGAATTAATGTGCATTAAAGACAGCAACTAGTCTGGGGTTGATAATGACCTCACTGCACACATTTCTGGACCACAACACACCACATGCTTTATCATTGTGCTAGAAAAAGATCTTCTGCTCAGAACAGAACAAGAATGCAAATTCTTAAATACATACAAAAGGCAAATGCTTATATCCAGTGACAACTGAATCCTTGAAAACCTATCATCGCTGTCCTTAAAACACTGTTCTATATAAAATATCTGCTTGCAAGCAGCATCTGCTTCTGAATGTATTTTCCAGTAGTGTTTAAAACATTTGTCTTTGTTTTATTTTTTCTCTATTTTAATATTAATTTTCTCCATGATTTGGATATGTAAATTTCTAAAGTGAATTATCTCTAAATAGCAGGTATCATTTCAGACCCACAAGCAAGTATTCTCTTCCAAAACCTACTACAGGTGTCCAGCTCATTGAACCAATTATTTTGACCATGGACTATTGTTTTCTCAAAAACATAAAGGTTAATTTTAAGATCTGTATTTATGTAGAAAAACTACAAAGATAACATTGGGGCTTATATTTTAAGCTACTTTATATGCTGTAACACAAGCCACACTTGAAGCAATATTTAAGCAAATAAAAAGGTAAGCAATATTTAAACTTACCTTATTCTTCGTTTATTTCTCTGTGATGGTTGTCTTTAAGCCAATCCCTTTAGACAGTTTTCTCCAGCCTATCACTATCATTTTATAAATTTATTATTTTCTATTATTGTTTTAACACAGAGTTTTATGGATTCCTATTGAGGTATTAGGTAACAGAAGATATGATAATGTGTTTAATTCATCTTCATCTGCTAATCAGCATGTGATTTTGTAGAAAAGATACTAATTAATAAACATCTGATGAGACCTCCCCCATCTCTACCTTTGTACCTTTGGGTAAACTATTTAACCTTGGTTTATTTATTTTTTGAAAAAATGTTCATCTGCAAGGAACAGTGTAAAAATTAGTGACAACAATAAACCTGTTTTAAAAAGTAACAGTTATTACCACTAAATGTTAAATGCTAAAATATAATTTGTAATGAAATAAGCAGGTAATTTTTTAGCATAGCATGTCAGAGAAGCTCTTTTTTCATTCCTATGCATAGTTTAAAATATATACCTAAAGCTTAGTTTGACTTTTCAGGAACCATGTGTGATTTTTTAGAATGTACTTAAATTTTCAGAGGGTTTATAGAAACCCAGTGGCTACTGTTTTAGGTGTGACTTTCTGATGTCTGGGTACATGGTAAATAGAATGCCATAAGAATTTAGATACCTTATTTGGGGGATTGGAATTTTGATTTTTTGAGAAGGATGATATATAACTTCATTCTTTTATTCTATAAATATTCATTAACTATTTTTATGTACAAGATGTGCTAAGGCCTACAAGTACAAAAACTCAACTTAAGTGTTCTCATACTCTTATAGATCTGCAAGAAGAAACAAATACATAAGAAAACGCTATGGATACTGTTGCAGAATCTACAGTAGGAAGGTGGGGATACCAGTGTGTGGTTGCATCCAACATAGCATGAATGCTTCCTCAGATTCTCTCAACCTCATTTATCTCCTAGACCTTAGATAGTTGACCAACATAGCTGACATCAAGGTCACAGACTATCTGTGGGTTTACAGATCCTGGTGACTGAGATAGCTTACTGCAAGCCTGGTCTACAGGCTTTGGCTCTTCCAACCAATTTTGGACTAGACAAAGCCCCATGCCACTTCCAAAGGGGGCCAAGTGATACAACAAAAAACTCAGGGAAGTAGACAGCTCATGAGGCAAACAGAACAATAGGAGACAGGTCTAGGATAATACACGAGATAAATTCCTTGTAGTGGACTGCTCTGAGTGGTGGCTTTTCCACACATCCCGTCTGGAAACCTCCTGAAGCATTGTCTGGCCAGCACCATAACACACCACCTTGCATTTGCTTCCACCCCTCTGTGATTCATTTTCTTTTCCCTCACCTTTGCCTTGAAATTTCATTTCCCTATAAAGCACTGGCAATGTAGTCTTCTTCACTCTCTGCTATTTAGGAAAACTCGGCTAAAACAGTGGTCAGTTTGATTTGCATGGGTGAGGACAGGGGTAAATTAGGAGGTGGAAGGTATTGATCAAAGATTGCAAAAGGAGGTGAAGGCTACTTAAAATATGCAAAGAACTTTTTAAAATACTTATCTAAGCTCTCAGAAGTCTTTTACCCATTATAAGTTACAACTTTGATCAGGAGAGACAGAAAAACCTAAAGTGAGAAAATAGTTTAAGTCCATTAGTTTATCACCCCGGAGGTACTACTACTCCACCCTGAGCTTAATTACCTCTAAAACTTTCCCCTGGAAGCATAGTCAATGATCTCCAGTCCTTTCACCATATGACTTATTACATTTTGAGAGTATTATCAATGTCTATCTTTCATCAAATTCTGCAACTTAATTTTTAAACCGGGTTTTGCGCTAGCCCTGCATTCAGAGACTATTAACACAGTTTAATTAATTGTGGAAATACAGCACATAAATTTATTAAAATGTCTATATTTCTGACCTTTCTGGCCCTCCAACTTCAAGCTTTACCTCCCTTAATATATTCTAAATACTACTGACCAGTGAGTTTTCCAATCTCCTCATCTGACTTCTCTCATTTTCGTCAAAATTTTCCCTAAACTTCTTGCTCTTTATAGTAAATATAAATCATTCACATGAAGTTTGAAGTTTCTTTCCTGCCCCCTTCCTTGTACATTTTAAGTATTATGTCTGCTTGCACTGCTCCAGTGCCCTATTCATTCTGGAGCCAGCTCTCTGTTTTACACTATTAAGGCACCTCCTTCACCTATCCTGGCACTTCCTTCACCTCAGTCAACAACCCATCCTTCCTTAAGCAGTAAGACACAACAAGAACAAAAATACTTTCACCCCTTTATAAGCTTCCCTACATCAAAACCAGCACAAATAAAATGTCTGGTTCCCCAAAGGGAACATGGCAATCGCCTCACCTCCAACACGCTTTTAAGAATACACCCATTCCACATGAGAGACGTGTGTTTGGCTCCAAACCACAATCCAGAGTCTGTACTGGTGAAGTACAAAGTTGTCCCATTTCTGGACAAAATAAATTCATTGATCAAAGCAGCAATTCACTCTGCTCTTCCAAATATGGTTTTTGTTTCCATTTAGAGTAGCTATAACATTTATTATTTTATTATAAAATGATATTATTTTTCATTCTCCAACATGTAAGCCAGTACACTTTTGAGAATAAAACAAGCTACAGGTAGTAGGTATAAACCAGAACTGTTTCAGACAACTAGGGGTGAGCAATGTTATGAGTCTTCATTTTAAATGATAGAGATCAGGGAATTACTCCTTGAAATCTTTGTAGTTTTTAGATGCTTGGTCAAGGTTACTAGTTTTAAGGATTTTCAGATGGAAAAATAAATGAAGACATGCAAATGAAATCTGAACATAGTGCTAAAGAGTGGAGACACTGTTTTTGTTGTATCCTAGCTCTTCTTGCTGTGTGAGCTTGGGCAAGTCATTTAATCTCACTATCTCAGTCTTCTGTGAAGTGGGACTAAACATAGTATCTGTCTCAGAGTGCTGTGGGGGTTAAATGAGTTAAGCACTTAAAACAATTTATTGCATATTCCACTATGTAGGAGCTAGCTCTACTAGTAATGGTAGTGAATAAGCAAGGAATTGTTATATATAGCAGTATATAAGAGCTAGCTTATATACTAACTCTGTATTGCTGGCTATTACTATCCTTTATATGCAAGGAATATGCAAGGAATTGTTATATATAGCAATATGTAAGAACTAGCTGCTACAATTATCTATGCAATATAATTCCTTGAATATTCCTAGCTGCTAGTAATAGCGGTAGAGGTAGCAGCAGTATTACCTGGCTTGAGGAGAGCACAGAGAAGGGGCCCTGACAATGGTTTTCGATACTCAGATTTCCAGGACAGTGGCTGATAAACCAAATGGCAAACCTCACATGACTTTCTACTTTTGCATATGACATAGGGAATATCAAAATTAACGTATTAACTCCTTCTGATATTTACATTAAAAAAATGCAAAGGAGTTTGTGGGTTGGACAGAGATTTGCTTTATTCCACTCTTTTAACTTTTGTCAGAGTAGGAAATGGAAGTTATCCAAGTGTTTTCTTGCATTGTATTTATGGGAGTGTTTCAGAAAATAGTTTGAACAAAGAAAGAGAAACTGTAGACTTGAGAGAAGAAAAATGGAAGCCTGAGGGAGAAAATAAGATACAAAGGTTCACTAAGATGTGAAAGAATCCACCTACTAATGCTACTCTCCTCATGATAAAATAAAGCAGGCATTTCTTTGCTGTGATGAATGCTCTGATTTCTTTCTTGCTGAGTAGTTAAGTGGGCTCAGATGTGGGAAATTTCTTCTGATCTTGGCCCTTTTATGGCCACAATGAACCATCAGCATTGCCAGGGAAACCATTCTCTTCCAATTTCACAAGGCTGACCTTGTGAGGTTACCACTGTCTGTCCAGGGGACAAACTTCTCCCAGAGCTCCAGGGAAGGCCTTGGCTGGCTGGCAGTGGAAAAACAACTACAGAAGACATTTTCAAAAACCCCACACATCTCTCAAGTCATCAAGAATCCCAAACCCTCTTGCCTAAGGGAGTACAAGCTTAGTTTTATTATCATATCTGACATCAATCCAGGAGAATCAGAAGACAACTGTATGAAAAGCAAAAACAATTTACAGCCATAAATACTTCTGATGAAGAATAACTATACTAGATGACTCCAGCAATCTGGAGGGGAATGTGAGCTTCTAACTTCTCTCCATTGTTCATGAGGCACTATCATCATGCCGGGTTTATTAATTTTCACAACCAAAATTACCATTGCATTTTTTCTCCATCTATATCCTGTGGGTTCAGGAGAGAGTTGAAGATTTTCTTGCACTCTAAAAAATTATCATTTTCCAAAAGAGGGGTATAAAATTTCCCAATCTAGGCAATGAGGAAACAATGGACTCAAACATTCTATGCTGAGTGAAGGCTTCCATTTATTGGGATGGAGTGATACCTCTTAATTGATTAGGCATCAGTAATATATTTGTTGAATGTTGTTAAAGAAATTAGGGTAAAATTGCAGCAAAATTATATGGAATGGTTATACTTTTGAAAACACATCAGATTTGAATTTTAAACCATTCAAGAAAGGCATTTAACTTAGAGTCAATTAATGAGCATGCTGTTTTTAGGACACTGTGAAGCGCGGATTATAGATGCTAGCTATCACCTCCAGGTCTTTGGTCTGCCTTTCTATTTCCATAGAAGGCAATAGAAAACAAAGAACTTGGATTTCGTCAGTCTCAGACCAAGAAGGATGAGATAAGACAAAGACAAAGCTCTCTTCTACTTCCAGACCAGTGCTCTTTATATAACACCAAAATGTTCCATTAATAATAAAAGGTAGTCTTATATCCTTTATTTAGAATGATGTGTTTAAAAAGGCAACTTTGCTCTCTTACTTACTGTGATAAAATCAGTAAATTAACTTGCTAGAGAATACACATTCAAGGACAGGAACTGAGTGGAAAAGGGGGAAATATAATTGGGTGACAGATTATATGATGATGCTATGCTCCCCCCACCTGTTCCTGCATTCAGTCCTCTAATCATTGCCCTCATCCTGGCTTGTGCTGCCTAAGATATGACACATCTTCTGGAATTAGTTTTTCCTCTCTCCTTCACCATTAGCCAAGCCAGAATCTTCTCAAGGCTCTGCTCCAATCTGAAGAAATGCATTCTTCATGCCTTAAACCCTTCTCCCTAAAATGAAAATTTAGATGTTAAAATATATATAAGGAAATGAGTTGTATTTTAAAATATTTCTATATTTGGAAAAATTGATTGTTGATAGTTTGATTTTTTACGGTTGATCTTTTGAGCATTTAAAATATGTATCTGGGAATTTAAAATGTGTCCCAGTTCCTTTATAGGTATTGTGTTGCACTTGCACTTGAGGAAGGTTCCTACCAGAGCAGAGTGTATTGCACCAACTCTGTAACTGATTTTGTAATATAGAGTTGCTGATTGCAATAAAAAAAATAAATTTTAAAGTAAAAGTACTGAGATAAAAGCAAGGAATTAACTAGACCTTGACTCCGGACCAGTTTTTCCTTCTATGTTGTTATGTAAACTGAAATTTGGAATAAAGAATGCAAATGTGTAGGTTTACATATTCCCAGGAAGGATGTGACCACTAAAATATTAGGATTAAAACTGGGATACTTCCGGTGACATAGCAAGTGTTCAGGTGCCTTAAATATAAAGAATTCTATGGATGTAGATGATTGTAGGGCTGAGGAAGTGAGAGGATAAAAGAAAGGAGCCCTATAAGCCAGGAAGAAAGGATGCAGTGGGTTCTTGCGATATCACAGGCAAATTCATCATGGAGACTTCTCAATAACCTGAAGCTAGACCTGATCCAATAAATATGGAATGTCTTAGACCTGATCCAATAAATATGGAAACTTTGTGATAGCAATAACTCAACATGAGTCATCAATGAAACATGCTAACCTTGAAATACTTTTCAAAAATACTATTTATTATTTTGAAGTGTTCAGAGGCTGCCAATATCAATGTCTATGAATGCCCACTGCATTTATACTGTGCAGTGAGAGCAATCATCTCTTAATACTATAATAAAATGTTGATAATGTAAAAAGTAAATACACTTCAAAATGAACTGCTCTAGTCTTACTTAGAAGCTGTGCTTTTTATAATGGATACCATAATGAAAAATTCCTTATTAAACTTATTGTAGTTTTTAATAAGCTGGTTCTCCAAATATGAAAAGTTTGTGTTGATATACTGAAGTTGTATGACTCGCAAAATAAAAGGAATGCATATTTAATTTTGAAAGATAAGATATATTAGCTCATTTTTTTATTTTAAAATGTGCTTGTTCTAACATTCATAAAAATAAGCAGATAAACCTGCCAACATCTGTTCCTCTTGTACAAAGAACTACTTATAATGAAATTTTGGTCATACTATTACAAGATTTTAGCATGAAAGTGGAGAAATCCAAGGCAGAATTATGACAAACTCACCGTAAACCGTCCTCAGTAATACTGGTAGGACTGAAATCTTAACGAACATTTAATGTGCCTGTAATCCTGAACATTTGACAGCTTTTACATAATATTCTAGGCAAAGGTGACCTGATCCTCCTCCGCTGTTGACAGTAGAGCTGAAATGGCCCTCCAATAAATGAGGCAGGATTATCTAGCCAAGATGGCAAACAATAGCTTATAATACGCCCCAGGAAATTTCCATAGCACGTTGGATCATTGCCTTCAATGACACATGGATCATGCCTGAATACAAAGCACACGTTTCCCTAGACACTTAAAAGTGTTAAAGGACAAGAATATGTAAAACAAACGTCAGACCTAAAGACCAGTTATGTGTTCCACACTTAGAAGTATAGAGAGTTTTATTGAAGAAAGCTCTAAAAGTCTTTTAGTGTTATGTTAGTGTGTGTCATCTCCCTTAGTTGTCTTCTAATGACTGGAATGAGCCTCCAGTTTAAAAAATCACAGAAGAGCCGGGTGCAGTGGCTCACACCTGTAATCCTAGCACTTTGGGTGGCTGAGGTGGGAGGATTGCCTGAGCTCAGGAGTTCGAGACCAGCCTGGGCAATACAGTGAAACCCTGACCTTACTAACATACAATAAACTAGCCGGGCATGGTAGCGTGCGTCTGTAGTCCCAGCTACTCGGGAGGCTGAGGCAAGGGAAGTTCTTGAACTAGGGAGGTGGAGGTTACGGTGAGCCGAGATCATGCTACTGCACTGCAGCCTGAGTGACAGAGCAGGACTCCATCTCAAAAAAAAAAAAAAAAAAAAAAAAAAAAATCATGGAAGAACACAAGGAACCCACTAAATATGAATTTTAAGAAAATAATGAAAACAAGCACCAAGAAGGTGTATGTGAGATTACAAAAGCTGTTTAGGAGTTTTGCAATATGTTTAAGATATCTACATTGATGTACCACATAAAGAATACTACTTTTGTTTCTCAATTTATGGGAAAATAATTGAAGAAGTGCTTAGGTACTTTTTGTCAATTCATAGCCTACAAGTCACCTGTTGTAAATTCAGTTTATAATAGTGTAATTAGCTACCACATGGCCAGATTTTCTAAATGCTCTTCCTCCTGTTGGAAGCTTGACAATGTGACTGCTGCAGAATATCAATACCAATCTTTTACAGCCTTTTGCCAGAACAGCCTCAGGATATGTTGAGCTGGAGAGGTAACTGCATTAGAGAATTGAGTTTGTTCTTTTTCAAAGGACAAATATACTATCTTTGAAACTACTTACAAGGAAATAAATAGGTGTTAAATACTAGTGTGTGACATCAAACTATACTTGTTAGTAATAGGAAAAACCTGGCATTGTAAAAGATATGGGATCTTTAAACTCAGAAAGTGAATGGCACCTAAGAGAGGGAAATCCTGCATATGTTATAGACAAAGTGCTAAGAGAAATAGAATCTGGCAGAAAATAACTGTAGCTTGGAACACTTCACTGTAAAGCAGAGTGTTGTCATACATGATAACAACAACTAAATAACTGCAGATGCGTTTGTAATTTCTTAGATGAGTAAGAATATGAACAGAGTTTTTGGAAATATTGTAGAACACAGCAGAATGCAGCTGAGCCTAGAAATAAAAGTTGTAAGAATAGCTGCCAGAAAAAAACATTAACTGCCTTGTTTGACAAACACTCAAAAACTAACGGTATGCTTTCATTGAGAAAGAGTTTAGTTGATATGGAAAAGCTGGTTTGTTTGGTTATTTTTGGCAAAACACTTTAACTTCTGATACATATGTAGATACACTACAGGATTTTTCATCCTGTTCGTAATGGACATGTCACAGTGGACATGTTAAATTAAGAAACACTATATAAATTGTGAATAACCCTTAGGAAATCAGCGAAAACCACTTTATAAAAAAACTGCAGAAACACATAATTTATGAACAAATTTTACTTTATGTCAAATTGAATAGATTTATTTTTATGAATATCACACATACATATAAAGCTGTTATTGTTGTGAGCAGAATTTTAAGAATTGTAGGTGTTTGGCGATTATTCAAAAACTGTGCATCTCTAGTTCTCTTTCTAACTTACTTCCTCCAATTTTCTCCAGCACTTATGAGTTGGCAGCTCTCAGTTACATATAGGGCATGATTCTCCAGGGACATAACTCCAGATGGCATTGAGCTACTCCAGCAGCAATTGTATCCACAGTCTGGCTGCCTTATCCATCAGCTGTGTATGACTAGGGCTTGGCTCTTAACTCTGACAATACTTATGCTATTGCAGAAGAGACAAAATGAAATGGGCTACTGAAAACATCTATCTCCTCACAAAGTGGAGGTCTTTGCTTTTTTGTGTGCTTGTTTTTTGCTACTTTTTGAAGAAGGGTGTCTACTAGATTGTTGTAAATGCTTTTATAAGAGTTGTAAGGACATTTGGAAAGGGAATCCTCAGATATCTAATGAGCAGTACCATAAGGAGTCATTTTCGTTATTGGGATATTTTGTGCTGTCCTATGAAGAAATATAGAAGATAATTATAAAAAATAATAATCACGATTTTGTGGGGTGCCCACTGTTTCCTAAGCACTGAACTGAGCATATGATATGCTTTTCAATTATTTTTCCAATATTAGGAATTATGGGTCAATGAAATAAGCTAACTTGTCCATAGTCGTGGAGATTATAATATGAACAAGTAGAATACGGTCCTGATATATTTTTAAATATCTCATCAAAAAAGTATACAAACATTATTTTTGAAAACAAACAAGTAGCAAATCAATAAATCAAGATACTGATGTAACTAGGGAACTTATCTGACCATGTGTATACATATTTTTCTCTTTTTAATCATGTGTATTCTGGGATGTATAAAAGGATTGGGAAAAATAAAATTCATTATATTTTAGTCACAAAAGTGAAATATTGATGTGAAGTTCTCACTACAGAGTAATTGTCATTGTCCTATTTAGAATTCTCTTTGCCTATTCATGCAGTAATTATGGAAAACAGACCCACACTATTGGTCTTCTAATAGATAACATCCAGATTGGCTCAAATTTTCCTGATTTATGGCCTTGTTTCTAAAAATAAGTTGGCAGAATCCCAGCTATCTCTTCTACTAAAGGTACTTTTGTGACTAGTCGAGTGTATATTTTTCTATTAATTATATACATATAGATATACCCATTTATTCTTTTCTAGGCTAAATAATTTTTATGAAAGTAATACCAAGTTAAAAGTCAAGTATTTCTCCAAGATTTATAATAAATAAAACAGCTTCTCTCACACAACTTCTCCTCACCTCAGTGATTTGCCAACAAAAGCAGCCATTTTTTAACTCTTTCAGCTGTTTTCTTCTGATATTTACTTCCATATTTCTAAATGGTTAGGGAGTCACTGCTTGCTTTTTTAGTTTTTGACATCATCTATCTTGTTCTCACTATGAAAGATGAAATTGTAGCTATTTACCTTGCCTCAGTTCTTCCTATCAACTATATCACAGATTTTAATTAAATCAGAATTGTTTATATTGTTATAAAAATATTATTCAAATATTATTTGAGGCTGAGTATATTTCTAGTCTTGTACACATTTTTCTAGAAGTAGTAATAGCCTAATCTTTTCTTTTGTTTAATTTTCTGTGTACCTCTAATGAATCATTCCTTAAATTCTCCCATAAAACTTTAAAATTAATCTTCCTATCATCAGATACATCTAACACCATCTAAAATTTCCGTTGTTTCTTTTGACATTTTATATTCTCTGCACCCTTCTGCCACACATTCAAAGCACAAACCTACACAACTGTTGTCTAATATTTAATATTAAATATCAAATAATAAATACATTGTTAATTCAAGGTAAAGCTCAAAGCATGGTAGCATCAGCACAAAATCTATGCTTGATAGAAACCCAGTCTTTGAGGAGCTTACCTTCTAAGAGAAGATGACATACAAAACATGGATATAATTTACCAAGGCAATTCAGAGCAGTGGAAAAACTGATACAACACTACCGCTTGTTTTGCTAGCTCATTTTGAGATCCTGTTCAAACAGTTACACTCTCTCTAGGATTTTGATGTATGACAACAAGTACTCTCTCCAGTGTCTTTCAATCCCAAAACTATTTGCTTCTTCAACTATGAATGAGTCTGCGAATAATACACAATGATACAAACACATAGCATTTACCCAATAATACTCATATTTAACAAATTAATAGTAACTCTAACTTTTTAAACTGTGCTGGATCAAAACGAGTGAGAGATATTTTCTCTCACCTTTGCACAGACCAAGAAGTTACAGGATAGCTCTCAGATAAGAAATGGTTTCTCATGGGTAATTCACATGTGAAATATTTGAAAGCAGGGAATATGCGCTTATCCACCTCTTCACCTCCAGCTCCTGCTATAGCTGGAAAGCTCTGATAAATGTCTGTAAAAATGAATTGAGTGAATTTTCGTGAAATCTGTGTTGAATTATAGTAAGTGAGGTTATCATAAGGGATATGTGTGAGGTTCTTTCTAATTCAACATTTTTATTTATGTGTTGAGGGAAGATGCAGATCTCAAAACATACTCATAAAATTTTAAGATGATCCTACCTTGGGAGGAGTATCGAACACCAGGGACACCAGAAATATAATCCAAAGAAGTTAGAACTGTACATAAAAAGAAACTTGGCCTTCAAAAATGTAAATGACTACATGAGGAAAAAGTGGTACAAATTCTTTCCAGGCAGGGGAATAAAAGAAATCTGGAGTCTAAGGGTGATAATAATTTGCAAATTAGATCTGTGTTTAATGTGGAATCACTGTAAACAGAGCAAGAGCTGCTGTGGCCTGGATTTAGGGAGCTTTGTGTAATAAATGGGCCAGAAAATTAGTTGCCTTCTCTTTGTGATGTTGAAAATTTTCTAGATTTAAAGTGCTTTAATTTTAACTAATGTCATTAGAAATAAGAGTTAAAATGTGAATTTTGGAAGGAACCCCACAAATATGAGTGTTAATAAGACCAATTTCTAATAATAGTTTTTATAGAGTGAGTACCTCTTATTAGTTCCTTAGATACTTTACTGGCACAAATACCTTAAGTATTGCTGACTATACTCCCTCTATTATCTGTTTACATTGTCAGAACTACCTTTCAAGTGAATATTTCTCCCATTTGACCAATGATGAGACATTCGAAGACTTCAAATAATTTGTTTGTCAATCTAGCCTGCCAATATAAAAGTCGTCTTGCTTCCAAATGTTATACTTAGGCGAGAACAAAGAAAGTAAGACTGTGTCATTTAATTAAGCATGTCTGAAGGTATTTTGTTTAAACAGCATGAGCTATGCATTGTATGAAAGGAAATATATCATGAAATTGTATTATGTGTTATGCTGTAATATCCACCTGCCTTAGACAGAGGAACCCTCTCACCCTGAACCACGCTGTTAAGATGAGATTTAAGAACATTCACTCCCACCAGTCTGTTTTCCCATCTCAAAGGCAAAAGACTTCTCTATTGACTTGCACTGC
The DNA here is from genome assembly GCF_049350105.2 of Macaca mulatta. Taxonomy (NCBI): domain Eukaryota; kingdom Metazoa; phylum Chordata; class Mammalia; order Primates; family Cercopithecidae; genus Macaca; species Macaca mulatta. Next base: position 73,136,989 of record NC_133422.1, read on the forward strand.
TGAGATGTGAGGGGAAAGTGCATAGGACATCGGCTCCAGCATCAAACTGATGTCAGATTCATTTATGTTCCTCCAGTTGTTGGCTGGAGGAATACACACGAATGACTATACACAGATTGATCTGTCTTTTGGGGTGCATTTTCCTCAACAAAATGGGGTTGATATCACCTACCTCTTAAAGTGGCTGATGATAGTGAAATAAGATGATGCCTGAGACATATAGCTTACCAATTGGGAGTTATTATTGACTGAGTGATGACCATTATACATATTCCCACAGGATAATATCATTGGTTCCATTCGGAAGAGCAGATTAACAGTTTCATAGGCAGTATGGCAATGAGGCCAGGCATTCCTCCACTGCATCGTCCACACTTCATGGCTCATCTGTTCTTCTTTTCTCTTTGTACCTTTTCTCTCCTTTATTCTGTCCTTGCCTCTACCCTCTCACACTTTTGAATTATTTGTATGTGAATCTTCCCACCCATTCACACTTCTTGCTCATTAAGACAAGGAAAAATGCCTTATTCAACTTTTTATCCCCTAATATCAGTAGAATGCTTTACCAGCAGTAAGGATTAAACAACTACCTGATAAATAAATGAAATGCAGATACTCCTTTAAATAATAACAACAGCAACAAAACACCCTCAATTTTAGAAAATAAAAACTAATAAATAATGGCACAAATTCTATTTCTTTGTTTCACATTTATGTTTTATGTTTAAGAATCAAGGCAGTAATTTATATATTAACTATGTTGATTACTTTTAACCCAGAATGAAATCTTCAAAAATTTAATAAAGAATGCATACAAGGCAGAAAAGTAAAGTTTAACAGCGATTGAATTTTATTAAGCCTTAGGCAAAAATCTCATTCAGATCAAAGGAGTTTTTTGTGAAGGAAGAAAAAGGTACAAAGAAGGTTCTTTGAAAAGCACTGGTAAAGACTGAAGCTATCCAAAACAGCTTACTGTCTTTTAAGATATTATCCCAATTTGTAACATAGCACACATAAAATTCACTCATACCTGAAATCAAGAGCTTTTAGCATCTTTATTTGCTTTTCAACTGTTTTTTGTGGCACTACTCATGATTTTCTTTGCAATACAATAAGTGAAATGTCTTTATTGAATATTGGGATCCAAGAATGGAAGAGGAGAGAAATACAGTTTATGGTAAGACATGAAGTGAGTGTAGAACTATGTGAACATGTACACACATAATCACACCCACACAGTTTAATACACTTTCTTTATGTCAAATTGTTCACTCTCTGTTTTGATGCAGTTGATTGAACTGGCCTTTACATTATGTTAATGAAATCCATTTCATGACACACTAATACTCCAATATTAAAAAATAGCCATAAATAGTCATGACATGTGAATCTCATAATCATCAGAATGTTCTTTGCAAATATCAGAAAATGAGATGGCTTCAAGGAACAATAACTAACATTAGCAAGATAGTTTGGAAGATTTGGGGTCAAGAAGTATGTTGTGAGAAAAATGTGTTAAATGCATGCACACAAGGTAAAACAAACTGAAATGTATTTGAGACCCTGGTTTTATTCTACTATTTTTACTTTTTCATAGTTCTCTCTTTTCTGGATTCCGTCAAATATAGATTTTCATTGATTAATTGTAAAATGGCTTTCTCCTACAGGCCAAGACAGAATGAAACCATTTAGAAAAGCATTTAAGAAGTCAGTTTTTACTGAACATCCATCTAAAAGTAGTAACAAAACGGGTGAATGAAGAGGGTGGTTTTTTTTTTTAAATTTGGGTGAATTGTGGAATTATTTTTTATTTAGGCTATTATTAGTACTATATAAATTTAGTTTAAAATAAGAAAGAGAGAGTAAGAATAAAAAGAAGAGGAAGAAAGAGAAAAGAGGTGATACAAGCCCAAATTGTCACCTGAGCTATTCTTATAAGACTGCCCTTAATCTACATTATTTTTAGCAATCCTACTTTCAGACACTACATTCTAGAAACTAGCTCAAATCTTTCCTACTATAATTTTGATATACTTAAAATGATCTATAATTAAATTATAAAGTGTGAGACACAGTTTATCTGAAAAAGGAAACATTTGAAACAATGGGGCTACTTTTAGGAATAACGTCATGTTTTCTTGATAAATATTAACAAAGAAGCTTAATATTCTGATGAGATATACAAAGATAGAGCAATTTATTTCTAGAATCAACTTTCAATAGTTAAAGTAGAAAATGGTCAGTGTGGCAGAGCCAGTAGTCTTACCACCATTATATAATATTAATATATATAACAGTTCTATATTTATTTTTGCTTATGGATATGTGGCAAATTTGTCAGTGACTCTTTAATTTTCAGCTTGAGATAAGTATTAAATACAGTTAGCTCTAACAGAGAATATAGTTTCTCTTCACTCATAAATTCATTTGTGCATTCATTAATGCCTTCATATATGTATACATTCATAACAGACATTTTTTGATATCTCTTATTTGCATGACACATCTCAGTGATGGGAAGATCTTAAAATAATTAAGTCAAAGTTTGCAAGAGCTCATGTCTCTTACAAACTCCTGACAGGAAAACCTGCACAGGTAGGTAGTGAGGTTCTAAAACCCAAGGCTTAGTGAATTTCTTATACAGACATCAGGAAATGTTATACGACAGAAAAACGCCACTGGGAATAGCCAAGCTTACCATGGGAAGTGTTTCTGGGAGTGTTGATATCCCTTCTCTTTAGGCTGTATGAGTGCCTGCTTCAACGCTAGAAACTAAAGTCACACTGCAGTTGGCCCATATGCTTCTCTTAATTTCTTGCCCCGACTCACCAAGAACTCTGCCTCACCACTGATTCCCTTGGCTTCCAGCTCATTTCCCTCTGCTCACTCTCTTGGACTTAACAGTTGGTGCTATCTCTCAAGCCATTACCATTGCTTCTTTCCTAGACTTCAGTTCAAATTTCACTCTGGCTACTCTCTTCTTCCATGCCCTACCTGATCCTTGCATTCCTCAATCTCATCACATCCCCATGTAAGTAGTGCCCCAACTAATTCCATGCCCCAGAAGTGACACTCAACCAATCAAGACTCTAGTGAAAATATAAAGGAAAAAAGAGACTAGATACCAATCAATAAATAACCCTTATTATATAATGATTGAAATAAATCAAGCAGCAAACATCAGAATTTTTCTTTATATCTTTTTCTTGCTAATTGATTATTTAAGTTTTAAATTCCCAGAAACTGTTTTCTAGGTTTGATTGATTGACTCATTGCCCTCCACATTCTCTTATTAAGGTGCTGAGCATTTGCTCTGTAATTTAAATGGGAATTTTTATTTATAAATTGCTATTACTTAGATAGAGTCCTGGAGATAGCTCGGTTTGGGAGATTGCATTTTTATCAAAGACCAGATAAATTTCCAGGTTGTCTAAAGTAAGACAAATTATTATCATCTTTCACATGCTCTGAATCTAAAAGTCACTTTACAAACACTATCTATGTATTAACATATAAAATATAGCCCTTTTAGAGTACTCTGCTCAATGTAGATTTTTATATCTTCTCTCCCCTTAAGGATCTCAGAATTTTACAGGAAGAGAGTCAATTAGATAAATAAAACAAAGAAACATTCCCAGTGACTTTATTCTAAGCTCTGATGAATTCCTGATTTATTGATAGCTGTAGCTGTCATAGCTTAAAAATCCATTAGAATTAGGTTTACTTGCATGTGACATAAAACGAAAAATAACTGTAGCTTATTTTACAAAATAGAAGATTGTTTTCTTTCTCATATATTAAAGCCCAGGGTTACAGTGCAGGACGGGTATGGTGGCTCCAAAGTGTTAGGGTTTTAGGTTCTTCGTTCTTGCCTTTTCACCCTCTCATCAAAGAGCCACAGTTCTCAAAGTGATCTCATGGTGTAAAAGGTCTGCTCTCCTGATTTCATCTGCACTCAAGGTAGCAGGAAGGAAAAAGAACCATAGAGGGTTGGCCATTTCCCCTTAAAATGCCCACACTTTTGCTTGCTTCTCATTGGCTAAAACCCGGCCCCATGGCCACGCCCTCTGGTGCTTGTGAAGCCTGGCAAATGACAGGGCGATTTGCTGCCCTGAAATAAATCTATTTTCCCTACCTTTACTCAGAAGAGGGATGAATGTGGGAGTGAGTAACCAGACATCTGTGCCCCAGTGGCTGCTCTTTCATAGCGTTTTCCTTCTGTTATAGAACAGTACGGGAAGTCCTAAGTTACAACTTCACAGAAATCAGAGCAGTCACAAGCCACCTAGCCCAAATCCCTCAACCTCCTATTGATGGGAAAAGCCTAACTAAGGCCATCAGACCAAAGAAAAAGTTCGTCTTTATTAAGTAAAAAATAACCAGGTCTCACTAACATGCCACTTTTGAGCAAATTTAATAAAAGATTTCCTGCTTCTGGGCAGACAGAACCCTGTCCAGGACACTGGTTTAGTGGGACTGGAGGACACAGAACCTACACCACCTGTTGGATTCTTGAGAGGAGGACCAGATTTTATTTGTCTTTGCACTTGTCAACATTACTTTACCATAACTTTGGACACGATTGATAGTCAACAAATATTTGTTGGCTAAATGGATAATCAAATCATTCTGTAACTACCACTAGTCATGAGGATACTAAGAAAGTTTAAGAGATGTAATTCCTTCCCCAGCCCAAATTAGGTCTTATTCCACGCTTCCCTATCACCATTAATCCACCCAGCTGTACAAGAAACCCAACAGTTGTTCTTCATATTGCCTCTCCCTTGCGAGTAATCAATCCATCACCTAACTGGTAGATTTTACTTCATAGATAGCTTTCAAATCCATAACTTTCCTCTATCTGTACTATTATCACCACCAAATCCAGTTACAATTACAATTGTTTTTCTCTTGGTCACAATAGTTTCTTAACTGGTCGATGTGTTACCTCTACTCTGCCTCCTCTCCTACTTCCCACCTCCTCTCTTTCTTATATGTTTTCCCCACTGCCCTTCAATGCCATGTAATGCTCTTTGTGGCCAGGGATCCTCCTAGCATCTTGAACTTTCCCCCACCACATTCCCCCTTGCTCTCTTTAGTCTCTGGCTTTCCTCCAGACCTTTACACTCAGTGTGGTTTCTCCCACCACAGGATCTTTGTATATGCTGTTCTCTATGCCTGGAATATTCTTTCTTTCCCATTTTGCCTGATAACTGTCATTCATTCTTTATGTCTCAGATCAAGTTATATTTTCCTCAGACAGGCTTCTCTGACTCCCACAATGAAGCAAAATTTAATATACACTCTCACAATCCTATGTAGTGCTCTTATATAGCACTTATCACTGTGAAAATTTTATATTTGTTTGTCTGGTTGTTTGATTAATATCTGTTACATTCAAAGAATCATAAGCCCTGTAAGAGGGAGATTATGCTTTCTCACACTCACCCTTGCAAGCCTGTCCCAGTAAGTGCTCAATAAATACATGCTGAATGAAGGAAGAAAGGAAAGAAGGGAATATTGTATCTATCTTTGTTTTTGCTATACTACCTATCACAATGCTTTGAACAGAGAAAGTTCACAATGGTTTTTGAATGCAAGGACTGTACTATTATATATTTTTTTAAAAAGCTGTCGAATTGAAGTTAGGAAACCAAATTTATTACACTGTTCCAGACATATCACTAAACCTGCTGAGCTGTCCATTTTGGAATAGTTCTGATTCAGTGAACCAGTTTAGTATTAGCAGAGTGGCATCTTAGTGCCAGAACATCTGTTCTTGCTTTCTTGCCTTGCTCCTGACATGCTGCTCATTACAAAAGTTAACTACTGAAAATTTATGTCAACCTTTCAAAAAGTGGATTCATTGTCCCAGATTTGTAGCTCAGAAGTTGTGGAGATAGTCTAATACCTCATTAAGATTCAGGACCACTGTCAGTGAAGAGGAAAAAAAATGTACTGAAAAGAAAGGAGTCTGCACACCATACAGGTGAGTGAAAAGAGTTGAAGAAAGAGCTTTGTAGGCTTCAAGGAAGGAGGAGAAAATGTTAGCAGCTCTGTTCTTGCAATATACCTCTAGGTCTATGAATTGCCTCAGATCACTACCCAGATCTGAAGCTTTCAGACTACTCTGTAGATGTATACAGAAAATAAGGTTTTCTCTACAATACCTAACACATTGTAAGATGTTGGACATGGTAAGGTCACGATGGTTTTGAATGCAAAGGACATAGAGACCAGACGCTTGGGTAGCTAAGATGTGTAGCATGATTTATCAATGCTTTTGATCCTCTTAGTAACTACCTGAGCAAAGTAGGAAGGGGATTATGCTCCATTTTTGTTATATGGCTTGCCCAAGATCAGATTCACAAGTTTCCTTGCTTTCTGCCTCCCGGCTGAGTCACTCTTCTGCTATCTTTCACAGTGTCTGTCTTAGACAAGAACTTACATCCCCCCCAACTCTAGTGCTATTGCTGAAAAATATCCACCCTCCTAGACTCTGTCTTCTTTGATTCCAGCATATATCTGCTTTGTTTTGAGCTAAACACTTAGAATTCCCTGGGCCTACTGAGTTTTAGAGCATCTCCTAGCCTTCCACTCATCTACTGTGCATCTTCTCAGGCTCCTCCTTAGGTTCTGGCCTAGATAGTCTTAATCCTTGAGGCTAATGCTTCAGAGGAGCTTTAAAATGATCTGCTTTTCTGCAGGCTGAGGTGTGCATCCTATCACCTTGCTATAGAATCCAGTTAGCCATTGTCTACGTGGTGTGTTAGGATCTCTGGAAAGTTATGCATCTTTCTTAGTCAATATTATCTTACTCTTGAGATTTAAGGAATTTGGCAAAACACAAAGTTTCCGGGCATTACATTCCTCATGAGGATCGAGGTGGTGAGATTCACACAAATTGTCCCAGGGACTCACTTTCCTAAATAAAGAAATTATATTCTCCATTTTCTTTCAGCAGTGTCTTTTGGAACATTGACCAAGTACTATTTTTTAAACCAAAGAATATACAGAGAGCCTTATTTCTCTAGAAGACATGAAAATTGTCCAGAGCCTGAGAACAAATGAAAATACAAGGAGGCCAGGATGCAGTGGGTCACATCTGTAATCCTAGAACTTTGGGAGGCTGAAGCAGGTGGATCACTTAAGGCCAGGAGTTTGAGATTGGCCTGGGCAACATGGTGAAAACCTGTCTCTACAAAAAATACAAAAATTAGCTGAGTGTGGTGGTACAAGCCTATTGTCTCGGCTGCTTGGGAGGCTGAGGTGGAAAGATCACTTGATCCCAGGAGGTTGAGGCTACAGTGAGCTGTAATCGCACCACTGGTGCAGCCTGGGCAACAGAGGAAGACCTTGTCTGAAAAAAGAAAGAACAGAAGAAAGGAAAGAAAGGAAGGAAGGAAGGAAGGAAGGAAGGAAGGAAGGAAGGAAGGCAGGAAGGAAAAAGAGAAAGGAAGAAGAAGAAGAAGGAAAAAGAGAAAGAAGAAGAAGAAGAAGAAGAAGAAGAAGAAGAAGAAGAAGAAGAACAAGAAGAAGAAGAAGAAGAAGAAGAAGAAGAAGAAGAAGAAGAAGAAAGGAAGGAAGGAAAGAAGGAAGGAAGGAAAGGGGAGAGAGGGAGGGGGAGGGAAAGGGAAAAAGAAAATACAAGGAGAATAAGTTGGTTAGCAGTGATAACTCCATTCAGCAAGCTTCTAAACTCTGACAGCAGGGCAAAGAGAATTTATGCTTTGTTATCTTTTGTGTTGTTTGTTGGCTGAGGTGCCCTGGCTGGTACTCAGATCTTGAGTATAAACAGAAGGCAAAGTCCTACATGGAAATCCGTCCTTGAATTCACCCGAGTAGAGAGTACAAACTCACCACTGCTCCTCCCTTACCAGCATGGTATATCCTAACTCTCCTTATGCACCAGCTTATTAAAAATATGTCCAGTAGGAATACTCTACATCCTCAGACAACCAAGATCCTGCTAGCCTAGATATAACACATGATCAGAATAACAATGAGGAAGTAAAATTATAATATTTGGTAGACTTGTAAATGGTTTCCTACAGTGGTGAAAGAATTGTATGTGACAATATCTGAATTACAATAAATAGCTGTTGATTGAATTAACATATCTGTTTCTCCTAAACTAAAAGTAGCGAAAGAAAAGAGTTCTCGGAGTACTACATTATAACCATCGGTACAGAATCCCAAAAACAAGTATGTCAAGCTAGCAAAAAAAGACAATAGCATTGTGGGCTGTAGCAGATAAATTTCACTAGGAAGATAATCCTAGAAACAGTATGGAAACAAACAAGAGGAGAGGTGATTAGATTGACTATAGAACTAAAGAGGTTGGAGAATTATATATTCTCTGAAAATGATCCCAGGATAAACCCTGTATTCTGAACCACGAAAGTTGGTTGTAGCATCAGCTTCTTGGAATTTTTTTCTAAATCAGAAACAGAGTTGTAAATAAGCTTACCATAGCTCAACACCATTAGTTCCAACCAGAAAACTTTACTTTGGCTAATCACATTATAGGATGTTCTGTAGATCTCTGTGCTCTTTCAGGTAGAGGGCCAATAGCAATATACTGAGTAGTCCAGTATTCTCACTACGAGTCAATTATGTCCTTTCTGTTTCTAATCCATCCATAGGGCTGAATAGAGCCGTCCAGGGATTTCCAAAACAGAACAGAGAAAATATGCACTTTATAAAAATTGAAAATATTCCAGAACCTCTCTTGTTGAGTTACTTGAGTCTTCCTGCTGTTGTTGATTTCAAGTAGATACCACTTATTCAATGACAACCAAAGACACAACATATTGCTTCAATTTTTATTAATGAAATGCTAAAAGATACCACCCTAACTATGTTGAAAACAACTTGCTTATGGTTGATGGTTTCAATTTAAAGAAAATAAAATTACGAATATAAAGATTTTTATTTTTGTATATTACATCGTTTGCAAAGCTATCAATTGATGGATAGACAGAAGGAAGAATGGATGAATGAATGGATAGATGGATGGATAGATAGAAGATATACAGACTTGTTTGTACTGTATTACTGTAAGTACTGATTGCCATTAGAGAACTTTTATGATTATTATTATTTTCCTTCTTTGAGACAGAGTCTTGCTCTGTCTCCCAGGCTGGAGTGCAGTAGTGTGATCTTGGCTCACAGCAACCTCCACCTCCTGCATTCCAGCAGTTCTCCTGCCTCAGCCTCCCTAGTAGCTGGGATTAGAGGCTCATGCCCCCATGCCTGGCTAATTTTTGTATTTTTTGTAAAGATGAGGCTTCACCTTGTTGGCCAGACTGATCTCAAACCCCTCACCTTAGGTGATTCGCCCGCCTCAGCCTCCCAAAGTGCTGGGATTACAGGCATGAGCCACTGCGCCTAGTTGACAACCCATTTTTGTTGTGAAAGGTCATATACAGAAAGCATGCCAGGTCCATCAAGAGTTCTTTTGCTTGGAGAAAGGAGGGTAGAGGAAAGAGCTTTCTCTCAATTTGAAATCTAGAACATTCCATGAATAAGGTAAATGGTTTGTTCCATAATAAGTGCCATTGCTACACTTGTTCTTACTTCACTTGTTTGCATGCAAAACAGCAATAAATGGAATTTTTCATATTTTACAAATGGAAAGAGCATAGAAAGATTTAAGTTTCAAGAAAAGAGATAATGCTTGTAAAACTAATAATAGCATATAATTGCCAGAACAGTTCAGTTGTCTAATGTTACAAAATTGATATCTCTGCAATTGTGAATTTTAAGTTAAAGTCCAAAAGGACTGACTCTGTATGTGCATTCATTTTGGGATATTTATCATGGTGGGATGTTAGCTCACATCAGTTCAGGTAGATAAACCTATCTTCAAGTTTGCAAGGAGCTTTATCACGTCAGGGCTGACCACTACTACAAACTTACTTAGCATAAAGTTTTAGAGACTGAAGGGACTTAGTGCTCTGTTCATCTGGCCTCACCCTCAGCATCCCTGACAAAGGTCATCTAGCTTTTGCAATAGCACTACCAGTGATAAGGAACTCATTGGAGAGCTTTCATTATTAGAAAACATTTTCATATGTTACAGTGAAATATGCCTTCCTAGGACCACAGTCTATGGGTTGTACTTGTAATCTTTGAAGCAACAAAAATTAATTTGATCCTTTTTCATATAAACTTTCTAGTTTGAGTGTTTGAAACAATTATTATGCATTTATTATATTCCTACTTCAGATTAAATATTAATTCTTCTTAACATGGCTTGGCCACTTTTTCTCAACATGCATTACAGTTGTTCTACATTTCTTTGAAGGTGAAGCACAGACATATATAAAAGATAGAAAAGTTATCTGGGACAGGTGCAGGAGAACAACTTTTTCCTCTTTAGGTCTGAATCTGGTATTTCTATTCATATCAGTAGAGTTCACAGTAATATTCACTTTTTAGCAGCTGTATCACATTGTTAGCTTGTATTAAAATTTCTTCCTTTTATCACATAAGCATTTTATGTCATCTCCCCCTAACCTCTTCATGTATAATTTCTTTTTAAGACATAAATAAGGAAGTTTATTCTTGCTATGTTCTATTGGTTTAGGGCCAGAGTTCGGCCTTCTGAGATCTTATATGCTAGTAGCAAATTCCTTTAGATCTTTGTTTGTGTCATCTGATATTTTTATAAACATCTTTTCTATATTTTCCTTCAAGTTGTTTTCATTTGATTATTTATAACTTTTGTTGTTGCAGAAGAATTGGAATATGATTATATAAAACTCAAAAGGATGTTTAAAATGGAATCAGGTTGAATGTGGAATAGTACAGTTTATCAAAGATAAAGTTAGTATACAGAAAGGCATAACACAGTGTACTTCACAAAAACTAGAGTTGGGATGCAAATTTGGCTCTAATCTTCAACTTTGCTGCCCACAGTAAGAGGTCAAAAGTAAAATGTATGTCTCAGAATTCAGTGCTGGTAAAGTCCGTAATATTATCTACAAATTCCTATGTGATCTCATATCCTCTTTACTCCATTACCTCTCTGACATTCTTTCCTGCAGACACCCTGGCCACTATGGAAACGCCAGGTACTTTCTTGTCTTAGAACCCTTTCATTTTTTCTTTTCTTTTCTTTTCTTTTCTTTTTTTTTCTGAAACCTTGAATCCTCCTCCTTCAGATACTGACTTGACTCGTTCTCTCACATCCTTCAAATCTGTATCAAAAGTCATTTCTTTGGTATATTAGTCTGTTTTCATGTTGCTGATAAAGACACACCTGAGACTGGGAAGAAAAAGAGGTTTAATTGGACTTACAGTTCCACATGGCTGAGGAGGCCTCAGAATCATGGTGGCAGGCAAAAGGCACTTCTTACATGGTGGCAGCAAGAGAAAATGAGAAGGATGCAAAAGCGGAAACCCCTGATAAAACCATCAGATTTCATGAGACTTACTCACTACCACAAGAACAGTATGGGGGAAACTGCCCCCATGATTCAAATTATCTCCCACCAGGTTCCTCCCACAACATGTGGGAATTGTGAGAATACAATTCAAGACGAGATTTGGGTAGGGACACAGAGCCAAACCATATCACTTGAATATGAGTGACTTCATTTTCTTTCCCACTCTTGCCCCAGACAATACCCTTCTCTCCAAGGCTGGTCCTCTATGGCCTAAAACACTCCCTCCCAGGGTTGCTTAACACTTTGCTCTCCCAGAAGCTCTCTTTTATCTACTTTACCTCTTGTCCAGTAATACTGTGACCCTCCAACTCTGCTCAAGTTTTCCTCATCCTAATGTAAGCAAGCAAGTAAAAATCTCCTTTTTTTGGTTACCCTTTTGAGCAGTCATTTTGTTTCCTCTTCTTTAAGCCACTGCCAAACCACCAATAGATATTTTTTAAGGAAGAAAGAAATCTATATTCCATGCTCCTGCTTCCTCCTCAATTATTATTATCTTGTAGTCTGGCTCCTGTCATCAGCATGCTACTAAAATTACTCTCTAAGGGTCACCATAACATACCAAATCCAATAGCCTTTTCATAGTTCTTTCTATTTCTATCTGCACAACTGAATATTATTTTCAATGATCTTGAGTGTTCTGAACATCTAATAAACAAATTTCAAAAAAATAATTACTGTTTACTTTCATTTTGTAAACAAAAGCATGCCACAGAAATCCTTTAAGAGGCCATTCTTCCTTGGCTTCTGTGAAGGACTTTTCTCCTTGGCCTTTGTCATTTCTTTGTATGCTCTTCCTTGATAATCATACACTCAATGACTTTACTCTCAGATCTGACCTTTCCCCAAAGCTCTAGTATACATTTCTAACTGCCTCTATATTTCCTTCTGTACATTCTGCTGGCACCTCAAACATAAATATTTTCAAAATTGATTTCATTAATTTTCCATCAAGCTTGTTCTTCTTATGTTTACTATTCATGATTAATACTACTTACCCTTCTTCCAGTTAACTAAACTAGAAATCTTAGCATTAGTGTTGATGCTTTCCTGCTAGTACATCTGGTGCCAACCTTGTCTATTCTACCTGAATCATACTGCTCACAACCACTACCCCTTCTCCATCCTGTGACACTGCTTTGGTTTTTATCTCTAGTATGTGTCTCTAGCAAGACTGTAAAGTCATTCTAATCAGCCATCTCATCTCAAGTCGCTCCTCCTTCCTACTCATTTTACACACTGTTATCAGATGAATATTCCTGAAACAAAGCTCTGGTTATTATACTGCCTGGCTTAAAACCTGTTATTGACAATGCATTGCTGACATTCTGGCATTCAAGATCTTCATAATTTAGAGCTTGTATAATTATTGGGAAGAAGTTGCTTTCTTGGTGTTTGAGAGCAGATCAAAGACCTGTATTCTCAAAAGAGCAGGCTACACATTGGACTTGTTCTCACTTTATAATTCTCTGATTGATATAGGACCCTCATTTGTTTAAGGTCATTTGAGACATCATCTTTATCCTCTGAAGAACTTCCACTTTCAGTCAGATACCAGGTTCTAGTTCTCTGGTCTCTTTTGGGGTTTCATGAGGCAGAGTTAGTGCTCTCATGGGACCTGAGACTAATTTAAAAAGCCTAAATTCTCTCTTCATCAGAAGTTTACCCTTTGTCTGCTTTTACCTGGATAGGGAGCAAAGAATGTAGTTCCATTTTTATATGTACTTTAAGCCATCATCTTGTAAATTTGGGATAAAAGATCAGTTCTCACAGGGAAATCAGACATAGGCAGTGATTTCTTAATCACACAACATAACAATTTATCGGATAGGGCCTGTGATTATGTTTAATGTTTAATATCTATAACTGTAGAATTCACAAGTAGCAGGTAAGCAGCTGGACCATCTCACTGCCGTTTCTTTAAGCTGTGAAAGACCTAAAAGAAGTAACCTTTACAGAACTTTCCAGTGGTGTTTCTGCTATCAAAGTATGTAGGTTTTACATATATATGTGTGTGTGTGTGTGTGTATGTATATGTGTGTGTGTATATATATGTGTGTATATATGTGTGTATATATATATATTAGTTTTCATATTTGGGTGTGTTTTTCAGAAAGAATGGAAGGGGGAGATTAGAGGAGAGAGTATGTGAGTAGAAAAGCAGGAAAAGAGAGGACAATGTTCATTATGTTAGAATTTGTTAAATATAAGGGAAACTTTTTATATGATGTATTAGAACACTAGGGATCAGCCCCCCAGAAACATCTATTCTGCTTAAAAAGGCAAATATAATATACAAATAGAGACTTAAATGCCTTTATAAATTTGCCATGAGTAGAACAAATTGAGAGGCAAGCAATGGAATTAGCATGCGCTGACATTGGCAAAGGGGCAGAAAAAGGCTTTTAAAGAAAACTGAGGTGAGCAGAACAGAAAACATTAAGATCATAAGAGTAGAATTTTTAGATTTCATTTGCTTTCACAACCAAAATAAAAAGGCAGACATGGAGACAATTGACAAAGTCAACAACTCTCTTGCAATGATGCCCGGTATTCTGAAACATATGTGAGTGTTCTTTTATTTTATTTATTTATTTATTTATTTTTGAGACAGGTTCTCACTATGTTGCTCAGGTTAGGCTCAAGCAATCCTCCTGCCTCAGCATCCCGAGTAGCTGAGATTATAGACACGAATGTAACATATGTTTTGAGTTATGTGGATGCTCTAAGTTTTCTGCCTGTCTGAGTGACAATATGGATAATCCTGACAGATTTACACAGATCCTGTCAGCAAATACCTATGGGTTTTTCCCACCTAACATCCCACAGTGCTTTCAATAGTTTCAAGCAATATGAAGTTCTGAAAACTAAATTTCTAAGTTGGAATTAACTATAGCTCATTCTAATTTTGGAAAAAAAAATATGCCATACAAATCCATTAAGAAACGATCACTAAATGATACAAATGCTTGAAGTCTAGGGATCAGTGGTGTGTGTGATAAGAATATAAAATCTTCATAAGTTGGACACATTTATTGAAACTTATGAGCAGTTCAATCCCCTTGCTCCATTGAAAAGAATATTGAATATTTAGAGTAGAGGTGCCTATTGCCAGATTTGACATTTGGAGTGACAAAGCAAGAAGGAAAGGCTGGGAAGTGGCATCAGGACTAAATTTTATCCATAGGACTTGCATGATGGACTTTATAGCTGGAGGAAAATGAATGGTCTCAATATAGGAGGCTCTGGAGTTCCTTTTACTTTTGATGTCAGGAAAGCTGCTGCCTCCACATTTTCTACTCTTTTTCTTCAGCATAATGTGAGGTAGAGGGTCAGGGGACACACTTGTGGCCTCTAATGGCTAGATAATGGACCACAATAAAAGTTATGTGTCCCTAGCTGGAGGTGAAGACATATAATGGTTGACAAGATCCATTATCTAACTATTAGAACCTAGAGTAAAAGGAGACAATTATTAAATCAAGGAAAAGAAATCCATTTTCACTTATTCCAAGAAGAATTTTGCTTACGTGCTGTGCATTTTTATATAAGGACTACCCTTCTCTTCAAGTAATAAATAATAATTACAACAGCTAGTGTTTATTGAGCATTTACAATATGCTAATTGCCTTCACAAAGAACATGATCTTAGGAATCAGACACCCCACTTTGAAATTTTGGCTTCAGCACTTGAAAGAAGTCAACCTCTCCACATGTCAGTTTTATTATATGGAAAACAATGATAATATCATTATACATATCATATGATTACCAAGTATGGCATATATTGAGCCCACAATAAAGATGCTAGTTATTATTATTGCTGTTGTAATAGAGCTATTGTTGACATTTATAGATAGCAGATATGTTGTTCGGATCTCTGATTAGCCCCATGTGATGAATTAAGAAATAAAGGGGATGAAGTGGAGATATTTAATCTGGAGCTTTGTTAATAGATTTTAATAGACTTTTAAAAAGTCATTGGCCCATTGAAAGAAACCAAAAAATATTTCATTTTGTTGTGCATTTGGGTGGGTGAAACACTCCATGGTTTTCACCAAAGTCTCAAAAGAGTTCTTGGTCCTCAAAATTCTAAGAACCCCTGATAAACTAAATTTCATGTATTACTTTATCTATCAAGTAATGCACGGTGATTATTGAGCAAACATTTTAAAATAAAACCTTTTTTTTCTCCTTTAAACTGCCTTTTTAAAGATTGGGAAAAATAAAATATAAAAAGCAATGACAGATACATATTCTGTATGCTGAGTGCCAAAATAGGTGCATACATGTCACAACACAATTATTCATTTTTCATATCTCCTTAAGATAAATCTCTTTTCAAGACACATTTGGAAGAAACAAAACCAAGTCAGTTATGAAGGTGAGAAGCTATGGATTTAGTGTCTTGGTAATCATTCCTTAGCAATCAATAGATACATCTTTAGCCGCTTCATTTGGCCTTTGGAGACCCTTGAATTTGAGTTGAAATTCCCATTAACATAATGGTATCATGATATCGACATTACCTTTTCTCATATGGCACTTGGAGAAGGATCTACAGCAACCTCTTTCACTCCTTGAGATATAACTATCATCTATGCAGGGTCAGTCTCTGTCCAACTAATGTGGGACTGTTAGAGCTACTGAAACATCAGAAGTGGATTTGTGGGCCCCAGTGTAGGTAGCTCCAGTGATAGATGCACTGAAGGCCCTGACTTCAGGACAATGCAATATGTCAATGTAGCAAAACTGCCCTTGTGCCACATGAATATATATAAATTTTTAAAAATTAAAGAATAAAAATAAATATTACTCATTTTCATGGAGAAGAATTATACACAATGGTTTAAGAGCACACACTCTAAAGATGGGCCACAAGGGCTGAAATCCCAGCTGTGTCATTACCAGCTGTGCAACCATTGGCAGATTAAGACACCTACCTCCGTATCTTTTTCTCTATAAAATGGGGGTACATATAATATTTACCTCAAAGGACTGTCATAAGAGGATTAAGTGTATTAGCATGTATATAAATCACTACAACAGTGCTTGGCATATATGAGCTCTATTAGCTATTAATGGATCATTATTTATGTAATCCACTTCTTAGGCATTAAGAAGAAAATATCTGGGTGCTAATCCTATTTTCCCTGCTGAATGACCTTTATTTTACATTTAGACAAATTGATAACTCTTTTCAATGCCATTTTTCTTACTTTGATGAGAAAATAATCCCCAAGCCCATGATGGTATGTGAAATCAAAAATGTACCAGTGCTTTGTAAATTGTTGAGCCCTGGGAATATTTTTATTTTTATTTGAGAAGGAGTTTCACTCTTGTTGCCCAGACTGGAGTGCAATGCCGGGACCTCGGCTCACTGCAACCTCCACCTCCCAAGTTCAAGAGATTTTCCTGTCTCAGCCTCCCCAGTAGCTGGGATTAGAGGCATGTGCCACCACACCTGGCTAATTTTGTCTCTTTAGTAAAGTCAGGGTTTCACCATGTTGGTCAGGCTGGTCTCAAATTCCTGACCTCGGCTGATCCGCCCAACTTGGCCTCCCAAAGTGCTGGGATTACAGGAGTGAGCCACGGCGCCCGGCCGCCGTTTGTAAACATACTAAGATTCAAATATATCTGCAAAATTTATCATGCATTGTGTTTTTTTGAAAGCATTTTGTAATTAATTCTAAATACCTGCAGAAGCAAAATGCTTATTACAGAGCCTAGAGGATTTTTTATGCCTTACTTGTGCATATTTTATGCGGCATAAGGAGAAACTGCGGCACATAGATTTTTCTAAGAAATGTTCTAGTTAATCTTAGTTAAGGCTTTGGTCAGCTTCACCGTTTCTTAGTTTTTGGATGGCGAAGGGGGTGAATTTCTGAATGAACCAGAATTCTGGTTCAAGGAAACAGCTGACCCCATTGCTGACTCCTTCATTTGGAGAAGCTGAGTGGAAGTTATAGAATATTAACCAATTGTAGTTTCACAGCATTTCTTCAAAATTCTAGTTTTTTTTTTAACTAGTTTAAAAATACTTTTGACTGAATTTTCACTGTTTTAATTTTGGAAGCATAGCATTTAGGTGATTCTCACGTTAGTTTGATTAGTCTTATATTTTATCCTTGTTTACCAGGACTTGAAGATTTATAAAATCAATGTGTATGAACATGTGCTTGCTCAAAGCCTTTTCTATTTCTGTTGTTTGTCATGATGAGCTGGAAATGCTTTCCTAATCTCACTGCATAACCTTCTACCCAGGATTTCTGGAGTCACTAAAAAGACCTTCTGATTGTTTACACCTCAACTTTTTAAGGAAAAGGAATCCAGAAGCTGTCAGTGTATCCACTCCTCTATCAGTTGTCTGTCATTGCATAACAAACTACCCTAACACTTAACTGGCTTAAAGCAATTATGCTTTATTATTTCTCACTCTTCTATGGATTGCTGGGTGATTGTTGGTGTTGCCTGGGCCTATTCATGTGTTTGCCATCAGCCAATGGATTGGCTGGGACCTGAGCTTAGCTGGGATTGTTGGGTAACTGGGTCTGTCTCTCCATGTGGCCTTTCATCCTGGGATTCCATACATGGTGGTCCCTGGGTAACAATCCAAAAGGAAAAAAATAGCATGTGTGAGTTCAGGAGCCATAGGGGTTTTGACTCTTGAACTCACCCAATGCCATTTCTATCTTATTCTATTGTAGCAAATAAGGACAGTGCAGGTGTAAGGGCTGGGAGAATAGATTCTACATCTTTATGGGAGAAACTGCAAGGGATTTGTGTATATGTTTAACCTATCAAAATGTCTGGTTGTTCATTTTTTTTAGCCAATGGTTTCTTTGTTAGAATGTTGACAGAAACTGTGAATTTTTGTCAGTGGCACTGGAGAAAGCCAAAAGATTTCTATATCAGAGACAGTACCCCATTCACATTTACTTAGGGTAGTCCCATGTTGTTTAATTACTCAATGTGTATTAATTAGGCAACCATTCCTCTACATACAAGTACTGAGCTCTTTGTGTTTTACCAGAAACTTTACAAGATTGTTCATCCTTATACTGAATTTAGCTGTCCTTTGAGGGAAAATGAGCATGTCATATTTTCAGAAGTTTATAGAAAAACAAAATCAGGGTCAATATCCTGGTTCTAAACAGTATTAAACTCCTACTGCATACAGAAAAAATGCTACGTTTGGGGATTTTCAAATGGTATAAGGCTTGATCTCTAGCTGCAAGCTTAAATTTTAGCTCAACGAAACAGTCATAACTTAGTAATAAAATATTAGCTTTTGAATTATTTAGCACACATTTATGGGATGTCTCCTATATACCTAGGCTCTATATTAGGCATTGTGAATGTAAAAATGAACTCAGCTGGGTCTCTGGTCTCATGATTTAGAGTGTAGTTAGGGAAGCAGAATATGAACAAGTAACAAAAGTTACTTAAGCTAGTACAAAAGTAATAAAAACAAGGATAAATTAGTATTATAAATGCTCTGACAGAAGATTAGACGAGATACACAGAAGATGTGTTTTGAGGAATAGAATCTGCTACAAAGAAGAGGTGAGGCTTGAGTTGAGAGTTGAGTCTTGAAAAGTGGGCAAATGATATTCCTGCTGACCAGTAATGTCTGAGGTTCAGGAAGATGAAGTAGCATGAACACAGGGATATGGAACACGGAAACCATGGGAAACACCAGGAGCTTGCAGTTTGTTGTGTAACTGAAACCCAGGATTCAGGGTGCGATGAAGAAGGGGAGCAAGGAAGAAAGAAACAAAAAGAAGTAATAAGCAATAAATAGACATGGCCAGTGACTTAATAATGGAGAACCTAAAATAGCTTCTTATGACGTTTGGATTTGCATCCATATATAATGGGAATTTGTTCAAGAATTTTAATCAGAGGATGACATAATCAAAGCATTTTAAGAAGGTCACTGACTTCTATAAGTAAGATAAGTTGACTATGGCAGTACTAGAGATAGAGAAAGTTGACAGGTTGTTGCACTATCTAAGTGAGCTATGATTAGAACTTGGGTAGTGGCAGAACGGATAGAGAGAGGTGATTCATACCTTCAATAGACATGTATTGTGTCTTCTAGGTACTGGATGCCAGGTGATATGTCAAGTGCTGGGAGTATTGTGGCATAGAACTGAACCTGTAACTGTGCAAAGAGAGTACTCAAAGGCAGATGTAAAAATTTTTCAAAAGCTTCAGGTAAAAGAACCTGTTTCTTAACTGAATGTAGGAAGAAAATAAAAGGGGGGAGACCCCAGAAATCCCAAGACGAGGGAATGGTGGTACCTTAACAAAAAACTGTTATACAATTTAAACAGTATGTAATAGTAGATCAAGAAAGTACATTCTTTTACAAGTAAGCAAAGACTGAAAGTGAAAACATGAGTATCCAAAGAAGGATTTTAGAGGTATCAATTTTAGTTGTATTTATGTGTTGTTTCCAGTTTTCAAAGATGACACTATGAACAAGAGTGTGGGGTGTCAGCCATCCCATTACTGGGTATATACCCAAAGGATTATAAATTATGCTGCTATAAAGACACATGCACTCGTATGTTTATTGCAGCACTATTCACAATAGCAAAGACTTGGAATCAACCCAAATGTCCATCAGTGACAGATTGGATTAAGAAAATGTGGCACATATACACCATGGAATACTATGCAGCCATCAAAAAGGATGAGTTTGTGTCCTTTGTAGGGACATGGATGCAGCTGGAAACCATCATTCTTAGCAATCTATCACAAGAACAGAAAACCAAACACCGCATGTTCTCACTCATAGGTGGGAACTGAACAATGAGATCACTTGGACTCAGGAAGGGGAACATCACACACAGGGGCCTGTCATGGGGAGAGGGGAGGGGGGACGGATTGCATTGGGAGTTATACCTGATGTAAATGACAAGTTGATGGGTGCAGCACAGCAACATGGCACAAGTATACATATGTAACAAACCTGCACGTTATGCACATGTACCCTACAACTTAAAGTATAATAATAATAAATAAATTAAAAAAAAAAAAAAGAGTGTGGGGTGTGTGTGCCTGGGTGGCATGAGGTCTGATGGAATTATTCTACTCCTTTTTATCTTGTCTGTCTTTGACAAAGTCTGTCATATCTTCCTATGTATGGTTTAATTGAACTTGACCCTAAGATTTGATTATTTCAATTCCCTGTGGCTCAATAATTGGGTCCCATGTGTGGTATGGGGAGGTTGCACTGGGTATCCCACAGCTGCTGCTTATGTGGGTGGATTAAATTAAAACTTCCAAGTATATCGCCTGCTCCTGATTTGATCATGACCATAAAAATATATTTTCTGTTAATTTTTTCTATGTAAAGCCAACCATAAGAAAACAATCAATAATAGTAACTCTCTTCCTCTCTGTTTACATGTTCATCTTTAGCTAACACTATTACACTGTGACTAGGATTCATTATTATATTCTGGGTATCTATTTCATCTATTGTGGCATAAATACCAACTTCCTGTCACAATGATAAATGCATTATGTGACTAATACTCAATGTTTGACATTCATCTTGCTTCTAGCTTTTCATTAGGTCAGTCAGGAAACCTTTATTGAGTTCACATTCTGTGCTCAGCAGTATAAGACTTAGGGGAAGCAGCTTTGAGGAGGATGCAAAATCATCCTTCACCATCAAAAGAAGAGAAGCAGATATGTAAACAAATACCTGACGCATATTATTCATTCATTCATTAAGTTCCTGTTCTGTATTTGGCTACAGAAATAGAGAAATAATGCTGCTCTCAAAATGTTTAAAGTTGGGTGGGTATCTAAGTGATTATGAACATCTTATAATATTTGGCACTTTACATTAACTTACTAAGTATCTTATAAGTTATACAGGGTAGGTGTTATTACCCGTATTATCAAGCCACTCAAGAAGCTTAAGCAACTTGCATCAAGTCACATGGGGAACTAGGACTGAGTTAGCATCAGTTATGTGTGAGTGCTAATTCTATGGTCTCTCCTTAAAACAGGAGAACTTAGCATAATGTTCTAAGTTATAATTAAAAATACCACCAACAATAATATTCAGAACAACAAGATTTTCTCTTATTGTTGCCCCTCCTTTCTTTACTGTCTCTCTCACACACTTTGTAGCTGAACTCCCTGAAAATATAGCTTGCATTGTCAAATTTACATCACTTTTGCCTTTCAACCACAGTAGTGTCCAGATCTTTGAAACCCCAAATACACAGATACATAGAAATAGCTGGCCCCCGGGGCCAATAAAAAAAAATCTTTCTTACTTAAAAAGGGATCTCATAGTTGCCAGTGAAATATACTCTTTTTAGTTTTTATTTGACGTAGCAGTAAGGAAGTAGCAGTAAGCAGTAAGGAAGCATGGTGAAAAGATTATGTGTTTCAGTATTGGACTTCTCTGAGTGAAATCCCAGTGCAACATGGATTTGTAACTGGCTCTGTGACCTCTGCCAGTTACTTAGGTTCCCTGGGCCTTAGTTTCTTCATATATAAAGCAGGAATGATGATACTCATCATGATAACTCTGGATGTGTTATAAGAATTAATAATTTGTTCTTAACATGACAGCAAAATATCTTATACTTTTCAAGCACTCAATGAATATAACTGTTAATATTTATCATCATCATGAAAACCTCTACTGCCTGTAATAAAGTTGATAACCTCCTTCTCTCTCTCTCTTTTTTTTTTTTTTTTTTTTTTTTTTGGAGATGGAGTCTCCCTCTGTTGCCCAGGCTGGAGTGCAGTGGCGTGATCTCGGCTCACTGCAAGCTCGGCCTCCCGGGTCCACGTCAGTCTCCTGCCCCTCCTGGGTAGCTGGAACCACAGGTGCCCACCACCACACCCCGCTAATTTTTTTTTGTATTTTGACTAGAGACAGGGTTTCACCATGTTAGCCAGGATGACCTCGATCTCCTGACCTCGTGATCAGCCCATCTCGGCCTCCCAAAGTGCTGGGACTACAGGCGTGAGCCACCGTGCCCAGCCCCTTCCTTCTTCTTTCAATTTCCTTCTCCCTACAGTTTATCCAGGCAAGTTTTTCCTGCACATATTTTCCCCTTTGTTGTTCCTTTTCTTCTGTTGCTCATACTTTAAATTCCAACATCCCCAACTGTCCTGTTCTTGGCCCAGCTCTTTTCATATTCTAACTATTTATCATAGGACATGTCCACCCTTCTTGTGATTTCCACTGCCTCTAATATATTTCCTAAAGTTATGTGTGCATGCTAGTGCTTTCTTCCAAGCCTAAGACCTATGTCCCCAAATATCTACTAGGCATCCCCAAGACAAGGTGCTTAAGCAGCTCGCACTCGGCTGGCCCAATGTTGGATTACAAATAACTCCTCCCTTTTCTCCTTCTACTGATAATAAATAAAACTTTCTTCCCTATATTCCTTATCATCAGGAAAATATTCTATCACCTATCCAGTTACCGAGACCAGCAATCTGAGTATCATCCTACATTACTCTTCTTGCCAGCCCCCAATTCAGTTAAAAATCAAGCACTATTGATTATATCTCCTCAACATCTCTTGTCTTCTGTTGTGCTCTGTGCATATTGGAGCTGCCCTGGCTTAGACCCACCTCATCATTCCCATCCCCTAACCTCTCAACTGGTTTTCCTGCCTTCAGGGAAACAACTTCTCCCACAGTTCACCCACTCACTCATGCCAGAATAGCCTTTCCAAAATGTGCGTGGTAAACTTTTGTGTGTATGTGTGTGTGTGCATACAAATATATACACACACATAATAATTATATACCTATAATATATTATATATATTTGTATTTTGCATATATACTTCATATATATATACACACAATATAAAATGTATTTTTATATACGTCATATAAATATATATACACACAAGTTTATTACAAACAAAAGTTTATCATTGACATTTTGGAAAGGTTTTTTATATATATGATACTACTATCATATATATGATACGTTGTAGTGTCTCGTATATATGTGTTCCTCACTTTGTTGTAATATATATACATAAAATAACCTTATATATCATATATGTAATAACCTCATATGTCATATATATGTCATGCATATAGTCATCATATGACTATATGCATGACATATATATGACATATATATGACGCACACATATATATATGTATGATACTACAACAAAGTGAGGAACACATATAGGCAAAATGGGGACATAAAAATAAGCCACTTAAGTTCAAATGGAATTAGCCAACATAATGCTCAACTGTGGTAGATCCCCAAGATTCAGGATTTCCTGCCTCCCACCCCATTCTGCTGTGTTGAGGCCCTTCATAATCCTTGGGACTGTGAATTTGGTGGATTTTGCTTCTATGATTAGGTTGTTATACAGCACGGCTGACTTTAAGAAAGAGAGATTATCCAGGTGGATCTGACCTAATCAGAGGAGCCCTTAAGAAAGCAGACAATTTTTTTCTGGCTAGTTGTAGAAGAGGAAGTCAAAAATTTTCAGTTTAAGAAGGATGTTGTGTACCTACTTGCTTGGAAATAAGAGGAACTCATGAAGGAATAGGTGCAGCCTCTAGAACCTAAAGGTGGCTGCAAACTGAAAGCCAGGAAAGATGCTAGGACTTCAGTCCTGCAATTGCAAGAAACTGAATTCTACCCAAGAATGAGCTTGGAAGAGGATTTTCCCCAGAGCTCTATGAAAGTGAGGTAGTCTCAACAACATCTTGATTTTGGGCTTGTGAGACTAAGCAAAGAACCTATGTAGGCCATTCTAGACTTCTGAGCTACAAAAATATAAGCTGAAGAATAAATGCTTTCAAGCCCATAAGTTTCTGGTAATTTGTTATGTAGCAATAGAAAACTAATGTATCAACTCATAGTTGACACTAGTTTATGTCAATCAATTATTGAGTATTGAAAGAATGGAGGGATGGATGGTGGGGTGGATAGAGATTGATATGTGGGTGAGTGAGAGAATGAACATTTTATCAGGCTCAATGCCATGTTCTGAGAGCTTAATCTAGTGTAGGGCATACATTTGGCCCTTGACAAAAATCGTTTGATTTAAACATATGATGGGAATAGAGAAGAGTATGATACTCTGTGCTTTGAGTGCTAACAAATTATTCATTCCATAAACCAAGTGGGGATGTGGGGTGGAGAGAAGTGGAGAGTGATAGGAGATGGAAAAACAGGCAGGGGCTGAACACCAAAGCTCTCCTACCTGATCTTAAGGAGTTTTAGTCCTTTATTTATGAGTGCAAAAACTCTCTATCTTAATTCTTTTAACATTTACTTTCAATATCTACCCCAGTATGCTTTACTTCTTATTTTGTTTTTATTATTGTTAACTTAGTAGGTTTTAAAAATTATTATATATGAAACCCTCTTGTTTACTTTTATAATTTATCATTTCCCTTCTCACTACAAAGCAATAGATTCAATAATTACCTCTAGCTTTTTGTAGTCTTGTGTATATTCCTGTCTCTCTGACACAGTTATGACTACTGGTTGGTTTATGAATTAGAAAAGTTGATTAAAGAAGGAACTCATAAAAATGATGCATAAAGTACTACAGGTACTTCAATTTATCCCCCTTGGGCATAGGGCCAATGCCTGTTCTTGAGAATAGGTTCTCTGGGTGTGTCTCCAGTCTTACCCCAACCACCCCAATAAGGCACATGTACGGTTCCCCATTAGGGTTCTTTAAAGTAGCTGTACAATTCAAAGACAATCTGAGTATAGACTCCTGCTAGAGTTTTATGATGCTTTCCTCCATCTTTACGTTTGTCTCACCTACCCCTAATTTGAAGAGTTGTTAACAAAAGATTTGATTTACTTTTCATGGAAACAATTTTCTACCTTTTCTCAATTCCTTTGTATTGATTTGTGTAGTATTTAAGCAACAGTTCATTTATATGCTATCATTAACAAGGACAATCACATTAACGGATTTGGGAATAAACCATCTAATTCTTGGAAAGCTTGTCCCATAAATGGTGGGTGCAGCAAGACACAAGCAAAGAGGAGCTCATTTGCCAGATTGAGCATTCAGAATGCTGTGGCTATTTGCCCCAGTATTTTACAGATGGAGGGGAGTGTGGATTCATCCACTAAGATGGCTGAGTGAAGACCAGTAAAAAGGTATTTTATATTACAACCTCTGCAATTTTGGTCAGGTCACTTAATCTCATGCCTCGGTTTCCTCATTTATAAAACAAAGATTATATTAGCACATATGTTTGTTTATTGGCTAGTCAAGTGGAACAGTGTTATTGAAAAAAGAACGAAGAAATTTGTAACCGTTTGTGATCAATTAGTTGTAAAAACCAAAAACCACTGCACTATGACCAGCCAGCTCCCACTTTAATGGGCATTTGTGGTTGTTAAAAAAGCAATACATAAGAAATGCTTAAAAACATGTATGGCACGTAATAAGCATTCAAAAATTAAAGGAAATAAAAGTAAAATAAAATTTAAGATAATTGCTATTATTTATAACCCCTTGAAATTATTTTCTGTTACAAGGTAGTATGAATATTATTGTCACCACTGTTGTCGTTGTCATAATTATGTGAGAATAACTAGCATATTGACCGCTTACTATATGCCTGGCATGATGAGGAACACTTTGTGTGCATTAACAGTCGTCCCTCAGTATCACCAGGGGATTGGACACACCCCACCCCATACCAAAATCCTTGAATATTCAAGTCCCACAGTCAGTCCTGCAGAATCTGAGTATGTGGGAAGTTGGTTCTTTGTCTTCCTGTATTTCTGCATCTGACAAATACTGTAATTTTGATCTGCATTTAGTTGCAGATGCAGAATCTGTGGAAATAGCAGGCCGATTGTATTTATTGAAAAATGCCCGCATGTAAACGGACCAGAGAAGTTCAAACTCCTGTTATTGAAGGTGACCTGTATTTCATTTTGCGACTTGCCCAAGGTCACACAGCTATTAAGTGATGGATCCAAAAGAGAAAATCAACCATTTTGATTCCAGAATTTCTGCTCTTTGTCTGTTTATGCTATTCTTTTTCCAAAAAGAATTTCAAATTTGACTCAGAAGAATACATTGAACACAGTAATATACCATAAATTAAAAACAACCTTATGCTACCAATAAAAACTTAGCTCCTTTTAATACCTTCATACATATATGTATATGAAGTTTTCTGCTTAATGACAATTCCCAAATCTAGTCACCACTAAAGTAAATTTCTGTTTTATAATTAGAAGGCATAGTATTTTTCCATTACATAAAAATGTCTGAAATCCATAGGTGTTACATTTCTTATCAGGAGGCCAAATTCACTACTCAGTCTCATATGCCATCAACTGTAATAAAGGCAAAAGTTGTCACAAATACACGTAGCCATTAAGAATGGAGTATGAACCAAAATAAAAAATCTAGTTCATCATTGTGTTTATTCCTCCTACCATGGAAGTGAATTAGAGGAAGCCCTTTAGTTTTGACTCTTATCTAATCTATCCAACCCTTTATCCAGTGATGACTTTATGTTTTCTGCCTCTTTGTAGATACTACCAGCCTGGGCACCACATCAAAATGGAAATTAAACTGGCAATCCAGAACACATTGATGTATGAGGTTGCATTTCTCCCTTACACTTTATAATATTTTTGAGCAATCATAAGTTAAACATAAAATCAATTTAAATTAAAAGGTAAGGGGCAGTAGACCCTCAGGTGGATGCTTAATGGTTTGCTGGTTTTATGAAATATAAAAAAAAAAAAACTAAGCTTTATACAGGTGTTACTATTATTAAATATTTCTTACACACTAACAATATGCCATCAATTTATATTTACCAAAACCCAATTACCTAATTTTTGAGTTATGTAGCCTGCCCAATTCTACAATTAAACCTTTGGCCATTTATTTCATTCTAAATGTTGGCTCTTCAAGATAAAAAATGTTAGGAGAAGAAAAATTACATTGTTGTATTTTAGAAGCTCTATTAAAACTTAGGAACAGCCTCCTCATTGGGAAATTATTCATTTTCAATTATTCAGATTTTAAAAGTCCTACATTTGGAGGACATTGCATGATAAGAGAATGTTTACAAGACAATGCTGTGAGAAAGACTATGTGAAACATGTCCATAATTATTTATTTGCATTACATATCTACTAATTTATTCAACACAAATTTATTGTATTTATAAAACATGCATTGCATTAGGAATAAAGCAGAGAAAAGAAAACCAACAGTTATGGGCTTGGCTTCATGACACCTGCATTCTAAAGAGAGAAAAGTAGGCATAAACAATGAATTATTTCACTAAAACTAAACAGGAATACTTTCTAGTGCTTATTGTACAGTAGCTACCATTCTAAGTGTTCTCTGTATGTTAGCTCATGTCATCTTCCCACCAACCTTATAACAATCATACAGTAATTATCTGTATTTTATAGAGGTGGAAATTGAGGCTCAGGGGTGTTAAATAACTTGTCCACATCTAACAACTGGGATGTGATGATACTGGGGCTTGGACCCAGCAGTCTGGCATCCAGGGGTAGATGCTGGATCCTTTGGTTATTCTGCCTTTCCAATGCGGTGAATTATTATGAAGGGGATGAACTTGCCAGGCCACAGGCAGTGTCAGAGGTGCATGAACCGGAGCAACTCCATCTTAAATGGGAGCTGGGTAAAATAAGACTGAAACCTACTGGGCTGTATTCCCAGATGGTAAAGGCATTCTAAGTCGCAGGATGGGATAGGAGATCAACACAAAATACAGGTCATACAGACCTTGCTGATAAAACAGGCTGCAGTAAAAGGAGCTGGTCAAAACCCACCAAAACCAAGATGGCCACAAGAGTGACCTCTGGTCATCCTCACTACTACGCTCCCATCAGTGCCATGACGGTTTACAAATGCCATGGCAGCATCAGGAAGTTACCTATATGGTCTAAAAAGGGGAGGCATGAATAATCCGCCCCTTGTTTAGCATATCATCAAAACATAACCATAAAAATGGACAACCAGTAGCCTACCAGGCTGCTCTGTCTATGGCATAGCCATTCTTTTATTCCTTTACTCTCTTAGTAAACTTTCTTTCACTTTGCACAGTAGACGCCCTGAATTCTTTGTTGTGCGAGATCCATGAACGCTTTCTCGGGATCTGGATGGAAACCCCTTTCCTGTAACACATTTTTCTGTCCTGTAACAGTACTGCCAGGGAGATCAAGGAAGATTTTTCTCTAGAAAATTACAATTGGAATGATATATATAAAGCTAAATAGTAATGAACTAGAGATTAATGTAGGCAGGTAGCAGATGCTGACATAGGTACAAGGACCCAAATGTGCTAAGAGACTAAGTGAGAAGAGTGAGGGGAATTAGAGCAACCAAGAGATGTCCAGAGTAGTTGAAGTGCAGGCAGTCAGGAGCATGGGTCGGTAGAGCTGGAAAAAAAAACAAGAAAGGTCCAATGGGTTTGGCTGCCTCTGATTTCATTCTCCATATATTGAGACTCTCTTTACATCAATGAATTTCAACTTTGGTTGCAATTAGAATCACCTGGGGAGCTTTTACAACACCTCACCCCAGACCAGTTATATCAGAATCTCTGGAGGAGGGACCCAGGCATCAGTAGGTTCTAAAGACCCCCACTTATTTCCGATGTGCAGCCAAGGTTGAGAACCATTGTGCTAGATGATCCTCAGACTACTGCCTAAATTAGAAATCTCTAGAGCCAAGCAGGTGAACAATATTATTATGATGATCAAATGTGGTTTTAAATTTTGAGTACGTGTTATTTGGTGAAATAGAGTGAAGGAGTGTATGACAGAGGCAAGTATCAGTTGCATGAATCCTCAAACAAAAGGAAAAGTTTCCAGCCTAACTGTGGGACAACTGGGTGGAGAGTACACATGCTCTGGTTGTGCTGACCTGAGATCAGAAATGTTCTAAACTCCCTGGGCGAGAGAAGACAAGCCAAAGTCTGAGGATGAAGCGTGCCTTTAATGTAGGGACCTCCCTTCCCCACAGTGCTCCATCCACCCTCTGGGCTAAGGTGTAGAGGTAAGTGGGTGGGGAGGGATAAAAGCAAGCTCCCAAGTTTAACCTGAAAGTTTATGTTCCATGGGCATCATTGAAAAGAAAAGAACTAGTAGAGATGGTGACCTGTCAACAACCTGCCTTGAGGGAGAGTTTAATCCTGGCGGCTAAGTCAGTCAGGAATCTTTGGGAAACAAATGAAGACATTCAATGTCTGAAAGAACGAAGATTATGGGCCAGGTGCAGTGACTCATGCCTGTTATCCCAGCACTTTGGGAGGTTGAGGTGGGAGGATCACTTGAGCCTGGGAGACCGAGGCTGTAGTGAGCCATAATTGTGCCACTGCATGCCAACCTTGGTGACAGAGTGAGACTCTGTCTCAAAAAAAAAAAAGAAGATTGTGATGCCTCTTTCCAAAATAATAAAATGTTTATTTCAACATAACACAAAACTTAAGCATATGCTGAAGGTATCTGACTACAAGAATCTGAATATTTATATTTATTAAGCTGAACTCTTTCTCTCCTCTTCCTCCTCCTTTCTCTTTTTCAATGCCCCTTGGTAATTCAGTAGTGCAATAAAGGGTCTTATGGTAAAGGTAGGATTAAATATGTTTTACAGGGATTTTGAAGAAGGAATTAAAGAAAGACATAAGCAGATATCAAAATATCAGTATGAAGGCTATTTCTGCAGACCAGGTGAGATATGACAGTAGCTTGGAGTAAAGCCTAATGGCAGTAGAGAAGGAAAAAATGGGAAGAGAGTGAGATTTGGCCATAAGCAACACCGATAGCTAAAGCAAAAGGGGTGATGACAGATAAGTGATAAGAGAGATAAACATAGAGATACCAAAAAAAAAATCTTGCCAGCTACCACTTGTTTCTACTTTGCCCCCAAATTACATTTTTATAATTTATTACCTTTTTATGTTTTAAAGTGAGTGACTAATAATGGAATTATCAAATAAATATGTTATATATATCTTATTAAGTACATAAAATAGTCTGGAAAAAATACTCCCAAATGTTGAGAGTGATTAACTCTAGGTGGATGGTATCACTGGGGTGATTCTAAGAATAAAAACAGTGAACACATGTTGAGCATATGTGTGCCAGGAAAATCCTTGTACTTTTGCTCACATTATCCATTTAATCCTCATTTTCCAGGGTATGGAAATGTTTCTTTGAGCTGGTACATAAAAAAGAATATTGAGTACTTAAAATATTTTAAAATATATTATTAAAATTAACATAATATTGAGGTGAACTAAAATCACAACTCAGTTTATTAGAGAATAAACCACTGTAAAAATGACTATAATAGTTGCTAAACATTTATTGTGTACCAAGAACTGTACTAGGTGTTTTAGAAATATTAACTCATTTAATTAAATTCTCACAATTCATTTAGGTGAATACTATAGTCATCCCTAATTTCCCATGGTGGTGGTGGGGAAGTATATCTTAGAGGGATTAACTATGTGCAATAATGACTATAATAGTTGCTAAACATTTGTTGTGTACCAAGAACTGTACTAGGTGTTTTACAAGTATTAACTCATTAAATTCTCATAATTCATTGAGGGAGTACTATAATCATCCCTACTTTGCCAGTGGTGGTGGTGGGGAAGTATATCTTAGAGTAAGCATGTCTTCCCTAGTCATATATTTGTGTGACTCTATAGACTGAAATTCAGGAGAGAAATGCAGAATTCAGTGTTTAAGAGCTAGAGCCTTACTCTCCATCATGGAGATTTCCAAGAAGGCTGCCTTTTTTCAGACATAGACGAACATATAACATTACAATCTTTCAAACAGTTAACGTCTCATTTTTACAAAGGAGGTTGTAATCCTGTGTTATTCAAGTTATATGGTTAGGTCTAAATAACACTTTCCAAACATTTTACCGAGTGCAACCAAAGAAAGAAAAAACAATAAATGTATTTGATTGTGGAGATGCCTGGAAAATTTTCACTGAAAGCAAAATATAGCCATTTTAAGTTAATAGTTTTTATTATCCACCCCTCAGTTCTACCATAGGCTTTCATTTATTGTAATTGAATTCAAGGAGGAACTAAGTCTGAATATCAAATGCGACAAGGACCACATTTTGAAAGGGAGGAATTTCAGGCTGCTTATCAAAGAAATATTCATATAAATATAACTAACATTAACCACTCAGACATTAAAGTTAAGGAGCTCAAATGCTCACTTGGGCTTTTGATATTTTTAGAGCCCAATATATGTAATCAGTGGTAAATGATCAGATCCTAGTAGTTGTATCATGTAAATAAACTCTCCTAAATATATTTTCATTGCAGTTTATTCCAAAATCCTCTTCACCAAAGTCATTTGTTCATTGTTTCAGCTAGGAAAAGCAAAGTTTACATTCCCATAGCAAAGGAAAAATATATACTCTTATCTCTTGCTCTTGTATACCTAAAATGTAATTTTAGTGTTTTTTGTTGTTGTTGTTATTTATTTGTTTGTTTGTTTTGAGACCAAGATGAGAATAAAGTTGCAATGGCCAATTTTTAAATTAACACAGTTATTTTAACTAACTCAACACCAAGCAGAGAAGCATTTTTCAAACTTTTAAGTACTTTAATTATTTTCTTGATTTAATTCTAGAGCCTAGAAAGAAGGAAAGGAATTATGTATTTTTATTGTCTTTACTTTTTAAAATTAGACACATGCAAACACCTGAATAAGCTATGGAGTTCATATAGCTCTTTCCCAACATGGGAAAATTGTGTTAAGCAATGCTAAAGCAATAAATACTGCTCTAAGACAGAAATAATATGCCTATATAAAATTTCATTTAAGAAAGCAAATAATTTATAAATGATTGTCAAGATTGGAAGTTGGATTACGTGGCAGTTGGAAGTCAGACTTGGTCCTTAGAAAATTAGATACGTTAAGATGTGACTACTTTAGAGTTAAACAAGTGTACAGAATTGCTCTTAACAGAATTTTTGAACAGATGGATTTTTGTTTGGAAATCTAATAAATTTTGAAACATATTATAACATGTAACTCCAGAAAAAGAACTTCATCAAAAATCCATGGACATTGCCTTGTTAGAACTTTGCACTACTGACAGAATGAGGTAAAAAGTAAAATGTCCAAGCAGCATTTTCTTTACCAATATTGAGCTTTCATCTCTGGACAAGCATATAGTCATAACTGTTCTTTGTATATAGGTTTTTATTTTGTCTCTAGGGTTATTTTGCTGTTTATTAAAATGAGAGACCATGTATCATTCTTTTTTTTTTTTTTTTTTTTTTTTTTTTTGAGACAGAGTCTCATTCCATTGCCCGGGTTGGAGTGCAATGGCGAGATCTAGATTCACTGCAACCTCTGCCTCCCGGGTTCAAGCAATTCTCCTGCCTCAGCCTCCCAAGTAGCTGGAATTTACAGGCATGCACCACCATTCTCAGCTATTTATTTTTATTTCTGTATTTTTAGTAGAGATGGGGTTTCACCATGTTGGCCAGCCTAGTCTCGAACCCCTGACCTTGGTTGATCCACCCACCTCGGCTTCCCAAAGTGCTGGGTGAGCCACCGTGCCTGACCTCATTCTCATTTTTTAAATTCATTCCTTTTCATTTTACCTAGAAAGCCTGGTATCTTTGTCCAGGCTGCTTGGGCTGCTATGAAGAAACAGCACGAACTGGGTGGCTCATAAGCAAACAGAACTTTATTTCTCACAGTTTTGAAAGCTGAGAAGTTCAAGATCAAAGTGCCTGTAGATTCTGTGTCTGGTTCATGGGTGGTGCCTTCTCCCCATGTCCTCACATGATAGAAGTAGTGAGGGGCCTTTCTTACGCCTCTTTTCTAAGGGCACTGATCCATTCATGGAGGCTCCACCTCCTTAATCTAATTGCTTCCAAAGGCCGCACTTCCTAATATCATCATTTTGGGGGTGAGAATTTCAACATATGAATATTGAGTGAACATGAACATTCAGACCATAAAATCTGCTAACAGGAGTTGTTCTATCACCATTTAATTTACACCAACACCAATTGACCAACCAAAGGAAATAGGTCAGTTGAGTGTATAACAATTAACTGTCGGTTTGTGTCTGTAAATCTTGTGTTTGTAATGATTTGGTCCTGGACATTGAAGATATGTGAAAAAGAAGCCAGAGATTGTCTAGTTCAACCTTCTCATTTAGTAAATGAGCAAAGTAAGGCCAAAAGAAGCTAAATGACTTGCTGTGGGAGCAGAATTTCAAGATTTTTTACCTCCCTGTTGTACACATCCTGCATAATCCCCAAGACTGTGAATATGATGGATTTTACTCCATGATAAGGTTATCCAAGGATTTTAAAATAGAGAGATTATTTGGGTGGGCATAACCTAATCTCATAAGCTCTCTAAAAGCAGAGTTTCCTTAGCTTGTTGCAGAAAAGAAAGTCAGAGATTTGAAGGACTAGATGGTTTCAGTGAATTAATGCCAGCTTGAAGAGGGAGAGAGCCACATGGCAAGGGATGTGAGAGGCCTCAAGTACCTGGGAGCAGCCGCTGGCTGACAGTCAGTAAGGAAACATAAACTTTACTCTTACAGCTAAAAGGAAATGCATTCTGCCAACAACTAATGACCTTGGAAGAGAACTCCAAACCCCAGAAGAGGCCTGCCACGTTGGCTAACACCTTGATTTCCACCCAGTGAAACCTTGAGCAGAGACTTCAGTTACACCCCACCCAGACTTCTGACCTGCAAAACTGTGAGCTAATACATGGATGGTGTTTCAAGCTTCTGTTTGTAAAATATTGTTCCCCAGCAATAGAAAAGTAATACATTTATGTGAAATCCTACTGTTAATAAATGAGAGTCCAAGATCTCCTAAGACTTAGAACAAAGTCTTTTATCTCCTGCTAGAGACAGAGATAACAAACTGATTTAAGAATGAATTCGATCAAGCACCAAGGTATATAATCAAGGTATAGCTGGCAATTGGGTGAGGAACAGCCAAACTATTCTTTAATCAATAACAGAATGTAAAAACTGAGGTTTATAATTGGTCAAACATTAATTCTGAATAAAACAAAACTATTTCAGATTAAGTGGAATGTATCTTCCATTAAATTGCATGGCTAAGAGTTAAAAAAAAAAAAAAAAAGGAAGCTACTCATCCAACATTTTAGCCTTTTCAAATCTGGTGGTACCAACTAGAAGCTAAGAGGGGTATTTGATATCATGTACCCCATAAATACATACATCTACTATGTTCTCACAAAAATTAAAAATAAATTTTTAAAAGGGAGTATTTGGTGAACAGAATATGAACTCCAAACATAATCTTGTAAAAGTATCCTTACCCTATTAAGACTCAGGTAAGATTTTTGTGATGTGCAAAATTTTCCATCCCATTGCATGAAATTACTCTGAAGAAAAGAGTTATGATTTCTGAATTCAGAATAAACCAAATGTCCTTAGTTATTCAGCCAGTTAAAGAAGTTATTTCACTCTCTCTTCTTTCTAAACCCAAATAAGAAATTACTTACTCAAAGGGAAAAAGGGCTCACCAATATTTGTATCTTTCTCAGTGTTTATGAGGCCTGGAGTCACGTATGCGGTGATTTCCAGTATCAATTAGTACCAATTTCCATACATCAGACAGTGTGAAAAATCATGTAATTTCTACCACACGCATCTAACCATTGTGACTTTGCTGATGAGGGAAACAGTGGCTTCATCTTTCCTGTGGCATGCCATCTCTATTAGACTTTGTAAACTGCAGCAGTTGAAATCTTTAACCAGCCATTACTAATAAGCATATGTTAATTGTTGCAGAGATCATAAGCAGGTCAATTAGGAGGCAAAGACTGGAACCGAAGGAAACATTCAGCTAGAGGGAAAATCCAGGGCAGGTGTCGGCCAGCATGGGCTGCCCTGGCGGGAGCTCTAAGCATCTTGGGTAGAAGCTCATTTAACGTTTTGATTTGCTGAATTTGCATTTCAAATTTTCATTCCTAATAGACAATATAGTCAGTCTTTGTTAATGAGGACTCTGATTACATGTGCCATTATAATTGGGAATTAGCAGACCAGCCTTGTTTTGGAGATTAAACCCAAAGCAAATTGGATTAAATACGGTGTGACTGAAACCTCCTCTCTCTCCCTTTTTGTTTTTTTATCTTGAGTCAAAGGTGAAAAGAAATCCATTGGTTCCAGGCATATGGCTCCAAACTTTATTATCATTTTTAGAGCTTTGATTATACTTTAAAAGATAGCCTTCTTTGGCAGAGTTCATTTATAGCTTTAAAAACTTGTTTATTAAATTTCCTTCCATAAACTGAGGAGATTTAAGAGCAGATCATTAAATACTTAGAACTAATTATATAATACATACATGTATACAGGTAGATTTGTTATATTTTTATGCAGTATACTATATATGTAAAAGCAATGAGGGAGTAATGCTTTAAAATGAGCTTTAGGTAAAAGTGTACAACCCATCTTCACAGCAATATTATTTGAAACCATTGTTTTATAATCTAGCAAATCTGTGACATTTGCTCTACTAGATGTTAGCATATCATCTTAAATGCAAAGGTGGAATACATTTTATGGTAATGTTATCAGTTCACAAAAACCCTTTTTATCATTTTATCATGACAATTACAATGCAATTTTTACATTTTAGACTGTAAATATCATAACCCTTAAGTGACATATAGCTTAGGGTTATGTGGTCTTTTTTATTCTCTTGGGTCATTTAATATTGTAATCCAGTTACACTTCAACATTTTCATTATTAAGCTGAAGACCAATTCTTCAGAAACTACCACTAATCCCAAGATATTGGAAAATCATGCTTATTAATCCCCATGAGATTCAGTTAGATGTTTGTTTGGCTATAGGCTACCTTAATTACACAAAAGAAGATCTTCACAAGATAAAGAGAAATTCAAATACTTTCTGAGTGCATATTGGTCTTTGAAGACACACAAATGAGGTTAGACCTGGATATTAACAATCAGGTACACGTTTTCAGCCTTAAAAGGTTAACGTGTGGAGAAATGAAGGGAGGGATATGGTTTTTATTCCATTGTACTGTGTTTACAGAGGAAAGTACTCTTGGTGGAAAGTAGCTATGCAAATAAAGGTTAAGGTACCATGACCTTACCCACCTAGAAATCTCTTACAATGGAAACAAGAGAAAGTGGTAAAGTTTTCTAGGAATGTGAATTCTATTATAGGAGGATCAGGAATTGTTTCTTCAGGGAAGCTTGTTAATTCTGTAATCACTCAATTTCATATGTATCACCTAGCCCAGTGTCTGATTTGATGAGATGGAAAAGGTTATGGCAGCTGCAGAGACACAGGTTTGCCTTGAAAATAGATGAGTTCCTGTGGTTTTGCGTAAGTTCTTTTCTTTCTGACGGAAAAGAAAAAATGATTTGTTTCAGTTAAACTAATAGATAATTGCTATTTAAACCATATATGAGTTTCAGAGTTTTTTTTTTTACAAGGGCAGAATGTAATACAATTAACATTGAATTTTCCAAAGTGCTATAATACTATTAATTTGAAGTTTTATTCTTTAAGTTCCATAGAAGTGAACTGCATTCTTCTCTAACACCAATGCCTGACACATGAATGAGTTACGAATCTCGAGTGTTTTGGAGTTATTAAATGATAGTAAATTATCACAGTCAAAGTTTAACATTACTAACTAATAACAATTTTCCTTTATCAGATAACAAAGACAAAAGGATGTTTGGGTTATATATTTAAGTTTGCTAGTTTTATATATTTATTTAATTATATTCAAAATTATTTTATTAAGCTTTGATTATAGCTAACACTGGTAAGGATAATAACTTATTAGTATCTAAAGAGCAAGTTTTAAAATGGTTTGATGGTGACAAAAAGGGACAGTTTGCTTCTCACTTATCCTCCATAAATTTGCTGAAGTAAGAATGTGAGATATTTGGAAATTGAAACTGATTTTAAATCTTGGTAACTCTGCCTGATGAATTCAGTAAATGTAGTTTTGGCATGCATAAATATTATTAGTTACTCTTTTTATCTTTGCTATTTTGAGATATTGTTTTTATTTTAGAAATTGCTTTCTTGTTTTTGTAAAGAAAAAAAGTGCTCATGCCAAAAAGTAAATTCAATAAACAAAAGTTCAATAAAAACCACAATATTCAAAGCCCCACTTTAAAAACTTACTTACAAAGTAACTAAAGGTTGCTTTAACATCTTTAACATTTCAATGAACAACTTTCATCACCTCTCTGTGTAGATACACACACACATATGAATATATTTATAATATTTTACATAAAATGAATCAAAATAGGGTATATATATATATAAATCTCTAACTTGATTTTTATCCATAGTATTTTATAAAATGTTTCTATGTCAAAAATGAATATCTGCACCTTAGAATTATGACAGATAATATTTATAAAACTAAACTGAAGGTTGTGAACTATTAGTAAATTGTGAAATTAATTAATTAGTTTGGTGAAACTCATGCAACATTTTATAAAGGATATAGAATAGACAAGAATGGAATGGGATGGGAAATATTAGAGTGCACTGTATGTAGTAAGAGTTTTTTCATGAAATTTGTCTCAATAGTGTGGGTATGCCTATGCAAGCATGTGCTATGTCACTATGTAAAATGTATTTCATACTGTGGATTGCAGTAAAAATTAAGTCTGAGGGCACAGCTAATAGGGGGTAGACCAGGGAACTTTTACAAACCAAATACCTACTCATCGACAATGTTGGCCTTATTTCCACATGAGCACGGACCCATCTCCACTTCATCTTCCTTCTCTCCCCACCCCATACACTGGTGTAGTTAATCATTTTTATTGATGGCTTGTATTGTTGGTGGGGTATTTTGGCAAAACAAACAAGAAATGAAGACTATGCAATAAATGGCTAACTCAACAGGCTTAGGGGTTGCTTATTTTAAAGGTTTTCTTTACTGGCCCTTGATAGGCACCTAATATAGAACCTGCGAGCCCTTGAAATGTCCTCACCAATGAGTGTCTTTGTATATCTGAGATCTTGAGCCATGCCAGAAAATTTATGCTAGCAATGTGATTTATAGTGCATACCCGTTTTTGTATGCCTGAGGCTTTGGACCATGTATCAGTTTGATCTGTGGGGGGCTAGATACTGAGAAGCTAGGGCTAGTCCTGCAGGTGCGTCACCAATTAACCACCAACAAAAACCCTAGACAGAAAGGCTCAGCTGAGCTTCCTTGGTCAGCCACACTCACACGTGTCATCACATATCACTGCTAGAAGTCAGTGCTGCCCATGAGACTCCACTGGGAGAGAACAACTGGAAACCTGGGCCTCATTTCTCCAGGATTTGGCCCTATGCACCTTTTTCCTTTGTAGATTTTAATCTGTATTCTCCTTTTGCTGCAATCAAGTATAACTATGAGTAGAAGAGCTTTTCTGAGTTCTCCGAGTCCTTTTACTGAGTGGTCAAACTTAAGGGCAGTCTTGAAGACCCCACACAACAAAAGAGTAATTAGCCTCACTATTTTTAATGTCCACAGAGTATCTTGTGATATGGATATGCCATAATTTATTTTACCAATCCATTGCTGATGGTCATGAATTTTCCATGTTATTTTTGCTTTTGATAATATAAATAATCCTGTATGTATAACCTTTTCAACTTGTTGAAGTTATTATTCCTATCATATCTTTGCAAATGTAAAGGCAAAAATATGTCTCATCTTTACTTTCATTTTCTTGATTGTAATAAGGCTGAATATCTAATCATGTTTAATGGGCCTTTATAGTCCTTTTAAGAATTGTCTCTTCTATGTGTGTAACCCATTTTTTATTAAAGTACATAGCTTTTAAATATTGATTTGTACTTTAATTTGGATGACTTGAGCAGGTTAGTGAATAAACTTGAATTATAAAATATTTTAAAACAAGTGTAGTCCTATTGTTCCTAAATGCTACAGAAGTGTGCAAGTAGGACTCTTGCCAAGACTATCCTGAAGAATAAAAGATTCACATACATATTTGTATATAATGGTCGCTTTGGAAGTGGCTAAAACTGTCTAGTTGTTTTGCTTAAATGATTCATTTGCTTGGCAAAACTTTTCTTCTTATTCTAAGGTATTGCCAAATAAAATTCAGTTCCAGTTTGGTCAAAGCTGCTTTCTAAATAATGGCATTTAACAATAAAGTGGCAAAGAGAAAAAGTTATACAACTGTCACACACTTTTTAAAATAAAATGAGTTTGCATGTATCCACACCTTATACTTAAGAACTAAGCACCAATTGTTCTTTATTCCCAATTAAAAAGCAAGCTCATCTTAGTCAAATGCATTACTGTCAGGTTCACAGAGAGAAACTTATTAATGCCAGGCACACTTGCCATGTGTGCCAAACACATACATTTAATTTAATTTTCTGTATAATAGATATCCATGGCAATTGGATAGTCTTTATAAATGAGAGAGAGAGAGAGAAAACAAGCTGGCTACTAGTGAGCTGGGTACGTGGGAATGCACAAAAATCTTTAAAGACCCTGGGTCACCATTAATGCTAGAGAAACAGAGAATAATAAATGAGGTCTTTCAGCATTTTTTGAGAGTTTTTTTTTTCCACCTTTAAATAAATATATTACTCTATAGGGATTCAACTATGCCTCATACTCCTTCTGAAACGGGGGCAGTATTTTATAAGGTGGGACATATTGCTGCTAATTTTAAGTATTATTACTGCTGTTGTTATTACTATTAGAAATCCCAGCACTTTGGGAGGCCGAGGCGGGCGGATCACAAGGTCAGGAGATCGAGACCACAGTGAAACCCCGTCTCTACTAAAAATACAAAAAATTAGCCGGGCGCGGTGGCGGGCGCCTGTGGTCCCAGCTACTCGGGAGGCTGAGGCAGGAGAATGGCGTGAACCCAGGAGGCGGAGCTTGCAGTGAGCCGAGATCGCGCCACTGCACTCCAGCCTGGGCAACAGCGTGAGACTCCGTCTCAAAAAAAAAAAAAAAAGAAATACAAGTAGTAGATTATTCTTGTGCTTCAAGTGTTTTCACATACGTTTTCCCATTATTAAATGCTCATGACTTTAGCTCTTAAGTCTCTTTTAGCAATATGTAAAGGCACCTAGGAGAAGAACCTAATCAATCAACACATTGGCATATTTTTTTAGTAATTTAGTTTACCAAAAGCCTTCACCTCTGTGATTTTGCTTCCCTCTTCTGAAGCCTTTCTGGAAGTCTCTGTAACCTGAATTTTTTTTTTTTTTTTTTTTTTTTTTTTTTTTTTTTGAGACGGAGTCTTGCTCTGTCGCCCAGGCTGGAGTGCAGTGGCCGGATCTCAGCTCACTGCAAGCTCCGCCTCTCGGGTTTACGCCATTCTCCTGCCTCGGCCTCCCGAGTAGCTGGGACTACAGGCGCCCGCCACCTCGCCCGGCTAGTTTTTTTTTTTTGTATTTTTTAGTAGAGACGGGGTTTCACCGTGTTCGCCAGGATGGTCTCGATCTCCTGACCTCGTGATCCGCCCGCCTCGGCCTCCCAAAGTGCTGGGATTACAGGCTTGAGCCACCGCGCCCGGCCCTGTAACC
This sequence comes from Macaca mulatta, assembly GCF_049350105.2. Taxonomy (NCBI): domain Eukaryota; kingdom Metazoa; phylum Chordata; class Mammalia; order Primates; family Cercopithecidae; genus Macaca; species Macaca mulatta. The sequence goes on from NC_133422.1 coordinate 73,178,063, forward strand.
TGAATTTTTAGGGAGAAGTAAATGGTGACTTAGGTTACTTGCCATACCCAGACTTGCAATTGTACAGTAAGTGATAGAGTTGATGCTCTTGATTCATTTATTCATTCAGGACTCTTTTGAGGCCCTGTGATGCATCAATCATCCTGATAAATGGTGAAGACAATATTTAAAATATATATGGTCTGTTTTCTTAAAGGACATAGTTTAGCAGAGGCATTTTGCATGAAATCACATAACTGAAACGCATTGTCTTGCTTGGTAACAGAAAGATGAAATGCTGTAGAGCTCAGAGGAAGGAATGATTACTTTTCTGGGATGATATGGAGATGACCAGAAATGTCGAGCAGGATTACAATGCTCAGAGTATCCCTGGTGTCCCACAAAGAGACCAGAGGATATCTCAGAAAGAGCCCAGGAAGAAAGCCTGCAGCTGTTCTGAGGAAGCAAGCTAAAACTAATTGGTAACATTCCATATTCTCTGTCACCATCTTGAAATATATGAAAAGGGATACTATTACTCTGAGAAAAAGTCATTCCCTAAACACTGAACCTAAAATATATTCTCACACTGGGTGGGATGAACACATTTAAATTTTTTTTTTAATTTTAAATTTATATTTTAATTAGACATTTTTACTGAGCACATGACAGTTAACATCCATGGGACAAAGTTTCAAATGTGGAGATAAAAAGTTTTAAAGGAAATTAAAAAGCACACAATCTTGCCATAGGTATATAGGCATTTTTTTCTTCTTACGTGTATTATTTCATAAGTAATAATTGATTCTCTCTTTTTTATATTGACATTATAAATTAGAGGTTTTCAAATTTTATCCAATTTGACATAATCTAACTATTGTCGTGTTATTGAACATGTTTCTTGTCTGTATAGATTTTCCTGGTTATAAATGATGCTGTTTCTAAGATCTTTTATGTATTGCTTTCTCCTGTTATTTCATGTTATTTACTTAGAATATTGTTTTCCTAAAATAGGTTACCAGAAACAGAATTACTGGGTCAGAGGTGTACCATTTTTTAAACATTTGATATCTATTATCAAATTTGTCTTTCAGAAAGCGTGCCAGTTATATTCCCACCAATTTGACTTATTTGAGCTTCAGTATTTTTTAATCAACTTGTGTATCATTACATATTAGGAAGAGTAACCCTCTACGGTATGTACTCTAGATATTTTTCTCAGTTTATTTTCTTTCATTACAGTGTGTAACGTTTCTAAAGCAGAGATGTTAAAAGGGTCAAGCCTATACATCTTTTTCTTTATATGTATATATATTTAAAATTTCAATACTTTGAGGGTACAAGTGGTTTTTGGTTACATGGATGAATTGTATAGTGGGAAAGTCTTAGATTTTAGTGTACCCATCACCTATGTCATGTACACTGTACTCAATATTTAGTTTTTTTATCCCTCACACCCTTCACCCTCCTCAATTCTGAATAGCCAGAGTCCATTATACCACTCTGTATGCCTTTGTGTACCCATAGTTTAGCTCCTACTTATAAATAAGAACATATGGTGTTTGGTTCTCCATTCCTGAATTACTTCACTTAGAATAAATGGCCTCCAGCTCCATCCAAGTTGCTGCACAAGACATTATTTCATTCTTTACAGCTGAGTAGTATTCCAGGGTGTATATATACTACATTTTCTTTATCCACTCATTGTTTGATGGGCACTTATTTTTGCAGTTGTGAATTGTGCTGCAATAAGTGTATGCATGCAGCTGCCTTTTTGATATAATGACTTCTTTTCGTTTGGCTGGATATCCGGTAGTGGGATTGCTGAATTGAATGGTAAATTTATTTTTAGTCCTTTGAGAAATCTCTGTGCTGTTTTTCACAGAGGCTGTGCTAATTTACATTTCCACCACCATTGTATAAGAATTCCCTTTCACCATATCCGTGTAATTTCTATTTTTTTTACCTTTTTAATAATGATTATTCTGGCTGGAGTAAGGTGGTATCCCATTGTGGTTTCAATTTGCATTTTGCTGATGACTAGTATGTTGAGCATTTCTCTAAATGCTTCTTGGCCAGTTGTATATCTTTTTGTGAGAACTGTCTGTTCATGTCACTTGCCCACTTTTCAATAGTTTTTAATGAAACTATTTGGTTTTTTCTTGCTGATTGGTTTGAGTTCCTTGCAGATTCTAGATATTAGTCCTTTGTCAAATGTGTAGTTTGCAAATATTTTCTCCTGTTCTCTAGTTTGTCTGTTTACTCTAATGATTATTTCTTTTGCTGTATAGAAGCTTTTTAGTTTAATTAGGTCCTGTTTATTTATTTTTGTTTTTGTTGCATTTGGCTTTTGGTGTCTTCGTCATAAATTATTTGCCTAGGACAATGTCCAGAAGAGTTTCCCCTAGGTTTTCTTCTAGAATTTTTATGAGACCTATACACCTTTTTTCTTGTGGTTTTATTTTTCCTCTAGTGTTTTTTTTAAAGCTTATAAGATTTTTTTTTCCAGAGAAAGAGTTTAATGATCATGGTGCAGATGAGCAAGGAGGCAGGAGGAACCCCCAAATCTGTCTCTCTGAGGAGTTTTTGGGCTGGGATATTTAAGGGATTTATGGAGAGCCAGGGGCTGGAAAATTGGGGTAATTGATTGGTCAGGGTAAGAGAGATGAAATCATCAGGATGTGGAAACTGCATTCTTTGTTGAGTTAGCTTCTCATGGGATCCTTCAGACCAGCTGGTGTCAGTTAGTTTCACCACTCTGCAGGACCCAGAAGACTATCTCAGAGGAAAAACTCAATGTTTCAAAACGTTTGTTGTTATCTATAAAGCAGTTAAGAGAAGAGTTATAATCTTGTATCAGGGTTTATGTGATTCTGGGGCAATAGACAAACAACTGTGAGGAAACAGGTCAGGGAGCAAGCTGGCCTAATCATTAATGCTGAGTGTGCTGCAAGCTTGCTTTATTTTCACATATCCGACTCCCTTTTTCTTTGATTAATTTTATAAAGTTTATAGGATCAGTTTCAGAATTGCTGAATTATATGGTAAGAGTATTTCAGTTTTGTAAAAAACTGCCAAACTGTCTTCCAACGTGGTGGTACAAATTTGCATTCCCAGCAGCATTCTTGTTACTCCAAGTCCTTGCCAGCACTTGGTGTTGTTAGTACTCTGGATTTTGGCTATTCTGATCATTGTGTAATGATATCTCATTATTGTTTTTAGTTGCATTTTCTGATGACACGTTGAACACCTTTTCACATTCACAGACTTATTTGCAGTCTGTATATCTTCTTTGGTGAGGTGTCTCTTAAAGCCTTCTGTCCAGTTTTTAATTGGGTTGTGTGTTTTGTTATTGTTGAGTTTTAAAAGTTCTTTGCATATTTTGGATAATAGTCCTTTATCTGATATTTTTGGCAAATATTTTCTCCCACTCTAGGGTTTGTCTTCTCATCCTCATGGTGGTGACTTTTGCAGAGCAGAAGACTTTAATTTTACTGAAGTCTTTCTTGGATCATGTCTTTAATGCTGCATCTAAAAATTAATTGCCATACCCCAGGTCATATAAGTTCTTTTCTATGTTATCTTGTATTAGTTTTATAATATTGCATTTTACATTTAGGTCTATGATTCATATGTAGTTAATTTTTTATAAATTTTGTTAATTTTTACTTTGCGTAAAGCACATATTTCTCTACATAATATGGTGAGCCTCGTCCAGTCAGTTAAAGGCCTTAAGATCAAAGTTCCCAGATGCATTCCCTAAACCTTGGACTTTCCAGTGTCCAGAACTATAAAAAAATAAATTTATCTTCTTTTTTTTTTTTTTTTTTTGACAGAGTCTCACTCTGTCGCCCAGGCTGGAGTGCAGTGGCGCCATCTCCGCTCACTGCAAGCTCCGCCTCCCGGGTTCCCGCCATTCTCCTGCTTCAGCCTCCCGAGTAGCTGGGACTACAGATGCACGCCACGATGCTCGGCTAATTTTTTGTATTTTTAGTAGAGACGGGTTTTCACTGTGTTAGCCAAGATGGTCTCGATCTCCTGATCTCGTGATCCGCCCCCCTCGGCTTCCCAAAGTGCTGGGATTACAGGCGTGAGCCACGGCACCTGGCCAAGTTTACCTTCTTTATAAATAACCCTGCCTCAGGTATTCAGTTATAGGAACAGTAAACAAACTAAGCACCCAAAGAAGAGATCTTGCGAGCACACAGAGAGAAGGCAGCCTTCTATAAGGCAGGAAGGAAGTCTTCATCGGAAATTAAATTTGGCAGCACCTTGATCTTGAATTTCTCAGCCTTGAAAATTTAGTCATTTATTACAAAGGATACTTTAAAAAATTCCATTAAATGCAGATGAAGAAATATACAGGTCGAGGTCTGGAGGGGGGCCCAAGAGCTGGCAATTATGAAGGATTTTTAAACAACAAACCTAAAGAGCGCCAAATGTCTCCAGTGTCAATAATATGGGCCATAGTAGGGACTGCTATAGCAGTATCTTCCTTCTATAAGTGGGAATACACTGATCAGCAGCTGAAATTACATGCTGTGAGCTTTAGCACATAAGTCTTCTAGAAGGACAGATATTTTAAGTGATTTTAAAGAAATTAACATACTTGACTTACCTTTTTTTTGTATAATACTATAAATAATCTGGATTTTTTAATGTATGCAAAATAAGATAAGAGTCTTCATAAACTGCCTGCAGTAGTTTCTAATTTTAGATTGGCTAGAGTGGCACGAGTTAAAAATCATGGAACAGCATATACAACAATCGACTTGACTGACTCTTTCTTTCTTTGGACAAATTATGTGGAATATAATTATTTAAATTGTGTTAAAAGACCCACATGTGTTCCAATAATAGAACACTAGGCATAAATGGGCTACTAAAAGCTTATGTTTTCTGGCTAGGAGCAACTCGAGTTGCCTCTATTATGAAGTACCCATTCACTTAATCTCATCATTTTTGTTGGAACAGAAGTTAGGACAAAAAATACCTTGTTGGCTTGTCAGTGTCTCTGCTTTCTCTAGATGCTATTTGGAGTGACACATTGGCAGTTGTTCAGTGATAATTCTAAGGCAGCCAGAGCAGAAATGAAGCCAGATTGACACAGACTTCAACTGACTTTCGTGATACTAGATGCTGTGAGAGACCCTTTTCTCAGCCAAACAACAAATGTAGGACACTAATTCATGAACTGTGGTAAAAAGACTCTAAACTCCAAATTCGTTTGACAATTTCCCTTTTATATCCTGGTGAACAAAATGGAGCATGCTTGACTGAATACATGGATACTTTGTGTGAGTTGGGTTGGTAATAATTTGTATGATGAAAATGTATTCTACATAATAATTGATATCAATCTAGAAGGAGACTGATTTTGTTCAACATTTTTATCTGTGACTCTGATACAAGTATAGAAGGCTTACTCAACAAATTTATAGATGGCACAATGGCTTTTGTATTTGATTACAGCTTCAAATATAAAAAGATCTCAACAGGCTAGAGCAATGATATAAAATCTAGCAAGATAAAATATAATGGAAATGAGTATAAGATTCTACATGGAGACTCCATAACAGATCGAATATAGATGCAGGATTCAGGAAACAGTGTGGTAGCTGCAGATACAACAGTGGCTTGGCAGTCACTCCCTCTGTCCTATTTAAGTATCCCACTTCAATTTGAGATAACAACATTGCATAACTCCTTGAGAATTTTATGAAATTCAGTCCCTTTTAATAGGAGTCAAATATCAGAAACAAACGAGATGACAATTTCACTTTAGGCTTTTAAGATAACACTTTGACTAAGGCTTCCCATCCCAGAGGCCTCCTTTAAGAGAAGTTAGACAAACTGGAACTTGTTAGAAAGAGAGTAAATAGGAAATAAGTGGGCTTAAAGTCAACGATGGAGAAACAGCTGAGGATTTCATACTTTGCCTTCGTCAATTGGGGGAAGTTCCTCAATTGTTTTTTGTTTTTCAAGGCCTTGAAACCTTCAAAGAATATTGGCCAGATATTTTTGTAGAATGGCCCTCAATTGGGCCTTGCCTGAAGTTTTCTCATGATTAGATATAGGCTTGTGCATTTTTAGCAAGTATTTTACAGCCATGACATAGTACCCTTCTAGGTGCATCGTATCAGAAGGCACATGATTTCAATATGCTTTCTTACTGATGAGCTTAACTCCAATCATTTGTTAAAGGTAATGTCTTCCAGGCTTTTTCACTGCAGTTACGACTTTTCCCTTTGCAATTAATAGATATCTTGTGTGGTGATACTTTGAGTGTATGTAAATATATGGTTCTGATCATAGTTTCGCACACTAATTTTAGCATCTATTGGTCTTTTCTGTTTGCAACAATTATTGTGATGTATCTGTCAAGTCAAATGGTGATTTTCTATTTGCGTTATTTCTTTCACACTTATTAATTAAAATCCTACCGTAGGGCAGGGCTGCCCTTTCTCTACTTAATTGTTGATTTGACAATTATTTCAATTGATTTTTATGTCTATATCAGTATAGATATAAAATAAGTATAGTAATATTTGCTTTATTCTTTGAGTTATAATTCACTTTTCTCTAGATTTGACCATGAAAATTACTTCAGATTAGCTCCTGTGTCCCTTCAAAGTCCTTTTGACATGCGTTTATCATTTTTTAAGCATTTGCTTAATTTCTGGCACTACATGATGCTCCTGGCTCATCTTGTTTTGTTTTTCTTTTCCTTGTCCTAGTCCTGGAAAGTCGTGAAGGATTTTATGAAATCAGCAATTTTGCCAATAAATCCTTGTTCTGCTTATTGGAAAATGGCATTTCAAAACCAAGATCCAGGTGTTAGGTGTGTTTGTTCCATCTGAGGTGTCATTTCTTCTAGGCCCCTTTAGCATAAAGAACTGGGAAATATGACTATGTATCCACACACACGCACACACACACACACACACACATCAATTTCTCTATCTGTCTACCTGTAAACATTTTAGAAACCATGAGTTCATATCGATACGTCTCATTCCAGTCCAACACCAGAGGGCTGATTCCAACCTTGTCTCTTCCCTTATTTGTAACTCCTTATCTGGCAATGAAAAACCCAGACCTCATTAGCCACAATATATTTACACATTTATTTAATTCCAGATTACATATAAAGTAGCCTCAGAGTCACTAACTCATACTCCTGTGAAAAACAAATTTAAAAACTATTGTTCAATATTTGAGTACAGTTCTTTTTGTTTTTTGCCTTTATGTTTAGTGTCAGAAGATTGTTTTCCAAATTGACTTAGATCTATTTTTTAATTCCCTACCCACTTCAGTGTGGCTTTGCTATACATTTGTAATGCAGTTAGATTAATTTGTTACTCTTTACATTATACTTTTGGTTCCTCTCTCTTCTAGTTAATTTTAATTATTTATTTTTATGCACGTGAAACATTAACATGTTTCTAAAACTCAGGATTATACCAAAACCTCATGTACTCAGAACAGTGTCATCCTCCTCTTACCCTTTCTGTTCTATTCTCATTCCTCCATTCTTTCCTCCATACCTCCTGTAAGTAACCAGTCTCATTACTTTCTCATTTATCTTTACTGTGTTTTCCACGTATAAGCAGATACATGTTTATTTTCTCATTTTTCTGTCATACTTACATAAAAATTTAACCTCCTACAGATGCTCTTTGCACTTCTCATTTTTTACTTATCAATACACCCTGGAAAGCATTCCAAATCAGTCATAGAGCTCTTCTTCATTCTTTTTTGCAGATGACTTGTACTCCCTTGTACAAACTTATCACAGTTTATCCCACCACTCTTCTATGTATGGGCATTTAGGTGGTTTCACATATTTTACAATTACAAACAATGATGCAATTAGTATCCTTATGCTTTTATTGTTAATAATGCAATTAAAAACTGTGTACTGTGTTTTATTTGTTTATTTAGAACCTTTGTTTTATTGGAGGTGTAATTACAGTGTAAATTCCTGTAAGACCTATTGCTGGGTCCGAAAGTAAGTGCATATGTAGATTTGTTAAATATTGCCAAGTTTTCTTGCATGCAGGCTGTAGGTATCACTTTGCCTTCCCACTAGAAGTACATGAGAAAGTACCTATTTTCCCACAAACTTACCAACAGAATGTATTATAATACTTTTTAAATTTTGCCAGTCTGCTAGGTGGGAAATAACATCTCAGTGGGTTTTTTTGTTTTGTTTTATTTTGTTTTTCACTGAGTTTCACTCTTGTTGCCCAGGCTGGAGTGCAGTGGCGCGATCTTGACTCACCACAACCTCCGCCTCCCGGGTTCAAGTATTCTTCTGTCTCAGCCTCCCAAGTAGCTGGGATTACAGGCATGCACCACCACACCCAGCTAATTTTGTGTTTTTAGTAGAGACGGGGTTTCTCCATGTTTGTCAGCATGGTCTCCAACTCCTGACCTCAGATGATCCGCCCACCTCGGCCTCCCAAAATTCTAGGGTTACAGGCATGGGCCACCGCGCCCGTCCCTTAGTGTTGTTTTAATTTGCACTTAAGTAATTATGTGTACATTTGAACATCTTTCCATAGTTTAAAAGCCGTTTGATAATTTTTTTGTGAATTATCTATTTATGGATTCATTCCATTCTTCTATTGGGTTTTGGGTCCTCAGTATCTCAATTTTTAAGAGTTCTTAATATATTAGGAATAGCAGACCTTTGTGATGTATGTTGAAAATATTTTCTTCTGACGTCTTAGTGGTCTTCTGACTTTGTTTATGGTGTTTTTGTAATGAGAAAAAAAAATCTATGGATTCAAACTTATCAGCTACCTTTTTTACTGCCAGATGTTAAGTCATAGTTCAAAAATATTTCCCTATCCCTAGGTTAAGGAGAAATTGAACTCTGAATTGGTCTGGTATTGACATGGCTTCATATTTCAAATTTTTATAGATATGGAGATTATTCTTGTAATATGAGGAATAAATCTAATTTTATTTATTTCTAAAAGGCTATTCAGCACCATTATTTAGAAAATTTACTGTTACTCAAATGATTTCAGCTATAATCTTTAATATATACTAATTTTATGTATATACTTGACTCTATTTCTGGGTTATTTTCTGTTCCACTCATATGTTTGTCTTCTTATGTGCCAATACAATAATGTTTTAATTACAGAGACTTATCATATGTTTTAATGTCTGGCTGGATTTTTTTGTGTTTTCTGAGCATTCTTTCATGTTTGTTATTCCATATAAACTTTGGTATCAATTTGACTAATAAAACCTTCACCATAGAGTTTTAATCTAAGTTTGATAGCTATTTGGAGACAAAGTTTACTTCAAACTTTTTAACAGCCAGATCTGTCCAAAGACAGAATGGCATTCGTATGGGTGGAGATGTTTAAGCACTGCTAAGTTGGACTAGTGCTTTTCTGACTTTAACGTACACATGAACCACCTGAGGATCTTGTTTAATTCAATCACCCAAAGATACTATTTAATTTAACCACCTGAGGGTATTGTGTAATTAATTGCTATGGTACAGATGGGATAATACACCAATCACTAGAACCCATGGGCATGTTCATTCAAAGCCCCATAGTTAATACTGGGAGCAAAGTCAATATAGCAGGAATCCCAATGAATATAAGTGTACATACTGTTAAGCTTTGTTTTGTGCCACTATTTTCTTAATTCAATCAGAAAGTAGAGTTGCATGAATTTTCTTTTTTTTTTATGATGATATTTTGAATTATGTTCAAAGTTTTGTGTTTGTAACCAATATTGTACCCAATAGATAATTTGTGTTTCTATACCCTATCTGGGTGACGGTTTTACTAGAACCATTACCATTATACAATATATCTGTGTAACAAACCAGCATACTTACTTCCTGAATCTAAAATACAATAAAGTAACAAACTACTACTACTACTACTACAACTACTAGTAATAATAAATAGGCCAGAGTCTACTACTTTTTGGCAAGCACTCACTGATTCTCCTTGTATGAAGAAAAGCATTGGGTCTTACTGAGCAAGCCTAATAATCCTAAAATATTCTGTTTTAAGGCAATATACTTAATATGACAATACCAAATAATTTTCAAACAAATTTAGCCCAGTTCATGTATCACAATAATTCTTGGGAAGATGCTAGAATACAATTACCATGAATGTTTTCTTTCTTTTTAAATTATACTTTAAGTTCTAAGATACATGTGCAGAATGTGCAGATTTGTTGCATAGGTATACACGTGCCATGGTGGTTTGCTGCACCCATCAACCCACCATCTACATTAGGTATTTCTCCTAATGCTATACTTCCCCAAGCCCCCCAACCCCTGACATGCCCCCGTGTGTGATATTCCCTGTGTCCATGTGTTCTCATTGTTTAACTCCCACTTATGAGTAAGAAGATGTGGTGTTTAGTTTTCTGTTCCTGTGTTAGTTTGCTGAGAATGATGGTTTCCAGCTTCATCCATGTCCCTGCAAAGGACATGAGCTCATCCTTTTCTATGGCTACATAGTACTCCATGGTGTATATGTGCAACATTTTCTTTATCCAGTCTATCATTGATGGGCATTTGGGTTGGTTCCAAGTCTTCATTATTGTGAATAGCGCTGCAATAAACATACGTGTGCATGTGCCTTTATAGTAGAGTGATTTATAATCCTTTGGATATATACCCCGTAATGGAATTGCTGTGTCCAATGGTATTACTGTTTCTAGATCCTTGAGGAATCACCACACTGTCTTTCACAATGGCGGAACTAATTTACACTGCCACCAAGAGTGAATAACCTTCCTCTTTATTTGAAATCTATCAGACTTTAAGTCCCATAGAAAAAGCAAAGAACTCAAATAACAATATTTGACCTGAAATATGATGACAAAGCAAATGAGCTTTGAAATCAGAGGACTAGTTTTAAATTCAGGTTTTGACATTCTTTGAACAACTCTGGACGATTTTCTTAACCCAAACTCTAATGTTTTCATCTATAAAATAAAGATAATCATAGAATATACTGTCTAAGGCTATTGGTAAGATTAAATGAGATAACATCTGGAAAGCACTTAGTAGAGTATTCCATAAGTGGCTGCTTTTATTACTGTAACTTCATGCTCATATGGGGATAGACCCATTGCACAGACCCTTCCTCTTCATATTGTTTCTTGTGCCCATTTGATGAGGTCCTGTTATATATGAAGGATTAAGCATCACTGCCCTGGTAGGAAGTCTTGATTGATCGACCATAGCTCTATTAGAATCATAGGAGCTTGTGATTTACACTAGAGATCCCCGGACACAGCCAATAAAGCAGCTTTGCTTTGAAAAGCAAAAACTTTGTGTTTCATACATTTAGATCTTTATCATTATTATTTTAATCTGTAACATGCAGAGTGCATTATTTTTTCTAGGTTTTCATTAAGCAGATTACTAATACGAAAAAAAATCTTATCATCTTAGAATACGTTTTGCAGCCACTGCTTAAGCCAAAACATTCATGGATTAGTTAAGAATGCCAGCTAACAGTCCTTGGTTTTTAAAGGGTTTTTCATATCATAGTTCTATATTATTTAATTAGATGACATCGATTTTTATTCTCTGTTCAGTGAAGTCTGATACATAATGTATACTAGCCTCAAAGAAAGCACCCAAAAAAGCCCACCCCAACAAAATATCTAGTTTCTTGTGTGGAACGCACACAGGGAGTAACATGAAAGCATGTATGCATGCACACACACACAATTGCGTTCTTCATGACATTTTCACTTAAGTTCATATCCATAGCAGTAATAGGGTTATAGCAAAAGTTCAATGAATGCTTATTAAAAGAGTAGAAGAACTAATGAATTACAAGAACTAATAGAGGAACTTCTTCTAATAGAAGAGCTATTAGAATTAATGAGGTAGAAACATGAGTATTATAAACTTGTATACATGTGAATGAGTATACAGCCATATGCTACATATTTTCTAATAAGATCTCTTTAGTTATGAGAGCTACATATTATTTCGAGATTGTTCAATAAAGCTCCCCGCCTTCTTTTACATAAATACCATTGCTGTTTTAAGCAGATAGGGGCTAATAAATGGTTCTACCAGTTATTTCTTCCTGCAGGGGTGGCAGATGTACACAGGGAATCAGTTACTTAATTCCCCTAATCACCCATTTCTTTCCTCCCTCTTCATTCTGTGCTTGGAAACTTCAACATTCCCCAGTGTGCTAATAGCTGACCCTGGAAACTGGCAGAAACCAAAACCTTCTCTTGAAAGCAGCAGGCTCCATATGGTTGCTTCAAGGATGGAGGGTGACCCTGCCAAGTCTCCTGCGAAGGGATTTCACAGAGCAGAGAGGCAAACGTGTGTCTTTAAATGTTAGTCATTGAGCCAGGGAGAAGAAATCATTTTCCCGATGAAAGGCAGTTAAAGTACTTTTCAGCTTCTGATCTGTAACCTATAGGAAGTTTTGTACAATGGCGGCTCAATGCCAAGCATTAAAAATAAATGTAATCATCAGATGATTAGCTCTAAAAATCTTCCCTCAAAAAATGATATAGCTGTCAGTTACAATTGAACATACATATGCATATTTGAAAACAGGAAGACCAAAATAACTTTGCGTGTCTGAAACCAGCACTATTCTACGTGTGTGAGGGTAACAGAGGCTATGACATAGCATATGAAGTCAATGGTGGAGTTGTTATTATTTATACATGAGTAAAGATTACAAATGCAAGCCCCAGCTCAGATCTCTCACCCCCTGGATCTGTGAAACCTGTCACTCAGTCTCCCGCGGTGTGTCTTCCTGTCTCGGAGCCATTGGACCACCTGCTGCCAAGACTCTCATCTACTGCATCGCCCGAAGGCCTCGATGATAACAGCATTGATTCCAATGTACATCTAATTACTTCTCATAATCTATTCATTTCACAATAGTGTAGTGAAACATCTGTCACATCATAAACTCTTTAGTAGCCTTATCAAACCACCAAAACACACTCTGCTGCCAGTTGGCAGTTTCCTCGGTTTCCCATTTATTAATATGATGCAAACATTCCTAGTCTTTTTTTGCAGCTTTAGATGAATTTCCCCCATGACCAGTGAAGCAGAACTGGGCAAACTGCAGTTGAAATGTCTGTATATTACCTATTGAGGGACAAATCCGGACGTCACACAAAAATCAGTTAAAACAGCATTGTTTCCTTGGAGGAATTGTCTCTAAATAAAGTTTTTTCATTCATAATGGTGAAAGACAGGGCCGCTTCCTTGGCTTCGATGTGTCTGATTAATTTCATAAAATAAGCCACTGGGACATTATTGCCTTTGAATGGGATATTGCACAGGAAAGCTTTTTACCTTCCTATCTTTTACTTTACTTTTGGGATACGCTCTTTCCTCTTTCTCTTCTTTCTGATTTTCTCTCCTCACCATTTCTCTTCCTCCCCATTCTCTTTTCTCTCTACCCTTTTGTATAAAATCTAATAAAGAGACCATCATGTCATAGTTGATTAGCAAATACTGCTATTATTCAGTGATAACGTCAACACAGTATTCTAGGCACAATACAGATAGATACAGCATCTTCCAAAAAAGAGATCCATCACCAGGTCCTGAATGTTGGTAAACATACTTCTACTCATTCTTTAAGATGCAGTTGAATAATACCTTCTTGGAGCAGCCCTCCCAGGGAGAATTACTCAATCCTTTCTTTATCAGCTCATAACAACTTGACATCTCTATTCATGCACTTAACATAATAATTGAGGATCATTGTTATACATATCTGCCTTATTCACAATGATAAATCCCTCAAAGATAAGGACTATGACTTTTTCATGTTTGTATCCTTGGCAACTTGCTGGGTGCCTGGCACCCAGACAATGTCAAATATATATAGATTATTTTCTAGTTCACTTAGGAGGATTGAAAAACTGCAATTTCAAGAGCTCCTTTACATTTATTATGAACATCAGTATCATTCCCTATGATAATAATAGTCAATCTAATAATAATAATAATAATAATAATAGTGAATCCTTAAATGTACCAGGCACTATTCTAAGTACTTCATATATATCAGGTCATTTAATGCTCACAACAACCCTGCAAGGTTGATCCTATTATGGTCCACATTTTAGAGCTAAGGAGTTGAGTGGTAGAGAGACTGAATGCCTTCCCCAAGGTTACACAGCTGGTAGGTGGTGGAGCTCAGCAACTTGGCACAAGTCCCTGCTCTTAATTCTTATCCTATATGGTCTCTTCAGTAGCTAAATTATGCTCTTGTTAACTGCAGATGGTCCTCACATCATCTGATCAGTTACTCTTTCTTGACCAATTCTAGAAGGTCCATAGGGATAGAGTGCCATCCATGTGGTTGTCCCAAGCTGTCCATGTGGGTTTATAGGATGTATATGTGGCCCATGTCCTTAACACAGTGTTATGCAAATAATTTCAGCACAGCCTTTTGATATTACAATAGGAGGGGCTATTTCCCATGTCTGTGGAGCGAATTTAAGCTTTCTTTTACATTTCCAGTATAGATTTCAGGAAATCATTTCTTATAAAATTATCAACTCTTATTAACATACTTCTTTAAAAAATCCTTCAGGAAGACATGGATGTTAGAAGGTTCTATGGCTATATTCCTGATGTCTACCAGAACATAAATTTATTTCTTGTAAAGCATCAAATAGCCACCAAAAAACACCTTATGGCCCTTATTATCCTGGATTGGACTTAGTGCTAATGACCTAGAGATGAAAAACTCTGTCATATTACAGATCCCCTCAGATAACAATTCCCCTCAGGGAATTCTTGACTTAGGGAACTCTTGACTCAAGAGTCAAGACTAAAGGGAAATCAGCTGTTTGCCTGTTTCTACTGTTTCTTCAAATAGTGTATAGCTTATAGCTACATGTATCAAAATAAAATATCATGTACTTAACAGGACAGATCTCCATTTCAGCATATCCCAGTGAAGTACATAGCTCTGTGAACTATAAATTTGCCTTCTCCAAAACTGGTAAAACCTGGAAGGACAAGGTTTGGGCATGGCAGCAGAGCTGAATGAAAGCTTGCCATCATGGTGTACTGGAGGGATAGAAAGGTGAATGCCTGTTCTGGACTTCGTGTTCATTGGTAATACATGAAGGAGCTCAACTTGTTTTTGCAAGAGGGACATTTGCAATAATTAATCTAGGGACAGAGAGAGACTGTAAAGATCAATGGTTAGGATTTGGGATCTGGCCTAATAAACCAGGGCTCAAAATTCCCTTCTTCCTCTTAATAAGTGAGTGAGTGGCTTTTGGAAGTCACCTCCCTAAATCCCAGTTCTTCAGCTATTAATGGGCATGTTAACAATACCAGTCCCAAAGGGCTAATGGAAAGAAAATACATTTAAAGGGTTTAGAATACTAGTACCTGTGTTAGATGAACATTGTTTAGTATTGTTATTGTCACTGCAGGTGCAAACCATACTATTACATTATTCATCCCCATGTCAAGGAGAAAAGGAGAATGAGAGTCAAATAATTCAAAGTTAAGACTACAATTTATTCCATTTCTTATATTTAAAGCTAAAAATAAATTTTGAAATGATCTGAATATTTTACTGGGATCTTTAAAGTATCTTTAATCAAAAGGCTCTATTTTTTAAAATGGTATAGAATTTAATTCAACTGGTCATGTGTTAACTAATTTCCAACAATAAGTTCCTGAAAGTAAAACATGTAAAATAATGAATTATAGATGTTTCTTTGAAGGAACTGTCAGTCTAGTTAAGGACAAAAAATTTCCCTTTATGAAACACTAGATCGTCCCAGCACTTTGGGAGGCCGAGGCAGGAGGATCACTTGAGCCCAGGAGTTTGAGACAGGTCTGGGCAACATGGTGAAGCCCCATGTCTACCAAAACTACAAAAATTAGCTGGACCTGGCGTCATGCACTTGTAGTCCTAGCTACTGGGGAGACTGAAGTGGGAGGACTGATTGAGCCCACAAGGTGGAGGCTGCGGTGAGCTGTGATCACACCACCGCACTCTAGCCTGGGTGACAGAGCAAGACTCTGTCTCAGAAAAAAAAAAAAAAAAAAAAAAAATCTAGAAAGCAGCACAATGTGTCCAAGTAATCAGGTACAGACAGGGTACCAAAGATTATTAATGAGAACAGTGCAGGTAGTACAGGCTCAGAAAAAGAAGGGGCTGCCATAAGAACCATCAGCAGGAATGGCACCTAGCAGCGAGAGAGAGGGAGCTGACCTTTGAGGAATGGGCAAAATGTAGATAAAAAGCTGAGTAGTGGGAAATCATTCTGATCCAGGAGAACAACAACTTCTGACTCCTGCAGCTCTCTAGTCAGTGTAGTTAGCTTACTCAAAGCAGAGTGTGCTAGAGCACAGGTAGCTGTCCATCCTTACCTATTAATCCGTGCCAATTCTCCTTGTAAAAATTCAAGGTGGATTTGCCTGGAGAAGTGGAAGGAAGTAATGAGGGTCTACTGAAGCCAGGATTTATATATCTTGTGATCCAGATAATAAAATTTGGTTGCTCAAGCCTCTGGCCATTGACCAGAGAAAGGCCTCCTCTTGAAAGCTCAGCTTGACCATGAAGCCTTTATGACAGCATAGAATGTGGGGAGAATGCTTTTCCCCTCTCAAGATGGCCCTTGCTTTATAAATGTTTTAAGAAGTGACAGAATAATACAGTTCTCCCATTCTTGCAAAATAAACTTTTATTTGGAGGTACAGAATAATTTAGGGTTCAGGCTGTCGCACGCTTTTGATATCTGCAAACATATTTGTGTATATTGACTCATTCCATACAGCCCCATTCCAGTCCTTGGTACAGTATGGTTTGCCATGCACACACTAGTTACATGAACACACAGAAATTGACTAGCTGATAAAGAATTTGAACACGTGGAGGCAGAGAGTAGAAAAATGGATAACAAAGACTGGGAAAAGTGAGAGAAGTAGGTTAAAAGATGCAGACATACAATAAGATAGAATGCGTAAATTCAGTGTTTGATAGCAGAGTAGGATGACTATACTTAACAAAATGTATTGTACTTAAGCAACAGACACCTTGATTACCCTGGCTTGATCACTATGTATTATATACACATAGCAAAATTTATCATGTGCTCTATACATTTGCACAAATTAAAAAGAGAAAGGAACTGGACAGCTGATTAATGAGTGAAAAGAATGAAACGTTAAAGTTTTGTCTTTGATATTTAGATTTTTTAAGTAGTTAGCTGGACTTACCATATATTTGCCTGCTGAAGAAACATTCTTTTGTTAGCTCAGCTTGTGGGGGGTTATTGAAAGGAAGGAATTAGACCCCAATATCATGGTCCTTCCATGTGGCATCAAAAAGGATTAAACATTTTTGGCTCCTGGCTATGTTTTAAGCTCATAAGAAGGCTTCCTCTCCACCTTGTGGCTCAGCTTTAAGGCCCTAGGCATGTCCTTTCTCTCAAAACTTCTCTGAGGCTTATTTCTTTTTTCCTGCCTCATGGCTGCCTCCTCACACCTGTAGCTAGTTTCTGACAAGCAGTTTCAGATCCCCGACCTGCTTTGTGACTTGCTTTGTCCGGGTATGGGGACCAAACACTGAGAAGTCCCACTCCTGGTGGCAGTCTTCCTTAAGGTAGTGCTAGAAAGTAGAATAAGTCCCCAGGTTCCCCTCCAGCCACCGGCCTCCCTCACCTCAAGACGGTAACAGAATCAGTGGAGGATAAGGATATAAATCCACCTCAGCTGGAGACATGACTCAGATGGACAAAAAAGCAAACAAATTGAGAAATCCAGGTTATAAAAAAACTTACAGGATGACCAAACAATGATGAGAAAGAGAACTATACTATTAGGGATAGAAAGGAATAAGAGTATGCATAAAAGAATTTAAGAAAAAGTGGAAGTATTGGTATGGTGTGGAGAAAGGGAAATTGAACTGGCCAGATGGGAAGATATGAATATAAATGAATTTGGGCCATCTTTATCATTTCTTCTCCCCTGCCCTCACCATAATGAGAAGAAAGCGTCTTAGGCCTCCCTCCCTTGCCCTGGTGTCCTGCTTGCGTTACCATCCCCTTGCTACCTGGACTATGCCTTGGCCCCGATCCAGTCTCCATAACCTTTCTTCACATCATTCCCCACTAGAGCCTCTTCTTGGGCATGGACTGACTCATCTACTACTGTTTCTTATTTCGTGACCTGGAGATGCTTGGAGAGTTCTGGGGAAGAGCTAGCAAGAGAGAAGGCAAGTGAGGACCTCCTCAAAGAAAACGTCTTCCTCAACAATGTGGGCTAAAGCCAAATAGAGAGCAGTCTTCCTTAGAGAGATATACTCTACTTCCATATTTTTATTTTTCATTTATTCTAATTCCCCAGGCCAAGGGGCCATCATCTTTGTAACTATCTCACACTCCTCTTTATGTCTTCAAAACAGTCACTGTTACTGCCTTTATAGTACTCATAAGAAGAAAAAAGTGCAGGGCCAGGAGCTGTGACCCTATAAGAAAAAGGAGGACCTCAGCCCAGGCTTCTGTGAGTGGGGTGAAAGATGTGATGAGGAGTCAGGAGAGAAACGTGGGACTTAAGGGGATACCATTTAAAACAGGGTAAGAAGGTATGGACTAAGGAAAATGATGAACTGAAGGGAGAAGTTTAGGGGATACAGAGGAGGGAATGCAGAAAGGGAGGATTCTAGCTAATTAAGATTTATTTAGACCCTTGAATCCTCAAAGTATTACAGATGATGAAAATTCTGTAAAATACTGCTTCTATTTCCCAGGATTCTTGTGCTATTCTTGTTCAGGGTAGAAATAAATGTGCCCACAGACACTGTCATCTAGGGTAGAATAAAAAGTACCATGAAGGCCATATTCATAAGGCGGATTCAGAACACAGGTCAGAAGGATGAATTCCAACATCTAGGAAAGTTGCCCTGGGAGCTGTCATTTGACCTGGACAGGAACACATAGGGCAATAATAGATAAAAATAAGATAGAAAGTGGCAGGGAAAGGCTTTCCAGGTGGAGAGTGCAGCGCGAGCAAGGTAAAGGAGAGCTAGGGAAAGGCACACTTGACAGACAGCCCCATGGTTGCATCCATCCATTCATTCAGTAAGCACACGCTGGCCACCTACTCTGTGCCATAGCTTGTACTGAGCACAGGAGAAATAAAGTGAATCCACCTTGGTCTCTGCACTGAGTGTTTCCAGCATTGCTAAAATCAGGGTTTGTGGAGGGAGTGAGAGATATAATAGATTCCAAAGAACCATAAATGCCATGAAAGAAACCTAGGCTTTGTTCTATGCTTTCTGTAACTGTGATCTTTGAAGTGGGGAACAGCATTATCAGACATGTGTTTTGAGAAAGAAATCAGTAAAAATGCAAAGTGAAAGAGATCTTGAAAAACTTTGGTGATAAAATTATAAAACTATAACATTATACAACTATAAAATATACTTTTATAAAATTCAAATACCCAGTAGCTAGTATAGACAAATTAATCCTTATTGAATGCCAGAATATTTCAGCCTAGGTCTTCATCTTCTCAGGCACACAGGCAGATGGAGTATCCTTTCCCACATCACATCATCATACTATGTGACCCTTATGCCCATTGGTAAGCACCTGTGGAGACAAGAAGCAATTTTTGGGTTAGAACACCATCAATTTCATGGAAAGACTAGACTTCAAGATGTCTAAGGCATGGCCAGTGAGCTAGAGAAACTGAGCAAGGACTGTAACTACCAGTGAGTCTGCCAGGTATGGGCCATGAGGAGGAGAGAGTAAGGGGGTTTCAGTGGATATCAGCATGATGAGTTCATCAACCCCATGTTGGGCCCCAAATTGGCCTTCTAAGCACTCCTGGGATACATTGTCTTCTTCTCTATAGCCCTGGCCAGAATTGCTGATTTAAAGAGTTGTAGCCTTAAAATAAGATCTACCCTCTTAGCAAATGTTGAAGTATAAAATACGGTATTGCTCACTGTAGACACTAGACCATACAGTAGATCTCTAGGATCTATTTATCTTGTATAACTGAAACTTCATACCCTTTGGCTAATACCTGCCCCTGGCCCCTGGCAACCATTATAAGATGGTAGCTCTTATCTAAAGTGTTCTTATCAGAAAAAAAAAAAAAATGATGTTAATAAATAGAGTGAGAGGAAATCTTTGGAGGGGATGAAGAGATTTATGGCATAGATAGTGGTGACAGTTTCACCAATGTATACTTATCTCCAAACTCAAGTTGCATACATTAAATAGTACAGCTTTTTGTATGTCAATCACACCTCAATAAAGTGGTTCGAAAAAGTTAAAGTAAAAATATTAGTAGACTTAGATTCTAGCTGTTCCATTTTAATTCTGTGCCTAGCAAAGATGAAAATATCTTCATTTTTCTTTATGATACAGAGGGCAAATGCAGAAATGGAGGAGTCTAACTAATTAAAATTTACTTAGATTCATAAATGCTTGAAGTATTATGGATGATGAAAAATTGTATAAAATACTGGTTCTATCTCCCAGGATTCTTTTTCTATAGGGTAGAAATAAATGGGTACACCAGAAACTGTAATGTAGGATAAAATGAAAAAGTATCATACATTTATAATAATCATATACTCTCCTGTAACATGATCACTCAGTATTCCTCTGTGTTCACTTCTCCTAAGACAATGACTCCAGAATTTATTGTTGTTCTTTGTCTGCACTATTTAAAAATCTTAGCACCAACTTTTTTCATTTTTCTTCAAAAATCCTCACTTTTGCAGCCTGTTTATCCTCTCTTTGAAACATATATGTTACCCTCAGGTAGCCTACTTGATTACAGCTAGGAAATCACAGCTTTAATCTTGGAGGGACCACAAATTGGTGGAGGGATAAGGCAAGTTATTTAAACACACTGTTGTAGTTTCTCTAGCAATAAGTAAGGAAAAGCAAAACTCCTACTGCCTCACAAGGGGACTGTGAAGATTATGTATAACGTATTTTAAAGTATCTCCAAAAGTAGAATATGCTTAGCAAATTCAGTGCACCTCAAGAAATAACAATAGCACTAATCCATTAATGGTGCAGGAAATAAATTTCAGGGACTTGCTTCCGGAGTGACCACCCCAAATTTCTGTCCCCCAGCCGGATTCTGCCAAGGGTAATAAAAAAGCTCTTCATGCTTTTATACCTTCAAAAACATTTGATTATAACCTACTACGTGCCAACTATTGTTCAAATGCTGGAGATACTACAGCTCTTAAAGTTATTTGGAAGAGGTTAGATCGTGTTAGGTTATGAATTGTAATCATGATTGTTATTACAAATTGAGTTATTTTTATATGTTTAAGAATAAAAAGGCATTAACTTTGAGCTTGATCAAATGTATTCTCTTTATTTGAAAACTATTGCAAAGGAAATCTCCATTTTACTCATACCAAATTTAGGAGGAATTGTTTTTAATTTATCTTTAAATGATAATACATAGAATTTGTAGAGTGTTCAACTTGCTTTTCTCCATGCACTATACCTGGGTTGAAAGGAAAATGATGAAGGAAGGAAGGAGAGAAGAGAAAGTGAGTATTTATTGAGTGCCAAAATTGTTTCAGGTGCTTTTATACCAGAACCTTACATAAGCCTCTCACATCTTCTCTTGCAATGTGCTGGATCACACAATGATTTTCTCTCCATGAAGGTTTATGGCTGATCAATGACAGTGTAGTTCTTTCTTGTACAGTAACTTAAAAAAAAAAATACTTTGACATGATTTTCCCATTGAATCCAGAGGAGAGAGGATTTTGTCATGTAAGGCTGACACCAGATATGCATTCCCCAGTGGGCTCGAGGGCTGTAGTTTCCCAGAGAGGCCAGGTCACAAATAGAGCACAAGAACTGACATTTTACCTCTTTCACTGCTGAGATGTTTTCTTAGACTCCAATCCTGTTCCCTCTAACTTATTTTGCTTCTGGGTTCAGCAGGCATTCCACTTCATTCTACCAGAGCTTCATTCTGTTGTTGTTAATTCTAGAATAGAATTGATTCCAAATTTTGACTATCATAAATCACACTGAAGAGGATTTCCCTTCTAAAGTACCCAAATGACTAAATTAGAGGCTACTTCACCTCTAGTGGTGGGGATGGGATCTAGTGATGTCGCTACGGGAGTCCCTTAAAAAATTAATTTTCACTTATAAAACAGTGTGTAGATAATTGTTTTGATATTCAGTGACCCAATGACCCCTAACTTTAGAAAAAGTTTGGGAATGGACTATAGGCATTCTTTTGTCCTTTGTCGTAGGAGTGATGCCTGCCACTACATTCTTTCCACTGATCAGAGTCTACTGCAAATCATGAAAAGTTCTTCATTCTTTCATACCTTCAAAAATTATTTAATCAGCACTTACTATATGCAAGACACTGTTCTAGGAACCGGAGATGTCATTAATAAATTAGTAATGTCCCTGCTTTCATGGAACCTACCTTCTAGTTGAGGAAGACACAAAAGAAATAAGAAACAAATAAGGAACATGATGATATTAGGTACTTATGTGAGTAAATATATACACACACACACACACATACACACACACAGGGGAAGCAATAGAAAGTAACTAAAGAGGGCTAATATTAGTAAGGTCTATCTGCAGAGGTAACACTTGAAAAAGAACCAGCAGAGCAAAGAACCTGGGAAAGAAATTTCCAGTCAAAAAGAACTACATGCAAATACCAAGGCCTTGAGACAAGAATAAGCTTGCTTAAGGCACAAATTTAAAAAAAAACGAATAATGTAGAAATTGCATCTGAGAGGTAGGTAGAAAACAGATCAAAAAGGCTTTGTAGACCTTGAAAAGGTGTATGAATTTTAATCCAAATGTGACAGTGAACAACTAGTTTTTAAACAATACATGTAGTAATACAATTTACAGTTGAAAAAGTTGCTGTGGCTGCTGGTGGAAAATAATCTGCTGGGAGACAAGAGTGGGTGCAAGTAGGAAAGTTAGTGGTGGTCCAGGCAAGACGTGGTGGCAGTTTGGCCTTCAGTGTTGACAGTAGTGGTGAAATGTAACAGGCTAAGTTGGGATATATTTGGGGGACAGGGAGTTCCTGCATAAAGAGAAGGGGCTGGACCACAGGAAATTGTGTTCTTTCTCACTACTACTTCCTCACAACTCCCCAGATAAGAATTCACAGCTTAGTTTGTGTTTTCAATAGTGTTTGTGCTTTTGTTTGGAAATGATGGCAACACAGAGCCAATAGTAGTCGCTATTATACTACAATAGTGTACTCGAAGCATTTAGCACCGGCCTGGCTCATAGTAAGTGTATAACCAATGGGAGTTATTATTATTCAAAAAATGATAATCACTAGCTTCAGTGCATGCTCAATACAGCTTGCTGAGTTTAATATTTTAAAGGTATTGGTACTTTTATTCCAGAATATTCTATTGAAAAAATTTTTTTATTCTATGACTCTAATATGATTAAAAAGGTAGACAAGATAGTGTGTCCCGCCGATACAACACTAGAAGTCTGGTTACAGACCAGGAAATAATTCACTGTGTTACCCTTCACTGAGCACTCACCATGTGTCAGACACTCTGCTCTGTGCCAGCAATAGATGAGTGTGACACACAGCTTGCCCTCGAGAGTTTCTCAATCTAAGAGGAAACATAGAAATGTAATTAAATCTATGCAATACAAAAAGTAATTAAATCTATACAAATGACATGTACCACAATACAATCCAGAAAGGAGTGCAATGAACTATGTCTTACGGTAGTGGGTAAGAGAAGAAAGGGTAAAGAATGGTTATACAAAGAAAGTGAAACTTGAGAAAGATTTTGAAATATAACCAAGGGGATAAGGATGGACAGGACAGTTTCGCCAGGGGGGACAGCATATGTCATCAATTTATTTGAGAGCCACTTAGGCCAATGTTCCCATTGGCTAATAATAATGTCAGTATTTTATTACCAAACTAGAATTTGATGTCCATTTGGCAAAGTAGGTTGGAACACCAATGAAAATAGTTAAGCATTTACTGAAATATTTTCAATAGAATACTCATTGTATGAAATATTAAGAGATACTATAGGCAATAAATTCTCTGATCAAAAATACTTGGTAAATACTAGACTTAATAAAATTAAACAGCCCTCTGAAATATGGTATCAAAGTCCTTAATATGCTAATAGACTGCATGAATAACTCTGAGGAAGAGAGAATATATAGTGTTTTCAAATATATCGTATCATAGAGTTCTTTTTTCTACTGATCTTCCAGGGATAATGTTCTGAAAAACAGACTTAAAAGGCAATAGAGCCAAGCAAGCTGCACATTTAATTTTACTTCTAACCACTTTGAGCCTCAATATGATTATCTAGAAAATAGATTTGGCAGCACTTTTTGTTGGCTTTTCTCAGACAGTTGTCATAGCCATCATTTATTCTATGACTTAACAGAAATGTCAAAGAAATGCCAGGAAGGTGGCATCTCCACCTACATGCACAGCTGTGTATTCGTTTGCTAGTACTGCCACAACAAAGCACCACAAGCTGAGTGGCTTAAACAACATAATTTATTTTTTTTATTCTGGAGGTTGGAAATCCCAGATCAAGGTGTCAACTGGGCTGGTTTCTTCTGGGGATTCTCTACTTAGCTTGTAGATGGCTATCTTCTCCTTATCTCTTCACATGGCCTCCCCTCTATACATGTCTTTGTCCTAATCTCCTCTTCATATAAAGACATCAGTCATATTGAAATAAGAGCCACTTGATGACCTCATTTTAATTCAATTACCTCTATAAGGGTCTTATCTCCAAATGCAGTCACATTCTGAGGTACTGCGGGTTAGGACTTCAATGTATGGATGAAGTGGGAGGGCGAACACAATGCAGCCCATAATACTCTGGTCCTCAGGTTGGCAGAACACTCCAAGGTCAAGATCTCCAATTACTCAAAGCTGATCAGTGCTAATCCAACATGTAAGAAAATGGCTGTAAAGTAAAAACAAAGCCACATCCATTTTATTAAACCAATATTGAGCTCCATTTTGTATACACTCTATGCTAGAAGCGCATATACAAAGGTTAGTAGGACAGACACAGTTCTTGACCTCACAAAGTTAGTCTAGTGTGATTCTAGTCAATTACCCCCGAAAAATGTTCATGGAAAATTGAATAGGTATGTGAAATCAGAGCCAAGGTGGTAGTCAGCCAATGCTGAAGGATTGTTACATCATCTCCACTAGAATCACCAATTAGGTGGACCATGGCTCTCGGATCCTCTCTGTTGAGGATAGAGAGGAGTTAATCTTCTATTTCTTCAGCAAGTCTACCTTTCAGACTTAAATGTACTTTCTAATCACCTTGTTTTGTAGACTGAATGTTTGTTTGCCCTCACAATTCATATGTTGAAGCCTAAATCCCCAGTGCGATGATATTTGGAGATGGGGCCTTTGGGGAGCAATTAAGTCATGAGGGTGGAGCCCTTATGAATGGGATTAATGCCCTTTAAAGGGACGACAAGACCAGAGCTCTCTCTCTTTCTCTGCCATATAAGGATACAATAAGAAGTTGGCAGACTGGAAGAGGCCCCTCACCTAGCCATGACCTAGCCATGCTAGGACTCTGATTTTGGACTTCCAGCCTTCGGAGCAGTGATAAATAAATTCTTGTTCTTTATAAACCACCTGTTTTTTATAGCCATTTTATGGTATTTTGTTACTGCAGGCGAAACTAAGGCACTTTGGCAGGGCTTGGGTATTTCCCAAATCTCTCATATTAATATACATCTTCTAGGGCAGAAAACTTCTGTAGATACCTATTCAACACTTTTTTGTGGACTTTTTTTTAGTTACTTCAAATCTTTAATAATGGCCATTTTATATATTTGTTTCCAAGTTATAAATCTGTCTTATTATAGCCTCCTATGTACTATCTTATTTATTTGCCAAAAAGATAATTTATCATTGAGCCCTAACTTTAGAAAATATTTGGGAAATGGACTTTGGGCATTCTTTTGTCCTTTGTCCTAGGAGTGATGCCTGCCACTACATTCTTTCCACTGACCAGAGTCTATGCAAATCATGAAAAGTTCTTCATTCTTTCATATCTTCAAAAATTATTTGATCAGCACTTACTATACGCAAGACACTGTTCTAGGAACTGGGGATGTCTTTTGCCTGGAAATTTCTTTCCCAGGTTCTTTGCTCTGCTGGTTCTTTTGCAAATATTACCTCTACAGATAGACTTTACTATGGTCTTAGGAACTAAGTGATTCTATAGAGAAGACATGCAATTAACCTAGGTGTTATCTGGGGCATATTAGATAAAGAAATTGTGATATATATATATACCATGGAATACTATGCAGCCATAGAAAAGAATAAAATCATGTTCTTTGCAGCAATAGAAATGCAGCTGCAGGACCTTATCCTAAGCGAGCTAATACAAAAGCACAAAATCAAATACCATATGTTCTCACTTATAAATGGAAGCTAAACATGGACACAAATATGGAATCAGGCACTGGGGACTCCAAAAATTGGTAGGGAGTGAAAGAGACAAGGACTGAAAACTACCTACTGAGTAGTATTCTCTACTGAGTAGTATTCTCTACTGAGTAGTAGTAATGGCTGATGAGATCAATCATAGTCCAAACCTCAGCATCAGGCAGTATACCAATGTAACAAATCTGCACGTGTGTCCCCCTGAATCTAAAATAAAAGTTGAAATTTTTTAAAAAAGAAAACTTTTTATGGTGATGGAACTGTGTTATATCCTGGTTATGATTACCTCATCTTATACAGTTACCACAATTCATCGAACTGTACACTTAAAATCGGTATGTTTTATTTTGTATAAATAATATCTCAACCAAAAAAGAAAAAGAAAAAAAAAGGAACTAAGTGATAAACGCCAAATTTGGTTAGTGCTATTGAACTAACCAATCTAGAATCAATCAGATTTTTGTTTTTCTTTTTTTTCTTGTTGAAACCAACTAAGCATTCAGGGCTCACCCAGGCAGTAGAAAAAAAATGAAACCAAAGTGATTATTTTAGCAATAGCAAATATACTTAGGTCGTGTCTTATCCTTTACACTCTCAAAGCCCACTTCTGTTTGGAACCTTTCACATACTTTGTGCCTCCGCTGCATGTGTCCACTGTCAACCTGCTAAAGTAGGATGGTCAACCAGGGGACTGAGGAGTTCCATGGGATGTGGGACTTGCTAAAACCAAGAAAGTCCTGGGAAGACTAGGAGTTGGTCATCCTACAAAGGCACAAATAAACATAGAATGCAAATTTTGAGAATTTGGGCTCCCAGCCCCCAGCACCCTGATTTCTTCTCTTCTTTCCAGCCTTCCTGACACAGGAATGTAACTTTCTCTGTAAAGCTTTGCCCACCTCCCCTCCACCAATCACAAGATGAACTGTCCCTTTAAGGTTCTGCAGCACTTTTTCATGCCTCCCATGAATCGTAATTATCTATTTCCTTGGTTCTCCTTCACTAGACAAGATCCTCAATGGACCTGCCCACACCTTCTTCATATTGGTAGCCTCAGTACAGCCCAGTTATCACACTTATTAATAACCATTTGCCTGAATACATAGATGAATAAGAAGAGAATTTTCCCAAACTACTGTGTTTATTAAAATCATAAAAACTGAATACTGAAAAGAATACTTTAGATAATATGGTTCAGTTACCCATCGTGATTTGGGGGTCAATAAACCAGGAGTCCCAAGACTTTCCCTTATTATCTGTACTTCCTGAACACATAGCTGAGCCACCTTGAATTCATTCGTTCATATGTGAAACACAGGTCACACTAATTTCTTCTCAAGCTGTTGGGTAGATTAAATGAGATGATATTTATAAGAAGAGAGTTGTAAACTCGGGGGCACTAGACAAGTATCAGGTATCATTATTACTATTGCTAATGATATTAGCAATATTGTTATTCAGTGAAGAATATAAAAACACTATTGTAAAGCCTTTGCAGATTCCCCTCCAAGTGACTATCCATCTTCTGCTAAAATTTAATCTCTCTGAATGAGAAATATTTTCCATTCTCTCAATTGTTCCCCATGTAAAATAATTTTGTATTTTATTACCACCCTTGTTACTCTTCTGTAAATAGTAGTTAATTCGGACTAGTCTCAGGCTGAGAATAATATATTGAGCACAATAGTCCAGATGTGGTCTGAGCAGTAATATTTTCTCCTAGATTCTAGACTCCATGCATCTGTTAATTGAACCCAGGCACTCTTTAGCTCTTAGCAGCAGTTGCATCACAGTACTTTGAGTCTTAATCAGAGAAAATACCCTCATTCTTTCTATCTTCTTTCTTTTCCTTATTTTTCTTTTGGCTACTTCGATATTTTTGCATACCCAAGGAAGGTCCCCCTTGAGCTACTTTTTCCCATCTTGAGCAATTATTGAACTAATAAGTGGGGAAACGTGCAAAACAGTCTCTCAAAAATCAAAAACAAAACCCAGCAGCTATTTGCCTTCTCCCACACCAACAATAGAGACTGAATAAACACATGTTCCTTGCATGTTTCACTTATGATGGGCAACACTAAGGTTCACTTCCTCATAGGCCTGTTTTGAATGTTCAAGTTTATCTGGCTTTAGATTCAGAACACTCACTAATGCTTTGATGCTCTAAGACACAGTTCTTACTGGAAGGGCTTTTATTAAGTGGACAGCTACGGTGTCACGGCAAGATATTTGCACAGTACATTAATTTAGAGAGAAAAAGGTTTCTGTGTAACTTAACCAGACTGAACAGCTATTTCCACTTTACCTGAATAAAGTATTTTCATGTTTTATCACACTAGTTTGCAACTGCAAAAGCTTCACCCAGTTTTTAAGAGTAGCTATGAACTGTCAGGATACGTTATTTGAAATGAAGCCTGACAGCTCCAGGCTTGAAAGTAAAATATATTTTATTGTTTAAAAGCATTTCTCTGCCACCTCACTTTCATCCCCCCTCCCAAACTCCACCCATCCCACCACCCCTCATAAGTACCCCTCTCCTGGCTTGAAATGAGATTCACTGCAATCATTCTAAAGTTGTTTAACCCTCATTAAATAACACTGCATGAAGGAAAATCTTAAAGGTGGGGTTTTCTTTTCTTAGTCTGAAAATGAATCATGAGAACTAATACAGAGTATTTTGCGTATGTGAGAGGAACAGATAGCACATGAGAAGTTGTGCACACTGTCGTGTTGGAAGAAACAAAATCCTGTTCAGTTAGTATCTGGAGAAGGATGATTAAATGCAAAATGGTTTGTACCCTGCGCTACATATGTTACCACCTTGGTAACTGGAAGTTTCTGAAACCTCGAGTCTGATAGTCCACCCGAACAGAGACAACACAGTGAATCTTTCTCTTGACAACACTTTCTCAAGGGACCCTTAAGTCTTTAAAGCAATCTTTGTCTGGTTCCAGATTCTAGTTTTTCTGGCCTTGGACAGAATGTTGTTTGCCGGAGAAGAGTTTTTCTAGAATCTCTGACATTACCGTGGATTTGTACACACCCATCAGTTATGCCTTATATATTCTGAAGATTGATATTCTAGGGAATATGGTAGAGGTGGGGTGATATTTTCCAATGAGCATTCTTCTCCAGAAATTCACTGCTACCTTCCTCTTACCACAGCATCATCATGATTGAAGACAGGCAGGATTCTATTCAAAGCACACAGTACAGAAAAGAAAGGACTGGAAAAAAATTAACTTACAAATGAAAATCTTTTGTTGTTAATGATATTCAATAATAGAAGCCTAATCTCCTACGTATATTATCATCTGGCAAACTAGTTACACATTTAATAAGGTTTTGCTGTATAAATTATAAATGAAATAAACAATTCTGTCACCATGGTGTGCAATGAATACACCACATGTTATATGTAAATATATTAGTCATTTGCCTTTTGTTGATGTGTCACTGAAATCCATTTTCTTTATGGTGTGTTTTCTATTCCCTATGGGTTCCAACCAAAGTCGTTTCAACCATACACATATCGGCCTTTAAAGTGGAATTATGCTGTTATTGTCCTTTTTCTGCCCAGTTTTAATAACACCTGCTTTTGTGCCAGTTTCATTTACTGCTGCAAATTGTAATTCAACAGAGAACAACAACAACAAAAACAAAAAAAATCCAACCACCCTAACAGCAAATGTGACTCCAGAAAGGAGCTGTGTGATATATTGACACAATACAGAAAACATATTGAAACAATTTTTATTCTCATTATTTTTCCCCCAAAATTAAATATGCCCCATAAAGCAAGTTAACATATTCTGCGTGTCTCTCTCCACTCCCAACTAAACCCAAATCCTTGGCTTTTAATGAGATAATTTTTTAAAAAACAGAATCAGTGGTTCAGCCTTTCAAGTGGTGGCATTTTTATTTTAAGCAGAGAGGCATAAATGCATGAAGGATGCAAATCTGGGCTCTTTCAATGGCTCACCACAGTGTGACAGCTGTGGACGGGATCAAGACAAAAGCGGTGACTGCTCCAAGAAAATGATGGCTTAGGCATCTCCAGCCCAATCAATAATCTGGCATGTTGAGGTCAATCACTGCATGACCATATTCAGTTCGAGCCAGCCAAAGATTATTAGTTTGACACCCAGAGGCTATTTCTTTCTGCTGTGGATGGCGGAAAGAGAGCTTGTGTGAATCTCTTCAGAACCAAATGGAGAAAGCCTAACTATTTATAACAATGGAAGCACTGAAACAGAATTTTCAGAGAGATTTCATATTTGTTAGGAGGGATCCCCTACAATATCCTCCAGGCTGAGTAATGCTTCTGAAATTGTCACTAAGCTAATGTTGTGTTTCATCCATTCAAAAAATAAGAATGTTTTTAAGTCTCTATCAGTTTCCAGACTGTGTCCTAGAACCTGGGGGATGCAAACACAATCAAGATGCACTTGTTATCCTCAGAGAGGAATAAATGTAGAAGCTTCTACAAAGATGTTGATTGATACTCTAAATTTCCTCTAATATTCTGAATTCCTATTTTTTCTTCTTCCCCCTCTTCTCCACCCTGGCTAAATTTCCCACATGCAACCAGGACAGATTTTACTGGGATAAAGATAAGATTGGAAGCAAGATAATCATTATTTCAGATTATTTGGGCTAATAGTACTCAGATCTGTCCAAAGAGATGGCTATAAGTGGGTTCCAGAAAACATCTGAAAGCTTTATACATTACTAAAAGGGCAACAGAACTAGCCAGGGGAAGCTATTTCTAGGTGACATACCAGTCCTTTTCTGCAGTCCA
This sequence comes from Macaca mulatta, assembly GCF_049350105.2. Lineage (NCBI taxonomy): Eukaryota > Metazoa > Chordata > Mammalia > Primates > Cercopithecidae > Macaca > Macaca mulatta. The sequence continues at coordinate 73,209,337 of NC_133422.1, forward strand.
CCCCCTGTCTAAGGCATTCGGTTGCTGACCATGGCATTCACATATGCTCACTAACGGGAAACAGTTTGTGGCAAGGAGAGATCCACAGGAGTGTATGGAATAGGGCTCTTGCTGTCTGATATTTCACCAGTCATGTTTTACTGTTTCTCCTGGATGGCATGCCATAGAGTGTAATAAATCTCAGTTTGTTTATATTCTGTGTCTGTATTTGCACTTTGGTGATTATATTTGAATTCATGCAAGATCCTTTTTTTTTAAGAACTCGAGCATAATCTTCTCATTAATCCTGTCCTGTTTGTCTGTTATTAACAGGCCACTGTACAATGTATTCTGCTGCAAAACTCCACCAGGCATGACTAATTCAGATAATTAATTTGCTAGAACATTAACACCATCAAATGAGCCTGCTAAACCGGTAAATTTAAAGTAAATTAAACTTAATTTGCAGGTTATTGCAATTAAGTCTGCCTTGTCTTTCTGAGGGATTTCAACATCCTCAGTATTTAAGAGGCACTCATAATGCATGCAAGTGGGCGGGCTTTTTGGCTAATTAACACAAGAGTCTAATCTGCTTTTCAATTAGGGTGGATGTTTATAATGTGCTGGTGACAGTGTTGCGATTCAGTGCAGCATAACAGGAGTGCACGGCATAATTATAGCTGAAAAGAAAAGCTCATGCCGGGCCTTTTTAGGGGTTAATGAGACATTGGCAGCTTCCAGCTGAGGAGATCGAGCCAGTTTAGTGTAGCTTCAAGAGGAAACCACCCATAGGGGTTTCCTTTGAAGTGTCAAAAGGTCCCCTTGTTCTGGGTGGCTTATGTTTCATTTGTCTGAGTGGCATATCAAAAATTGATGAGCTGCCAGCAGCAGTCCCTATGACATTAATTCACCAATTGTGTTTCTAATAGTTTCATCCTTAAATAAATTTGGATGATGAGAATGGTAAGGAGAGTCAAGGTTCTGAAAACAATGAGCAGGGCCAGGCCGTTGCATGGTTTTTATACAACACAGACAAATGTAGCAGCAGTAAATGTTAAAGGCATGGCTGGCCTACTACACCCTGGGTTATTAGCTAGGGGAAGACAAAGATGTATTGTGCCTGTGCCCTCTGCTGAACAACAGTCGCTCAAAACAGTGATAAAATGTGGTATTCACTGGCAGTTGGCTTAAACTCTTAACTATACAGGGGAGGGATCGTAAGCTGGGGCTTCAGAAGATGAAGTTTCTATGAATCTGAGACATAAAGCTCCTTGGAAACACTCTTACTAAAGCCACTTGTACATCAGAGCTGAGGCTAAGGGGAAATAGCCAAATAGTAACATAATAAGATTGTACCTACATTTAGAGTATGGAAATTCACATTATCTCCTCATGTCTACAGTAAACACTAAACCAAGGTGCTTTGAGGCTCAGCTCGAAACTGAGTTGTTGAGGTATACTTGCATAGAAACCGTCTTTCAGTACTTTTTATGGTCTGGTTCACCTGAGGCCATGTGATGTCATTGTGCTTTCTGGTTTTTGTTGTTGTTTGTTTTTGTTTTGTTTTGTTTTTGATGGAATCTCGCTCTGTCGCCCAGGCTAGAGGGCAATGGTGCCATCTTGGCTCGCTGCAATCTCTGCCCCTTGGGTTCAAGCGATTCTCCTGCCTCAGACTCCTGAGTAGCTGGGATTACAGGCGCTTGCCCCCACGCCCGGCTAATTTTTGTATTTTTAGTAGAGACAGGGCTTCACCATGTTGGTCAGGCTGGTCTCAAACTCCTGACCTCGTGATCCACCCTCCTCAGCCTCCCAAAATGCTGGGATTATAGGCGTAAGCCACCATGCCCGGCCGATTTCTGGTTTTATATGTTCTTTGGTTATATAATGAGGAAAAAAGAATTTATAAATAGTTGTTTCCAGGATGAATATACCATACATGTCATGCCTAAAGCTTATCTGGGAACATACATCTGGTACATGCATTGGAATGACTAGCATCATATTCTCAAAATATTTAGGTGAGCAAGTGGAAAGTAAAGACATCAAAACCTTGTACAAAATAAAAGTTCTCACCACCACGGTGCCACATGTTTTCTTTTAAGAATGCCAAATTATGCATGATGATTATAAAAAGCATTACAAAGATGGTCCTTCTTTTGGCCTTCATGTAACATGCATGAAGTAAATTTCAGCTGGGTAAAACCCCCACCATTTCACAGAGACATGAATGGAGCAGTCAAATAAATTATTCCAGGTACCTGCAGAAAGATTAATCGAATTATCCAAATTAATTGTAAAATCTCCTAAGCTAGTATTGTCACATAGACCTAGTCGAAGAAAGTCATGATGTATTGCAATGGATATTGGGGAATAAATCCATTCATTCATTTATTTGTTTCTTTATCTTTGAACACATATTATGTGACATACATTGTGCATTGAGGCTAAGGCAATGACCAAAACAATGTCCCTATATTCATGGAGCTTACAAATAAACAGAAAACCATCAGTTATTGATAAATGCAATGATGATAATAAAGCAAGGTAATGTGACAGAGTGACTGAAAGGCTACTTTAAACTGAGTGTTAGGGAATGACCCTCTTTGCAAGGAGGTCGCATTGAAGCTCAGACCAAAATGATACTGAAGAGTTTTCAATAACAGATGACCTAATTTGCAGTTGCAAAAAGATCACTTTGGCTCCTGCCTATAAAACAGAAGTGAAAAGGCATAGTACTATAAGAATTAAAGCAATGAGACCATTTAGAAGTCTACTTGTGTGTTCTAGAAGCTACCACCCAGGCTAAGCACCTAGGTTGAAAATATGATTTAGAGGTAAGTTTGATGATGTTTGGTTATACAGGACATTGAAATTGTGAGTAAATTATTAGGCATTTACATGGCAATGTCAAGTTGGAAGTTGGACATATGAGCCTGGACATTAAAGGAGACTCTAGAGCTAAATATATAAAATGAGGAAGCAGCCGTTGGTATTCAAAGACATGAGCTGGCAGATTATCCATGGTAGGCAGTGTGCTTAGAGCAAAGACAGAGTCCCAGGATCCTTACACAGAGCCATAGAGAGAGAGAAAAGGTAGCAAAGGAAACAGAAGCCGAGTGGTCAGTGAGGTAAGGGGAACAAAACATGAATATGAAGGAGGTCGACACTGGAAACAAAAGAAAATGTTTTGAGAAAAAAGAGAGCAGCCAGCTGCGTTGAATGCTAATGAGAGGTTGAATAAGATGAAAAGAGACAAACGTCCATTGGATTTAGCATCATGGAGGTCAGTCGTGACCTTGACAAGAGCCATTTCAATGATGTGTGGGGCCAGAAGAAAGCCTGGGTGGGATGAGAATGGGAGATGAGCAAGTGAAGAAAGTGTTTACCGACAATTACTAGGAATATGAGATCCAAGAAGATATTTTTAAATATGGAAGAGAGCTGTGTGCATGTTGATAGCAACAATCCAGGAAAGAGAAAAACGTTAATCACAGGAGAGAAGTAAAAAGGACATGGACTCCACAGCACACGGGGAAGACTTGGCCTTTGGTGGGAGCCAGGCTGAAGCCCCTTGAAAACTGAAGGAGAATTTGAATGTGGGGATTCAGGCAGGGGGCTGGGGAATAGGGAGCTGTGTGAAATCGTCATCTGAAGGCCAAAAGCCACCAATCATAGATTAGGTTCCATTCATTGTTTGATTACAAATGTGTTTATTGTGAGGTAATACACACTCATTAAAGAAAAAGGAAGAGGAAAATACAGAAAAGTGTAAGAAAACAATTGCCCTTAACCTCCAACATAATAGAGTGGTCTAACAGTGAGGAAGACAAGTGGGTTTGTTTCTCTGTTGAAATCCCAGAATGAGAATGAAAAGAAGTCTCTGTCCAGTAGAGACCTATATCTAGGATGCATTCAGGGAAAGTTCCTTTGTGTTGGGTCTTTGGTCCAAGTTACTGTGGATGTGTGCTTTGCACTAATGTCTATCATCAGCAGCATTTTTTAAGTGGGTTCTGCCTTAGTGGTCTATCATAAAATTTGTTATACTCTTACTTTCCTTAAATTCCAAATCCTCTTACAATTGTCTTAAATATTGTGTAAATTATATAGAAGCTTTAATCAGTTTTCAAGAAAGAAATTGTGACATATATAATGGGATGTTTTAGGGAATTTGCTTTTGCTGCTAAATTTCTGGCATGGTTACAATAGGGGGAACATAGCCAGGAATAAGATGTGGCAAGGTTGGATGGAGCCTAGTGCACAATATTAAGAAGACACTCACACTCAGACTATGCAACTGAGAGTGAGTGCTCCCTAAAACGTTGCACCCCAGGGTGTCAATATTGCTTTACCTTAGTCCTGACCCTCATTAACACTCTTTCTCTTCCATAAGTTATTTCTTGGAGCTACTCTTAAGATATGATGGATTGGGTATAGCAGGAGTGAGTCCCGGCACGTTCCTTTTTGGTATCATTTTAAAGATTTAGTAACCACAGGTACGTAGATTTATGGGAAAAGTAAACAACACAAAACATGCACAGCCACAATCAGCTCCTCTTTACATTCCTAAATTAAAGATGTGTTTTGTTTTTATATAAAAGTAAGTGACAGAGAGTCAATAGCAATCATTATTATACTGAAATTGAAGGATGCAAGGCAGGTATCACAGGCCTGGCTCATAGCAGATGCTCAACAAGCGAAAGCTGTTATTTTCAAAAGTGATTATCAATAGCTGATGTGTGCTCAGTAATGTGTTTTTCTGATTTTAATATTTTTTAAAAAACACGTCTTAATTTTTTAAATATATAACTTCTTTTAAGTAGATATTTACATGCAGCTACTCTTACTTTTGTCCTTTGCGCTGGTCTTATACTAATAATCACATCTATAAAGCATCTTAAAATTTACAAACTACTTTCACTCATAGTAGCTTATTGGCTCTTTGCAACCGCATAAGTTACCCAGTATTACTCACTCAGTTGATAGAGTAGTAATAAGTTGAGACTTGCCTAGGACACAGCTTTGGAAAAGCAGATCCAAGCATGTACTTAGGATTTCTGACTTCAGATCCCAGATCTTTCTACTCTGTGCCATTAACAATTAGATAATAAGTCTTTTCAACTCCTAAGCTTGGATGAGAAAGAAGTCAGCAAGATTTCGGGTTACTGTTTTTATAAATCAAACAGGGCCCTCACCCACAACAATGGGGAGGAGAGAGAACAAAATTAATCAAAGGGTAAAATCAAGAACCTGAATTGCTTTCTAGCTCAACCAGCTGAGTTCTCCTCAGGTGTCTATGAGTCAGGGTGGCCTAGAATTGAGATTATACTGTAGAAACTAAGAGCCCCAAAGTCGCAGTGGCTTAAAACAACTGCATTTAATTCTCACTCATGTGACAGGACCTATGAGCAATGGAATCATTCAGGGTTCAGTTCCATCTCAACACAGGTATCCACAACCACAGAAGCAGGAAAAAGAGGGCCTGTGAGCCATGGCCTTGCTGCATGTCCAAGTTTTCATCTACCCTATCAATTGCCCCAACACACCTCCAGGCACCAAAGCGCCCAATCTCTGGCTCCATTTTAATTCTCTCTCCCTCATCCTCTCTAACACCTTACTAGCCAGTTACCAAATCCTGTAGACTTTTCCTTTCCCATATCTCTGGCTTTCTCATTTGAGGAAAAATGCCTTAAGGTCAATGAATATTGTATATGAGGGTTTCTACCACAAATGTCACTTGAGAAAACAGCTCTCGATTTCATACAAGACACGTTTTGCTTCAGAAAGAAACCAGAAGGGGCACAAATCTGTAGTCAGAAACCCTAGGTTTCTGTTCCATATTTTGCAGTTCACTTAATTTCTGTAAGTATAAATTTCTATATCTGTAAAATGGGGATAATAGAATTCTTATCCCACTGGATTGTAATGAGGATTAACTGTTGTCATAGGTGTTGAAGTTCCTCATAAGTTATAAAATCTTGTACACATGGTAGGAATTATCATTATTAATATTAATGTGAGCTAGGCAGTAATAACCTTGAAGCAATTAGCAGCTGTTAATATACTAAACTGAATTTACTTGTCCTAATGAACTATAGAATGGTTTTACTTAAAGGGCAAAGGCAATCATTAATTTACTCAAGTACCTATTAAGCACAAATTATATGGTGGTTACTATGCTGGGGTACAATAGATTGTACAAGCCAAAAAAGATGGTTTCTATTCTCACGGACATAACAATAATAATCTAAGACAAAATAGTGTTTTATCGCAAAGCCAGAAAGAATCAAAATGCTGTCATATATTTAAATAGGAAAAAAGATTACTTGCAACAGGAGACACAAAGACTTAATTGAGGTGGTGGAATTTGAGCTGGACAATTAAGAAAGGGTAAAGTTTCAACAAGTGAAAGGGTATAATTATATGGTAGAAACATGACCACCATCTGAACACAGAGAACTGCTCCATCCCTTAATGGCTTTGTTACCCTGTGCAGTGACTGAACCTCTCTGAACTTGTAGGGCTGTGGTGTGGAATTAGAAAGAAAGTGTGAAAGCAGATCTCTAATGTGCAATACAGATCTGTAATGTGCAAGGCAACTTAGAGAGCTTGTCACAATGCAGATTCTGATGCTGCAGGTCTGGGATGGGGACAGAGATCCTACCTCTCTAACACGCTTCCAAGTGATGATGATGTAGTTGATCTGTGGATCACATTTAAGAAGTGATTCTCAAGTTTCACTTTCCAAACATACACAACACCTTTCCTGCTGAAGGTCCTACATTATTATTTTATTCTGATAATTACTTAGAGAAAACTTACTGAATGCGAACAATTCTTTGTATGGTACCTAGAACATGCTCAATATATGTTCCTATTTGTACAATTATTTCCAAATCATTGAATGATATAAGGCAAAATCCAAAAATGTAAAAGTATAGGAACTGTTCACCAGATTTTGCCTTGAATTCCTACAGATTTATTGGGCCTGAATATATTTCCTAAATATAAACAAATCGTAATTCTTAATAACTAATAAAGATAAAGGAAAGCCAGTCTTTAATAGAGGATGTAGCTATTTTTCATATAACAATTAACATGATCTGTATTTAAACAAATGGTTGGCTCTTTATAGCCATAATAATAATTTGAAACTCTGGTTCATCATCAAAGTTTTTAAACAATTTAAGAACAAAAGTGTCTCATGTAACATTTCTCATTATAACAATTATCATGCAACACTTAAATGTACTTCAAACATTAAGACTACCTGTCTTTTCTCTGTGCTATTTCTGAACTTGGTACACATGCCCATTGTTACAGTTGTTATGTGATATTACATTGATGTACTTTCCCACTGTACTCTCAGCACCTTAGGTAGCTGGCACGTAGAAAAAGCCACCTAACAGATAAGAGATTTTTACTTCCCTAGCTAGGTGGCATCCCACATAGACCTGAGCAATTTGACTGGCCTTATTTGCATACCTCAAGCTGAGTTCAATCACTTGCTTAAAAGTACTAAGGCACTCACTTAGATTTATGTTTTTAAAAAAGGATGCAATCTAGAAAAATATGAGATGTGTAAAGGATAAAATTCTATGTCCATGGCTTGTGAAGCAGAATGACTTCAGGAATCCTGGATACAATAGTGTTTAGGCAGATCAGTCAGTCAGCGTGATGATTGTACATATGTCGCAGCATCATCCAGCACAGTCCAGAAATAACAGCATGGCCATCATAGTGTCTGCACACAGACTTTGCTTATCAGTTTAGTCCAACGTGACAACTGAAAAAGATCTCAGAGCCATCCTGATCCTTCCTGTGCAGACACAAGCAAAGATCACACACAATTCACTAGAACAACTAGTTACCCTTCTCAAGTTTCATTTTCCGAACACTCACAGCACCTTTCCTGCTGAAGGTCCTAAATTATTATTTTTTAATTCTGATAATTACTTAGAGAAAACTTACTAAATGAGAAAAATGATGATGATGTTCATGTTGATGATAATAGCAATAATGATATGCTCTGTACCTGAAAGATAGAAAGGTATAAAATGTATGTTTTTGCCTCTAGATGTTATAAAATAGATGGCCAAGAAAGTTAATACATAGATACACATAGATGGGAGGGATTAATGGTTATGACATTTATGATGACAATAATAAACAATCAGTTCAGGGTTTGACAATATTTATATACAGTGTTTATGTCTTCCTTTGTTTTTTTACAAAATAAGCCCCTTTAAACTGAAGGAGAAATTAGAGCAATTAAGAAAAAGAAATCTGCAATCTTTGGTGCATGCTTTAGTCATTTTCTTAATATTTTTCCGAAATGCAAAGCACAAGGATTCTTCTGGAATACAAATTACCATAAATCCCGGCCTACAAGTGCATGACTAATCTAATTGCAGGCAGAGGAGGATCGTTTGCTAATGCTCTCACTAGAGCTCTGTACTAAACGATTTGCTCAGAGAGCAATTGATACCCCTAGAAAACTTTGAAAAATGTTCTAGTTAGAAACAACTTTGTCCATGTCATATATTTTCTGTTTTTATCTCCATCATTTTTATTCTTTGGGACATTTGGATGAAAATTTCATCTCTTTTGCTTGAGGGTTCATGTGCTCTTGCTTATTCCTCACCTGAAATCATGAGCTCATTGTGACAGTCTAAGATGCCAAATTGGGTGTCACGAAAATCACTGTGCAGAACCCCAACTCCCAGCCAGTATTTATAGAAAAAAAGAAGAAGAAAGAAAGGCCAGTCATTTGTCTACAGAACATGAAACTCATTACTTATAAATTATGGTTAATTATATATTGAGATAAATATAGAATCATTCTTTCTACATGCCTTGGAAGTAGGCAAGTTCTTAAAAATTTATTGGCGTTCTTAAGATTTGGTTGATATAAAACAATAAATCCCTCTGCATGTGTGCAGTCTTTGAGGTCCTAGAAAAAGTTGCAATTACTGTAGAATTGCAAATCCTGAACTTCTGGCCGTGAGTATAGCAGCAGCTCAAACCAAGCCTCCCTTAGCTACTCCAGTGGTGGGAAAACATCACGGTAACTAATATAGAAAAGCTGCTGACCTGCTACAGTGAGCTCCCTCACTGCTGCCTTCCACTTTGCCACACTCACCATTCTCAGGCACCCCAGCTACTCAGAAACCCCAAAAGTCAGCCCTCAATACTGTTAGTCTCCGAACATCCATACCCAACGTCAATCCAGCAGAGCCAAAAATAACAAGTGGAATTGAGGTGGTACATAAATTTGCATACAGGGCTAAATGAGAGGGAAGACAATAAAAGTTGAGCTAATTTCATGAGTACATTTGGGATACATTAACATGAACGCCAGAAGGTTATCATTGACCAATATATAAGCATCATAAAATACTTTTAAAAGACTACACAATAACAATGTAATACATTTTCCCCTTCACTATAGTTTTATTTTGTAAGTGCTAGATTTTCTTGGGATCTCAGTTTACCAGGAGATTTAGAGCTATTTCAATTGTCAAGTAATGTGACTTTCTATATATATTTTTAAATAATAGAGAATAGTGAAATTAAGTCACCTGGGTGAACATAATTGAGGCTATAAGGAGTTTTGATGGCCAAAGAGAACCTTTGTTAAATTCAGTTTTATTCTTTTTGCTCATGTGTAAATATTTTAAAATTTGTTTTAATTTTTTTAACTTACAATTGATGTTTTTAAAAAGACTTTCATTGGTCAAGCATTCTGCAAATATATATCAAAGGCTCTCTACTTGCCTAGAAATGCATACACATGAAGACACAAAGCATGGGACGTGGTACCGTCCACAAAGGTGGCAGCCTACTTGAATAAATAATAGCATGCACTTTACACAGTTAAGAAACAATACCAATGTGAAATACTACAAAAATTGTGCTTAGGGCCAAGCACGATGGCTCACACCTGTAATCCCAGCACTTTGGGAGGCCGAGGTGGGTGAACTACAAGGTCAGGAGATCGAGACCTTCCTGGCTAACAAGGTGAAACCCCGTCTCTACTAAAAATACAAAAAATTAGCTGGGCGTGGTGGTGGGCACCTGTAGTCCCAGCTACTTGGGAGGCTGAGGCAGGAGAATGGTGAGAACCTGGGAGGCAGAGCTTTCAGTGAACTGAGGTAGCACCACTGCACTCCAGCCTGGGTGACAGAGTGAGACTCTGTCTCCGAAAAAAAAAAAAGAAAAGAAAAGAAAGAAAGAATATGGCATAGTGCCTGGCACAGAGCCATAATTCAGTAAATATTAGTTTCCTTTCCCTTTACTATGGGAGATTTTGGGATATCAAAGATGACGGCCCTGAAGTCCACAAACTTACAATCTAATTAGAAAGATGAGACAATGCCTCTAGAGATGAAAAATACATATGACTATATGAAAAATATATATGGTGTATTGAATTATCAGATGTATTCCAAAATACGTACGTCTATTATGTATCAATAGAAAAATAAAATTTAAAAAGATGAAAAATGCATGAGGCAATAGTGAAAAGTGGCAACGAAGCATGCAATAGGTTCTAGAGGGCTAAGAAGGAGAGAGGATTTTAAACAGATATGATGAGGAGGGATTTTCCAGGATGTGATGGAATTTGGGTGGTATATACACATAGGTAAATAGTATTTTCCCTCTCTCATATGGTTATACTCACCATACTTCTGACACCAGATGTGTGGAGGTTGTCCCCCCAATACCAAACAATTCTCCAGCAACACAGTCTCTGGTGAACCAGCTGGGGATACTCTAATCAATTCAATTCTGACAGTATCTACCTGGCTAGATAGTTGAGCCCACAGGTTGAAGATCCAGTCCCAGAAGACTATCCCCCGACATCAGATGCCAGTGGCAAGCACAGGTAGCAAGTGACCTGTGCTTGACTTGATATATAAATCAGGGCTCCCACAACCTCCTTGTTGTCTTCAATTAATTTGCTAGAGCAGTTCACAGAACTCAGGGAAACACTTAAGTTTAACAATTTATTGTAAAGCATATTACAAAACATACAGATGAGCAGCCAGATGGAAGAGATCCACAGTATGAGGTAGGGGGAAGTGTTGTAGAACATCCGTGCCCTCTCAGGTGTTGCTACCCTCTAGGGACCTTCACGAGTTCAGCTATCTGGAAGCTCTCCAAACCTTGCCCTTTTTAGCTTTTATGGAGGCTTCATTAGATGAGCACGATTGATTATATCATTGGCCATTGGTGATCAGCTCAACCTTCAGCCACTCTAGCCTCCCTGGAGGTTGAAGGGTGAGACTGAAAGTTTCAACCCTCTGATCACATGGTTGGTTTCCCTAACAGCCACAGCAATACACTACTTTTCTGATTACTCTTAAAATGCATAATGATTTACTCAAAGATTTACTCCCTACCTAACTGTTTCCAAAGATGTCAGAAGAACTTCACAAACGCCTAGGGAAAGAAAAATTATCTCAAAATAATTTTGAATAGAAATTTCCAAGTTCCCCATTATCCTATGTGTATTTATAAGAAGTAAAGTTTTAGTAGTCTGCGGGGCTTAATATCTAGATGATGAGTTGATAGGTGCACAATCCACCATGGCACACATTTACCTGTGTCACAAACCTGCATGTCCTGCACATGTATCCCAGAACTTAAAATGAAATAAAATAAAATAAAATTTTAAAAGCTTCAGTAGTCAAGAAAGACCTTAGAATATCTTCAAATGGTTTGTCACGTTGGGAGCAAAATCAACTGTACCTTACTCAGTAGCTCCTGTAGGAGGGGATGCCTTTCACTTAGCTATATTTGTTTATAACTGCATACAAACTTAATACATTACTTTAAATTTGAAATATTTAATAATAATGATATTGACTTCATAGAGTCATTGTATGGATCAAACAAAATGAAGCACATAAAGAATTTAGCAGAATGTCAAGCACATAACGTTCATTAAATGATAGTAATCTTTATTATTATCAAAATAGGTTAGTCTTTATTATCATAGCTATTGCAAGGTGGGATTTATACATTCCTGCTAAGATAGTCCCATAATGGAAAATAAGGTCACATTTTACTTTGATAGTGAATTACATGATAGTTAAAAATTTATCCAACAAACCTTTTTCGAGTGACTTCTTTGTTGCCAAAGTAGGCACAGAATATCCAAGAATAAATAAGACCTGTTTCTTGCCCTCCAGAATCTCACAGTCAATTGGGAGACACATACAGAGATATAATTGAAATCCAAAAGAATAAACATTGTAGGAGAATGCAGAGGAGACAGCAATTAAATCAGTTTGGGAGATTAGAAGAAAGAGAAAAGGTTGATTATTTAATTGAGCCTTATTACAAGAATGAATTGTGTCAGAAAATGGAGAAGCATTTTCAGGCTGGGTAAATATTATGTGAGAATTGTGTAAAAGTTGTGTCAGAAACGAAACGACATTTTAGGCTGGGTAAATATCATATGCAGAGAAGTTAAAGTGTAAAAAATGTGTTCTATTAGGGGAAAAGTATACCTCTGATTTTTGTTTTTGTCATTTTGGTTTTGAGAGCCTGAGTTGTATCATTGGAAATACACGTGACAGATGATTAGGGAATGCATGGATTATGAGGCAGTTCAAACGAATGATACATTTAAAAAATTGGTGTTTTTGAAACTGTGGTAAGAACACTTAACATGAGATCTACTCTCTTAACACATTTTTATGTGTACAATGTGCTGTTGTTAACTACAGGCACAATGTTGTCCAGCAGATACCTAGAACTTATTCATCCTATATAACCCAAAATTTACACCTGTTGAATGTCAAATCCCCATTTTCCCCTTTCCCCAGCCTCTGATACCACCATTCTACTCACTATTTCTATGAGTTTGACTATTTTAGTTACCTCATATAGGTGGAACCATGCAGTACTTATTCGTCCTTCTGTGACTGGCTAATTTCACTTAGTGTAATGTCCTCCAGGTTTATTCATGTTGTCACATATGGCAGAATTTCCCTCTTTTGAGGCTAAATAATATTCCGTTGTGTGTGTGAATATGTGTGTGTGTGTATATATATATGTATATGTGTATATTATATATATACACACACACTATGTTTTTTTAATCCATTCATCTATCAATGGACATTTAGGCTGTTTTCATATCTTGGCTATTATGAGTAACACTTCAGTGAATAAGTGGGTGCAGACATCTGTTTAAAATCCTGTTTTCTATTCTTTCAAATATATATCAAGAGTGGGATCTTGTAATTCTAGAAATTTTTGTTCATCTTGAAGTGAAAGAAAAAAATAAGTTTTTAAAATGAAAGAGTTATTAAATCAGATCTGTGTTTTCAAAAGAAACATGGTGGGCAGTATAGAGGATAGGTTGGAGGTATGCAAGATAGAAAGCAGAAAGACCATTCTGGGTGTTGTTTTAATAAATCAATCAGGAAAGGATCATAACCTAAACTAGAGCAGTAAGAGTAGTAACAAAGAGCAACGGATGTTGACTGGTGAGGAATAAGAGACAAGGGAAAATACTTCAGGGGAACTCACAGCATTCTAATCGAGCAATAGTGAAATGGTGCTAACATAAATCAGAGATGCTAGAAGAGAATATGATTTAAGAGAAAATATGTACATGTGTGGCCAACTGCTGTAACATACAATAGGAAAAGTTCAATGGCTTAACAAAGTAGGATTATGTCTTGCTTGTTTAAACCCCATTAGTAAGGACGGGATGTTTCAGCTCCATACAGTCACTGAGAGACCCAGGCGTCTTCCACCTACAGTCCAGCCATGTCTTAGAGCCACACACTTCTGCTGGATTCTTAACATCCAGCAGGCAATATGGAAGTAGAGAGTGGAAGGTAAATGTAAGTTTTGTGGGCCAGGCATAGAAATGATGTACATAACTTTTATCAACACTTTATTACCCAAACCATCACCTGGCTACACCTAATTTCAAGGAAGGCTGAGAAATGTGGTCTGGAGACATAACCAGGAAAGGAAAGAAAATAATAATAATTTGGTTAAAAAAAAAAACTTCAGTTTCTGACACAGAACATTTAAGGGAAGATATCCAGAAAGCAAGTGAACCTCTGGAATTCAAGAGAAGTCCTGATGGGAGATAAAGATTCAGAAATCATAACTGCAGATGGAATAGATAGCATAGTCAGGGGACAGTTTGTACCATATGAAAATAAGGCACTACTACAAAGGTGTCCATTTCACAGGAACTGGGAAAATTACCTAAGTTTATGATATAGCAATTATTCATCCTTATTCAATTATTCATCCTCTTCTCTGGTCTTTTGGAGACCAGAGAAGTGTGACCAGATGAGGACATAAATGAGTGTTTGTGTCCCTGATACACCTATCAGTAGATTGATCAATTAATCATTCAACAAATCTATCTCTACACTTACATATTGAATGCCTGGTAAGGGCATGATGCTCTACTGGTGAGTTGGTATCTGGCTAACATAAGCCTTTGTGAAACTCACATTCTTGCAGGGGAGACAACATAAAAAACAAATTACTCAATCTTTTATACAATTTTAATTGTAACAAAAGGAACAAATCAGAATTATAGGGTGAGATGAAAGTATAGATGAACAGCTGGTCTTCATAGACAAAGGAAGTTTATGAAAGTGTTTCATGAGAGCCAAAAAATGATTACATTATGAACCCTTTCCCTTACAGAAACAACTGATAAGGGGAAAGTATAAGACCCTCATGCAAACAATTCTATCAGAAAATAAAATGCTAAAAGTGCCTCTAAGAAGCATACACATAAAGTGCTTTTTGAGTATCTGGAATGGAGAAGAAATATGTCTAAATAAAGAGCTTTGGTCTTTACACTGTGCCTCCAAGGGCGACCACGAGTTGGAAGGGTGGTGAGGCTGATCTTCCAAGGACAGAAAGGGTTAAGGCTGAGTACAGCTGTGGGAGGTGGGACAGGTGGAAAATGCTTAGGGAATAAGTCCACTCAAACCTATGGAGTGTGGAAGAGGAAGGCAGCCAATTGGAAAGATAATTTGGGAACAGATAATAGAGGGTAGAATTGGAGTAAAGAGACTAGCTAAAGAAAACCAACCTGAAGGCTATTTTAATCACCCACAAAAGAGGTGATGTATAAGTTGGTTATTGGCATTGGCCATGAAGGAATGGAGGGGGACAGATTTGACTCAGAGGAATCAGAAAAAATAGGACTTGTCACTTTTTCAATAAATATTAATTTAGCACCTAATATGAATCAGATACTGCTAGATGCTGGGGCCTAAGCTCTCTTCTTTCTCTCATTAATGCTTCAGGAAACAAAAGGATGTCCAATACAGATTTCATGCAGTACTTTTTTCCCTGCATAGCCTTTTGAAGATTCATTACTGTTGCCCTTCAAATCTTTTTAATCCATGTATATTACAATTATTTTCCTTTTACCAATCTGTCTGAAAACAGCATGTTGTTTTACTCAGAGGTGAAATAATTCCAAAGACTAAATATACTGCGGTTCACACGTACATAGCTAGGTACAGCCATGTCACACTACATACGTGTTATCTTGGCCTAACAGACTTTATATTTGCACAAACTATGAACTGGCAGTTGGTATTTATATACAGCCTGTCCCCCAGGGATGACCCATGGGCATGCAAGTCTTCCAGAGCTGGCAGCCCTCTATGAATGCTGATAGTGTAATGTGTTTTTATAGAAACACATCCTAATGTGTGTTTCAAACTTGGAGCTATCTGTCTATGTACTCCTTCATTTAAAATAAAACACAAAGATGTTTAGCTGTGCAAACAGGAAAGGTGCTTCCAAATAGGTTTCAATTTGGGCCATTCTCCATAAATCTCCTCTGATTTCTTTGCTTTCTGTTTTCAAAAGGAAAAAAAAAAAGCTATTGAAGTGCTAGCATATTACAGTTTTTGTTGGTTATTCACAGTGTGAAATGAGCATCACTAAATAAAGCAACTGCCAAATAAATGCATTCTGGTTACAAAGAGAACCCACTGTAAAACTAAAATCTTAAATCTAATTAAGGAATTTCCAAAGCCATATCTTTGAAACCTTCCAACAACAACAAAAAATACATTTCAGCTGGGACTTGTGAATTGCGAGCTTTGTACATAAAAGAAACAACTTGTTCTAAAGCTGAACTCCAGTAAATTACAGAGGCGGTGTATCTTTCATAACCCCATTATGAGAGAACATTCCTCTGCTAAAACCTTTGGGTAGCAATGTCTGCAAGCAGTGCTCCCGGCCAGTGGGTTCTCCTATAAGGGTTTAGATAAATATCATGCACAGGCTGAAGTCCTTGTGTTGCTTTCAGTAATCAAAACTGGAAATTAAAATAGTTAATGAAAGTGGCTTGTACATGAATAATTAGAAACTGTAAGTCCAAAAGGTGTATTTTAGCCATAGATTCTCTTCCATGTGAGTGTACCTAGCTGCTTGCAGTGTATACACATTTTCTAAATTTAAGGTGGAAATCAAGCTGAAACTAGAATGACAAAGAAAGCTTCTCTGTGCTGTTCTGGAAAAAAAAAAAAAAAAGAATCTTAGTGTGTTTCTGCATGAACAAAGAATTTTTTTCTCATTCTTTCTTTTATCTATTTTAAAAGGTATGAAAACAAAGGAAAATTTCAGAACATTTTCTAATAGTACAAAATAGTCATCGCTTGGAAAAAAAATAAAGAAAATAAACCTATTTCTTGTCATACTGCCTAGGCTATGTATCTCTATACATGTGGACAACTGTTAATCACCAAATATCCAAATGGGAAAACACATGCATCCAACTAGACAATCTTTATTTGATCTGCAAAATGATGTGAATATTTGGCATTCATAAAGCAAAATATACAAGTGTCATTTTCTCTTTTCAATTGTGTATTTTACTATGTAGCTGTAACTAAAGAAAGTACAATCATCTAGGCCACATTGCCATAAAATTCATTTTTGCAATAATACTTTACATTGTGTGAAGGCAGGTAGCTGAAATGGGTTTGGGCCCCTATAATACAGATGATAACTCAATTCTGCATTTTAGTTGCGTAGATGTGCATAAAGTAAAGCCTTAGTGCTATACAAGGTCATGAGGTATTGGCTCCAAAGACTTAAAATATTTTTGAATAATCTTTATTTCATATATACAACTTTAAGTTTATTTAAAGAAATATTATTGGAAATTATTTTACATGTTTTATCATATTTTGCATTTTTAAATGCTATACATATTATTCTTGACAATTGAAGGGTTAGAAAGTCTTTTTTAATTGCATCTAATGTACATATGCCATGGACGTATGCTTGCATGCATATATTTATGCATGTGTTCATATGTATATATATACCTATATATACATATGTATGTAATTTATATGCATACATATACACCTGCATACACACATTATTTACTGATAAACACAGACTCATGTGAGTGCTTTGTTGAGTTCATGTGATCAGCAGCCAATATGCTTAGCTCGGCCTTTTTTCTCTTTTTAAACAAAGAGCCAGATTTGCCTCTGGCCACACTATGCACTCTGTGGAACATACGCCCAACTTCAAAAGGACCATGTAAGCAATGAGCTTTTAAAGCTAGGTGGAAGGCATATGTCTACATGCCTTAAGGCACAGGGAGGTCAACCAATGCCCTTATGGTCACACAGAAGGTGTATCGCTGTGATCAAACTATCAATGAAGCGTTTCAAACTACCTAGTCCCTGTTACTTCTGTTCATATGGATGAATGCAAATCGCTATAAAAAGCTCATGGGTTAAGCAGGTGGCTCCTGGAGCTAATGTTCGATGATAGTTAATACTCATTACCCTTAATTGAGTACCATACGCCAGCCCCTCTCACATTATATACCTATTTAATCCTTACAGTCCCATTATGCAATATGTGTTAGTGTTATTCCCATTTATTGATGATTTTTATCTCCATTTAATCCTTGTCATACCTCTATGAGATATGTACTCACATTACTCCCATATTATAAATTTAAAAACCAATGCTTACAGAAGTAACTTACACACAGGCAGTGAACAGCAAAACAAGGATTGTAGACAAGGTTTTTGTGTCTCCAAAACTTATTTCTGCCTTTAAAAAATGTAAATGGTTACTATTTATTGAACACTTGAGATGTCCCAAGCATTGTGCTAAACACTTGCATGTACTACCTCAATGATACTAATCACACTACGAGGTTGAGATTTTCACTGTTCTCCTTTTACAAATGACAAAAGTGACCCATGGAGGGCTCTTAAACCCTACAGACTCTGCCTCTCTCACAGAATTTGTATATACCTGCTTCATCAGAGCTGGAGACAAAAGCAGAGGGCACATTACAGAGCACAGTTAGAACTCAATCTATAAATTTCTGTCCTTCAAGTCACTTTACTTTCTATGAGGGACACTGACAATCTATATTTAAATAATCTTAAGCAAGAGACAAATCTCTCAATCAAAATTGATGGTGAAATCTAAGCTGCAGATCATCTTTCACAATCAACACATGGGTGCATTTTATGATATAAATCTGTGTAGGTCACAACATTGCTCACATCAAGCCACTATTTCATGCTTTATATGAAAATTGTGCATAGCTGCAGCTGTGGAGGCAACTGAAACCATGGAGATGGATATGCTCTCCCTCCCAACCTTGCCCATCAAGATCCCTCTGCCTTAAGATATACAAGTACCTAGCCAGGCACTGTACTTGGTACATGTATACCTTAAGTGCTGTTCATGGCACTTAAAAGCCATGAAAAAGCTTTGTGTCTTTCATTGTCTTCAAACGAGAGCTTCTACTCTGAGTACAACTAAGCACCCTCTTGGGGAAATATGTTGAGTTCTGTGCTGCTGATGAAGGAAGCAGCTTCCATGTTTGTCTGATTATGCTGTTATCCCTCCAAACCCCATTCACTAGGGGCCCCAAGCCAGGGTTGTTCAGCCCATCCTCCATACAGCTTGTGGGTTCTCAGCAATGCCTGTACAATGGTGTTGCAGTCTTCTACTGGTTTTTCACCAGGAAGTGGAGCTGCATAGTCAGGTTTTTGGCTGGATTCACACTCTGGCCATGACCAAGACCCGGGGCTTTCCCAGAGCTGAATCTTAAGTCAAGCACCACAAGCATGTCTCCCCAGGGCTCTGTAATTACAGTTGGAGTCCAGCACTGCATCCTGACCTACTTCCATCAAGAGAGGCATCTACGCTAGTAAAGTGTGGCTTGGTTTTACCCATCCATCCATGAAATAGGAATATGCCTATTGGCCACATGACATATGAAAGCTGAACTCCAGAAAAATTCCCATGTTCAGTGACTTTACCTTCCCAGAGAAAGCTGCCTGCTGTGATTCCTAAATTCTCCATTGTCTTGTTGACTAGCTTCCCAGACTTAAGCAGTTCTAAGGACCTGATTATAAAAGTACATGACTCTTCTTGCTTTCACACAGCCAATGCTCCCATTCCACAAAATAGAACTAATTATGCTTGACTTTACTTTGAATACAATAATAATATGTTGACTACCCCTGAGGCCATTTGTCCACTGTAAGGAAATAGATTCCTTATTCAAGAAAGTGAGAAAGAACTGATGTTGTTAGTGTACACAGATGGCACGTGCGTATCACTTTTCCTATGTAACCACATATATCCAGCCTCAGTGTCCAGTGAGGTACTAGAACAAACTCCTGCATTCTCCTGCCCAGTCTTACCCATCTGAGATTTCCAGAAGATGATACAAAAAGGTGGAATTGCCTCCCATTATATCTACTTCCAAAACCTAGAAGATGAAGTCCCCAGCAACCCATTTTTAAAAATAAGTATTATATTTTGAAACAAAACAAGACTAACCTTAAAGCCCCATTCTGTGACATAAAATGTATCATCATTTTAAGAACTATAGTATCTGTGAAAACTAATATGCCTTTTGCTCATTCTGTGACCCAATAGAGAGCAAAAAATAATCCAAAAAAGCATAAGCATCAATTGCTCATTCTGTAAAAATACCCCAAACAAGCAAAACAAAAAGCCACCATAGAATAAGCCTCAAAACTGTGGCATCTGGTGTGCTCTTAAGTCAAGGTTGGTTTGACTACCACTCTTCAGGATGATTAACCCCATTCATTGGATGAATATTTATTAGGTACCCTTTCTGCTTCTGACTTACTAGACTCATAGTGAAGGGAAAAAAGGAAGGCACATAAGTGTTTCCTGCATTTAGGGACCAAAGTCTAAGAAGGATATTGGCATGAAAAAAATAATAGCTCCTATTATTTTTTTAGCTCTTACAGCATAACAGATATTGAACCTAACATAGATTATCGAATTTAATTCTCACAAACACCTGCAAAACAGATAGTCCTAGTCTCATGCAGGGATAAGAAAACTGAGGCTCAGAAAGTTTATGTGACTCTTGTCCAAGGTCACTCAGCTAGAAAGTAGCAGCACCTAGGTTTACCCTCCAGTCTGTCTAGCTCCAGGCTCACATTTGTCCTGCTATACCAGAAGGGCAGTGACAGAAGTGAATGCATATTTCTATGGAAATACAGCTTGATGATTAGCATGATTTCTTCTTCTAAGTGCTATATCCACTTTAAGACTCCAAGGACGCTGAGTTGACTAAGCCTTCCCTCCAGCACTTCCTAGGGGAAAATTCAAGCCAAAGTCCTTTGATGAATGAAGTCAAAG